>NC_051324.1:4856317-5481317 GCF_015220235.1 Choloepus didactylus
GTGCTTTCAATGGCATTTTTTCCTTGACCCATCAAAGCTTATTTAAATTCTTCTCCTTTTTAATAAAGAAACATTTCTTTTCCATATGCTTAATAACCAACAGTTTACCACCTTTCTAATTAACAAAAAATATTTTCCAGAAAACTGATGCCTATCAAACTTTAAGAAGAGGAAACACAGGTCGTTTCAAGAATGAGTTTGTCAAAAAGGAATTGTTAGTTGGGAAGTTTTCATTAAAATAACAAAGTTTAATCCCAGTTTCATATCAAAATTATGACTGTTATTGTCAAAGAGATTTTTTACTTTAAAAGATAAACATTTAAAATAATAAAGAATTAAGATTATGCCTTCACTTCAAGTATCAAGAACATTTGGTTATTTTACCCAACACATGTATTAGGTCAGGTAAGATGGTCCTACTCACTTGTTAATTATATCTGAACCTAAATGCATATATATATTAAGACATCATTAGTTTCTTTTTCACTGGGAATTTTCTTTTAGTCTACAGTAATTAATTAGTTGTGCAACAATGTTGGCCATGTCATTAATCTAGGCATCTAAGAGATCTCTCTAGCAAGAAGAATCTTTTAAAAACACTTTTTAGATTATCAATAACTAGAAAAATTCCCTTTTTGTTGTTGCTGTCCCTTTAAGTGAAACTGACAATCAGTAATCATTTGTCAATCTTACTAACTGACTCATTGATAACATTTACATTCACTACTTATCTGAATAAAAAAAAAATCTTAGCCAGAGACTAGATTATTTATTTAGAAAAGTCTGTGAGGCTCACTCTACAGTTTCACAAATTCAATGAATTTTAAGAGAAACACAGTGGGGTCATCGTCAATCCTCCACAATTATGTTGAGTACAGAATAAGGAAGCAGATTAAAAACTTCAGGACACAATGACAGCTGGTATAAGAGACACTGTAAAAAGCAGAGGAACAACAAAACCACAGCAGCCTAAGTTCACTTGGTTTAGGTACAATACTTTTCAGTTATCACTAAGCATCAAACAACTTCAGAAAAGTACAATAAATGATTATTTGTAATGAAAGGGCTAAACTGTTCAAAATTCTGCCAATGGTGGCAACAGTTCTTTATATATATACGTATATATATACATATTTTTTTTTTTCCATTGCACCTCTCTTTTCCATTGCACGACTATTTTCTGAACACCTGCTAGGTGCAAGGCATGAGCCTGGCAACGGGAACACATGGTCAACAAAAGAGCCACAGTCCCTGCCCTCTTGGTGCTCAGGCACTGGTGAAGATTCAGACCCATCAGCAGACACTAGGACACAACGTGATACGTGCTTCGTGGGTGAAGTCAAGGGTGCTGGGAAGAAGACAGAAGGGCTTCCTAACCTGGAAGGCTTTGCAAAAGTGACGTCAACTTTGCTGAAAAGTGAAGGAAAAGCAGGAGCTAGCCTGGTGAACAGGGAAGAGGGCAAGGTGTAAGGGTCTGAGGCAGAGGGAATTAGTATGCACAAAAGCCACAGAGAAAATGCTCTAGATACACATTTACTCCCCCCACCCTACAGATAAAATATCTCAAGGTGTAAATTCGGATAAGAACACATCCCTGTATCCTTTTAAAAGCTCATTGGCATAATAGCATTAGTCTTTTCATTCTTAACCTCCAAATTCATTAACCCCTCTTCTTATTTGATAGAAAAAAAAATTAAGCTCTTAGAAAGTTAAAACTTTACAATACATTTCAGAGATGTTTTTCCAAAATGAACAGTTGAGCAAAACCTTTTTTTTTTTTTTTTTGTACTTACAGGGATAACCTTGTAATATTCTTTAACAATTCACTTCTGCAAAGGCTTTATTCCTTAATCTTAATGAATGAGACGCTTTAATGTTTTGCTAATACCCCAAAGTGATCATTAAGCCCCTGTGGGGCTTAAGCCTGACCTGTAGTGTGGAGAAGCAATCATTTGGTTCCCCCCAGTGATTCATATCACACATCCTCCACATGGAAAGGAGAGACACAGAATCTAAGAGGACTCCCAGTTTTTACGTTGACAGTGCTATCCACTGATCAGGTGGGGAAAGAATAGACTGAGGGACAGAAAAGGCAATGGCAGGTGAGAATTCAGATAAATTCAATTAGCAGCAAGTTGGGGAATTTCCCACTTGCTGGGAACTAAACATATATTTGTGTGAAATGGGAAGCAACAGTAGTTTGCTCAGAGTGAAGGGGGACTGGGGAGGAAGGTGTTGAATGGGTTCTCCAGGTAAGAAGAGTGTTCTTCCAAGAGTATTCTGGAGACCATTTGATCAGGTCCATCTGCCAAAATACAGATTCCTAGGCCTCACCCCAGACTTAGAGTGATGGAATTTACGGAGGCCTAGAAATTTGCATTAGAACAAGCACACTGAAGTATCTCAGATGGCAAATGAAGTTTGACAACCAGTAAAGATATTAGCGTTCTTTATGCTGATGGTGGAGTTTGGGGAAGAAGAGAACACAGCAAGATGCCAGTGCCTCAGTGACTGCTGGAGTACAACAAAGAAGCAAGAGAAGAAAGTTACTTGGTGCACTTTAATATTCATGGCGGGCTGTTCCACCTGGCTTGTTTCCTTGTTTGGCTCCAGTTACACCATCAACCTAAAATTTGCATGGCAGATGTATACTCAGGCTAGTTGGCCCTCCTCTGTTGCATATTCCAGTACTGATGACACCCCCAAACAAACCAGAAGCCTCAGAATGTGTATGTGATTACCTAGAGGATAGGGAAAAACTGCTGACAGGTCAGTACATGTCCATAACTACCACTGGAAAATAAAATGTTGGGTTGGCAAGTCAGTCTTCATTTAAAATATACCACTTATGAAGTGCACATGTATGGTGGCAGTCAGAGAGTAAACTAAGGGGTAGTGTTCTATTTTTGTTAGAAAAACTGGGTAGGAGAAAGGTGGGCAGCCCTTCACATGCTCTTTTAGGGAAGGGGCTATACTCATAATGTAACAGCCCAGTGGGGACTACGAAGACACAGAGAAGTTTGCTTCTGATGGGGTTGAATTTGTGGGATTTGAGGGGTTTGGGCTTTTAAAATGATATATGCGAGAATTACGCCATACTTTCCATCTCCACTGCAGGGGATAACCACATTGCACAGTCCTGGTCAATGAGATATAAGACGATGCTCCAATCAAGAACTTTCCTTCCCAAATAAAAAAGCAAAGTCTTTAAAGGAGGTTTTTTTATTTCCACATTGTCCCCCTTCCTCCTCCTTTCTGCTTGGAATACAATATGAAGAAGGGGATATGGCAGCCTTCTTGTGACCATGAGAACAAAAACCACAAGCTAATGACGACAGAGCAGAAAGAAGGAACCAGATCTGTTGACAACATCCTTGAGTCCTAGCTCTAGATTTCTAACTTCAGACTCCTTGATACATGAGAAAAATAAATCCTTTACTTGTTCAAGTCACTATTTATCAAGCTTTAAACTACATGTACTGAGTTCATTCTCAACTCATAGTTTTTTTTTTTCTTCTTTAGAATCGTCAGTAATTTTTAGAGTGATAATCAACCTTGAAAATAAATTTATCTTTACATTCCCCTAGCATCTACCACAGCATCTTACATTTATAATCAGTTGAAATTTAATTTAAACACCAAATTGAATTTAAAACTATTAAATCCCATCTTAACAACGGAATCATCAGAAAACAGTGGTGCCTAGGTAAATATATTTTTCATCTAATTAGAACACGGACTAAAGCATTTCATCTAAATTATAATATTGCCCCAACCCCATCAGAAACCAACTGAAATGACTGTCTAAAAATGAAAATCAGAGAAAAACTTGCAACAGCAATAAATGAGGTACAGAGAAGATACTAAAAGTGACAAGACATGTTTATTAAATATGGTACAGATGAGACTAAACTGAAGACAGTAACTGAGAAATGAGATGATTCATTACTTGCATTATTTGAAAAGCAAAAAAATTATAGTACCTAAACAGACATTAATAAGGACATGGATACACATGGGGAATAAAGGCTCCCCTGAGAGCAGCCGCCATCCCTTCCTGATGTGGAGGGGTGAGGAGCACGGAGCAGAGGACGGGGTGGACCACAACGAGACAGGCACATGCCACGAGAAGTCCCTTTACCACCACAGTCCAGGAATGAGGAGGGGCAGCTGCATCGCAGCCAGAAGGAGAGAAAGGGCTGGAGTGGTCACACCAAAAAGACAGCAGGGCCTTGCCTTGCTGTAAATTCTCACTGAGAAGGGCAGAAATCTTCCGAGTAATCTAATGCAGTGAAGCAGGCAGCACACTCACCCCACGCCTGGCACACTGGAAGATTCCTTTGACTTTGCAGGCTGTGGAACCAGAGGACAGGCTGCCCAGACACACTGTCTGTCACAAGCAGCAGCAGGTGACTCAAAACTAGATTCTGGAAGCAGGCACTGGCACTGTGGTTTCAAAAGAACCCAGTGAAAAATCCTTTCAGTGACAACGCTCTCTTGCTGGTAGCTCCATCTCCTCAGCCCCAGGACTGCTGTACCAGTACTTTAAATTCACAGCTTAGAGTGCAAGAGAAGTGCAATGACACCAGTCAAACGGTAGGTGACAGAGAAAAAGCCAACCATTGTCGCTCATTCAACCAGCACGTAACAAGTATGAGCCAGGCACTGTTCCAGGCATGGAATATTTAACAGTGAACTAGCAGACAAAAAGCCCTGACCTTGTGGAGCTTATATTCCTTGGGGGCGTAACTGCAAAGCTGGAATCATCTTGTTTTCATTCAGGAATGAATAAAGATGAAGAGAGTTACAATGAGTCAATACAAGGCTCATAAAAAAGATTCTACAACACAAAAGAAACGAGCAGCACAGAAGAAAAAGAGGCTGAATATATTTCTGAAAGAGATGCACCACGGAACCACCAGACTCCACACTCGCCATTAAGATTAAGACCCAGGAGGGCAGAGACTGCATCAGCTGAACTCACCTATTCCAGCCACGACACTTAGAAGAGCACTTGGAACACAGCAGGCACTCAGAAAATATCGGGAGAATAATTACAGAAAGTAAATTCGGACACTAGAAACAACAAACCCCATGAAACAGAGTGGGTTAAGACAAGGTGCACAGAAACAAAAACTGCCATGGCTGAATGTTAAAAGGCATAAGAAGTAAGAAAAAGTAGACCACATAAAATCTAATCAGTCCTGTATAGAACAAATCTTAGAGGATCCTTCCGAAGGAAGTGGAAAATGACAGAGAGGTAGGCAAGTGGAGAGTGTGTAATAAATAGGCAATCACATGGGAAAATGAAATAAATGGTATGAATATGAAAAAAGGAGATAATTGGACCACAACTTGGCATTCTGAAGAAAGAACTGAAAACATATTTAAAAACACACATAGAAATTAACTTAGTAGATGCATAAGATCTATTTCAAGAAAATTATAAAACTTCAGAGGCAAAAAAAGAGATTTGGATAGATGAAGATGCTGTAATATGGCAAAAATCTCAACTTATCTCAAAATTAATACGGAAACATGTTGAAATTCCAATTAAAACACTAACAGAATTTTAGGGGCATTGGGATTTTCCAGCAACAGGGCTTCATAAATTCTGAAATTTGTGAAACTGATATTCAAAAACTGGTTAATGATATTAAAAAATGGTTATATTTCCACCTTATACCATTCACCAAAATATGACACATGTGAAGAAAAGGCTAGAAGGCAAACAGGCCATTCATAAAAAAACTACAAATCACCAATCAACATATGAAAAATATAAAGTCTCATCAGTAATTTTAAATGCAAAATTAAAAACCCAAGTGCCATTGTTCACTCATCACCTTGATAATTTAGAAAATATATTATCTCGCATTGGTGAAGGTGTTTTGAATTGGCCATTCTGGTAACAGCATAAACTGGTAAGATCTTTCTCGAGGGAAATTTGTCAATGAAAATCAAAAGCTTTAAAAGCATGCATACCCTTTGACCTGGCAAGGTCACTTGCATGTATCACCTACGAAAATCAGCACAGATTTAACTTCAAAGATATTCATTACAGCACTATTTGTAATAATAACAATAAAAAACTAAAAACAACTAAACAGAAAAGTTGTAAATAAATTAGGGTCTAGCTATGCAGTGGCATGCTATAAATCCATTAAAAACAAAAGTGGACTTCTAAAGCTCTAACTACCAGAAATATGTGTATAAGGACACATGTATAATGAGATCAGAAACCATTTTTAATAGCAAAACATTACAGTGTACCTAACTATACATTCATAAAGAAGAGGTTCAATAAATTCAATATATCTGTACTATGTAATACTAGCAACCTTAAAAAAAGAGAGGTAGATTTAATTGTATTGATGAGGAAGTATGTCTGACAGAATATTTAGGAAAGAAATAATTAATGGAACAAAATGTGTAATATAACCCCATCCCATTTTTATAAAACAAAAATAACAAAAGCTATAAATGCACAATTATAATACAATACAATATAATAGTAATTAACCTTTACTGAGCTTTTACTAATGCTAAGTATGGTACTAAATTTTTTACCTGCATTATCATATATTCCTCCCAACAATCATATGAGGCAATACTATCCCTATTTTACAGATGATGAAACTGAGGCTTAGAGACCTGAAATAAGTGCTCCTGATCACAGAGTCAATTTACAGTAGACCAGGGCTTCCAACCAACCCAGACAATCTGACTGCAGAGGCTGTGCTATGTTACAACACAGACGGTGCAGAGAAAAAGGTTAAAAACACCATGTGCAAAAGAGTGGCTACTGTTTGGCCTGGAGGAGACTTTTTGTACATTATTATGTGTTTCTGTTTCAAGAAAAATTTTACTATTTCCAAAATTAACAAAAAAAAAAAAAAAGCTCATAAATATAGGGTAGACATAGTGACACAAAAAGATATACACAATATAAATTTTAAAACATTACAAAAAAAATCTATGTCATGAACTTACATTTATTTGAAAAGCAAAAGTATATGAATGTGGATGCATAGAAAAAAATTCTAGAAGTTAATACACCAAAATCTTCAAAATGGTTATTATTTTGAGATGGTGGAATTATAGGGAGATTTCATTCTTTTCTTTTTTGCTTATCTATATTTTCTAAAAATAAACACAGTAGTTGTATCATTTAAAAATAGTACCATATAGCATTTAATGGGTATTTAATTATTAAGGCAATTATTTCAAAATATAAGTTATAATTATAGCCCACTCAATATTTTTATGAAAATGTGGAAAACCCCTTGACAGAGGTATCTAATAGCAGAAAATTACACTGACTTTCAAAAGTATACAATCTAAAATAAATTTGCATTCTGCATTCTTACTATTTTCTTTTAATAAAAGACAGTATTCTCAGTTCTAGGAAAAAAAATTTGTATATTGATAGACTAGTTTATATCAGTTCCATCAACAGCATAATCTGTTGGTTCAAATAAACAATCAAGTTTAGTGTTCTGGTCTCAGAAAATGCATTGCAGCTTTTCAACACAGATGTTATTCAGGAAAAAATTTCTGCTTTTTATTGACCTATATTAAGTATAAACTCAGCTGAGTTACCAAAGCCTCTTATGATCCTAATCCAAATAAAACTTTACCTCGGTGTGGTCCTTGCAACAAACTCCGAAAACATATTGTAAATAGCTCAGTTGGCAAGAGAAACTCAAGGGAGACATATCATTCCTTCTTTATAAACTCAGTCTTACTTCCCTTCATAGAAAAAAATCTTTAAGTGTTATTAGCACCAGCAAACATTTGGTCCAGATCCTGGCTTAAAGGCCCAGGCATCAGGCTGCAGCACTATACCAGGCTTCAAATGAAATATAAGTAAGATCACTATATGTTCCTTCACCCATTCTATAGTTAATCATCCTCAGCACGTTATAGCCATAAACAAAAGGGGGCAACGAAAGGACTAGTTCTATGAAAGTGATCACTGACTCCCAGATATTGCTGTCCAGCTATCATTAGCTATAAATGAATTGCCTGACATGTTAAGAGTCGGAAAGAAATCAATTTATAGATACCAGGGACTTTCTTAAAGAAAAAATCCTGCTGACTCCAAGATGTGTGCATTCAAGTAATAAACCAGAGAGGGAGGTAGAAGGTCACATAGGAAGGTAGGGTCACCCAGTGGGGCCCCCTCTTTAAATGGAATAAGCAGAAGGAAATGACTTTAATTCAATTAGCGCAGCTAGAAAACCTGGGGCATGGAATATATAAAATGATTCTAGGGGAAATTTACCACCCCGGGACTTTTCCATCCATGGCAGTAGCTGAAGCTGCTGCCCCCTTTTTCTCAGTGCATCTTACCTTTGCAGACCTCTCCTGTGTGGTCCGGAGTCTGCCCAGCTGCCTCCTACTGCAGCTCGTGGCGGTCACGGCTGCTCGGGCTCTCACTGGGCACGTCCCTCCATAACCAGCCAGACTGCTGGGTCTGGGACCAGCTACTTCACTTTCTCGAAGTGTGGTCCAGGACCACCTGCATCCGAAGCATCTGGCATGCTTGTCAAAATTGAGGGATCTCTGGGTCCTGTCCCAGACCTACAGGATCTGAATCCTGGGGGAGGGGGCCAGGAATCGCTGCTTTAAGAAGCAGCCACGTGTACTCCCTGGTACGCTGACATTTGAGAACCAAAGGGTTGATGCTCGTGATACAACAATACGTACTACTAGAGTACTAATTTAATAACTGCTTTGGATTTCAGACACCATGTTTTAAATGTCAAGCCCTGCATCTGGAATGCTAATTCTGATGTACAACCATATAAGCTATGTAAAAGGAAAAACAACACAAAAGCTGGTATGAAAGAAAGGAAGATGTGCACCCCCTCACCGAAAACAAAAAAAAAAAAGGAAAAAGAAAGAAATCTGATCCTAAACCAATTACCATTCTTTCCTCTTTTCATAATGTAATATGCATCATGAGAACAGGCTTTAGAAAATCATTCAAAATTAATTCTTTGAAGCAGCTCATTTAAGACTCTAAGAAGAGGAAACAGAATTAATTACTGATTTGGCAATCAGATAACACTGACTTCCTAATGCCAAATAAAATAAGTCATAGTCAGGCTTCTGAGTAGACTTCCAGCATTTGAGAATGTTGATAATTTCCTTTTGAACCATTTCCACTCTTTTGGCTTCTGTGACAATCCTTTCCCATTTGCCTTCCTCTCACCACTTATTTCTTCAGCAGGCTCCACTGTACACCTTACCCAGTCCTCAAAAGGGGATGCAGTACACCCCCAAATCCTGTCCTTGGCCCTCTGCACCAGTCACTTGACATGTCACTACCACGGCTTTGCTGCTAACTGCATGCTGAGGACCTAGATCTTCTAGCACCAGGCTTTGTCTGAGCACCTGCCCTTCACAGCCAGCTGTGCACTGGCCTTCCCCACCTCAGTCTGCCAGTGGCAGCTCAAAAGCCATGGGTCCAAAATCAAACTCATTTTTTCCTCTCAAACCTGCTTCTTCCTGCAGTATTCACATTCTTAAGAGTCAACACCATCATTCAACAAGAACCTGGCAGTTTTTCCTGAGCAGAGGCAGAAGACTCAAATGCCTGTGGGCACAACCAGGCAACAAAATATTTTTTGGTTTAAGAAACGTATGTATAGTTCTTTACATATACCAGGCATTTGTATATGGTTTGCAACTGTTAACTCATTTAATAATCATAACAACCTTATAAAGTAGGTGTTATCACTACCCCTAGTTTACAGAGGAGTAAACTGAGGCACTGAGAGATTATGGAATTTGCTTGGTCATGCAGCTAGTAAGAGCCTGGATTTGAACCCAGGGAGTCTGCTCCAGAGGTCACCACCCTAGGCACGCTCTCAGAGAACTGGGTTGGGTGTTGGATAATAAGGAGAAACGGAGAATACCTGAAGCTATCAAACTCTTTGCAATTCCATGTCCTAAGCCTTTTATTTTATTCCTCCCTAGCACTCTACCACATCTACCTAAAGTTCTGTGAATTCTCTTTCCTTAAGATTTCTCCCACCCACCCCCATTTCTTTTTCTGCTTCCCCAGCACAACCTTAGTTCAGCCCCAAGTCATTTCTCCATTGACTACCACTGATTTGTTTGCCACCATTCTTGCCTCTTACTAGTCCATCCTCTAGAGCAGGGCTTGGCAAACTTTTTCTGTAAAGGACCAGACAGTAAATATTTTAGGCTTTCCAAATGATAAGGTTTGTTGCAATTACTCAATTATGAACCATAGAACAAGAGGGTGTGGCCATTTCCATGAAACTTATTTACAACAACAGGTGAACCTAGTGCAACAGTGCTATCACAGCACTTTTCTTAATCAATCCCCCACTCCTTACACTGAAATACATTCCAGATGGTCCCCAAACCTTAGAGAATCTAATAAAAATACAAAAGTACCAGGAAAAACACATGAGCGAATGCTTTTATAACCATAGGGACGTGAAAACCTTTCTAAGCACAACATGAAACCAGGAGTCATAATTCAAAAGATAAATTTGAATGCATAAAGATTAAAAATCTCTGTGGCACAAAACAAAACAAAGCAACGAAACATCAGAAATAAAGTAAAAAGTAAATATTTTTAATGTATATGACAAATGAAATGCTAATTTTCCTCATGCTCTTTATGTACAAAAAGCTTACCAAAACTTAAAAAATTAAAAGTAACAAACAAAAAATTTTTTTTCTATTATCAAATTGGCATAACTGGTAAACATTGCTATACACGAGCACAGTCTACACAGAGGGAGACAGATTCCCACATGCTACGGGAGGAAGAGTAAGCTACACCATCTTTTTTAGGAATATATTGATCAATCTACCAAAAATTTAAATGTTTGAAGCTAGCAGTTACATTTCTAGATACTTATTCTAGAGATATATTCACATAACTGTACAAAGACTTATGTACATAGAAGTTAATCACAGAATAGCTCTTAAGAACAAAAAACTGGAAGCACCCTAAATGTTTACCTGTAGAGGATTACTTAAGTAAATGATGGCGGATCTATATAATAGAATAGCATGCAGTGAGGTAAATACTGAAAACTATATACTATTAAGAGAACATGGCAAGTTACAGAATTGTATTCATAGTATGAGCCTATTTCTATTAAAGAAAACATTTAAACATATCTTTATCTAGGTCTGCATGTGTATATATATATATATAGTAGGCCTTTTATCCAGAATGGATGGAAAGGGTACTCTGAAAGCTTAAATGTAAGCTTGTGTATTACTTGAATTTTTTTTTTACAGTAAGCCTGTACTAATTTAATAATAATTAAAAGACACAAACAAATAAATAAGCCCAAACACAAAAGTGGTCTTGTCCCTCCAAAAACCTTTAAGCATTTCCACTGCTACGGTATGATGGCTAAACTCTTGAGCACCATATATGTGCCAACACGCCAACATGCCACCATGGCCCCTGCCCAACTCTTCAACCTCAGCAAACGCCTCTCCTGTGTAACATCAAGACCTAACGATGTTACCTGCAGTTTCCTGAACACAGCAGGAGGTACCAAGCATCTCTGCCTTTGCTAAGGCTCCTGTCTCTGCCTAATAAATACCCCTTCACTGGAACCCCTTCAAGGCAGAAACAAGGACCCCCATTATACTTTACACATCTGTTATAGCACACACATGTTAATTTCCCTAATGATGGATACAACAATAATCACAGTATTAACAATAGCTAAAAAATATTAAGTGCCGACTATATGCTGGGCACACAGGTGTTTTACTTGTGTCATCTAATTTAATCCTCATGATGAGGTTATGCAGTAAACACATTACTATTTGACAGGTGAAAAAACAAAGGCACTCTAAGGTTAAATAGAATGCCCAACATCACAGATATTAAGGAAGAGTTCTGGGTGGTAAAATGCAGATGTATCTGACCACCATTATTTTACTTGTGTGTGCGTGGAATTATGTGTATATAAAATTTCCCCACTAGACTACCAACTTCTTGAGGACAGAAACCATGTGAATTATCTCTGTATTGCCAGCACCCAGCACAATGGGGTATGTGGTAGACACTCAATAAATGTGAAGGCAGACAGGTGGGCAGGCTCTGGGTAATAAAAGGGGACTTAGGAGTAATCAACTAGTTCTACCAACCATACGATGCAGGAATCTGCTCTTCAGCTTCCCTAAGAGATGACCCATTTCCACTTTCCTTTTCATATAATGATAGTTCTCCTGAGAACTCTCCTTCATACTGAGAGGCTTGGCCACACTGTTAGCACAAGCAATCTCCTAATTCTGCGTTCTGGATTACAAATTAGCAGACCTGCTCCTTTCAATCAGCAGAGCTACAAGTATTTGAAGGAGACTATCATGCCTTCATTCTCCATTTTATTTTCCAAGCCAAATAACCTATTCCCAAAGGGTTTCCCTATCCCCTCCCTCTTCCTTGTGGCTGCGCCCCTCTGGAAGGCTTCCGTTTGTCAATCTCCTTCTCAAAAGCAAGTGTCTACCAAGTGAGAATCATTGTACCCAGATAGGTAGAAGTACTTGACAAGAATATGGCATGATTTTTGCCCTCAAAGTCTTAAGGAAAATACAGCACACATTAAGCAATAAAGTGTTAAGTTACCTGTATTGGTTTGGAAACTAATATTTGAGGTCCGCCAACATTTGGGGTGGAAGGACTGGCCTATATGGCAGGGTGGGGAATGGAGAAAGGGAAAAAGTCACATGCCTGAGAAAGAATTTGATCACTCCAGATTACAATGCTCCTTTGAAATCAGGCAGAGTTGAGGCAGGAGGCAACATGAAGGAACTGCAGACTCGAGTAGGTTAGTAAACGATGAAAGCGATGTTTTGGAAACTCTAGTCTGGCGGCCTTGGGCAGCATGGATTGCAGTGGGGAGGGAATGGAGGTGGAGAGAACAGTTGGGAGCTGCTGCAATCGCCAAACGGCTCACATGTTTTGGACCTGAACTGCAAAGGTGGCATCAGAAATGGGAGGGAGAAAGCAAATCTTACAGGAATTACAAAAGATTCCGTGGTGACAGGTGGAGTTGGACTAGAGATGAAGGGGAAGAAGAAAAACAAGGAGTTCAGAATGATTCTATGGTTTCTCATCTGGGAGAACGGAAGACTGCTGGCACTACTGACAGAAATGGGCTACGAGGGGAGGGCTAATCTGCAGAGTGGAAGGGAGATGCTGAAGTGGACAAGATAAATGATGGGGCACACAAAGAAAGAGGCTCCTGCTGTTGACAGAGGTAACCTTGGATTCCTATGGACTGAGAAGCCCCATTTTTTGGGTGACAACCTTGTGAACATATCTTATTTATAGCTGTTCTTAACATGTCAACAATGTGACACTAGGACCACTTGTGTAAATGACAAAAGATAACTTCTTTACAAATGGGATGATTCTTTGATTAGCTGCCATAAAGTACCAAGGTGTATTTTCAAGTATTCCATCTGGAATTAGTTCCACTGTTTTAGAGTTTCGCTATGTAAGTCTTACAAAGATTCTTCAGCTCCTTTGTCAAATTCCCTTCTATTCGTCACCCTAAGAAAAAGATTTTCTTTATGCAGACTTGGTTATTGGTGAAAGAAGATGTCTGGTTTCAGGCTCAACTCTCTTTTTAGAAACACACACACACAAAAACAAAACAAAATCACTCTTTCCCTATTCTCAAAAGCCTGTCTCACCTCTTCATTTCTCCATGTTCAATAACACTATTCACCACTTTCTACCCTCAAAAGAGTATATAATTTAATCTTATCATCAATCCATTGTATTTATTCTCTTTATTTTCATCCAAGAAGAAAAGGAGAGAACAGGTTCTTCTCCAGTTTGCAGAAAGACCCAGGATAGCCGTTCTAGGCAATGCATGATCAGAATAAGTTATTTCTCAGTTTAGCTACGAGATGGACTGTTTTGCCTGACTCACACGTGGCTGGACAACCTTTAACATAATTACGGGTTAATACCCAAATAACAGGCAAGAAAATGTGACACAGTTTGCTAGAACTAGGGAAAAAAAAAAATCTGGTTCCAAACCTCCTTTCAGAGAAGTACTCTAAATAAGCCTGCACAGCCAGGACAACTCCCAAACCCTAAAAGAGGCAATGCACAGGCAGTGGTCTGGGCATGACAGGGGCCACTGCTGGTTCCCTGGCATGCTGAAGACGGCAGTGCAGTCCCTCCAGTTTTCAGAAACTCAAAGAGACAGAACTCATCATCTTAGTGCCTCTTTAAAGTACAGAAGGTCTAAAAGCACAAAAGACAAGGAAATAAGCAGGATTAATATTCTACTTTAATTGCAAATAAAAGACACTATAGTACAATACTTACAGTGTATAACCATTTTCATAATTCCCTGTAAAGAGAATTCAGACTACTTGGTTTAAAATCCATATTAAACTGAAGAGAGGACAAATATTAAGAGAGGATGTGCAGTTTCAAAACACTCCTTTTGAAACAGTAAAACTAACTTTGAGTTTAACCAAAGACAAAGTTTCAAGTAAGAAGTACCTACACTAGAAAAATAAAAGTACCTGTGAGCTTGATTTTGGAGAGTCGAGCCAAAATTCCTGGCAAATCCTCCATCTGCAGCTTCATCTCTTTCCATTGCTTTCCATCTTTTGTCTCTTTTCCTACTTCTATTGGGTCTTCAATTATTGAGGCAGATTCTAGTTTTAGCAATTCCTTTTCATTTGGTTTTCTGGACAAAGGTAGGCTGGGGGATGAAAGAGGTCTCATCTCATATATTTCTGTTTTGTCTTGACCCGAAGATGCTTTTTCAAAGAAAGGAGATACCACAGGTTCTGACTTAGGTTTGACTTGCTGGTTGAGGCTTCTGTTCAGCTGTGTGACATACTAAACAAAAAAGCACATGTTACTATGAAACCCAGGTCCCAAATGCTCTTAAATGGTCGTTTAGTAGGACCTTCCATCGGTTCAACGTTTAGGGTACCTGAGAAAAATTTTCTTGAAACTTTACTATTAGTTAGAGATATAGAGAATTCAGTTAATGCCTCAGTGATGGCTTTCAAATTCTGTGTTTTAGAAAACTCCAGGAATTTAAGTTCCTTGAAAGAAAGATAAATTTATTTCTTATTCATCTCCTCCAGAATTTTCCCTAATGCAGTACCAGAAACTGAGGGTGAAAATTCCAAATACAGTGAAAAAGTATTCTCGAGTCAAGAGCCCAAGCCCACACCTGTTGCCTTTGCCATTCCCCTAGGCAGACAATGTGGAGAGGGTTCTGGAGCAGGGCCCAATCCAGGACGAAACCTCTTTTACAGCAGTGTGGCACGTGGAAAGAACATGGGTCTTAAGACAGTCTCTACCACTTACTATCAAAATTAACTACTACTAACACGTGTGAGTCACTTCTTGGTTTTAAAAGACTTTACAGTTGATATAATGTATGTCTCATTTAATCTTCTTAAAGAAGATGGGTCACTATTGGTATTTCTCTCTCCCTAATTTACAGATGAGGAAACCAAGGCCCAGAAATTAACTGACATAGCCATGGGTGGCCCTGGGAATAGGACCCACCTGTCCTGCTCAGTAGTTAAGTGCCTTTTCCATTCCATCACAAAAGCATGAAATAACATAAGCCAGTCTTAGATAAGAATTACAAACTCATGGATGAATCCAGAGTCCTGTTTACATGAACATGGCATTATATATATTTGAGTTTCTCTTTTAAATTGCCATCATCCTTAATTCCAACTTAAAAAGTCTGAACATTTCTAGAAATGTAAACGTCTTATCCAAATATTGAGTTTTATTAAGATAGGCCAGTTTAAGATAAAAAAAAGTAAGGGAGATATTAAATAGGACTTTAGATGACAAATGTGCTGTTCTTTCAAGCTTGCACCGTAAGCATATGAGGTTTTAGCTATCCTTTCTCCATTCTATGAACCTTCCCTCTTTAGAAGAAGGCAAATGCCCTCACCGGTAATTAAGAGTAAGCTACCATGTTGCCCACAACATCAGAAGGCCCTATAAGAAGACTGAGATGGATTATCAATGCCCACTATAAAATATCTAGCAAATTACAAAACTCTACATTTGTTTGAGTCCACTCAGAAGTGTATAGGTTCAAAAGGCTTTCTAAATGCACTGCTGATAAAAGAAAATAAGAGGGTCATACTGTGTTAAAGCAATGATTTCTGTATTACCGATGTATTCCGATAACTTGAAAGAATTTTTTAAAAAAACGAGTAACAGTTCAGCTTTTCCTGATTTTAGCCTAGTCGAAATACGCCAGAAGTTTCCAATTTTTCTCCAAACTTAATCAATAAGTTCAGGATCATACTTTTAACCTCAAACACCAGAATTATTCTGGTTTCAGTTAAGAATAATCAAAACAAGAGATTAAAGTTTTGGGTAAATTTAAGAGGACATTAGATAAAAGGCCTTTTCAAACGGTATGCCTTAAAATTTTTCTTATAAGAGGAATTTCTGAGAATCCCTCACACAAAGAAAGTAAAAGCAGACAGAGTCAGGCAGAGAAAGGATGGTCTTCTAAACATACCATGCGCCTGAGGAAACTAAAGTGCTGAAACGTTATCCGCTGCTTACTGACGTTCCTGAAAAGATGCATAAACTTGCGAGGGGATTCCAGCACAACTTTTCTTTCTAGATACCAGACGTATCCTCCTACCCAACCTAGGACAGAGAGAGAAGGAGAAAAAAATGTTGAAGTGTTAAATGCTTCTCATCAAAAGATGACTAAATCCTACCAAGAAGCAAAGCCAGCCACCACTTTAAGCACTGCACTGGGTGAATGGCCAGATCTTTGAAATTATCTAATTAAGATCTGTGAATAAATGCAATTCATCAACCCTACTCACTGTTTTAAGTTGGCTAAATTCTTCCACAGGGATTTTCATTTTGGGATCATTATGCTGTTATTATATTAAATGCTGAAATGATCACACTAGAGTAGAGATATTTTTAAGAAGAAAATATAAAATTCAGACACTTTAGACACTTTAAAAAATACAAAAGCACATTTTTAAAATAAATAGAAGTAAGTTAAAAGATATATCTCAGCTTAATATGTTGGCCATGTGGACACAGACAACTAAAAGGCAGAGGGAACAGTTCTCAATAAACTATGACTTTATCAATCTAGTTAGAAGTAAACTATTTTTATTGTTTCCAAATTTGGCTTTTATTCATTCTATAAATCTCCCAAACACCAACAAATCCAATGCTTCCTTCTCAGACCTCATCTTATTCCGCCCTGTGATGACACCAGAGACCTTCCTTTTTTTTGTTAAAGCCTCTCCTCCCCTGACTTCAAGTCACTGAAGCTTCCTGCTCCTCCTCTTCCCACTCTCGTCACTTCTCGCTTTCTTGTAGTATCTCCTCTTGCCACTTTCAGGGACTTGTATCCCCTCTGTTCTAAACTCTGCATTTTGTCCCTGAACAAACACATTTACGTTTAATTTCCAATCTTTAGTCCATAAGTTCAGAGACTTATCTGCCTATATCCAACTGCTTTGTTGGTATTTCCACATGGATGGGTTGCCTTATGTCTTTAGGAACACTTTATTCTCACTCTTATCTCTACTTGGTTCCACAGTGCACATAAAACCATCTCTATTTAAGATTTCAGGAATATCACTAACTCCTCCTACTGCACTATCTAACAACCATGAGATCCAGTCAACTCTGAAATACAGGTCGAATATGTCTACTTCTTTTCATACCTACTGATACAAATCTTTACCATTTTACATTTGGACTTTGGTACCAGTTGTAGCATTCAATTAGTCATCCTGTCTCCAGTAACTTCCTTTTCTCTCCAATCCAACTTTCACAAAGCCAAAGGCTTTCTTCATGAAGCCCAGAATATATCATGCTACTTGCCCAATCATTTATACATAACTCAGTGTCATGATGTCTCATCACGCTCCATTTAGCAACCACACACGCCACATATTTTCACACTTTTGTTCCTTTTTGTTCTCACTGCTTCCTGCTTGCAAAATCTTGCCTTCACTTTCTGCCTGTCAAATTGTCAAAGCCTCTTTCCACTGATCCCTCACTTTATACCATTTTTACTGTACTTCTTAATGCAAATTGTTCCTACCACCAATAATAAAGGGCCTCTCCTTTCTTCACCTTTACTACAACAGCAGAGTGCTTTTAGCTGTTATAATGAAATACTGTTTGTTGACTGTATAGCACATACAGCTTGCTTGACCTGTGGGAAGAACCATCACTGTCCCCTGAAGTACATAATTATTTTGGAATGGAGATGGATCACTTCTTCAATGAAATCATATTCTCAAACCTGAAGTTAATTCTGAAATGCTTCTCTTCCACATATGTGAATATGTGTTTGCTGTACAGGCTAGATGTGAAAGACTGTTTTGTTTTTTTAATTTCCTTTGAAGTTTTAGATATGTAAATCATCCTAAATGGTCACATGTCCTCTGATATTCAACTTTTTTTGATAGCTTGTGTATTTTCTTTCTTACCTTAACACCCCGCTTTGAGATATTAGGGTTTCAATACTCAAAGATAATGTCTAGAAACCCATCAAGGTTTTATTGTTCTGAGTCTTTCTTTCAAAACCTGTTTTTAGTTTATTTGGTCCCAATGGGAAATACAAGAGGCTGGGAGGGAAAGAACCATCTTAGAAAAAATCTTTCAAGATTAAATGAGTCAACATGAGATTTCACGAAACAGTAAGAAAAAAAAAACAGCTAGTAAACTGCACTTAAAAATGAAGAAAATACTTCATTTAATCAAACCATGTCACATTTCTATGTATCAGAACCTAGAAACTGAGACATTTTAACATTACGTAACAGATGTAGATTTGAAGCTACACAGGGCTTACAACAGATATATTAAAATTCTTGAAACACATGACCATATCCACTATTGACCATCAATACTGAGTCATCATTGTAGGGCTTTTAAAAGTAGGTGAGTAGTCAAGTAACTGAATGGTCCTGAATTTTTTTTAATGCCTGTAAAATGCTTTGAACTTTTAGAAGCAAAATCAGACACAATTACTAGATACCTAACGTAGTCTCAGCTTACCTCTCTTTGCTATCCCTTCCCACCATGTTGCTTCCCCATCAAGCTCTCTTAGTGTGGTTTCCAAGTGAATCATATTAAGTCATACAGACCATTTATTAGGAGATTTTTTTGTTGACTATGATGTTTACAGTTTCAGAAAGCACAGCTGTTTATGTCAGTTCCTTGTATACCACCATTGCAAGGACTGATGCAGCAATTAACCATCTGGGCCACATGCAGCCACCTACTGGAACTGTGGAATTCAAAGCTGTCAAGTGGAACTGTCCAATAGGCAGCTGAAAACACAAAACTGAGAGGCAGAAAAGAAGCTAGTCTGAGCAATGAACACTGGAGAGACCTCCATACAGAGGGGATAATTCAAGCACTAAAAAAAATGAGCTCTCTGAGAATGAGTGCCCAGGGTGAGGATCAAAGAACACTCAGTCAGGGATGAAAGAAGATAACAAAGAAGTGATTCACAAAGAA
The DNA here is from genome assembly GCF_015220235.1 of Choloepus didactylus. Lineage (NCBI taxonomy): Eukaryota > Metazoa > Chordata > Mammalia > Pilosa > Megalonychidae > Choloepus > Choloepus didactylus. Next base: position 4,875,864 of record NC_051324.1, read on the forward strand.
TCATAGACCTTTTAAAAAAATGTTTTATTCTGGAAAATTTCAAACATACACAAAAGTAGAAGAGTATAAGTAACTCCCATTACTTATCTAAAGGGAGTCCCTGGCTTTTCCAATCTGACCTTCAATTTGAACCACATATTACATTTGCTGCCATTATTTATCATCCTAAAACCCTGGAAGCAAAACAATCCCCAGCCTCGTCTTTATTATCTCTCCATTCCATCAGGGCAAATTTCCTTCACTCATAAATAATTTTTGAGAGTCAACAATGTACCAGGCACTCTTCTGGGCACTGGGGATACAAAGGTGAACCAGATGGACAATATCCTTGTCTTCGCAAATTGTATATTCTAGTCCGGAGAAACAGATAATAAACAGGTATATAAATAGACAATTACAGACTGCGTTACCATGATGAACGAAAGACAGGGTGATATGACAGGGAAAGGGCAGGGAGACCCTACTTTAGTAGGGTGGGGAGAGCAGGCCTCTCTGAAAAGGTGACATTTGAGCTGAGACCTGACAGATGAGAAGGCGGTATCGCAAAGGGCCAGGAAAGAGCATTCAGGCTTCAACACACATTCGTCACAGGCCCCTTCAAGTGGGAAGATTATATCAGCGCCCAAGCACTATGGCCCGCTGTGTGCAACGTCATCATTATTATTATCATCATCTTCATTATCCTCGTATTGGAACAAGGCTTCTGGGTGGGAACAAGGCGCTTTTCATGTCATTATAGGCCAGTAGCTAGGAAAGGAGTTCTCAAAAACTAAGTGGCTTGCGATGCCCTAAGTAGAACCCCTGTCCTCTCTGCTCGTCTCCACACCACGAAAAGCTCAAAAAATGCCCCAGACACCGTCCCCACCCGGGGACCGGGGTCCAGAGGAGACAGTATGGACCACGGGGGACACAATGCTAGACTGGACCCTAGCTCCGTGACATCTTCGCTCTAGACAACTCCAAAGGTCACTTCCCACCACCCAGTACACAGCCGACCTCGTCAAGGGCTCCCAAGGTTGCAGCGAGCCGGAAGCACGGCCTTGCACGTGGCAAAAAGAAGAAAATTTTTCCGAGGTCGAGCCGGAGGCGGGTTGCAGTACCTGTCAGGAGGCGTGAGGAGAGAGTGTGGGGGGATGCGGCCATAATGCACGAGTCTGGCCGCTCCCCGGGATCCCCGTGTCCTCTCCTCACCGGCTGCTGGGCGCCGCCATCTTCCCACCCCGCCCCCTGCGGGAGGGGAGGGACTTCCGTTTCGTCACATCCGGCTGACGGGGCGTGGGAAGAAAGAAACGCAGCTGGAGGTGACTGAGGCGGGAAAGGCCGGAAAGTGCTGGACTGAAGGGATCCAGGCCTGAGGTAGTTTCGAGAAGAGCGGGAAGCAGGGTCTGGCTACGTTCTCCCGAAGAAAAAGCCGCGGCCCCAGCTCCCTGTGGCTGACAGCGTGGTCTCTTGGTATCCTCTGGCCCGACGCCATCCTCGGGCGGGGCTTGACTGTGTGCCGCCCTCGGGTCATTGAAAGTTTCATTTAGGACGCGTCCTGGCCACCGAAGCGCCAAGAGGAAACGGTTCTTGTGATGCCGCCTCCATTTTCCCGTTCCATGGCGGGACAGTTACAGCCTTGCTGTGGTCGCCACCACATGGGAGGACAGGTGAGCTCGAGGCCGCTTGTCCCTGAGCCACGCGCCAGGGGAACCGAGCCACCGGGAAGTATGGAGGAGGAGGAGGTAGTGCTGGGCGGGCAGTGGTTAAGATTTCCGATCTGTGTTCCCGTCCTGGTGCCACCTCCTACCCGCGGGAGCTTGCTGGAGCGAATTACAGAACCCCTCGGAACCTCAGTTTTCTAGCTGTACAACGGGGATAATACTAGTATGTATTTATAAGTTGATTGAGAGAAGTAAGGGATGTCTCTAAAATGGGAAACCAGGCACTGAGAAGTTACTCCTGTCATCAGTGTTGGGATAACTAGGGCAGATCGCAGCAGGCCGCCCTTTATCTGTTTTTCATGTTGGGGTACATTCAGGAAAAGACTCAGTTTATGAAATGAAACAAGGAAGGAAGCTGGGTTCTATAAGGCTAAGTTCTGTCTGTTTCAGCAATGAGGTAGTGGCCATTTTGGTGGACCTCAGCTAATTGCTAGGCACAGGGGATATTGAGACAAATACTCTGAGAAGATGCTCCTTATTCTGTAGGAGCTTAAGATACATCATTGGGGAGCCATCGGTGACCCTGAGTTATGTGAGAGGGGTAATGTAGAAAGAGCTGCAGACACCCTGATGAGGCAACATCTCCATGTAGTTGGGTTCTGGATGGCTTCAGACCTTTACATTTGGCACTCAATTGTAGGAACACAGATTTTTCTAGCACACAAGGAAGGGAAAGAATACTCTGGGAAGAGAAAACAGCATTAAATAATGTGTTAAAATTTTCAAACTCCTTATGATTTTCCAAGCCCTTTTATAAATATTTGATGTGATCTTGACATCAAGAGCAAAAGGTATCCTTTAAGAGGGACACATTAAGGCTCAAAGAATTTTAAGTCATCTGCTCAAAGTCACCTACCTGGCAAATGCCACAATCAGGAGCAAAACCCCTGATAACAGCTATAATGTTATTTCCACCATGCCGCATGGCCTTATTCACCTAAGCATATTAAAGAGTCTCTGCTTCTGTGATTCATAAGGCACACTAGTTCAACCTTGGCTGCCATGAGCATCACCTGTAGAGCTTTAAAAAATGATAGGTGTCTGGGCCACATCCAGATCTATTGAATTAGAAGTGCAGTAGGGTAGATGGAGAGGGACCTGTAATTTTCTTTTTAAAGTACCCCTGGTGATTTTGATACGCAGAATTGAGAATTACCAGATTCTATCATCTACTTGACAAAACAATTATGTCTAAGACATTGATTAACATAAATGTTATATTTCACATATATACTCAGGAAATGTGAATTTCCAAGTTCTCCAGGCTTAGATAAGCAACATGTTTAAAAGATGCATACCTCTTTTTCCTTCATTTGGCTCCTTTCCAAAAAAGGCATGACCAAATACATGAATAAATGCATAGTTTTTTATTTATTCAGAGCAGATGTTTTACGGGGTGGCACAAAACATACTCACCTGAAGAATAATCCCTGGAGATAATTCTGGAAACATAACAGATGCTATGACCCTGTGGGAGCATCATCATGCCCTCTGATGAACTTTGAATGGGTTAAGCAGTTACTGTCAGTTGGATTGCAAGGGGAGCCAAGAACAGAAACCTCGTGTAGCTTAAATGCATAGGGTTCGTTTTTGTTCTATAACAAGAAGTCCCTCAGTACCACCTGGCTGGCCTTGGATCAGAGGCACAGAATTGTCAGGACTGATGTCTCATTCCCTTTCCCTCAAGGTCACAGATGCAGCTCCAGCCTAGTGTCTGTATTCGGTAAGGGAGAGAGTTAAGATATGATGCTGCCTGCGCCCCTTATTTTATCAGGAGGGCCAAGGCCATCCCAGGACTCCCCCTACCTCCAATCCCAAGCAGACTTCCACTCAGATCTCATTGGCCAGAACTGTGATTTGCCCTCCAGTAGTTGCATGGAAGGCTGAGAAAGCAGAGACCAGGATTGCAAAGATTAGTTTAGACCAGTCACAATCCATCACTGTGGGCTTGGGCAGATTGCAGCCCCAAACCAAAGTAATTTTAAACTAAGGAAGAATTAGTGAATGGATTTTGGATAAGCAACTAAAAGATTCTATTGTAACTTTGTTTAACCCATTGTTTTCCAACCGTTTTGAACACAACCTACTTTGCAGAAGGCCACGAAAACTTTGAAAATGCTAGCCTTACATGCACACACATACACACATGCACAGCAAAACCAAAACACATACACACTATATTTGGAATACTGGAATATATTTGTATTGACTACTTGTACTTATCCTAAGGCAAATCAGACTTTTCTGGATTGGGAATTTCTTGCTTCATCAGACATAGTTTTCCTGGACATATTTCTTAGAAAATGCCATAGACAAGCATGTACTTTAGTCACTGTAGGTTAGTAGAACTTTTAGAGATAGACCTTTAACATCCATATAGCTTGACAGTTTCATTCCAAAGATTCAGAAACTGAAGTTCAGAGAGATTAAATGATTCACTCTAAGTCATTGAACTTTGTCTGCAGATGTCGAGGCCAGAATTTTTTTCTATCCCATTGTATTGTCTTTTCTTGTCCCTCACTCTTCCTGTAGCATCTTCACTAATGAAATGGTGTAGGGCGCCACTATCACATATGTTTATTTTGACTTTGGATTTTGCATTTTAAGCAAGATAAAGATATTTTGTAGGTTACTTTTTTAATTACCATTTTTTGTGCAGTATTGCATAGGGAAATAGAGAGCAAAGTGTTTTTAGCTAAACACTTCATCCCATAATTACTGAAAGTTAAGTTGCATCCTTCAATTTTTTGTTAATGTGATCTAACTACAGTTACCATTTGCCTATGTAGACATGATTCTAGACAGTCAATAGTAAAGCATTGTTCCTTGTCTTCTAAAACTAATGGTATAAAATGTAAGGGCCTAGATAATGGCTTCTCTTATTTTCCTTAAAGTTTCTGTACTCAGCTGAAAACTAAGCTGTACTCTATTCCTACCTTGTCCTCTAGATTGGCTGCCCCTTTGCTTTCAACCATATTTCTCCTTAGAGAGCCTTTCTGAATAAAATATGCAATTTATACTATATAAGATGACTTCTGAGTAGGTGCTAACACTCCAAGATTTACTGAATTTTCCACAATAGGCAAATATTTAGTGCTCTCTATGAGTTGAGGGGAAAAATGCCAACCTAGTATGCAGGGTGTAATCAGTTGACACAGAAATATGTATCTAAAAATAAAATCATTTTCAAAACCTAAGGATAGGCAAAGGATCTGAATAGACTTTGTCCAAGGAAGATATACAGATAGCAAATAAGCACATGAAAAGATGTTCAGCATCAATGCTGTAGATTGAATTATGTAACCCCTCAAAAGGCATGTTCTTAGTCTTAATCTGCATTCCTGTGGATGTGAACCCATTGTAAATAAGACCTTTTAAAGATGTTGTTTTTAGTTCTGGTGTGGCCCAAATGAATCAGGATGGGTTTTAATCCATATTTCTGGGGGCTTATAAAGAGTTGTCAGAGAAGCCAGAAGTCAGCAGAGAACTGGCAGAGCAGACACAAGGGGAGAGAGATTTCCGTGAAAGGAGGCAGAGATGCAAGCCAAGGAACCCCACAGATTGCGGCAAACCAGCTCTGAAGCACTATAGGCTTTGGGGCGTGTGCCGGTTTGGATGTATTATATCCCCCCAAACGCCATGTTCTTTAATGCAGTCCTGTGGGGGCAGACATATTAGATTAGGTTGTTTCCATGGAGATGTTACCCTGCCCATTCAGTGTGGGTCTTGATTAGTTAACTGGAGTGCTTTAAAAAGTACTAGGCCCAGACGCTTGCTGCAGCTGAGAGAGACATTTTGGAGAACACCATTTTGAAACACAACCTGGGAGCAAAGGAAGAAGATGCCAGCCACGTGCCTTCCCAGACAACAGAGGTGTTCCAGGCGCCATTGGCTATTCTTCAGTACCCTATTGTTGTCGCCTTAGATTGGACACTTTTATCGCCTTAAGACTGTAACTTTGTAACCAAATAAACCTCCTTTATAAAAGCCAATCCATTTCTTGTATTTTGCATGATGGCAGCATTAGCAAACTGGAACAGGAAGAAAACGGCTTTGCTGATGTCTTGATTTTGGACTTCTAGCCTTCTAAATCGTAAGCCAATAAATTCCTGTTGTTAAGCGAACCTGTGGTGTGGTTTTTGCCATAGCAGCTAGCAAACTAAGACAATCAGCAATCAAGGAAATGCAGTTCAAACTGCAATAAGGCATCACTTCATACACACTAGGATGGCTATAATAACAAAGACAGGTAACAAATATTGGTGAAGAAGTGAAAATATTGGAAACCTCATGTTCTACTAGTGGGAGCGGAAAATCGTGATTGCAGCTGCCTTGGAAAAGTCTGGCAGTTCCTCAAAAAGTTAAACATAGAATTGTCATATGGCCCAGTAATTCCACTCTTAGGTATACACCTAAAAGAAATGAAAACATACATACCCAAGAATAAAAAGACAACCCCATTTAAAAATGGACAAAGGATTTGAATAGACATTTCTCCAAAGAAGATATGCAGATGGCCCATAAGCACATTTAAAGATATTCAATGTCATTAGTCATTAGAAAAATGCAAATCAAAACCATAATGAGATACCCCTTCACACCCACTAGGATGGCTAGAAAATAACAAGTGTTGGTGAGGATGTGGAGAAACTGGAACCTTCATACATTGTTGGTGGGAGTGTAAAATGGTACGGCCACTTTGGAAAACAGTTTGGCAGTTTCTCATGTGAAATACAGGTTGTCATGTGACCCAGCAATTCCACTCCTAGGTATATACCGGTGAGAAATGAAAACATACGTCCACACAAAAACTTGGTTGTGAATATATATAACAGCATTATTCATAGTAGCCCAAAATTAGAAGCAACCCAAATGCCCATTAGCTGATGGAGGAGTATTTAAAAATGTGATATATCCATATAAGTGGAATATCATCTGCCTATAAAAAGAAATGAAGTATTGATAAATACTACAACATGGATGAACCATAAAAACATTTTGCTAAGTGAAAAAAGCCAGACACAAAAAGTCATATACTGGATGATTCCATAGAAGAGACAAATCCATAGAGACAGAAAGCAGATGAGTGATTGCCTAGGGCTTGGGGAGGGAGAGGAGGGAATAGGGGGGTGACTGCTATTGGGTACAGGGCTTATTTTGGGGGTGATGAAAATTGTTCTAAAATTTATCATAGCAGTGGTTACACAATAGAAACCATTGAACAGTACACTTTTGAAGTGAGTGAATTATATGATATGTGAATTATATCTCAATAAACATGTTACAAAAACAAACAAAAAAACCAAACAAAAAACCTAGGGTAAAGTCAGGAAGAGGTATTCAAGGAGACCAAAGGTTACAATTAACCGTGTTGGATAGAGATTGCTCATCATCTACCAATAGCTGTTATTCCCTTATGTAGATTGTAAGACTAGCCTCCCTTGCAGCTTGATATGAACTGTGACTAATTTCAGACAATGGGATGTATGCAGAAATGATACACTTATCTTCTGGAACTGTCCTTTTTTTCTGCTGGGTGGAATGCAAATAAGATGGCTGGAACTTGATCAGCATCATGGACCATGAGGTACAAGCCACATGTTGAAGCCAGCAGAGCAACAAGACAGGTGGAGCTTGGGTCCCTACTGGTTGTGGAACTCTCATACCAGCCCTGGACTTGTTACTTGAGGGGGAGATAAATTTCTAACATGTTTGACACATTGTCACTTTGGGTTTTCTATCACTTGTGGTATTACCTAATCTAGACTAATATACCATTAATATAAGTAGAAATTAATAGTAAATTCAAATAAGTTAACATGCCTGATTAATTGCTCACAAAATGATAGCTGTTACTATTAACTCCCTATATGCTGCAAAAGCAGCCTAAAATGTTAATACCTTTAGATACATATTTTAGAAGGAAAATTTGGAAGTTTTAATACTTCGAAAATTTGTTATAATAAAGGCAGTTTAATGAAGTTCATGGGCCATTGAATCTAGAAAAAGCCAAGCATAAAGTAAAATTTGGCTTTGTATTTGTCTGATATGTTACTTAGGAATGAGGGCATCTTGAGTTTAGGTGGTCATTTCCAATTTGTTGGAAAATCTGGAGAATGGGAATCATTTGATTCCACAGAAATTAATTCCTAAAGATCATCCAATTCCCCTTGCTCTGGTTAGATACTACACTAGCTGATCATTTATAATATGTACTCCAGGGAAGACTCTACTCAATATTCTCTAGGACAAGGATACCACCACCACCCAGCACCACCCCTAAAGAGGAGAGCTTATGTGGATAAGTTAAGAACAAGGATATTACTGGACATGCTGCTGAGTCAAGATTTTGGAAAGACGATCAAAATTAATTAAAACATTGGGTTTCCACTTGGCATTCGTTCTTTGGGTTCGGTGTCTTGAGATTCTTGGCCTTTGGGTTTTTCTTTTTCTTGGAATATACTCCAAACCTCTACCCATCATCTAGAACGGTTCTTCCTCTGGTCCCATGATGCTGGGAGTGGGTGATGACAGGCCTGGGTCTGTCTCTTGCTTGAGAGGGATCTCCTGCTTTGAGAAGGGCCCAGGAAATGAGGATACTCAGGCTCATTCTCATCAGATGGACTCCCATGAGGTTCAGCCCTTCTCACCAGAGTTAGGGTTCCCAAGTGAGTGTATAGGTCCAGAACCTTAATGTAGTAATAAACCCAAAGACTTATCCTCCATTGGAGGCTTAATGAAAGTAGCTGCCACTGCAATAGGCATCTTGAGGGTAGCCAAACAATATTTCAGGAATCTGCCTTTGGCTGTCTATCTCTTGGTGAACATAGCACTACTGAATTAGTCAGGGTCCAGCCAGGAGACAGAAATCACACCAATTATTTGAACAGAGCATTTAATACAATGAATGATTAACTGGGTATGAAGTTGTTAAGTAGGTAAACACAAGGATAGAAAGAGACACAGAGGTAATAACTGCATGAAGCACCCCTGCAGCTGGAGGAATCAAAGGAAGCTCTTAGAAGAGTTGAAACTCAGACCTCTGACTAGACATGTTTTTCTGCTGCTCCGCTGGTGCTGTTGTCTGTGAGGGGGGCCTGATCAAGCTGGTCCTGTAAGTGTTGGAACAGCTGCAAACTGGGCTCAGCTGCTGACCTGGGAGCGAAAAAGCACTGGAGTGGTGCTCACAGGAATTGCGAGCAGACAAGAAACAGGAGGAGCAAGTCCCTTCTCACTCTCCCATTCTGCAGCATCACCAGGCCTTATTGGCAGAGCTGAACAGTGAACCTGCAGGAATCTGGTTTGCAGAGACAGTCCCAGCTCAGGCATCACCAAGCACAGGACAGAAGGGCAGATTTGGAGCCAGGGTGGATAACGAGTGCATTCTTACTTGAATAGAACTTCTGTAAGTGCACAGATTAGGGTTTATAAATCAGCATTCTATGAGCTTGATTAGTTTAAATCAGTTCCTCAGATCTCTTAATGGTTACTCTGAGGTGACTGATAAAATTAGATAGAATCTTGGACCAAGACCCCAATCATCCTGGAGAGTATTGAGTAGAGTCTACTCTGGAGTATATCTTAAGAGTGATAAGCTCATGTGGCCAGAGCAATGGGAGTTGGATGGTCTTTAGGAATATTTCTGTGAAGTAGAATAATTCCCATCTCTACATCATAGATTCTGTGTCTAACAAATTGGGGTTGACACTCTCAACTCATGGTGCCCTCATTCCTAAATTGCATAGGAGACACATACAAATCCTGTAAATTGCCAGCTTCCCTTTTCCATCTCTACTCTCCAGGGCTTGATTCCACATATGAGTTTGGGGATACCAAAAGTGAAAAGTGGAGTTCAAGAGGCAGAAAAAAGAGAGAGGATTGGGGAAATGCACTACAGCAAATTTCATTCACTGCCATGGCCTCCTTCCTTTTTTTTTTTTTCCTTTTTTTTTTTTTAATTAAATTCAGTTTTATTGAAATACATTCACACACCGTACAATCATCCATGATATACAATCCACTGTCCACAGTATGATAACATAGTTATGCATTCATCACCACAATCTCTCTCTGAACATTTTCCTTACATCAGAAAGAACCAGAACAAGAATAAAACATAAAAGTGAAAAAAAACACCCAAATCATCCCCCCATCCCACCCCATTTGTCCTTTAGTTTTTATCCCCATTCCTCCACTCATCCATACACTAGATAAAGGGGGTGTGATCCACAAGGTCTTCACAATCACACTGTCACTCCTTGTAATCTACATTATTATATAATTGTCTTCAGGAGTCCAGACTGCTGGGTTGGAGTTTGGTAGTTTCAGGTATTTACTTCTAGCTATTCCAATACATTAAAGCCTAAGAGGTGTTATCTACATAGTGCATAAGAATGTCCACCAGAGTGACCTCTCGACTCCATTTGGAATCTCTCAGCCACTGAAACTATTTCGTCTCATTTTGCATCCCCCTTTTGGTCAAGAAGATACTCTCAGTCCCACGATGCCGGGTCCACATTCATCCCCGGGAGTCATACTCTGCGTTGCCAGGGAGATTTACACCCCTGGGAGTTGGGTCCCACATAGGGGGGAGGGCAGCGAGTTCACCTGTCGAGATGGCTCAGTTAGAGAGAGAGAGGGCCACATCTGAGCAACAAAGAGGTACTCGGGGAGACTCTTAGGCACCATTACATACAACTTTAGACTCTCCTTTGTGGTAATGAGCTTCATAAGGGCAAGTCCCATGCTCGAGGGCTCAGCACATCAAACCGCCAGTCCCAATGTTTGTGACAACATATGCTAGGGGATCAGCATCTCAAAGTTTAGAGATAGGCCTTACACTTCAGGGATAGAGTTAACTGCTGTAAGAGCTTACAATCTAGGGACTATTACAATTATTGTGTCCATGTTAGGCTATGTTCTAAGATTCAATTCTGAGTTTACACATTGCAGTTAGTCCATATTGGTGAGGCATCATCCCTCTCACCATGTTTTCTCCAACACTTTTACTCCTATATATATATTTTCCTACAATTTTATAGAGTTATATTCACATACCATACATTTATCCACAGTGTACAATCAGTTGTTCATGGTATCATCATAAAGTTGTACATTTATCACCACAATCAGCATTTGAACATACTTATTACTACAAGAAAAATTGTTTTTTTTTTTTTAGCAAGAAGAAAAAATGATAAAAAGAAAAATAACATGTCATACAATACAATATACTACTAAGGACAGCAAATAACACCACTACCAAGAATCCCATATTACTCCCCTATATCCCCTTCTCATATACATTTAGCATTGGCGTATTGCCTTTGTTACATTTAATGGAGGTATATTACAGTGTTACTGTTGACCATAGACTCCAGTTTGCTTTGATTATGTTTTTTCCTGAATACCATCCCTTTTTCAAACTTCTACATGGTTGACATTCATTTGCTTTCCCACATGCAAAAACATTTTTATATTTGTATATTTAGTAACAGTCATTGGCCACTCCAGTTTTTGCCACGTTATGCAGTCCCAGTCTTTATCATCTATCTTTACCTCTGGTGTCATACATTCTCCTATCCCACCTCTTTCAGCTTTACTCACAGACATCTTTGTTCAGTGTACTTACAATACCGTGCTACCATCACACAGTATTATGCTATCTATTTCTGGATCTATGCAATCAATCCTAAACATTCTGTAGTCCTTCAGCATCAAATGGCTGATCTCTGCCCTCTTTCTATCTCCTGGTCGCCTGTGTTGTCAGCTTTTAACCCCCAAAGTTTGTTCATTAATGTCTGTTCATATTAGTGAGACCATACAGAATCTGTCCTTTTGTTTCTGGCTAACTTCACTCAACATAATGTCCTCAAGGTTCATCCACATTATTACATGATCCATGTCTTTGTTCTGTCTTACAGCTGCATAATATTCCATCATGTGTATGTACCACAGTTTGTTTATCCACTCGTCCTTTGATGGACATTTGGGCTGTTTCCAACTCTTGGCAATTGTGAATAATGCTGCAATAAACATTGGTTTACAAATGTCTGTTTGTGTCTTAAGTTTCAGTTCCTCTGAGTATATACCCAGCAATGGAATAGCTGGGTCATATGGCAAATCTATATTTAGCTTCCTGAGGAACCTCCATACTGTCTTCCAGAGTGGTTGCACCATTCTACATTCCCACCAACAATGAATAAGTGTGCCTCTTTCTCCACATCCTCTCCAGCACTTGTCATTTTCTGTTTTTTAGATAATGGCCATTCTGGTAGGTGTGAGATGATATCTCATTGTGGTTTTGATTTGCATTTCCTTAATAGCCAGTGAAGTTGAGCATTTTTTCATATGCTTTTGAGCCATTTGTATTTCCTCTTCAGAAAAATGTCTGTTCATGTCTTTTGCCCATTTTTTAATTGGATTGTTTGTCTTTCTGTTATTGAGATGCAGGATTCCTTTATATATTCGGGATATTAAACCCTTATCTGATATGTGGTTTCCAAATATCATCTCCCATTGTGTAGGTTGCCTTTTTACTTTTCTGACAAAGTCCTCTGATGTACAAAAGTGTTTAATTCTGAGGAGATCCCATTTGTCTATTTGTTCTTTGGTTGCTCGTGCCTTGGGTGTGAGGTCTAAGAAACCACCTCCTTTCACAAGATCTTTAACATATTGCCCTACATTTTCTTCTAAGAGTTTTATGGTCTTGGTGCTAATGTTTAGGTCTTTGATCCACTTTGAGTTAATTTTGGTATAAGGTGTGAGATGGACATCCTCTTTCATTCTTTTGGAAATGGATATCCAGTTCTCCAAACACCATTTATTGAACAGGCTGCTCTTTCCCAGTTGCTTCGGCTTCACTGCCTTATCAAAGATCAGTTGTCCATAGATGTGAGGGTCTACTTCTGAACACTCAATTCGATTCCATTGATCAGTATATCTGTCCTTATGCCAGTACCATGCTGTTTTGAGCACTATAGCTTTGTAATATGCTTCAAAGTCAGGTAGTGTGAGACCTCCCACTTCAAGACATTTTTGGCTATTCGGGGCACCTTACCCTTCCAAATAAATTTAGTTATTGGTTTTTCTATTTCTGTAAAGTAAGTTGCTGGGATTTGAATTGGTATTGCATGGAATCTGTAAATCAGTTTAGGTAAAATTGCGATCTTAACTATATTTAGTCTTCCAATCCATGAACATGGTATGTTCTTCCATTTTTTCAGGTCTTGTTCAATTTCTTTTTGCAGTTTCTTATAGTTTTCTATGTAAAGGTCTTTTGTGTCCTTGGTTAAGTTTATTCCTAAATACTTGATTCTTTTGGTTGCTATTGTAAATGGGATTTTTTTTCTTGATTTCCTCCTCTTGTTGCACATTACTTGTGTATAGGAACACTACCGATTTTTGCGTGTTGATCTTGTAGCCTGCTACTTTGCTGTATTCATTGACTAGTTCTAGTAGCTTTGCTGTAGATTTTTCTGGATTTCCTACATATAGAATCATGTCATCTGCAAATAGGGAAAGTTTTACTTCTTCCTCTCCAATTTGGATGCCTTTTATTTCTTTTTCTTGCCTAATTGCTCTAGCTAGAACTTCCAGCACAATGTTGAATAGCAATGGTGATAGTAGCATCCCTGTCTTGTTCCTGATCTTAGAGGAAAAGCTTTCAGTCTCTCCCCATTGAGTGTGATGTTAGCTGTGGGTTTTTCATATATTGCCTTTATCATATTGAAAAAGTTCCCTTCTATTCCTATCCTTTGAAGTGTTTTCATCAGGAAAGGATGTTGAATTTTGTCAGATGCCTTTTTTGCATCAATCGAGATGATCATGTGGTTCTTCTGCTTTGATTTATTGATGTGGTGTATTACATTAATTGATTTTCTTGTGTTGAACCAGCCTTGCATACCTGGAATAAATCCCACCTGGTCGTGGTGTATAATTCTTTTAATGTGCTGCTGGATTCGATTTGCGAGTATTTTGTTGAGGATTTTTGCGTCTATATTCATTAAAGAAATTGGTCTATAATTTTCCTTTTTTGTAGTATCTTTGCCTCGTTTTGGTATTAGGGTGATGATGGCTTCTTAGAAAAAGTTAGGTAGCTTCCCCTCTTATTCAATTTTTTTTAAGAGATTGAGCAGGATTGGTACTAATTCATTATTGAATGCTTGGTAGAATTCACATGTGAAACCATCTGGTCCTGGGCTTTTCCTTTTTGGGAGCTTTTTGATGACTGACTCAATCTCTTTACTTGTGATTGGTTTGTTGAGGTCATCTATTTCTTCTTGAGTTAATGTTGGTTGTTTATGCTTTTCTAGGAAGTTGTCCATTTCATCTAAGTTGTCTAGTTTATTAGCATATAGTTGGGCCTCCTTCCTTTTTAATAAGGAGAACTCTGGTTTTGTTCCAGGAAGCCATATGCCAAGCCCAGAAGATGAATAGTGATTACTTTAAGTCAGAGAAATCTCATTCACATCCGCCTACTACTCACTTACCAAGAGTTCCTTACAGCTGGAAATGGCCATGTTACCAGGCTCTGGCCAGAGAGATACAAGGGGCAACCTGTTGGCAAGGCCTCCAGCCATAATTTTTACTGATGAAAGAGCCATGTATGTGAAAGGAACTGTTTTCTTTCCCTTTCTTCTATTATTCTCAGGAAGCAGGGCTGGAACTGAGGCAGGGGTCTTGCAACTATGAATTGACGAGCATGAGACAACAAAAACACGGTAGGATGGCAGAATGGAAAAAGTAGAGCTAAAAACCTCAATCAGATTGTTGAGCCACTGCAGCAAATCTGGGACTTCTGCCTGCAGACTGATTGTTATAAGTATATTGTTGTGCTTAAGCTGCAGCTTGGTTTTCTGTGACTTGCATCCTCGATGGTTGATTCAATGAGTGGGACAGGGGAGCCGACTGACCTGGCAGCAAAGCTTGCTGAGGACAGATGGCATGAAGAAGCAATGTGAAGCATGTCAAATATCTGAAAAGCATATCATATTTATAAAAATGAAACATTTGAATATGGTGGCTGTTTCTAATATGATGTAAATCCCTAGCCATTTTAATGCAATTTTATTGAGAGAGATATTCACATACCATACAATCATCCAAAGTGCACAATCGATTGTTCACAGCATCATCACATAGTTGTGCATTCATCACCACAATTTTTTGAACATTTTCATTACTCCAAAAAATAATAAGAATAAAAATACAAGTAAAGGAGGCGGGGCAAGATGGCAGACTGGTGAGCTGTAAGTTTTAGTTACTCCTCCAGGAAAGTAGGTAAAAAGCCAGGAACTGCGTGGACTGGACACCAGAGAGCAATCTGTCTTTGGGCATACTTCATACAACACTCATGAAAACGTGGAACTGCTGAGATCAGCGAAATCTGTAAGTTTTTGCGGCCAGGGGACCCGCGCCCCTCCCTGCCAGGCTCAGTCCCGGGGGAGGAGGGGCTGTCAGCTCCGGGAAGGAGAAGGGAGAACTGCAGTGGCTGCTCTTATCGGAAACTCATTCTACTGATTCAAACTCCAACCATAGATAGACTGAGACCAGACACCAGAGACTCTGAGAGCAGCCAGCCCAGCAGAGAGGAGACAGGCATAGAAAAAAAAACAACACGAAAAACTCCAAAATAAAAGCAGAGGATTTTTTGAGTTCTGGTGAACACAGAAAGGGGAAGGGCGGAGCTCAGGCCTTGAGGCGCATATGCAAATCCCGAAGCAAAGCTGATCTCTCTGCCCTGTGGACCTTTCCTTAATGGCCATGGTTGCTTTGTCTATTAGCATTTCAATAACCCATTAGATCTCTGAGGAGGGCCGTTTTTTTGTTGTTGTTGTTGTTGTTTTTTTTTTAAATCCTTTTTTCTTTTTCTAAAACAATTACTCTAAGAAGCCCAATACAGAAAGCTTCAAAGAATTGCAATTTGGGCTCGTCAAGTCAAGAGCAGAACTAAGAGAGCTCTGAGACAAAAGGCAATAATCCAGTGGCTGAGAAAATTCACTAAACAACACAACTTCCCAAGAAAAGGGGGGTGTCCGCTCACAGCCACCATCCTGGTGGACAGGAAACACTCCTGCCCATCGCCAGCCCCATAGCCCAGAGCTGCCCCAGACAACCCAGTGTGACGGAAGTGCTTCAAATAACAGGCACACACCACAAAACTGGGCGTGGACATTAGCCTTCCCTGCAACCTCAGCTGAATGTCCCAGAGCTGGGAAGGTGGAGCAGTGTGAATTAACAAAGCCCCATTCAGCCATCATTTGAGCAGACTGGGAGCCTCCCTACACAGCCCAGCAGCCCAGAACTGCCCTGGGGGGACGGCACTCACCTGTGACATATCACAGTCATCCCTCAACAGAGGACCCGGGGTGCACAGCCTGGAAGAGGGGCCCACTTGCAAGTCTCAGGAGCCATACGCCAATACCAAAGACTTGTGGTTCAGTGGCAGAGACAAACTGTGGCAGGAATGAACTGAAGGATTAGACTATTGCAGCAGCTTTAAAACTCTAGGATCATCAGGGAGATTTGATTGTTAGGGCCACCCCCCCTCCCCGACTGCCCAGAAACACGCCCCACATACAGGGCAGGCAACACCAACTACACACGCAAGCTTGGCACACCAATTGGGCCCCACAAGACTCACTCCCCCACTCACCAAAAAGGGTAAGCAGGGGAGAACTGGCTTGTGGAGAACAGGTGGCTCGTGGACGCCACCTGCTGGTTAGTTAGAGAAAGTGTACTCCACGAAGCTGTAGATCTGATAAATTAGAGATAAGGACTTCAATAGGTCTACAAACCCTAAAAGAACCCTATCAAGTTCAGCAAATGCCACGAGGCCAAAAACAACAGAAAATTATAAAGCATATGAAAAAACCAGACGATATGGATAACCCAAGCCCAAGCACCCAAATCAAAAGACCAGAAGAGACACAGCACCTAGAGCAGCTACTCAAAGAACTAAAGATGAACAATGAGACCATAGTACGGAATATGAAGGAAATCAAGAAGACCCTAGAAGAGCATAAAGAAGACATTGCAAGACTAAATAAAAAAATGGATGATCTTATGGAAATTAAAGAAACTGTTGACCAAATTAAAAAGATTCTGGACACTCATAGTACAAGACTAGAGGAAGTTGAACAACGAATCAGTGACCTGGAAGATGACAGAATGGAAAATGAAAGCATAAAAGAAAGAATGGGGAAAAAAATTGAAAAACTCGAAATGGACCTCAGGGATATGATAGATAATATGAAACGTCCAAGTATAAGACTCATTGGTGTCCCAGAAGGGGAAGAAAAGGGTAAAGGTCTAGGAAGAGTATTCAAAGAAATTGTTGGGGAAAACTTCCCAAAGCTTCTAAACAACATAAATACACAAATCATAAATGCTCAGCGAACTCCAAATAGAATAAATCCAAAAAAACCCACTCCGAGACATATACTGATCACACTGTCAAACATAGAAGAGAAGGAGCAAGTTCTGAAAGCAGCAAGAGAAAAGCAATTCACCACATACAAAGGAAACAGCATAAGACTAAGTAGTGACTACTCAGCAGCCACCATGGAGGCGAGAAGGCAGTGGCACGATATATTTAAAATTCTGAGTGAGAAAAATTTCCAGCCAAGAATACTTTATCCAGCAAAGCTCTCCTTCAAATTTGAGGGAGAGCTTAAATTTTTCACAGACAAACAAATGCTGAGAGAATTTGCTAACAAGAGACCTGCCCTACTGGAGATACTAAAGGGAGCCCTACAGACAGAGAAACAAAGACAGGACAGAGAGACTTGGAGAAAGGTTCAGTACTAAAGAGATTCGGTATGGGTACAATAAAGGATATTAATAGAGAGAGGTAAAAATATGGCAAACATAAACCAAAGGATAAGATGGCCGATTCAAGAAATGCCTTCACGGTTTTAACGTTGAATGTAAATGGATTAAACTCCCCAATTAAAAGATATAGATTCGCAGAATAGATCAAAAAAATGAACCATCAATATGTTGCATACAAGAGACTCATCTTAGACACAGGGACGCAAAGAAACTGAAAGTGAAAGGATGGAAAAAAATATTTCATGCAAGCTACAGCCAAAAGAAAGCAGGTGTAGCAATATTAATCTCAGATAAAATAGACTTCAAATGCAGGGATGTTTTGAGAGACAAAGAAGGCCACTACATACTAATAAAAGGGGCAATTCAGCAAGAAGAAATAACAATCGTAAATGTCTATGCACCCAATCAAGGTGCCACAAAATACATGAGAGAAACACTGGCAAAACTAAAGGAAGCAATTGATGTTTCCACAATAATTGTGGGAGACTTCAACACATCACTCTCTCCTATAGATAGATCAACCAGACAGAAGACCAATAAGGAAATTGAAAACCTAAACAATCTGATAAATGAATTAGATTTAACAGACATCTACAGGACATTACATCCCAAATCACCAGGATACACATACTTTTCTAGTGCTCACGGAACTTTCTCCAGAATAGATCATATGCTGGGACATAAAACAAGCCTCAATAAATTTAAAAAGATTGAAATTATTCAAAGCACATTCTCTGACCACAATGGAATACAATTAGAAGTCAATAACCATCAGAGACTTAGAAAATTCACAAATACCTGGAGGTTAAACAACACACTCCTAAACAATCAGTGGGTTGAAGAAGAAATAGCAAGAGAAATTGCTAAATATATAGAGACGAATGAAAATGAGAACACAACATACCAAAACCTATGGGATGCAGCAAAAGCAGTGCTAAGGGGGAAATTTATAGCACTAAATGCATATATTAAAAAGGAAGAAAGAGCCAAAATCAAAGAACTAATGGATCAACTGAAGAAGCTAGAAAATGAACAGCAAACCAATCCTAAACCAAGTACAAGAAAAGAAATAACAAGGATTAAAGCAGAAATAAATGACATAGAGAACAAAAAAACAATAGAGAGGATAAATATCACCAAAAGTTGGTTCTTTGAGAAGATCAACAAGATTGACAAGCCCCTAGCTAGACTGACAAAATCAAAAAGAGAGAAGACCCATATAAACAAAATAATGAATGAAAAAGGTGACATAACTGCAGATCCTGAAGAAATTAAAAAAATTATAAGAGGATATTATGAACAACTGTATGGCAACAAACTGGATAATGTAGAGGAAATGGACAATTTCCTGGAAACATATGAACAACCTAGACTGACCAGAGAAGAAATAGAAGACCTCAACCAACCCATCACAAGCAAAGAGATCCAATCAGTCATCAAAAATCTTCCCACAAATAAATGCCCAGGGCCAGATGGCTTCACAGGGGAATTCTACCAAACTTTCCAGAAAGAACTGACACCAATCTTACTCAAACTCTTTCAAAACATTGAAGAAAATGGAACACTACCTAACTCATTTTATGAAGCTAACATCAATCTAATACCAAAACCAGGCAAAGATGCTACAAAAAAGGAAAACTACCAGCCAATCTCCCTAATGAATATAGATGCAAAAATCCTCAACAAAATACTTGCAAATCGAATCCAAAGACACATTAAAAAAATCATACACCATGACCAAGTGGGGTTCATTCCAGGCATGCAAGGATGGTTCAACATAAGAAAAACAATCAATGTACTACAACACATTAAAAACTCAAAAGGGAAAAATCAATTGATCATCTCAATAGATGCTGAAAAAGCATTTGACAGAATCCAACATCCGTTTTTGATAAAAACACTTCAAAAGGTAGGAATTGAAGGAAACTTCCTCAACATGATAAAGAGCATATATGAAAAACCCACAGCCAGCATAGTACTCAATGGTGAGAGACTGAAAGCCTTCCCTCTAAGATCAGGAACAAGACAAGGATGCCCGCTGTCACCACTGTTATTCAACATTGTGCTGGAAGTGCTAGCCAGGGCAATCCGGCAAGACAAAGAAATAAAAGGCATCCAAATTGGAAAAGAAGAAGTAAAACTGTCATTGTTTGCAGATGATATGATCTTATATCTAGAAAACCCTGAGAAATCAACGATACACCTAATAGAGCTAATAAACAAATTTAGCAAAGTAGCGGGATACAAGATTAATGCACATAAGTCAGTAATGTTTCTATATGCTAGAAATGAACAAACTGAAGAGACACTCAAGAAAAAGATACCATTTTCAATAGCAACTAAAAAAATCAAGTACCTAGGAATCAACTTAACCAAAGATGTAAAAGACCTATACAAAGAAAACTACGTAACTCTACTAAAAGAAATAGAAGGGGACCTTAAAAGATGGAAAAATATTCCATGTTCATGGATAGGAAGGCTAAATGTCATTAAGATGTCAATTCTACCCAAACTCATCTACAGATTCAATGCAATCCCAATCAAAATTCCAACAACCTACTTTGCAGACTTGGAAAAGCTAGTTATCAAATTTATTTGGAAAGGGAAGATGCCTCGAATTGCTAAAGACACTCTAAAAAAGAAAAACGAAGTGGGAGGACTTACATTCCCTGACTTTGAAGCTTATTATAAAGCCACAGTTGCCAAAACAGCATGGTACTGGCACAAAGATAGACATATAGATCAATGGAATCGAATTGAGAATTCAGAGATAGACCCTCAGATCTATGGCTGACTGATCTTTGATAAGGCCCCCAAAGTCACCGAACTGAGCCATAATGGTCTTTTCAACAAATGGGGCTGGGAGAGTTGGATATCCATATCCAAAAGAATGAAAGAGGACCCCTACCTCACCCCCTACACAAAAATTAACTCAAAATGGACCAAAGATCTCAATATAAAAGAAAGTACCATAAAACTCCTAGAAGATAATGTAGGAAAACATCTTCAAGACCTTGTATTAGGAGGCCACTTCCTAGACTTTACACCCAAAGCACAAGCAACAAAAGAGAAAATAGATAAATGGGAACTCCTCAAGCTTAGAAGTTTCTGCACCTCAAAGGAATTTCTCAAAAAGGTAAAGAGGCAGCCAACTCAATGGGAAAAAATTTTTGGAAACCATGTATCTGAGAAAAGACTGATATCTTGCATATACAAAGAAATCCTACAACTCAATGACAATAGTACAGACAGCCCAATTATAAAATGGGCAAAAGATATGAAAAGACAGTTCTCTGAAGAGGAAATACAAATGGCCAAGAAACACATGAAAAAATGTTCAGCTTCACTAGCTATTAGAGAGATGCAAATTAAGACCACAATGAGATACCATCTAACACCGGTTAGAATGGCTGCCATTAAACAAACAGGAAACTACAAATGCTGGAGGGGATGTGGAGAAATTGGAACTCTTATTCATTGTTGGTGGGACTGTATAATGGTTCAGCCACTCTGGAAGTCAGTCTGGCAGTTCCTTAGAAAACTAGATATAGAGCTACCATTCTATCCAGCGATTGCACTTCTCGGTATATACCCGGAAGATCGGAAAGCAGTGACACGAACAGATATCTGCACGCCAATGTTCATAGCAGCATTATTCACAATTGCCAAGAGATGGAAACAACCCAAATGTCCTTCAACCGATGAGTGGATAAATAAAATGTGGTATATACACACGATGGAATACTACGCGGCAGTAAGAAGGAACGATCTGGTGAAACATATGACAATATGGATGAACCTTGAAGACATAATGCTGAGCGAAATAAGCCAGGCACAAAAAGAGAAATATTATATGCTACCACTAATGTGAACTTTGAAAAATGTAAAACAAATGGTTTATAATGTAGAATGTAGGGGAACTAGCAGTAGAGAGCAATTAAGGAAGGGGGAACAATAATCCAAGAAGAACAGATAAGCTATTTAACGTTCTGGGGATGCCCAGAAATGACTATGGTCTGTTAATTTCTGATGGATGTAGTAGGAACAAGTTCACTGAAATGTTGCTATATTATGTAACTTTCTTGGGGTAAAGTAGGAACATGTTGGAAGTTAAGCAGTTATCTTAGGTTAGTTGTCTTTTTCTTACTCCCTTGTTATGGTCTCTTTGAAATGTTCTTTTATTGTATGTTTGTTTTCTTTTTAACTTTTTTTTTCATACAGTTGATTTAAAAAAGAAGGGAAAGTTAAAAAGAAAAAAGAAAAAAGAAAAAAGACAAACAAGGAAAAAAAAAAAAGATGTAGTGCCCCCTTGAGGAGCCTGCGGAGAATGCAGGGGTATTCGCCTACCCCACCTCCATGGTTGCTAACATGACCACAGACATAGGGGACTGGTGGTTTGATGGGTTGAGCCCTCTACCATAAGTTTTATCCTTGGGAAGACGGTTGCTGCAAAGGAGAGGCTAGGCCTCCCTGTATTTGTGCCTAAGAGTCTCCTCCTGAATGCCTCTTTGTTGCTCAGATGTGGCCCTCTCTCTCTGGCTAAGCCAACTTGAAAGGTGAAATCACTGCCCTCCCCCCTACGTGGGATCAGACACCCAGGGAAGTGAATCTCCCTGGCAACGTGGAATATGACTCCCAGGGAGGAATGTAGACCCGGCATCGTGGGATGGAGAACATCTTCTTGACCAAAAGGGGGATGTGAAAGGAAATGAAATAAGCTTCAGTGGCAGAGAGATACCAAAACGAGCCGAGAGATCACTCTGGTGGGCACTCTTACGCACACTTTATACAACCTTTTTTAGGTTCTAAAGAATTGGGGTAGCTGGTGGTGGATACCTGAAACTATTAAACTACAACCCAGAACCCATGAATCTCGAAGACAGTTGTATAAAAATGTAGCTTATGAGGGGTGACAATGGGATTGGGAAAGCCATAAGGACCAAACTCCACTTTGTCTAGTTTATGGATGGATGTGTAGAAAAGTAGGGGAAGGAAACAAACAGACAAAGGTACCCAGTGTTCTTTTTTACTTCAATTGCTCTTTTTCACTCTAATTATTATTCTTGTTATTTTTGTGTGTGTGCTAATGAAGGTGTCAGGGATTGATTTAGGTGATGAATGTACAACTATGTAATGGTACTGTAAACAATCGAAAGTACAATTTGTTTTGTATGACTGCGTGGTATGTGAATATATCTCAATAAAATGATGATTAAAAAAAAAACAAATACAAGTAAAAAAGAACACCCAAAACATCTCATACTCCTTCCCCTTCCCCATTATTCATTTACTTTTTGTCCCCCTTTTTTCTACTCATCTGTCCTTGCACTGGATAAAGGGAGTGTGAGCCACAAGATTTTTCACAATCACATGGTCACTCATATAGTTATATGATCATCTATAAGAATAATGGTACTGGATTGAAGTTCAGTAGTTTCAGGAATTTCCTTCTAGTTATTCTAGTACAATAAAAACTAAAAAGGGATATCCATATAATGCATAAGAATAACCTTGAGAATGACCTCTCAACCCCATTTGAGATCTCTCAGCCACTGAAACTTTATTTTGTTTAATTTTTCTTCCCTCTTTTGGTCAGGAAGGCTTTCTTAATTCCATGATGCTGAGTCCAGGCTCATCACCGGGAGTCATGTCCCACATTGCCAGAGAGATTTACTCTCCTGGGAGTCGTGTCCCACGTAAGGGGGGAGGGCAGTGAGTTTACCTGCTGAGTGGGCTTAAGAGAGAGAAGGGCCACATCTGAGCAACAAAAGAGGTTCTCTGGGGGTGATTCTTAGGCACCATTATGAGTAGGCTTAGCCTCTCCTTTGCAGTAACAGGCTACATAAGGGTAAGCACCAAGATCGAGGACTGGGCCTAATACAATGGTAGTCCCCAATGCTTGCAAGAATATCAGGAATTCCCAAGGTGGGGAAGTTTAACATTTCCACATTTTTCACCAGGCCCTCAAGGTGGCCCTGCAAATACTCCTTACTCTGCCAAATTACTCTGGGATGTATCAGGGTTTCACACCAACCTGTACAAACCAACCAGCTCTCACCCTCTATTCAAGGTTCCACGTAATTATGGTGTTTGAATAAACTGACAAGTTAAATTATATAGCATGCTACAGAAAGTATAGATTTTGCACCAAATAAACATCTCTTTCCTTTGGTCTCACACAGAAGTTGAGGTTTTTGGTCTGGTTTACCTTAGTCCTAACCAAGTCCTTTTCATTCAGATCTCTAATTGAAGTCTGATCTCTTTTTCAGCTTTTTTAAAATTTGCTTTATGGGGTAATGCTGACATTCATAGCTGCCAGACTCTGGCTCTGAGTCTCAGGTGTCACACAGATACCCAAAGTTCCAGGGACTGATTAGATTATACACAAAGAGCTCAGCATCTCAAAATTTAGAAACAACCATTACAACTCAGGAATAGAAGTAACTGCTATAAAAGCTTACAATCTAGGATCTTTTACAATAAGCCTTCCGCTGATAACCTATGCCCTCAGACTCAATTCTCAGAGTTTGCACATTATAGTTAGTCCATATTAATGAGGCATTATAATGTTTTTTTCTTTTCATTTCTGGTTTATTTCACTCAACATACTGTCCTCAATGTCCATTCACCTCGCAACTTCACTCCATCTTGTAGCAGCTCAATATTCCATTATATGTATACACCATGGTTTGCCATTCTGTTCATCAGTCAATGTACCCTTAGGCCACCTCCATCCACTGCAGATGGTGAATACTGACACCATAAACCTGACTGTGCAAATGTACATTCTTGTCCCTCTTTTCAGTTCTTCCAAGTATGTACCCAATAACTGAATTGTAGTACCATATGGCAACCCCTTGCTTAGCTTCCTGTGGAACCACCACACTGCCCTTCAGATGGGCTGCTCCATTCTATTTCCCCACCAATGGTGATTAGGTACATCCCTCTCTCCACATTTTCCCCAGCACTTGTACCCCTCTGTTTATTTTTTAGATGGTTTTATCCACACACCATACATTCCATCTTAAGTAAACAATCAATGGTTCCCTGTATAATCACCTAGTTATGCATTCACTACCATTCTCTATATAAAGACATTTCCATTTCTTCCCCAAAGAAAGAGGAAGAGGCAAATAAAGGAAAAAGGAAAAAGAAAGAGAAAGAAAAAAGTGACAAATAAAAAGCAACAAAAGAAAAAATAAAATTAAAATATAATAAAAAAGTCAGACAACACCAACACCAAGAATCCCATACTCCTTCCTTATATCCCCCTTACAGACATTTAACTGTGTTATATTGCCTTTGTTACAATTAATGGAAGCATATTACAATATTACAATGTTACTGTTAACTATAGACTCTAGTGTGCATTGATTGCATTTTTCCCCAATACCACCCCATTTTTATCATCTTGCAAAGTTGACATCCATTTGTTCTCTCTCACATAAAAATGTATTTGTACATTTAATCACAATCATTGACAATTCAAGGTTTCACTAAGCTATACAGTCACAGTATTTATGTTCTGTCTTTCCTCCTGGTCCCCTACATGTCCCTAACCTTCCTCTTTCATCTGTACTCACAGTCATCTTTATTCAGTGTACACACATTATTGTGCTACCATCACCCAATATTGTGCTCCAAACCTCTCTCTCCTGTCTTTTCCTATGTGTCTGTGGTGCTCCCTTTAGTATTTCTTGTAGAGTAGGTATCTGTTCACAATCTCTCTCAGTGCCTGTTTGAGAATATTTTAAACTCTCCCTCATTTTTGAAGGACAGTTTTGCCGGATGTAGAATTCTTGGTTGGCAGTTTTCTCCTTCAGTTTCTTAAATATATCATACCACTGCCTTGTCACCTTATGGTTTCTACTGAGAAATATGCACATAAGTCTTATCGAGCTCCCCTTGTATGTGAGGGATCACTTTTCTCTTGCTGCTTTCAGGATTCTCTGTCTTTGACATTTCATAATCTGATTATTAAGTGTTTTGGAGTCTGTCCACTTGGATCTATTCTGTTTGGGGTATGCTGTACTTCTTGGATCTGTAATTTTATGTCTTTCATAACAGATGGGAAATTTTCAGTAATTATTTCCTCCATTATTCTTTCTGTCCCCTTTCCCTTCTCTTCTCCTTCTGGAACACCCATGACATATATTCGTGAGCTTCAAGGTGTCATTCAGTTCCCTTCTCATATTTTTCCATTCTTTTCCCTATCTGTTCTTTTGTGTGTAGGATTTCAGATGTCCTGTTCTCCAGTTCACGAATCCTTTCTTCTGCCTCTTCAAATCTTCTATTGTATGTCTCCATTGTGTTTTTCATCTCTTCTATTGTGCCTTTCATTCCCATAAGTTCTGCTTATTGCTTTTTTAAATTTTTGAGTTCCTTATGTTTGTCCAATGTCTTCTTTATATCCTTCATCTCTTTTGCCATATCTTCCCTCAACTTGTTGATTTGATTTTTGAATTGATTTAGGAAATTGTTTGATTAATAATCAGCTGTTTCAATTCCTGTATCTCAGTTGAAGTGCAAGTTTGTTCCTTTGGGCCATATCTTCGCTCTTCCTAGTGTGATCTGTAATTTTCTTTTGTCTAGGCATCTGGTTTTCTTGATTACCCCTATCAGATTTTCCCAGTCCAGATGGGCCCAGGTCTTAGGAGGAGGCTATAGTCAGTATCAGGTTTCCCTGAGGGTGAGACCCAGCAGATTGTCACACTTTCCTGTGAGGCCTCTAGACTCCGTGCTTTTCCTATCCTGCCCAGCCATGTATTTAATTCTCAGTGGACCCTGTCCAGGCCAGAGACCCAGGGTGTCAGAAGACAAGCTTAAGCTGTTTCTGTCCCCCCTCCCCCCAGCCCTGGGTTCTGAGTTCTCTAAGGGAGGGCTGCCACTTGAGCTGGATTCCATCACCCCCTTTCTTAGGGAAGACAAGCCTTTTAAGGAATTGTCTCCTATACTTGAGTTTTTCCTTTGACTCTGACTATCCTACCTCCACCCTTGCCTGGGTCTGTGCTGACAATTGAAAATGCCTGTGACTTTCTCTGGGCTACTTAGAATGAGAGAAAAAAAGGGAGAAAGCAAGAAGTTCCCTGTTCAGAGCCAGTCTCTCCAGTTTACCAGGCAAGAACTGCAGTTGGTGCTCAGTTCTGTGTGTCCCTTTTCTTGGGACTCAGCCCTTTTCCAGTATTCTGAGCTCAGCAGACTCCAAAAGCCTCTGTTTTTATTTATTTATGTATTTATTTTCTGCCAGCCCTGCCTTCTCTCTGCCAGGATAAACCTCTGGGTTCCTTTCCTGCTTGCTCCAGGTTTATTCTAGCATGTATTCAGTAGCCCAGATTTGTTAATTAAAACTGCAGTTGGAGCTTGATAGAGCTACATTCCCTTGCAGCCAGTAGGGACTGCTTCTTTCTCCCACAGCAAAGTTTTGCAACTCAGCCTGCAGTGCCAGTGTGGGAAGGGTGCTGCTCCACAGTTTGGGGAGCTTTACTTACAGTTCTATGCTGCGGTCTCAGCCATTCCACCCATTCCTGACTGGTGTATGATGTCCGATCATGGATGTCCCCCCATCAGTGTTCCAGACTATTTTCTAGCTGTTCCTGGCTATTTACTAGTTGCTCTAGGGGACTAACTAAATTCCACACCTCCCTATGCTGCCTTCTTGCCCCATGTTGTACTCCATCCATTGTCATTTAACACACAAAAAATAAAAGAAGCAATTTTGTACAAATTGGTTTTCCTATCTTGTTTCTTGCTATTTGCTCTGTGCCCAACTCCTCTATGATGTCATAATGCCCTGTTTCTCTGTATCAGGAAAGCATTCTTTTCCCCTTTTCAGGAAAGTATTTCCTCATTCTCAGTACCTGAGAGCCTAGTGAAGGATATGGTAAAATATTTCAAGTGTAGCAGGAAGGAAAATCCTATTGGATAACACTGATTGAGAAAACCACAACCCATAAAGAGCACCCTTAAAAGTATAGCAGCTACTAGGAATTCTTAAAAATGACACATATATAATACACTGATAAATGACTTGTCAATATTATAAAATTAGAGACTGACTAAAGGCCAACTTTCTCAGAACAAGAATAATTAAATTACTATGAAATCATGAGTATCCTTTGTTTTCTAAATTAAGTTACTAGTTTCCATTCTCTATGGACCTTCTTTCTCCCTGCATGGGTGCCTTTAAGGCAAACAGTAGCAGAAAATGAAGGTGTTGATTTCTTTTTTGAAATAAATATCAATGAATGTTCATAAAAATTGACCATTTATTTAACACTTACTGTGTATTAAATGCTTTACTCATGATATCACCTTCACTGTTCATAAGAACCTGGATAGGTGCTTTTCTCATTTTCAGATGAAGAGCCCAAGACCTTAAAAGGTTAAATAGTTTCCCAATGATCACATAGCTAGAAAGTAAGTGGCACAGCAACTTCAGTCTGATTCCAAAGCATGTGTTCTTAATCCTCATACTGGACTATCTCCCATATTTTATGTATTATAGAGTCCTCATTATCTGGAATTTCCTCATACTGGTCTAGAGTGTCACATTTCATCAGACCAGTGAAGTAATTGAAGTTCAGCCACAAAAAATTACTTAATTTTAAGTCTTCTGACTTGAGTTCAATTTCCTTTGACCTCAGTTTCCTAATACCAGCTCTGCTGCTTAGACTATGTTGCACTTTCAGTACTCAATGAGAGTTTGTGTCTGGACACCTTCATATAATAACTCATTCCAGAGATTTATCCAAGACT
Organism: Choloepus didactylus; assembly: GCF_015220235.1. Lineage (NCBI taxonomy): Eukaryota > Metazoa > Chordata > Mammalia > Pilosa > Megalonychidae > Choloepus > Choloepus didactylus. The sequence continues at coordinate 4,904,156 of NC_051324.1, forward strand.
TGGTGAATTGAAAATCTTTGGGAGTGGGCCTGTGAATCTATAGTTAAGAAAATGGCTTTCTTATTTTATTTTAAAAAAAACCATACAAACTTTATAGACAAATGTCAGGAACTCAGAAAAGGAAAGTAAGCACTTCAGGGAAGAAGGGATATCCAAGGAAGATGCTGCAGGTGGTGCTGGTAGTGGTGGTGGAGGTGGAGGTGGTGGTGGTGGTGGTGATGGTGGTGATGGTGGAGGTGGTAATGATGGAGGAGGTGGTGGTGGTGGCAGTGGTGGTGGTGGTGGTGATGGTGGAGGTGGAGGTGGTGGAGGTGGAGGTGGTGCTGGTGCTGGTGGTGGTGGTGATAGTGGAGGCGGTGGAGGTGATGGCGGTGGTAGTGGTGAAGGTAGAGGTGGTGGTGGTGGTGGTGGTGATGTTGGTGTTGGTGAGGATGATGACAACAGTAAGAACAACTCATTCTATTTGTTAGCTTCTCCTTATATGCCAGAATTTGCATATCTTTTTCTCATTTAATCCCATGTAATTTTTTCAACTATCTTATACTAACACATTATTGTCCCCATTTTATGGATTAAGAAACAGAGGCCCAAAGTGTTTGAGAAATCTGTCCAAGGATACAATGGCCTGAAGTGTGGAATCTAGATTTGAACTTGCATTATGCTAGAATCTAGCCTCTTGGCCATCAACAGTCACATATTCTATCTCTATAGTGTCCACTTATGTGAGAAGAGCTGCAGCCTTGTGAGAAGCAAGAAAGGTGTAATGAGTGTGTGTGGGGGGGAACCCTGCAACTATTCAGTAAAAATGTATTTACAGGAGAACAAAATTTTCGATGGTCTTGGACATTTCCTCTGCAACAATTAGATATCAAAAACTACACGGTTTTGAGGAAGGGTTCAGTGGCATTGGCAGATAGTCTCAGAAATGCAAGGGTTGAGAAAATGTTCTAGTAGTTCAAAAACTATTTAAAGATATAATCCAGCTCGGTGGTTCATGGAGTTTGGAATTATGTAGAACATAAAAAATTTCAAAAATAATTTGGAAAGCAATATGGGATTGCCAACTTTTAATTTAACTTCATAAGAGCAGTTAAAGCAGATCAAGCTATCATCTAGTATTATAATCATTTCATTAAAGATCATTTTAATGCAAAAGATATAAAAAGGGTAGCTTTTTAAATTGAATAGTTTAGCTTTATGAAAAATATCCTTATTTAATATCATTTTCTCCAAAGTAGTGAAGAACCTTTTCCATAGGTTGTCTCTCATTCATGGGTGACTGTTTGAAATCCATTGCTCTCCCAAACTGCCAGGAACACAAAGAAGGTTATCAACTGAAAATGAGTTCTGGCTAGCACTACATGGTTTATGCAATTGGGGGAAAATTATTATTCAAAACTGTAATCATTTCCATTTTTAAAGGAAAGTTTCAGTGGAAAAATAAATCTTTGCAAAAGTACCACCTCTCCTGCATACAGAAGATGGTAGAGAGTAGAGAAAAAGAGGTAACTTGTTTCCTCAACTGACATCTGGGTTACCACTAGTCTTTTCCAAATTCTGAATAAAGTATCTACAAAAGGATCGTTGGTTTAAAATGATGACTGGAACTCACATGTTTAATTTATTCTCCCCCCCAAAATTGTCCATGAAAATAACACGTCTGCATTTGAAACCAGGTAATGTCCATTTGGATGTAATTTCTAAAATTTCTTTAAATTAGAGGACAGGTGAAACCAGACTGAGTAAAGGGCCCACCCTCCAACCTGTTATTCATGACATATGAAGGGTAAAACTCATCTAGCAAGAAAGAGAAAAGGAATACTATGAAACATTTGTAAAAGAAATCAAAAAAGACCTAAATAAATGGAAGGACATTCCATGTTTATGGATTAGAAGTTTAAATATTGTTAAGATGTCAATTCTACACAAAGTGATTTACAGATTCAATGCAGTCTCAATCAAAATTCCAACTGTCTTCTTTGCAGAAATGGAAAAGTCAATCATCAATTTACATGGAAGGCTAAGAGGACCCAAAGAGCCAAAACCTTTTTGAAAAGAAGAACGAAGTTGGAGGACTCAACACCACCACCCAGTTTGAAAACTTACTACAAAGCTATAGTAATCATAGCAGCATTGTACTGATATAAGAACAGGTGTACAGGATAATGGAATCAAATCAAGAGTTCACAACTAAACCCTCACATCTATGGCCATTTGATTTTTGACAAGGGTTCCAGGTCCACTCAATGGAACCATATGCAAAAAAAATGAAGGTGGAATCCTTTACATCATATACCTGAATTAACTTAAAATGGATCAAAGACCTAATTATAAGAACCCAAACTATAAACCTCTTAGGAGAAAACATAGAGAAGCATCTTCAGGACCTTGTGATAGGCAATGGTTTCTCAGTCTTCACACCTAAAGTACTAGCAATGAAAGAAAAAGTCAATAAAAGGGAATTCACCAAATTTAAAATTTTTGCTTATCAAAGGACTTCATGATGAAAGTAAAAGACAACCTACAGAATGGGAGAAAATATTTGGAAACCACATATCCAATAAGGTTTTAATGTCCAGAATATATAAAGAAATTCTACAACTCAACAACAAAAAGACAAGCACCCAATTTTAAAAATGGGCGAAAGACTTAATAGACTTTTCTCCAAAGATGATATTCAAAAGCACAAAAGGCCAAAAAAAAAAAAAAAAAAGCCCATGAAAAGATGCTCAACATCATTAGCCATTAGAGAAGTGTAAATCAAAACCACAATTTGATACCATTTCATATCCACTAGAATGCCTACTATTAAAAAACAAAATAAATTTTGGAGAGGCTGTGAAGAGATAGAAACACTTCTTCATGTTTGATGGGCATGTACAATGGCACAGCAGGTTTGGAAAACAAATTTGGCATTTTCCCCAGATAATTAAGGATAGTATTATCATGTGATATGGCCATCTCACTTGTAGGTAGATTCCCAAAAGAATTGAAAGAAGGACTTGAACAGATGTTTGCACACCAGTGTTCACAGCGACAGTATTCACGATTGCCAAAAGATGGAAGCAACCCACATGTCCATCAACCAATGAGTGGATAAACAAAATGTGGTATATGCATACAATGAAATACTATTCAGCCATAAAAATGAAGTTCTGATAACATGCTACAATTTGCATGAGCCCTGAAGACATCATATTGTGTGAAATAAGCCAGACACAAAAGGACAAATCTAAATGATCTCACTGATATGAAATAATTAGAATAAGCAAATTCGTAAGTCAGAAACCTCAGTATAGGTTGCCAGGGGCTGGAGTGGGCATAGGGAATGGGGAGTTAATGCTTAATTTGTACATCATTTTTGTTTGGGGTGGTGGAAAACTTTGGATAATAGATGATGGTGATGGTTAACACAACACTGTGAATGTATTTAACACCACTGGATTATATATTTGAATGTGGTTAAAAGGGGGAAATTTTAGGTTTCATATATGTTACTACAATAATTTTTTTAAAAAAAGCACTGTACAACACAAACAGTAAACCCTAATGTAAACTATGGAGTATATTAATAGTAAAATTATAATCATATTCTTTCATGAATTATGACAATGTTACCACACTAATGCAAAATTTTAATAATGGGGAAAACTGCACTGTGAGGGGGGGTATATGCAAACTCTGTTTTTTCTGCATGATTTTTCTGTAAACCTACATCTTCTCAAATAAAAAAGCAATAAAAGAAGAAAGAGAGAGAGAGGGCCGCTAAGCAAAATGCAACCTGTACCTCCCTCCCCAACTAGAGCAAGAGGGGCTGGGAGCCAGGACAACTAGACTCTGGGTGAGTGTGTCAGATTCCAACACAGACGCTGTTTGAAGCCCTCAATCCCAGTTTAAAGTTGGAATGGGCCTGGGCTGAGTGTAGCAGGGAAGCGACAAAGCTGGCTTAAATCAGATAAGGGAAGTCGGTTTGCCTTGGGGAAGACTGCTCTGCAGTCTGCCCTAGAGCCCTAATGTAACCGCGTACTAGAAGTGCAAACAAGAATAGAAGCTTTTAAGCACAGTAGCAAAGTTCCTCCCCACATCTGCTCCTTCTTCACCCACTAGGCAAGTGGATCTGCAGTCTGTGTTCACTGAAGAGCATTGCCTCTGAACTCTGCCTCCACCATTTACCAGCTCTGTGACTTTAGGCAAATTCTTTAACCCCTTCTTACCTCAGTTAACTCCTGTGTGACAGGGAGACCACAAAAGTACCTACATCAAGGGGCTGAGGTGAGGATGGAATTAATGGAAATAGATCACGTAGCACTGTTACAAGAAAAAAGAGCTCAGCAAATGTAGTCACTGTTATTATTAGTGATATCATCAATATTATTAGCAATATTACTGATATCTACTCTGAAGTAGCTATTATGCTCATTTTATACATGATGAAACCAAGGCTTAGAAAATTTAAATTAAAACGAGCTTGGTTTCAAATAGTTAACAAGTGATGATTTGAGTTTTGAATCCAGTTTTTCTTAAAATCCTGTATTAATCTCCTACTGCAGCTATAACAAGTTCCCACAAGCTCAATGGCTTAAAATAACGTGAAATTCTTCTCTTACAGTTCTGGAGATCAGAGTCCAAAATGGATCTCACCAGCTAAGACCAAGGTGTCTTCCTTCTGGAGGATCTGCGAGGTAATCCATCGCAAGCCTTTCCAGCTTCTGGAGGCTGCCCACATTCCTTGGCTCACGGCCCCCTTCCCTTTACCAAATCTGACAATGTCCAGTCAAATATTACTCTGACCCTGACTCTTCTACCTTTCTCTTCCACTTTTAAAACCCCTGGTGGATTACTTGGGGCCTACTCGGAAAATCTATTTTAAAGTCAACTGAGTAGAAACCTTAATTCCATCTGCAATCTTAATTCCCCTTTGCCTTTTAATCAAGCAGATTTACAGGTTCCTGGGAGTAGGATGTAGAGGTGTGTCTGTGTTTGGTGGGTGTCTTTATTTTGCCTACCACAAAGCCCATTCTGTAAACCACCGTTTTATTTAAATTCCTACATCTAAGCCAAAATGATCTGAATGAAAACTGAAACCCTCTATGGAAGAACTCATCCCCATAACCTTAGTTTGACAAACACAAAAACTTCCCCTGCCCCAAATCCAAGTAAAGATATGCAAACAAAAATCATTCAGCACTTTAAAGAAAGGGTGCTAATCTGAGGAATAAGAAGAAATATTCTTTATTTGACACAGAGCTTCCACAATAAATAGAAGGAAATAAATGCAGGTCTATATCATGTCTATGTTTAAAAATCCTTTTCACTATACCAGCAATAATTAATTAGAAAATCCTGAAAAATTCCCCGTCACAATAGCAAACAGACATAGCAATAAATTAGAAATAAGCTGATTGATACATTTGCAACCTTTTACTAAGGGGCTATGCAATGATAACAATTAAACCGCCAAATCTCAGTGGCTTCACACAAAGAAAAGGTTTGTTTCTGGCTTACATAAAGCCTGATGCAGGACGGGGACTCTCATGGACGGCCATGCTCCATGCAGCAACTCAGAGATCCAGGCTGCTTCCCGCTGTGGCTTCACCCTCCATTCTCATTATGTGGCCTCTGGGGTCAGCACCTCAGGGTGCTTGTAATTCCCTCGGACCACGAGTGGCAAACATCCCTCATGCTCACAGCCCATTGGTCAGAACTGATCGCATGGCCCCAGTGTAACTGGAATGCAAGGTGTGCAGGAAATGTGGGGAAGCAGTGGAATAAATGGTGAGTGCCGTTGTTGTCTCTTCCAGTGGGATATAAGAGAAGACTTGAACACCATGAAAGACATACTATGTTTCTGTTTTAAGAGAGAGAATGTTGTAATAATCTTAATTCTCTCCAAACATCATCTATGGCTGTAACATAATCTTGGATCCAGAACTTATGAAATGATTCTAAACTCTTTCAGGAAGAATAAATGAGCAAGAATAGCCAAGAAAGGCTAGAAAATACATTAGGGGCATATTAAAATAATGAGGTCTGGTAAATTAGTGTGGAAAAAAGTGCTTATATACAAAGCATGTAGGTACAACTGAATCATTGTTTGGGAGGGATAATATGTGTCTGTCCATTACCCCATACCCTAAAGTTTTTTTCAGATGGATTAAAAATTTTTAATGAGTTACAAGAAAATACATGTTTGGGAAGGACCATCTAAGCATGACTGAAGTCATAGAAGCCATAAAGATAAAGATGCATGTATTTTTTAACTCAAACGCGTAAAAATTCTCTGGGTCCCAAAAAACAATAAAGGGAATCACAAATGAGGAAAACAAAATGTATGTTCTGACAGAGCAAGAGGTTACTACTATTTAAATGTAAACTGTTTTAGAAATAAACAAGAAATGCACAAAATTACATCAATGGAAAGGAAGATTATATATGCATGCAAGTGCATGTGCATATACTCAATAAACAATAAAACTTCAATATCATGAGTATAAAAATAAAGAAATTCTACTAAAAATGAAATCATTTTCTACCTTATGAACTAGCAAAGATAACAAAGGAACGATACTCAGTGCTGTTCAGGATGCAGGATGAGGAGTGTAAATTTTTATACCCTTTCTGGAAGGCAGTTTGTATTCAAGTCCTCAAAAAGTTCATATATGTGCATTCTACTTCTAAGAATTTATCCTAAAAAAATAATAGATTTGTATAAATAATTATCTCCAAAAATGTTCACCGAAGCTCAGTTTCAGGAGCGAGAAATTGAAAATCTAAATGTCAATGTCCAGTAATACATCTTGATAAATATCCAATAATATGTCTTGACTTAATAAATTATTTTGTTTAGTTATGTACAATACTTGGAAATAATTTAAAGGGTATTTTTAGGCTAGGCATTAAAATGTTCACAGGGTATATTTGAATGAACAAAGCTAACTACCTGCAGTATGAACCTATTTTAATTTTGAGGAGTGTATGTATTAAAAATTCTAGAAGCATATATTCAAAATTTACTGTGGTTTCCTCAGATTGGTAGAATTAAGGTGATTTTAAATCTTTTCAGTCTGTATTTTTAAGAGCGTTATACAGTAAGCCTGTATTACCTGATTTTACAATGGGGATGGAGGAGTGGGGGAGAGTGTGGGACTTCTGGAGCACCCACTGCCAGGATCTGAAACACAGAGCCACAAAAGGGAATGATCGTTTTGCCCTTGTGGCTGACAGAAAACACACATTTCAGAGTTGGCTGCAGACCCTGCGGCAGCCCCGTCTTCCAAGGGCTGAGTTTGCGAACAAGCTTAGCAAAGTACAGCCTGTGCCCCTTCAGGTGGTTTTTGGAGCTCGTCAGGTATGAATAACACTAGCTCATTCATCTTTGGATGCATTTGCTTGGGAGTGCTGAGGTGTTGACAGAACCTGAGCTGAGAACAATGTTTATTTATATCTCCACACAATAATTCATGTCTCTCTAAATCTGGGACTTTCTCCTCATTTGCTCACAGTTTGCAAACATTTGCAGTTCTCCCCACTGGCGATCCTCGGTTTGGTTTGGCTGGGCTTGAGCAAATGAAAAGGAACATAAGACAGCGAATGTAGCTAAATGCTGTGATTCACACATGGAAGGGGAACATTTGCTTATGCCGCTGTGTGTGTTGGAAATGCTAAGATCTCTAGACTTCTGTTTTGCACCTTCACGGCCAATTAGTGTTCTGCATGGCTTATGGTAAAAGATGTTTTTAACCGAGTGCCCGTGTGTATGTGTGGTGGGTTGGAGAGAGGGGCTGCCTTGCTAATGTCCTGCCTAGCTGCCCAGCCATTCGTAACCACTGAAAGCCTTTTTGGAAGACAAAAATGCCTATTGGCCTCTGTTTATTATGAAAAATTTCAACTATCTAAAAAGCAGAGAGATTAATATAATGACATCTTCCTCCCATATACCTACCCCCATGGGTGGGTATAATTGCTTCCGAAATGATCAACTCATGTTCAATCTTATTTTATTTATAATCCCAACCACTCCCCCATCCCAGCTATTAGACACTATTAATGACAGTAGTTGTACAGTTCAAGTTGAAAGTCTTAGACTGAAATATGTAATAGTGAATTGTGGGGTGTGAAGGAATAGAGCAAACAATTAGGGAGTCAGATAGATCTGATATGAATCAGGCTTGACCATTACCATTTACTAGTTGACTAATCTTAGGCCACTTAATCTTTCTGAGCCTCATTTATAAAGTGGAATTTTAGAATGTAATTTATAGGACAATTAAATTAAACCCATACATACTTAAGTATCAAGCACTATTTATTCTTGGTATCTAGCAGGTATTTAATCATTTTCATTATTTTATTACTATCACTACTCTAGGGTAGAAAATCTTAAGTATACAAAGAGAACATCCTTCAGAATATTGAAATTTCCAAATGTGCTGATAAATATCATTGCCCATTTATTGAGAAATGAGTTCCTTTTGAAAGTAAAATCTGCAATTGGCCTTTATTTAGTTGTTGTAAACTGCTGCCTTCCCAGTGTGTAAAGGGTAAATGTATATCCTTCTGTCTAAAATTTCACCAACGTTGATGTATTCAAATTTTTAGAAGTTTTCCTGTGTGCCAGCCATTTATTTGGGTTGAATTCTATAAATGCAAATAAGGAGATCATTTTTATAGGGGTCTGTGTGAACTCAGTGATGCTTTCCATCTCAAAAAACAAAGGGGTAATGCATTTTTTGAAGATGTCAATTTATTTGTTAATGGCTCTTAATTTCTGACCTGGGGCAAGTCACTCTCTGCCCTAGTAAGTGTTCATCTTGGCTTGGCCTTGAGAAATGGGCTTGCCTAACATGGTGAAGAGCACATCTATTAGCAACTAAGCTTGTGGCGGTCACAGAGGTGTGCTGCTGAGATCTCCTTCAGAGAAGAACCTGCCATTTACCTGCAAGCAGTGCAGTTGGCCAACAGCTCCCAGCTGCACTGCCTTCCCTAGCTTTTGAATTGAGGCTATGCTTTTTCCGGGAAGGTCCCAGCCACTGACTGATCAGGAGACTAAAACTAGGGCCTAGCCATTGCTGCCCAATATGGGACTCCTCTAATGGACAGTCTTTGCTCTAGGGCTCCTCATTGGACTGGACTAAATGCTGTCAGGGCTGCATCACAGTCTGAGGTCTTCCCTGCTGAATCCTTCCTTCCCCTCCTTCCTTCCCCAGTGTCAGATCAGCATCACAGTCTGAAAGATAACCCTGCCCAATTCTATTTCTTCTTTTATTTTTCACAGGAGTGAGGTTATTCTCATGTGTCAACTTGGCTAGATTATGGTGTCCAGTTGTTTGGTCAAGCACTTGCCTACTTGTTACTGTGAGGGTGTTTCATAGATGGGATTTGCATCGCTCATTGGTTGATTGCATCTACAGTCAACAAAGGATATTGCCCTCAGCAATGTGAGGAGTCCTCATCAATCAGTTGGAGGTCTTAAAGGCCAGAACTGAGGTCAGAAGAAGAATATCGGCCTCAAAGGCAGCATTGGCTTTTGCCAGAATTTCCAGCCAGCTTCTCCTAAGGAATTCAGCCTAAGGACTTGGCACTACCTCTATTGAAGTTTCCAGCTTGTTCTCTGCCCTCCGGAATTTGGACTTGCCATCCCCGACAGCTGCAAGAACCACTTCCTTATAATAAACCTCTTTGTGTATGTCTGTGTGTGTGTGTGTGTGTGTGTGCATGTGTGTGTCTGAATCTTCTGTTAGTTCTGTTTCTCTGGAGAACCCTGCCATCCCTCCCTGCTCCAATAAATGACTTGCTACCCTAACTCTGTCTCAGAATCTGCTTTCCAGAGGACCCACCTGACATATGTGCTATTGACCCCTGCTTATGGCAGTAATTCAGAAATTGCGAGGAACTACTACAGATAAGATGGTAGAGTATTTATATCATAGAAGCGTACATTGCAAAAGTGTATTACATGCATAAATACATCCATTTAAAAATGACTTGGCATTCACCTCATGGGATGAACTCACTGCCCTCCCCACTATGTGGGACCTGACTCTCAGGGGTGTAAATCTCCCTGGCAATGTGGGCTATGACTCCTGGGGATGAATCTGGACCTGGCATTGTGGATTTGAGAACATCTTCTTGACCAAAAGGAGGGTGCAAAATGAAACGAAATAAAGTCTCAGTGGCTGAGAGATTTCAAATGGAGTCGAGAGGTCACTGTGGTGGACATTCTTTTTTTTTTTTAATATGATTTTATTGAAATATATTCAAATACTATGCAGTCTTAGAAAGCATACATTCAATTGTTCACAGTACCATTATATAGCTGTGCATTCATCCCCAAAATTAATTTTTGAACATTTTTGTTACCACCCACACAAAAATAATAAGAATAAAAATTAAACTGAAAAAGAACAATTAAAGTAAAAAAGAACACTGGGTGCCTTTTTTTTTTTGCCCACATTTTTCTACTCATCCATCCATACACTGGACAAAGGGGAGTGTGGTCCATATGGCTTTCCCAATCACATTGTCACCCCTCATAAGCTACATTTTTATACAATCGTCTTCAAGATTCGGGGGTTCTGGGTTATAGTGTGATAGTTTCAGGTATTTACTGCTAGCTATTCCAATTTATTAGAACCTAAAAGGGGTTGTCTATATTGTGCGTAAGAGTGCCCACCCGAGTGACCTCTCAGCTCCTTTTGGAATCTCTCTGCCACTGAAGCTTATTTCATTTCCTTTCACATCCCCCTTTTGGTCAAGAAGATGTTCTCCATCCCACGACGCTGGGTTTAGATTCCTCCCTGGGAGTCAAATTCCACATTGCCAGGGAGATTCACTCCCCTGGGTGTCAGATGCCACGTAGGGTGGAGGGCAGTGATTTCACCTGCCAAGTTGGCTTAGCTAGAGAGAGAGCCACATCTGAGCAACAAAGAGGCATTCAGGAGGAGACTCTTAGGTACAATTATAGGCAGGCCTAGCCTCTCCTTTGCAGCAACAGTCTTCCCAAGGGCAAGTCCCATGGTAGAGGGCTCAGCCCATTAAACCACCAGTCCCCTATGTCTGTGAGCACATCAGCAACCATCGAGGTGGGGAAGCCCGACACCCCTGCATTCTGGTGGAGATTCTTACACACTATATAGATAACACTTTTAGGTTTTAGTGTATTGGAATAGCTAGAAGTAAATACCCGAAACTACCAGACTCCAACCCAGTAGCCTTGACTCTTGAAGATGATTGTATAACAATGTAGTTTATAAGGGGCAGCAGTGTGATTGTGAAAACCTTGTGGACTTCACTCCCTTTATCCAGTGTATGGATAGATGAGTAGAAAAATGGGGACAAAACCTAAATGAAAAATAGGGTGGGATGGGGGGGTGATTTGGGTGTTCTTTTTACTTTTATTTTTCATTCTTCTTCTGATTCTTTCTGGTGTAAGGAAAATATTCAAAAATAGATTGGGGGGATGAATGCATAACTATGTGATGGTACTGTGAACATTTCATTGTACACCATGGGTGACTGTATGGTATGTGAATATATCTCAATAAAACTGAATTTAATTTAAAAAATGACTTGGCATTGTGATACTATTATTCATTCTAGAACGAACGTTTCAGAATTTTGTTTACATATTCCATATTCCCCTTCGGCATGCTTTTAGTGATCTAATAGGCAATGGTTGTAGCCATTCCCAGCCTTCTTTCTGGAATGAAGAACATGATTCTTTCATTCTACTCTATCAGTTCCTTGACCTTTGAACTTTTCCTTCTTACAGTGATATTTACATGCTAACAAGACAAGAAGAATCTTCTGTGTTGAAATTATCTGGATCCATAGATCACAGTCATTATCCAGCTCAGATATTAGTCAGCATTTTATAGGGGCCCAGTAGATTAGGAATTACATTTAGCTGCTAATAATAGAGTCCCAAATAAAGTGGGACTCTAAAGAGTAAACTCAGAGCGTGATGGCTTTCTGATGTTGTCACCTGGCTACACTAAACATGTCCTAGAATTCCCTGCCTGACTTTTTCCAGTGAGGGTGGGTCACGAGAGATTCTTATGGGAGATTTGGAGGTCTGAGTGAAGGAGCAGCCATATTCTAGCTCACAAAAGTCATCAATCATCTGCTGACTCATATCGTTTTTTGAGGCAGCAGCTGGGTCTGCTACAGCTCCAACTTTCCTTGGAGCCTCCTTCAGCTTCTCAGACTCCTGGGCCAGGAGTCTGTGTTTGCTCCAAGACAAAGTCCCTGGTTCTGGCAGGACACTCAGTGCACTAAGTCAGAGGCAATAAGAAAAGATGTGGGTTTCAGTCTGTCCTCATGGACTCCAGCACATCCACTCCCCACCCCCAACCAGTGATTCAGTTTCTCCGATTGGACAGAGGTGGACAGCGCACCTTTGGAATGATGATTCCACCTAGTCGTGAGGGACTCAGCCCCCTCTGTCTTTCTGCTCAGCCGTCCTTGCATCCTTATGTGAGAGCTTCTGTCTGCCCAAGTTCTCGAGATTGAGGAGTAGTACTCCAGCCATCATTTCATGTTCCCAGCAGAAAGAAAGGGAGAAAGAGAAGACCAAAAACGGGTTTTCCAGGAGCCCTACCCGACAATCCCCCGCTTCCGTCTTCAAAGGAGGCTGAGAAGTTGAGTTGTTTTTAGCTGGTCACTTCCCAGGGTTCTGTTGCCAAGAAAAAGAAGAAAGGGAAGTTGGGATGGTAAGTGTCCATCTCTGTGAGAGATCTGAAGGGTGTGTAACCCTAGACTTGGAAATAGAGTCCTGAAGATCAAACTGCATCTCTGCTCTTAAGGAAGACACAATTGAAGATGGTAGAACAGTGGCTGCAACAGGGACTCCATAGAAGTGTGCAAAATTGAGATAAATGTCTGAGAGCGATGTGGAAGAGGACTAGAAATAAATTACACTGATTTTTTTTGTGAAGGGGATAATATACTTATCTGGGGAAAGTGTTCTGGAAGAGATCGCTTTACAATCTGATTTCAAGAAGGTGGAGGATGTGCCTTGGTGGAAGGACATAGGAAATTATGAGAATATGGGGGAGGGGAGGCAAAGAAAGTAAGAATAAAAGGTTTCAGATTTGAAGTAGGTTATAAAATGGTGCTAACATTTGATGAGCATTTTGTATATTTTAGACTTCTGGCTGTATGTCTGAATCCATGTGCAGACAAGATGAGCATTTTTTGTGAAAGAAAAAATTAAGTAATGTGTCCTTTCCCCTCTTGTTTTCCACTTGCAAATCAGAAATATGCTTAATTTTTTGTATAAAAACAATAAATGCATCTAGAGGCTCCTAAACACAGGAAACATCAGAAAAAAGTCCATATTAGAAAAATCTTATTTCTTAATTAGGAAACAAACTTTGTAACCCTTCCCAGGACTTTTCCATGATCATTCGGCCAACTAATCACTAGAGCAAATTCAGTCGAATGCTGGAGAGCTGAAGAGAGTTTAGAAAGGAAGCCAAATAGGAAAATCACTGTCTTGAATAATTTTTTTCTTTTATGCTTCATAGAGAAGATAGCCAGAGACTTTTGTTTACCATCCCTATATTTATTTTCTTGGATGCTACTAATATAATGGGTCAAATTGTCCTATTTTATTTAAACACTTTTTTCTTACAATTTCAGCACACCTTTTTATTTGGACCTGAACCTAATTTGCTTGCTCCTTAAAAACAGGAAGAAACAGTATACTAAGCTCAGGTATCTTATGCTATTTTAAACCTTGACAGAATAATAGGCACTTAATACAGATTATTATTTTATCAAGAAATTAGGAAATATTTGTATTTTATTTCTCTATCTAGAATGTAAGACTTTAGGGTATCTGTGTTATTTAGCATCAGGAAAGTTTGGGTTTGCTTAAGAGCTCCTTAAGAGTTGTTTTTGAGAATGGTATCATTAAAAAAAAAACAAAAACAAAAACAAAAAAACACTTTGTCTGATCAGCCACATCCTTTGCCAGGTAAAAAATGATTCTCTTAGTTCCTATGAAAAGCCTAGTGTTGATGATATTAGTAAACTCTGTCTCAAAAATAAATAGTTGTACAGCTTGGTCAGAAAAATGTGTAGCAAGTATGAGTTTCAGGCCACAAATACAGGGAAGCAGGAAATCTCTCTCTCTCTCTCTCTCCCTGTAACAGTTCATCTTTAAATCTATTCTTCCAGGTTGGAGGAAACATGCGTTTAGTTAGTTCCAGGTCCCCTGCCTTTTCTTTGTTCCCTGCCTACTCCACCTGCCCCCCCCTTATAAAATCTGGTGAGCTTATACAATAACAAGGTAGAAGACCAGGGAGCATTGTGTGTTGGTAATGTGAGTTTGGGTTATGATTTTTTTTGTTTTGTTTTTTAGTGTTCTGTTCATTGTCTGTCCTTATTCTATTTTCTTGTCTGTTGTCTGTTGTCCCTCTTTCCTTCTCCAAGTCTGCTCTGGGTGCAGCAGTTTTCTCTGTACTTCTGCACAGGTAGCTGCATGGAGCTAAGGGCCCCTCTGCCTAGAGATGTCCTATGGCGGGTTCTTCCCTGGGATCTTCATGTCTTCCTGGGATCTATGTGAAGAATGCAGTCCATATCCTATACAGCTACCTCTCCTCCTTACTTCCCTTGGTCTAAGTTAAAGGCAGGAAACAGGGCCCCTTTCCCATAGGTCTCTGGGAGCACATAAGGTGTCTTTGTGCAAATTAGCCCACTGGGACAGTCCAGTTGGAAAACGATGGCTTCATGAGCAGGCTTTGCTGCTGGGTGAGCAGAAGCGTTTTTATATGAAGAAAAAGGTTTCCTTTCCTGGTGATACAGTGTAATCACCTAAGTTCTCATTGCTTCACTAATCACAGGGGAGAAAATTTTTCTCCAAAATCTTTGTTTTTGGAACATGGGGCATTTGAAGCTTGATTCTCCAAAAGAGTTTCCTTTTCTTTCCTTTTTTACTAATACATCATTTATTTGAGGCGTATGGCCTGGAATCACCTGGCAGCTGCCTGAATCTGTGTGTGTGTAATTCTAATCTGGCAAAGTACAAGGACACAAATATAAACTTTTCCCTACTCTGGAAAGGGACTGAAAAGTCTAAAGGGAATGCAAAACTCCCCACAGAACCCATCTGAAATTTCAGTACAGGTCAAACAAATTCTCCTCTGTCACGAGGGGCAAAAAGAGGAAAATCAGTACACATATCCTCTAGTTCAAATGTAGGGAGCCAAATTCAGCAGTCAGCACGGAATTTTCCTCATAGTAAAGAGTAACTGCAAGAAATTGGATAGATCTGAAAACCTAAGCCATTCTAACAGCTTCTGATAGTTGTTCCTGATGTAATACATTCATTTATTTATTCATAAATTTTATTGTAAACATAATTAACAGTGCTGCTCTTCTCAGGAATTATAAGTAATGAGAACAGTGAGAGAAGAGTTGGAATGTCACCATGATTACATTCAGGGTTTGACAGGGAAATAGGCAGATGCTGACAGACCTTTGGTAGCATTCTCAGAAGCCCACATGGTTTTTTTTTAAATCCATTTTGGCATTGTGATAGGCTCAAACAGATGTGTTGATATCCAGGATTATTTTTTAAAAGATTAAGAAAATAAAGCTTTCAAAACACATGATCCTTATACATCATCATTACCTACTTGTCCCGTACAACAGTTTTAAGTTAACAGGCAAGTTTTCACATGAACAGTGGATGCTTGCCTGCTCTCGGGCTAGAGTGATCCTGTAAAAATCATGCCCAGCTCAGACTTCCAGAAGCATATTTAAGTGTTTGTAACAGTGTTTCTCAATCTTTAAAGTGTGGATGAATCACCTCGTGGAGCTTATTAAATGCAGATTCTGATTCAGTAGGTCTAGAGTTAGGGCCTTAGTTTCTGCAGTTCTAACAAGCTTCCAGGTGATACCAAGCCTTCCAATCTAGGAACCACACTTGGCAGGGTTTTAGGTGGCTGGAAGAGCAGAGATTCTTTTCTGGGGACCCCAGGTCATCTCAGATTGGTCTCCTTCCCCATCTTCCCCAGCCTGGTCCCAGTGAACGGGGCCTCCCTAGTGCTCAGAAGGGTCTGTGGGTCTCAGGTTGTTGGCATGAATTGGATGGATGGTGGGTCTGGGGTGCTGGGTACATCAGCTTATGTTCAGTGTATATGAAATAGCCTGTGTGTCTGGCCTGTGGTGTGTCTGGGGGACACAGAGTGTTCATGGGGCTTACTTTCTGCAACAGTTTGGACCATCATTTGGTATAAAACACAACTGGGCTGGACCACATTTCCAGTTAGGTCCATGGGTCTGCAGTGGCCATTAAGTGCAGGCTCTCAGTCTACTTACTGAATGTTTTATACAATGTCTTGGCTGTCACTGTGTCTAGAGTGGTTCGTATATCTGAATTGGTCAAGGTTTTGACCTTTGTGTTTTCCCTACCAGATCATGGGCCTGGTTAGAGGCAATGCAAGCAGCTCTCAAAGCCAAGAGTGCAGTGCAAGGCTGGGCTTAGCAGGTTGGATTTCTCTAGGCTCAGAAAACTCTTGCTCACCTGGCCAGTCAGCATGTAAAAGGAGTCATCCTTGGCCTCTTAGAAGAGAGAGCCTCTGCCTCTGCTCCCACTCCTTACCCACCCCCATCCCCACCCAGGCTGTTCCACCTGCTATTAGACACCTGGAGGAAGGGAGCAGGGCAAGCTCAGGAAAGAGCCACCTCTGCCAGATACCAGCCCAGGCTAAAGGTGACCTGGCTTCACCAGCAGCAACAGGACTTCCCTCCCTAATCCTCGGTCCTCCCCCAACCCCACCGCCCCCAAAAGATCCACCCAGACAAGAAAAGAAATGACCCCACTTATCTCCAGTCTCTTTCATAGCGAGGAAAGTTAAGCAAAGCACAAGACTCTCCTTTGCCCCCATCCCCAAACTCTGGCATAGTTTTCTGTTGGTAAATGGAGATAATAATAGTTCTAACTTATAGGATTGTTGTGAGGGTTAAACAACATCATGTGTGTAAAGAGCTGAGCTCTGTGTTCAGGGCACAGAGTGCAAAATGCATGCAACTGTTAAATTCTTTTAGCCATACAAACTCTGAACGGACATGCAGCAGAAGCCATGTCTAGCTGAGCCTTGGGGAAGCATAACTGAGTTTTCTATGGAGAATGACCATATTGCTCATGGTCCAAGCTGGGACCCTTAGAGGCATTGAAAGGGTTGCTATGATTAATAACTATGACAGGCAACAGGTATAAAGAGGCTCTCTTAATGGGGTGGATGCCACCCAATATATATAGAAGTGTGTGAACATCTCTGGTTGCTATTCTCAAGGAGAACCGGAGAGGTCATTGTTTTCTACTCAAAAGCAATCTGAGTTCAGGAAAGAGTCTTTCAGATAAAAAGCACATGGTGAATTATAAAAGATCAGTGAAAGTCAGTACAAACAGGGATCAATGTACTGGAGAGTACAGAAAATCAAAATCAAATCCGCAGCTTGGAGAAAAAGTTGAACCCATTCTCCTAGAACTCAGTACATGATAATTTGAAGAATGTGATTTGAAAAAATATAAGAGACGTGGAAGAGAGATCAGACTATGAAAAGGTAATCGAGAAATCTCCTATATACAAACAAAAGTGTTTCCAGAAGGGAAGAACAAAGCAAAGAAAGGCAAAGCAAAACAAAAAATGAAAGCAATTATAGGTAAAAAAGAAATTTTTTTAACCAAAGAAAGACTTAAACATTTTAATTAAAAGGACAAAATTAATATCAGGCAATGAAAATAGACCTAGAATATCCTAATTATTAGTTTTTTTCAAAGGAATTTAAATATAATGGGAAAAAAATAGACAGGAATATTCATTTTTCCCACAGTAAATGCCAGAATAAAATGAATCAATTTCAACAAAATTCTACAGGGAAGAATGTGACTCAGGAATTTTTATGTTGAAAGTGCAGCAGAGACATTTTTTTTTGGGGGGGGGGTGCCTAGGGCTAGGCAAAGCATTCTTTTTTTATTTTATTAACTCATTTATCAAAAAAATAAAAATAACATTTCCAGACAAAATAAAATAAAGGAATAGGAAAAACAAATATCTTGAAAAAACTTAATTGCTTCAAATATGTGCCTATCATACACAAGAAAAACAAACCATAGTCATTCCTGGGCATTCCCAGATCATTAAGATTACCCTCAATATCTTATCTGTTCTTTTTTTTTTTTTTTTTTTTTTCTTTTTTATTGAGATTGTTCAGATACCATACAATTATCGAAAGATCCAAAGTGTACAATCACTTGCCCCTGGGTACCTTCATACAGCTGTGCATCCATCACACTTAATTTTTGTTCAATTTTTAGAAACTTTTCATTACTCCAGACAAGAAATAAAGTGAAAGATGAAAAAAGAAAAAAAGAAAAGGAAACTCTAATCCTCCCCTATCCCTAACCAACCCCCCTCAATTGTTGACTCGTAGTATTGATATAGTACATTTGTTACTGTTTATGAAAAAATGTTGAAATACTAACTGTAGTATATAGTTTGTAAAAGGTATATAGTTCTTCCCTATATGCCCCTCTATTATTAACTTCTAATTGTATTGTCATACATTTGTTCTGGTTCATGGAAGTGATTTCTAGTATTTGTACAGTTGATCATGGACATTGCCCACCGTAGGATTCAGTTTTATACATTCCCATCTTTTGACCTCCAACTTTCCTTCTGGTGACATATATGACTCTGAGCTCCCCCTTTCCACCTCATTCACACAGCATTCGGCGCTGTTAGTTGTTCTTACATCTTGCTACCAACAACCCTGTTCATTTCCAAACATTTAAGTTCATCCTAATTGAACATTCTGCTCATACTAAGCAACTACTCCCCATTCTTAAGCCTTGTCCTATATCTTGGTACCTTATATTTCATGTCTATGAGTTTACATATTATAATTAGTTCCTATCAGTGAGACCTTGCAATAATTGTCCTAATGTGTCTGGCTTATTTCACTCAGTATATTGCCCTCGAGGTTTTGTCATCAACCCATTTTTTTTTTAATATGGTTTTGTTCACTCACCATACATTCCATCCCAAGTAAATAATCGATGGTTTTCTGCATGGTCATACATTTACGTATTCACCACCTTCACCACTATCTATATAAGAGCATCTACATTTCTTCCACAAGGCAGGAGGGGAGAGTCAAAGAAGGTAGAGAGGCAAAAGAAAGAGGAAAAAAAAAATGACAGCTAGGAAGCAGCAAAAGGAAAAATAACCTTAAATCAAAGTAGAATAAAGAATCAGACAATACCACCAATGTCAAGTGTCTAACATGCCTCCTCTATCCCCCCCTCTTATCTGCATTCACCTTGGTATATCACCTTTGTTACATTAAAGGAAGCATAATACAATGATTCTATTAGTTACAGTCTCTAGTTTATGCTGATTGCATCCCTCCCCCAATGCCTCCCCATTTTTAACACCTTGCAAGGTTGACATTTGCTTGTTCCCCCTCGTAAAACAACATATTTGTACATTTTATCACAATTGTTGAATACTCTAGATTTCACCAAGTTACACAGTCCCAGTCATTATCTTTCCTCCTTTCTTGTGGTGTCTCACATGCTCACCATCTTCCTCTCTCAACCGTATTCATAGTTACCTTTGTTCAGTGTACTTATATTGTTGTGCTACCATCTCCCAAAATTGTGTTCCAAACCACGCACTCCTGTCTTCTATCACCTTGTAGTGCTCCCTTTAGTATTTCCTGTAGGACAGGTGTCTTGTTCACAAAGTCTCTCATTGTCTGTTTGTCAGAAAATATTTTGAGCTCTCCCTCATATTTGAAGGACAGCTTTGCTGGATACAGGATTCTTGGTTGGCGGTTTTTCTCTTTCAGTTTCTTAAATATATCACACCACTTCCTTCTTGCCTCCATGGTTTCTGCTGAGCGGCAGAGACATTTTTATACATATCTGGGGACTCAGAGAATATACCCCATATATGCCCACCCTGAAAAAAAATTTCTTGAAAAATTACTCAGCCAACTACAAAGAAATCATAACAAAGAATTTAGGAATAGGAAGATATTTCATGAAAGAAATAGGTCATAGTGAAACAACTTTAAAAAAAATAACATTGAAATAACCATTGTTACTGTGGGCAGGAAACAATGAAAAAAAGAAAAGTAATTAGTGAGAAACTCTACATAATATGTCATGGAACATTTACAAATATTGACCGTATTAAAAGCCACAAAAATTTCAATAACTTCCAAAACGGAGGAATTGTATCGGCACAAAAATGCAATAAAACTCAACATTTTTTTAACAAAAATATAAACACCCCCCCAAAAAAACCTTTTGGCAATTTACATCTTTCCTGAATAACTTGAGACAAAGAAGAAATCAAAACAGCAAGTTCAGACTACTTAGAAAATAACAGCAAATTTAAAATTACATATCACAATTTATTGGATATGGATTAAGCTGTACTCAGAGATAAATTTGTCACCTTAAATACAATGAGAACAGCTGAACTAAGGTTTCAACCCAGCTTATATCTTAGAATACTTTCAGGCTTCTGCTGTTTATTTGAACGTAATTAGCTAAAGAAGGCAGGACTTCTTTCTCTTTTTTGTATTTGCTTTAGTAGGCTTTTCTCACGGATTTGCTCTGTAGGCTTTTCCCACTGATTTGCTCTATAGGCTTTTCCCACTTAGCTGGGGCAGTGATGACTATGCTTATTATTGCTCAAGCTAAGCAACTTGCCTAGTTGATCGTTTTCAAGTGCTGATTGGCCAGTGCTCATTAAAGGCCTCTGACATCACTAGATGAGATTCCTTATGGATATACCATTCCAAACTGGGAGTTAAAGGGGGGAATTTGCAGGTTTGCTTCTTCCTGTTCTCCGAACTTATAAAATATGTATTGTAATGGTAGGGGAAGGGGAATGAACTAGGAGGGGGCTATTGAAGGATGCTTATTCTTGGTGGGATTTCATAACCTATATAGACCCTCAATGTTTATTCCTTGGAACTGGATTTGAAAAACCACATCCTTCTCACCCAAGGTGACAATGGACATCATAAGTTCAATATTGTTTCTGAATATTCTGCATGCCAGGCCTGTCTCTTGTTTATATTACTTTGTACCCCAGAGAGGCCACAATGGGGGTAGTAGAAGGATTCTCACTTTTGGACAGTCACTAAAGGCAACCAGAATTTCATAGTTGCATTATTGACAAGTAAAAGGAGGATCCAGACCAACCTGTCAAAAGCAAAGGGTAGAAATATTAGAAGTATGGACAATTTTTAGGAGCTAAAATATTTTTTATGTGTATTAACCACTAGTTTTAAAAACAGTCACAGCAGATTTTATTTCACATAGAAAAACACATTATAAATAGCCATGGAAACTTTGCATTAGTAGGAATATTCTACAAAGAGGGGGGATATTGCACACTTTCAGTATTTTGAAAGAAAAGAATATGATATTGCATGTGACTTTTTTACTGAAATTGTTTCTAGAATGTCCTCAAAATCATTAATGTTGTACTTGCAAAAGAGCAATAGCTTTATCATAAAATTATTAACCAATAGCTTTATCATAAAATTCTATGCCCTGTGTTCTCGGTTCATCACCTATCTGGGAAATGTGCTGAAGACAATTTTCCTTTGCTACAGTTTAAAAAGTCCTGTCAAGTAAGATAAACTGAATAAAGGATTGGTTATTGGCTGAATCTGAGTAATTTATTTTAAAAGACTGAAAGGTTTCCATTGACGGAAGTGTTTGGAAATGTGAATTATCCAACTCATCTTTTTCCATTTGGTCTGTTTAGACCTCGGCTGCATTTGCACATTTTCAGTCATTGACTGACTGATCCACTCATTTTATACATTCACTGCTTTATCAGTTCAGTCAATGAATTAGTTAAGTGCCTACCATTTGCCAGGTTCAGTGTATAGACAGGGAACAAGACATACTCCGTGCTCTTAAATGCTTATGAATATATGTATAAATATATTCATAAATGCTTTAAGTAAAAAGTTGTACATAATGTCTTTCTGTATGAATTTTCAGGTTTGCTCACGGGTAAAGTAAATTATTCAGATTTCAGTAGCCATTTCAAAAAAAGGATTGATATCATGAAATTAGAGATTTCCCTGATACATTTTAGGGTCTAGCAATTTTTGTGTGGTAAGGGATTCTGCTATTTGATATATTACGGTATGATGGTATGATTTGTTACTTGGCTGATAATAGGTACCATCCTTGGAAATAATAATAAAAAAAACACTTCATTAAAACTGATATACTACTTAGAAGTTTTACTGTCAACTGAAACTTCTCCGCAATGAGATTACAAACTCCTTGAATTTGGGGATCATATATTATATAGTTTTTGTGTCCCTCACCCACTCTCTCAATCCCCAACTCAGTATGTAGCTCAGAAAAGTGCCTTACATGTAGTAAATGTTTAATAAAAGTTTTTCTTTAAGCATTGTGGTAGCTGATTTTTGGGTGCAGGTGGAATTAAACCAGTTTAAAGTAGCTAGATGTCCTCTTGTTAGCTCCTTATCTATCTAAGTTTTAAACTTCTCTCATTAAATTATTTTATAATAATGTAAATTTGCTTTCTATTTTTCAATTTGGTATGGTATCAGGATTATTTTGGCTGCAAATAGCAGAATATGGAATTAAAATGGCTTACACAAAGAGGAAAATGTATTCTGTCCCAAGAAGTTTGGGATAGGGTGGTTAAAAGGCTGATTGAGTCAGAGACTCGCTATGTCTTTCGGGGTCTACTTTCAGTATATGGTAGCTGCACCCGACGACCCTCAGCCTTACCAGATGGCTACTGCAGTTCCAGCAGAGAGATGCCTTCTTCTGGACTTTCCAGAAGCTCCAGAGCAGACTTCCCCTTTGTGTCCTATTCTCGTTCCTAAACCAGCCCTGGCAAGGGGAATGGGATTACCTTGATGAGGGTAGAAACCAGTTAAGATTCACCCCCTAGGCCATCACAGGGCTTAACCTCTTGAAAACACTTGGCTGCCCAATATATAAACAAATCAGTTACTCCTGGCAAGGAAAAGGTGGGTAATGACTGGTGGGTACAGCCAACAGTCCCTGCCACAAGCAAAACATCTTGCTGGAGAAATGTGAGTGGCTACTGTGGAGCTCTGTGTTTTCTCTGTCTTCTGCCTTGGCATTTTCCATTTGGTGAGACTGACCCGTTTTCATCCTTGTGGCTCTTCATCCCTAGTAACATAACCCGGGTTTGGCTCAGACACAGGTGCAACGTCCCAAAAGAAGATGGTCCCTGTCCCGGGAGATGAATCAGTGATGGGTCTGACACTGTTACAGTAATCCCAATCCCGTTTGCCCGTGAACTAGTTCTGGTCACTGAGATGGAAGAAAAATTTTGGTTGTCCGGGAAAGATTTTTCTGATAAAAAGGAAGATGAGCAAGGGGCCTGCCACCCCACATGCTCCTGCCTTTGTCTATGAAGTCATGATGCTTAGATTTGCTGCAGCCATGTCAAGACTTTAAGCAGAAACATTTCTAACACAGGGGAGGGCAGAGCGAAAAAAGGCAGAAAGGGCTTGGGTCTGGTGGAAGTTGTTGAGCAAATGAATCAACCATGGGACTGCTTACCTCCAGACTTCCTGACATGCACAGTAACAATAAACCGCTATTGTTGAAGCCATTTTTAGGTCTGTGGCTATTTGCTTCTGAAAGCATTGTAACTGATCATCTTTCTAGGAATTTAACCATAAAAGCTCTTTATTGTGGTATAGGCACATAAAGAAGGTTTCTTTTTATAAATACTACTTGAAATCTGCTCAGGCCAAAAGACAAACAGAAAACATCTTGGTATGCATAATTGAAGTCAATAAATATTCTTTTTTTAAAATAAATAAGTATTCTACAGGTTACTCCAATAGTTTTTTTCAGAGAATGTATTTTTTTGGATACTTACATCAACTAACAGTACTTCTTGGCACTTCCTGGGGGCTCTGTGTGTAAGCCATCCCGAGAAACTGCATTTCTGCACATTTTTCTGCTGCTGTGGGTTCTCAGATGTTCCTGGAAAGAATTACTTTTAGGTTCCCAGGCTTTTAGCTCTTCAACTGTTAACTTGTAACTTGCTATTACCAGAAGCTAACTAACTGTCAAGCATTTGTCCAAAAACATGTTCCTACAATATCTTCCTCTCATAGGCATTCAATACACAAGGTGATTTTAGCATTTTCCCATAATATTCATCTTTTTCTTTAAAACATACTTTTAATGTATGAAGTATTTGAATCATATGGCAAAGCTCAGAAAGTTATATGATACACAGCCATGTATTTACCCTCAGGTCAATATATGTTAGCTTGTAGCCATGTTCGCTCATAAATAAAGCTATAGATTTATCCTCCCTACTGCCCCCTCCCTTCCACTGTCTTGATGGTGGTGATGATGATGACAATGATGATGGTGATGACGATAATGATAGTAATAAAAACAACAATTTACCGTATGGCAAGCGTTATTCTAAGTGCTTTTTATACATTAACTCCTTTAATCCTCCTAGCAGAGCTATAACATAGAGGAACCTTTGCCTTAGTTTGCCAGGGTGACTGTAACAGACCGGTTGGCTTGAAAAATGGGAATTTATTGTCTCTCAGTTTTCGAGGCTCAAGGTCTGAAACCAAGCAGGGCAGGATGGGCTTTCTCTGAAGTCTGTAGCCTTCTGGTGGTGGACTGCCGACGACCCATAGCTCAAGTCCCTGCCTCCTTCACATGCCAACTGTCTGTCTCCTTCTGTCCCCTCCTGCAGATGGTCCAGATTCCCTATTGGCTTATACGGCCTCCTGTCATAGTGGCCAAAGGCCCAGTTTCATTCCTTTTGGCCTCACCTTAGCTAGTGATACCTTCAGAGGTTCTGCTTACAAACGGGTGCACATCCCAGGACTGGGACTTAGGGCTTGAACCTGTGTGGGGGATACAATTCCATCCATGATACTATTATTATCCTTGTTTTGTAGATGAGGAGCTGAGGAAGGATCGCTTAAGTAGCTTGCCCAGGGCCCCACAGCTGGTAAACAGAGGAGCCAGGATTCCTCTTCCAGGCAACCGGCTCCAGAGTCCTTTCCCATAAGCATGACGCT
Organism: Choloepus didactylus; assembly: GCF_015220235.1. Taxonomy (NCBI): domain Eukaryota; kingdom Metazoa; phylum Chordata; class Mammalia; order Pilosa; family Megalonychidae; genus Choloepus; species Choloepus didactylus. Next base: position 4,929,278 of record NC_051324.1, read on the forward strand.
CCATGGATTTTGTTGTGAATTGTAATAGCCTTTCTTTAAGCATGCATGCATTTAAAACAAATATGCCTAGTATTTATTTGACTATTTTTAGTAAGTATGTAATTTAATAACATTTGTGTTTTCCCATTTTTTGCTATTTTGAATAATGTTGCAATGATCCTTGTGACTTGTTGCTGTACAGACAACATCTAGAAGCCAAATTCCTGACTGGTAGGTTATGCATATGATCAACATTTTTTCTACGAGGGGGCGTAACTCCAAAATTGTTCACCAAAGTAGTTGTACCAATCTACAGTCCTACCAGCAGTGCATTAGGCTTCCCATTTCCCTGCAGCCCCACCTCTCCTTGGTGTTATTGGACTTACTGAGAGGTATGAGACGATATTTGATTGTCATTTTAACTTACAGTTCTTTGATTGCTGGAGCAGCAGGAGCATCTTTTTATATTTTTATTACCTATTTGCATTTCCTTTTTTATTGGATTGTTTGTCTTTTTCCTTCCTGATTTTTAAAGAATTCTGTTATATTATTATGATAATATAAATTTAGTTAATATGTATTGTAAATACCCTCCCATCATGGCCATTGACCTTTTTTTGTAGTCTTTTGTTTCACAGAAATTCTTATTTTAATATAATTACATTTTCAATATGGTTTATGCTTTTGTCACCATAAGTGATACGTCAGTACTTGGATGTCACAAAGATAGTTTCCAATATTTTCTCTTATATGTTCTTTTAAAATTTTGCTTTTAATGTTTAGGTAATTTTTACATTCGATGTGAAGTAAGTACCCGATTTTATCTTCTTCCATATGAATAGTTGGGCCTAGTTTTGCCATATGGTAATGTCCTAACATCATTTTTTGAATAGTCTCTCTCTATTTTTTCCCAGTGATTTTTGTTGCCATCTCTGTCATTTTCCAAATTTCCATTTCTAAGTAGTTCTATTTCTAGACTCTCTATTCCCTGTGGCAATATCACACTGTTAAATTTACCATAGTTTTAGTATCAGTATGCAAAAGAATAACCATTCCACTGCTTTTTTCCTTCTTCTTTTCCTCCTCCTTCTTCTTTGAAATTGTCATGGCTATGAATTTTAGAATTATCTCGTCAAGTTTTTTTAAAAACCCTATAGGAGTTTTATTGAAATTATACTGAAGTTATAGGTAAATTCAAAAAATTGAATTGTCATATTTAAAATATTGAACCTTCCCATCCATGAACATGGTAAATCCCTTCTTTATTTTCCCCTCTGATAAAGTTTTATTGCTTTCTCCATAAAAGTCTTATATGTCATTTGTTAGATTTATCCTGGGCATTTTAAAGTTTTTATTGCTATGATTTATAATGTCCTTTAAAAATTACATTTAAAAATTACTATTGATTTTTGTATATTGATTTCTAGCAATGTTGCTGGGCTTCTTTAATAGTAGTAGTTATTTATTTGTAGACTCTCTTAGATATTCTGTGTAAACAATTGTATCACCTCTTCTATGTTCTTCCCTTTTGGCCAATCCTTTCACTTTTTGCATTTATTATGCTTTTAAAAGTTGAGGCATAATTAACTATACAATAAAATGCAAACATTTTAATTATTCAGTTTAACGAGCTTGGACAAATATAATCACCTGTGTAATCAACACCTTGGTGAAGAAAGAGAACAATTCCATCCACCCAGGAAGCTCTCTTGTGCCCTTGGTAATCAATTCCTGTCCCCCAGCCCTGGGCAACCAGTGGTCTGCTTTCAATTAGTTTTTCCTGTTCTTGAGTTCTCCATAAATGGAATTATACAGTACCTACTATTTCAGGACTGGGTTCTGTTGCCTAGCATATGTTGTTTTAACATCCATCCATGTTGCTGCCTGATCAGTAATCCACTCTTCTATAACTCAGTAGTACATCATTGCATGGATATTACACAATTTGTTTACTCATTCTCCTGCTAATGGACATTTGGGTGGTTGGGAGTTCGGGGCTATTATGAATAAGGCTGCTATAAATATTTCAATCTTTTAACTATTTCTTTTATTTTCTTATTTTGTTGGACCTATAGTATAACACTGAAAGTAGAATAAGGGTGTAGTCTTATGTTTTTAACATTATCAATTTTGGTGTTTGCAGTAGATTTTTGAGAGATATAATTAATTAGATTAAGGGAGTTCCCATCCATTCCCAGTTTGCTTAAAAGGATGAATTTATCTACTTTTTTTTGGGGGAGGGGGGTAATGTATCTGTTTAATTGAGAATGGCTGCTGAATTGCATTAAATATCTTTTCTGCATCTTTTGGAAAAATTAAATGATTTTCTCCTTTAATCTGTTAATGTAATTATATTAGATTTTCTAAGGAATTTTTGTATTCGTGGATAAGTCTTAATTAGTAATGATTTAATAAATTACACTGCTGGAATTTTGTTCGACTGTTACTATTTTTGTCTATGTGCATATGTGAGATTGGCCTACAATTTTTCATTCTGGTTTTGTTTCAAGGTTTAATGGTCTCACAAAATGAGTGGGATAGCTTTGTTCTTTTTTCCATTTTTCTGAAGTAGTTTTATTATATTAAAATAAGATGTATCTCAAAGGCATAACTTACCTGTAAAACCAACCAGGCTTGGAGATTCGTGTTTGTTTGTGTATTTAGGGCAAGTAGCAAGGGGGGTGGGGGAGGTGAACTGATTTGGTTTCTCTGATAGTAAGAGATGAACTCATATTTTATATTTCATCTTGAGTCAGTTTTGGAGAGTTATATTTTTCCATATATTGCTCATTTAATCTAAGTTTCACATTTATTGGCATTCAATTGTTTATAATATTTCTCTTTCATTTTCTACTGTACCTCTATTATGTTCTCTTTTTTAAAAAATATTACTTTCATTTGCATTTTCTCTTCTTTTTATCAACTTCACAAAGTTTAACTATTTAATTAGTCTTCTCAAAGAGCCAATTTTTTCTTTTGTTAATCTTCTTTACCACATCTTTGCTTTTAATGTTATTAAGTTCTTTTCCTATCTTTATTATTTCCTTCCTTCTAAATTTATTGGGTTTAACCTGCCATTCTTTTCCTAACTTTCTAACTAAATGCAATCATTTTCCACCTCTTTCTTTGTTTAATATGCATTTAAAGTTATATTTTAGTTGTTTGCAGTGGTGTGCACCCTGGCTTGTGGGAGTGGATTGTGTGCATCTTTTCCCAGCCCAGCCTTCAGTGACTCCTGCTGGTGGCTGGACATTGACCACGATGTGAGTGTTTACACCATGGAGATTGGCAAACATCACAGATCAGCACCATCCCCTGCCCATGCACTCCCTATGCACTCACATCCACACACTAACCCAGAGAACCTGTCATAAAACATTTACTAGTGCATGGTTCTTATTTCCTAGATATGATATTTAGTGGTTTTATTAAGATTTCGGTCTAAAATTCTTATTTACTCATTGGCTGCTTAGTGTGTTTTAAAATTTCCTAAGTTTTTTTTTTTTTTTTTTTTTTAAATAAATGCCTCCAGCGATACTGTTAGAAATTCTGCTGCCATTTGGGTTGTTCTGTTGTAGACAATCTGTTTTTCTTCCTGGATAGTTTGGTATCCTTGGGTTTTACATAGTTTCACTGCAGTGAGTGCAAGTATGAATTTATTTTTAGTTAGTTTGCTAGATTTATTGTGTTTCTTTCCTCTGAATATTTATTTATTTATTTTTATCAAGTTTGGATAATTCTCAACTACTATCATTTTGACTATTGTTTCTTCCCCATTATCTTATTCTTCTCTCTTTCTGGAATGATATACGTTGGATTTCCTCAATCTATATTCCATGTGCTTTAACTTCTCTTTTAAATTTTCTGCTTTCCAAATCTTTCATGCTGTTTTCTGGGCATTGTATTCTGATTTGCCTTCCATTTCATGAAGTCTCTATCTTCCTTATTGTTTCCTACTTTTTAATACCTTTAATCATTTTAGTATAGCATGTTTGATTTTCTTTCAGATTATGTTTCAGTTATTTTTTATTTAGGAGCTCTAGTTTTTATGTTTGTATAAAAAAGTTTGAAACTCTATTGACTTTCATTCACAATGAATAATTTCATTGTGTATTTTATAATTTGGTCTTATAAGAGGGGCTTGCTTTTCTTTGGGAAGATGGGGGAATCTGAGTAAAGTGTGTTTTTGTTTGCTTCTTCTAAAGACCTCAGAGCCCTCATCAGTCTGAGACCAACTTTATGTTACTTTTAAGGAGTTTCCCACACAATGAATGTAGTATAAAAAAACAAAACAAAACAAACAAAACAAAACAAAACTCCAAACACACATACCTGGGATTTTGAGTTCTCATGGGGAACTTGCTTACTTGATCTTCTAGTTTCTCTACCTAGAATAGTGGCTGAGGCAATTTCCTTGTAGTCTCTCTGGACCTTGTGCAGATTTTATTATTTTTCACCCTTCACAGAGGCTGCAACCCATCAAGGGTGAGATTCCCAGGTAATTGGGTCAGGTAATGCCCCCTCCCCCTCAATGGCTACAGCATCATCAGCTCATGTACCTACCAGAATGGCTGTCAGCCATCTTCTAGCTTCTGACCCCAGTCCTTTCCCATTCTTTTCTTGAGCACAGATATAAAATTTTTAAAAGCTCTAATATCTTATGTTTCATTTCTGCATGTTAATAGTGGGAGGCTATGCATGGTTCCTTAATCTGCTAACTTGCTAGAACTAAAAGTCCTACTTCCTTTTGTTGACTTGGACTTTTTCACATTACTTCTTCCTTCTTCTTACTCAAGGGCTCTCTGTGACTATTCCAGTTCCTGGGAAGCCATACCAGAATGCCAAAGCTGCAACAGGTCTGCTTCAGCATGTATATATCTTGGCTCTCTCTCTCTTCTCTAAGTTCCAAAGGATGCATATGGCAGGCGGGGCTGGTGAAATGGGGAGTGTTCCTCATTCACAGGTTTGGAAAGTACAGTGTCTGTTAGAGGGGAGCACTGCTGTGAATAAATTTGCTTTTACTTAAAGGTCTTTGGGTTCTAACCAAGTAAGAAAATATTTGATCACAAAACTCGGTGTTTTTTGCACATAGTTTATGTGTCCATTCCAAGTCTATTTCATAACCTTGAGTTTGCAAAGCCTTCTTTATTAAAAAGTAGCCAGGGCTTAATATAGTTATGTTTGATGACTGAAGTGAAATGACATCCCTGTTCTTTTTCCAAGATCTCTAATTACATTAAGTTTCTCTGAGCATACTTAATTCTTCTCTAACACCCCTTTCCTCCAAATTTCTCCTGAACTTTTTAGCACTTTAAGTTTTTTCTCTTCTCTTCTGGGGAAAGGAGTGAGCAAGTTGTGGAGAAAGTAATTTTAGGCTAAAGAAAAAATGTCAAGGATACTACTTGTTTGTTCAATTTCTTGTTATCAAAGAAAATAAAAGTCTACCCCTTTTAATGGGTGCTTAACTTTAATCCAAATAATACTCATAATTTTAATCATCAAACACTTACTGAACTCCTTCAACTGTGACATGTGGTAGATAAACAAGCTACAGTCCCTTATTCACAAAGAGTTCAATATTAGGGGAGGCAGTTGTGAAAATAAGTAATTTCCAATTTCTGTATCTGACAATGTGGTATACTTGAGATTCTGACCCATTGTTCCTCTGAAAACAACTCAAATGCTAGCTAAAATATCATAAAAATTTAAAAGCTGTACTAATGATCTGGTATAAAGATGAGGATTCCTAAGATGATAAGATTAAGTGAAAGTAGAAACTCATAGGGATAAGTAGAGTACTGAGGGATATTTGCAGAATCCTGGCAACCTTAAGCTTTTGTTTTCACAATCTTAAGAGGTAGGAGACAGACTTTAGGCCATGCCCAAGATGGAATGTCTAATAGGAGACCCCAGTCACTAAAGCTGGGACCACCAAAGGGCTACCCAGGTAAAAGCAAATTAGAAATAATCTTGATATTCAAGAGGCAGCAAGGAAAATCAACTGTCTTAAACCTCTGTACGGGGTAAAGGAAAAAAACCTCCTTTTTGAATTTATTTCTACATCCAACTATTTCTCACACTGCTTCATGGCCCAAATTTATACTAAGTGGGTGCTCTGAAAAGTCCTCAAGCCCTGATTTTAAGTGATCTTGGGTTGGTTGTGCCCTCTAGCATCCTGCAGACACAAACACAAATTGTCTCTAGAGGATTTCTCTAAAGAAACCCACCTTTAAACTAGGCCTCGTCTCTCTCTCAGCCAATTCTGCATATAAACTCAGACTGCCCCCCTACGTGGGACATGACTCCCAGGAATGAGCCTGGCCGTGCCATCATGGGATTAAGAAAGGCTTCTTGACCCAAAGGGGGAAAAGAAATGAAACAAAATATAGTTTCAGTGACTAAGAGAAGTTATTTTTATTCATTATATAGATATTCCTTTGTAGTTTCTGGTGTATTAGAATAGCTAGAAGGAAATGCCTGAATCTATTGATCTGTAATCCAGTAGACTTGATTCTTGAAGATGATTGTATAACTATATAGCTTTTGTCATGTGACCTTGTGATTGTGAAAACCTTGTTACTGACACAAGCACACTGTAAAAGCTATATAGTTATACAATCGTTGTCAAGAGTCGAGGCTACTGGATTACAATTCAACAGTTTCAGGTATTTCCTTCTAGCTACATATGAAAAACTAAAAAAAGGAATATCTATATAATGCATAAGAATAATCTCCAGAATAACCTCTCAATTCTATTCGAAATCTCTAAGCCACTGAAACTGTGTTTTGTTTCATTTCTCTTGCCACTTTTGGTCCAAGCAGGCTCTCCCAATCCCACGAAGCCAGGTCTTGGCTCATCCCTAGGAGTCATGTCCCATGTTGCCAAGGAGATTTACACCCCTGGTATAAATGCAAAGTGGGGAGGGCAGTGAGTTTACCTGCAAAGTTGGCTCAGGTAGATAGAGAGGGCGCATCTGAGTAACAAAAGAAGTTCTCTGGGGGTGACTCTTAGGCATAATTATAGGTAGGCTTAGCGTCTCTTTTGCAGGAATAAGTTTCATATGGCAAGCCCCAAGATCGAGGGCTTGGCCTATTAAATTGGTAGTCCCCAATGCTAGCGAGAATATCGGGAATTCCTCAGGTGGGAAAGTTTAATATTTCCACATTTTTTCCCCAGTCACTCAAAGGGGCTTTGCAAATCCTTTTTTATTCTCTGCCGAAATTACTCTGGGATGTATCAGGTATCACACTAACCTGCGCAAACCAAGATCTCATTCCCTGTTCAAGGTTCCGTGTGGTTATCACATAAAGTTTTGCCTAATTATTTTAGTGCAATTTTGCCTAATCATTTCCTAAGATAAATTCTAAATGTAAAATTGCTAGGTAAAATAATATGTAGATTATATTAAGGATTGCTGGATATTGTCCCTCAGAAGTAGTGCTGAATTTGAGAAACATTTCCAATTCTGGGTTTTATCATCTTAAAAAAAGGTGTCAATTTTAAACATACAGTTTACTTTTTAAATTAGCATTTTTTGATAGCTAATAAGATTGTGTATTTTTGTGTGTGCTTATTGGATATTTTGGTTCTATATTTGTGAATTGCTTGTTTCTAACCTTTGCTCATTTTACTATCAGGCAACCTTATTCCCACCATCTCTTTATATAATCTCCACGTTTTAGCTGGAGTTGTCACCTTGACAGATTCATCCTTTGCATTCTAGCTCTTGTTGACTTTTTCTTATGCTGTTTTCATGATTCATTTAACCATTCAGCCATTTATCCGTCTACCTAATGTGTATTGAGTACTCATTGCACCCTTTCAAGGAACTGTGAATATAGTAAAACAAGACAACACCACTGCTCTTACAAAACTTATGTTTTAGAAAGGCAAGGCATATAATAAAAAAATGAGCACAAAACAATAAAAAACCTCAGACATTAGGGAGAGATTTAAAACAAAGTATCATACTAGGGGGTAACAGAGTGGCCCCTTTAGAGCTAGCAGCTAAGAAAGATGTTGGGGATTCAATGATGCCCCCCCCACAAATGATGTTTTCAAGTCTCCAGCTGTGTTCCTGTGGCTGTGAACCCATTTGTACACAGGACTTTGAAGATGTTATTATTAGTTAAGGTGTGCCCAGATGGAATGAGGGTGGGTCTTACTCCACTATGGCCAATGTCCTTATAAGCAAAGGGAATTGAACACAGAAGGAGAAGCCAGGGGTCAGCAGAAGCCAGAGGAGCAGACAGAAGAGAGAGAGAGAGAGATGGCCACGTGACAGAGGAGGGCCGGAACGCTATAGACTCTGGAAGAAAGCCAGCCCTGCCAATACCTTACTTCTACACTTCTGGCCTCCCAAAACATGAGACAATAAATTCCTGTTGTTCAAGCCAACCAGTGTGTGGTGTTTGTCATAGCAGCCCTGGCAAACTAAGATAGAAGTTGTCACTGAGGAGTTGACCCTTGCTCCAGGACATCTGAATAGCAGGAGGGAGCCAGGCATCTACAGATGGCATCTGAAGAATGCTGTGCCAGGGAAAGAAAGCAGCAAGAGCAAATCTCCACCGCCTTCCCATTTGATGTGTAACCATCCTTTAAGGTATAGTCTCTGTTCTACTGAGCCTCTTTGAACCACTTTGGCCCCCAGCATACTCTCCTTCGATCTCATATAATCCTAATTATCTCAACAACTTATTTACCACTCAAATGTACAGTCTCACATAATTAATTTATTTTAGATTTATTATATTTTCTTTCTCAGATAAGTCTCAGAGTTTCTATGGGCTAAGGGACTGTATCTCATATTTATTTGCAGTGTCTAAATTATGTATCATACCATAAATACTCGATAGCTATATTTATGATTAATATATAAAATTACAATCTTGATTGCTTGCCATAGGACTGTTTGTCTAATTCAATCTTCAAAAGCCCATGGGAGAATAATGGCAAATGTGGCCATTGGTTCAAAAAGACTAGAAATAAAGCTGCTTATTGCAGAATGTGAAATTAAATGGAAAGCTGAGGCACTTTCTACTGTATGAAACTTTTGCAAGAGAGCCCATCAACAGAGGAAATCAAAATCTAGGTCTAAAGTATAATTTAGATAACTAGTGTCTGACAGGGAGCAGGTTACTTCCATGTGTATGCATGTATGCAAGTGTGTATGTCTGTGTAAGTGCATGAAGGCTATATTTAGCATTCCTTAAATGCTCCAATATATGCTGGGGGTGTGTGGTTATATGAAAAAATTATGCTTCATATCTTCAAAGAACGTACAATCTATTGGGGAAGAATAAATACCAAATACCTAAAACTCATAAAATTTCCAGGAATCCCTTGAAGCATTAAGAACCTTATGCAATAGTTTAATCAACCCCATACTTAAGGGGTCTAGATTGCTAAGCATACAATCAGAGATAAGGAAACAGGTGGTGTACTATAAAGGCAATTGTAGAACACTCACAGAGATCCAGGTGTGTGTGTGTGTGTGTGTCTATGTGTGTTCTGATGTATGTTGGACACATGATCTGGAATTCTAACCAATTTCCCCTCACTCACCTTTTTGTGACCCAGCGCATCTGTTATTCGTGTCTCAGCGAATGCTTTTCTGGTGCTCATAACTCCAGGTATAATAACTGAAAAACCCAGAGACCACAGGTGAGATAAGAATCTGGGAAAACAGACACCCCACACCCAACATGGTTTCAGGGCACAGAAGTGTGGAAACATGTTGAATGCCGCCAACCAGAGAATGAAGATTCTTCACATGCCTGAGCTCTAGAAACATTTATGACATTTTTGCATTATTTCACACATAAATTGACAAGGATTGGTAAATGCCAAGCCAGACAGAAATATCCTCATTCTGAATCAATGATTATGAAGCCATTGGAGAGAGTCAATAAATAAACAAGGGAAATACAGCACAGAAGAAGGAAAAGAAGGAAAAGAAGAACATCTTTGAAAGAGATAAACCATTGAAACAGAATTGTGATCAAGAACTTAAGGCTACTCTCTGAGTTAGAAGCCCAGCTCTGGAACTCAGTAGTGGTGTGACCTCGAGCCACTTATTTAATCTCTACAGCCTCTGTTTTCTCGTCTGTAAAATGGGGAGTCACATAACAACAAATTATTATTGAGGACCTACAATCTGTCAGGCTCTGTTTTAGGTGCTGGGGTCTTGCTCTAGACAATGGAAAATAGCAGATCCCTTCCTCATAAGGCTGTTATTAAATGAGCCCGTACATATAAAGAGCTGAGAACATTTTTATCATCATGGGACACAGAGATAAGTTTTAGCTGAAAAAGGGGTTAGAAGACAGAAACGTGCTGACAGTGTTAAGGAAACAACGAAAGGGAACAAGGAATGCTGTAATGGAATTTTAGATGGAATTAGAAACAGTAAAGAGAACAGTCAACACATAACACATACATGTAAACAAAAGCCCACGTCCCAAATCTACTGGTTTCCCTTTCTCCAGTCTCTCCTCATTCTGGTCTAGTCACTTGGCTACTTCACTGTTTCCACATTAGTTTTGCAAACAACACTTAGACTTCCTCAAATACTTAATGACTCCCATTATCTTCTACCCAAACTATTGATTTCTAATTTGGGCTTGCATGATGCTTCATGATTTTGCTCCTCGCTACCTTTCCAGCCTCAATTTTCACTCTACCCCTACATTCTGGGTCATAGCCCATAGATAATGCTTTCAAATGGTCCAACAGATTTTTCAATGGCATTTAGTTGTTGTATAATCTATTATCTCACTACCTCCTGCTTTATGCAGTTTTGATACCACTGCCATGTGAGTTTGAGAACCTAAAGTATACCTCATACACTTTAGGCACTCAATGGATATTGTCTGGCTCCCCTTTCTTCTGATCTGGGCTCACACTGCTTGATACAGGAATGACCTCTAAGTTTTTCTGAAATAAATAACCATCCTTCCAAGACCAATTAAAAAGTTAACTTCTTCAAAGCTTCCTGACTGTGTACACTATAGATACTCAAAAGATTAAAAAAGAAATTTGTTAAATAAGTGGGAGAACTGGTGAAGTCTTGGGCAGAAATGGACTCCTTAGGTTTGTTTGTGGTTTGGGTGCTGAGGCGAAGCTTTTCTCTGGGTGTTCCCTTCTGGTCCCCCACCCTATCCCACCCCCACTTGCACACAGAGTAAGTCTGTGTTTAGAGTACCATGATTTAAAGGTCACATTTATTAGCAAATAGCTGTGTTTATAAACTTTGTTTGACAAAAAAAGTCAGCCTTTGAACTGAATACTGCTTGCTGAAACTAGAACCAAGTTCACTCGGCAGAGCCTGCCCAGCCCCGCTAAGGAAATGGGCAGTCTGCGTGGCTCCCACCGCCTTATGCTTCTCACCCATTCCTTTTTTTGTTTTACTTTTTGAAAATTAACTTTTAAAAGCTTGTCTGCATTCCTAGACTGGAATTTTACCTGTTTAGTGTCAATTTGCTGTAGCCCTGATGCTCTGAATGGAGGGGATGGGGCCTCGGGGCCTGGCTTGATCTCTCCCCATTCGCCTCAGCCACCCTCCTGGCCCCTGCTTTGCTTTCTTGTCAAGAGAGTTTCCAAAGGACTGTGGGACCAGGGCTGCTGGGTCCCCTGCTGTTGCAGTCCCACCTGTGCTTCAGGACATCCTGTCGGGAAGGTTACTCTGCGATCGCAGATGTAGAAAAATCTGCTCAGAACTTAGACTCCAGAGGCCCTTCCTGACATGAAGGAGATAGCTGTTCTGCCACCCCATGTCACCCCCACCTCCCGTCTTCTCCCCAGGTATCAGCTCCACAGAGAAAGACCATAGGCAGAAGGATGTAGGTAAAAGATGCCCTCAGGAGCAAAAATTCATCCTAGGAAGAGGGTAAGCCAATCCAGAAACTTCTTACCTAGTCTGTTGGTTGATTTTGGTTAGCAAGAGATAATTGCACCCAGTAAGTAAATCTTTAGTTGCTGAGATGGGGATTATGTTGGAATACTTGCTAATGATTCAGTCCAGAACCGGACTGCGGTGTAGGCTTGACCTCCCACCCCAAAGTTAAACTGTGGAGGAGTTGACCACTGTGGATGGTTGGACTGGACTGCTTGAGGAGAGGTACAGAGAATTTCAAACCAGAGAAAGCATTTTCTATGTTGGGAGAGGACACAGTAATAGGGTTTCCATGGGGAAGGTTAGCGATGGCCTCCGGATATATAGGGTCTGGGCCTGTTACATTCTCATTCAATGAGAAAAACGGATCAGTGAGTATTCTTTCACAGTAGTCTCTTGGGGAGGCTCTATGGTTTTCCCTCACAATAATGCCTCAAAATACTTAAAGAATTCCATTTTGGAGTTGCTTCTGCGCAAGTTTAAATCTTCTATCTTATCACTCTACAACTGCACTTCATTTTTAACCAAAAAAATAGTTTTCTGCTTGGTCAGCCACCTTATTCATCAGTCTTGGCTCTGGTTGATTTTTGATTGTTTCCAAAAATGAAATTCACCCTCAAAGCTGAAAGATTAACACTATTGACACTCTCTAAAAGACTGGGCTGTTGACACTGATAAGCATAAGAGGAGTTCCAGAAATATTGTTTTATTGAAAAAAACTGAGTCTCCTTATTTTGCAGCCCAATCTCATATATTTTCATATCTTCTTTCCTTTTATTGCTTTAGAGATGAAACCCAGAGCTGTATAAAGTATTTCCAGTGCATTAATCAAAGGGTTGTGCTTAATCTAGCCATCTGCAACTAAATTTCTGGAAATTTAGGGAAAAAAAGTAGAAAGATAGATGTAAGAAAAAAAATAAAGGGGCATAAATAAAGATAAATTTTAAAGGGATGATAGATACACACTTTTTGCTAGTCATATGCATGCTCTGCAAGCATTGTGTACATTCTGTGTGCAGAGTGTTAGAGAACAGATTTGTTTTCTTCCTGTTACCAAAGTAATACATATTTATTGTGGAAAATTAGCAAAAGGAGGAAATTAAGCACCATCTGTAATTCCATCAATTAGCTAACTAATTTTTTTTTTTTTTGGTAGGAAAAAGGATGTTTCTTAGTTTTATTTATTTGTTGGAGCTGGGGAAATGAGCGTCAATTTCTCCAAAGCCAAGGAGTTTATAATCTCATCTGGGATGACAGAAGAACAAGCACATGCAAGGAGTGGTTGGTGCTCTGAAACACTAGAGAAGTAGCCCCCCAAATTTTTGATAACTTATCCCCATCAGTTAAAACAGCATTCACCCTCTCTATATTTATATTTATTTATATATTATTTGCAGAACCATATGTATACTATAAAACACATAAAATGAACATGTTAAGGAATGAGATAGAAGCTAATGTTAAAATGAATTGTTAAATGCAGCAACCTCATAATGTCATAATGTCATTATGACTTAATGTAATATCATTAGCTAATATCTTTTTTTAGTGCATTCAGTTTTATTGAGATATATTCATATATCATACAATCGTCCATGGTGTACAATCAACTGTTCACAGTACCATCATATAGTTGTGCATTCATTACCCCAGTCTATTTTTTTGAACATTTTCTTTATAACAGAAAAAGTAAAAATAAGAATGACAAATAAAAGTAAAAAAGAACACCCAAATCATCCCCCCCCACCCTATTTTTCATTTGGTTTTTGTCCCCATTTTTCTACTCATCCATCCATACACTGGATAGAGGGAGTGTGATCCACAAGGTTTTCATGATCACACTGTCACTGCTGGTAAGCTACATCACTATACAATCATCTTCAAGAGTCAAGGCAACTGGGTTGCAGTTTGATCGTTTCAGGTATTTACTTCTAGCTATTCCAATACAGTAAAACCTAAGAGGTATTATCTATATAGTGCATAAGAATGTCAACCCGAGTGACCTCTTGACTCCATTTGAAATCTTTCAGCTACTGAAACTTTGTTTCATTTCACATCCTCCTTTTGGTCAAGAAGATGTTCTCAATCCCACGATGTCAGGTCCAGATTCATCCCGGGGAGTCATATCCTGTGTTGCCAGGGAGATTTACACCCCTGGGAGTCAGGTCCCACGTAGGCTGGGAGGCAGGGAGCTCACTTGCTGAGCAGGCTTTAGCTAATTTTGATCTTTCATCTTTCTAGCTTCTTTCTGTAGGTCATTTATTCTGTGCCAGTTTTAAGTCATTTTTTTATTTGGTTTTTGCTTGTTTATTTTAAAAACTAAGGTACCTACAGAAATTTCCGTAAAACAAGTAAATGAAGTGAATTGCTTTAGCTACTAACCACTCCTTCTCTTTTTCCCGATAGGTACCCACCATCCTGATTTTTGCAATAATCCCTTTTTTTTTGGTTTTTCTTTATAGTTTTACCAACTAAGCCAAAGGTAGTTTTTCTTTTTTTCTCTATTTTTTTTATCACTGTGGAATCATGGAATTTTATTTATTTCAGTACAATCATTATAGTTTTTATCGTTCAAATTACCATGAATATGGCCAGTGGGAGCTTCTGCACACAGTTCTGTGATCTTTTTTTAAAAAAAATTTTTTTTAATTGTAGTAACATATACATGACTCAGAATGTCCCATTTTAACTTCTGTCAAGTGTACAATTCAGTAGTATTAATTACATTCATGATATTGTGCTGCTATCATCAATACTCATTACCCCAGGTTTTCATCACCTCAGACAGAAGCTCTGAACCCATTAAGCAATAACTCCCTCTTCCCCTAACTGCTGATCCCACCCCCACAGCTGGTAACTTCTTTATAAATTTGCTTATTCTAGGCATTTCATTTAAGAGAGATCGTACATTATCTGTCTTTTTGTGTATGGCGTATTTCATTCCACGCGATGTCTTCAATGTTTATCCAGGTTTGCCTATACCAGAACTTCACTCCTTTTGATGGTTGAGTAATATTCCATCGTGTGTTTATACCACATTTTGCTTCTCCACTTATCTGTTGATTTTCCTGTGACCTGTTAACACAATACCACTAGTCTGAGCATTTCTTTGCTTTCTGGTACCGCAAGATTTTTCAGGCCAACCTTGGAGATTCCGTTCCCTGACCATCTCTCTAAGGAGCCCTGGTTCCTGCTAGTGGGTAACAGGATTTAGAAATCAAAATCTACGAGCTAGATGTGCCTTGCTATCAGGGTGTCAGTGCTTCTAGGTTCTTTCAGAGGACAGAACTGGGAAACACATTCACACATACATATCCCAGGCTCATATGGATATTTCCAATTCAAATTTAGCATTAATGTTTTTCTTATATTCTTTAATTTTATGTTTGGATTTTTTTTTTTTTTTTATCTTAAATTCAGTCTTTCTGTTGTGTCTGTGTGTGTGTTGGATATGCTTGCTCATTTATAAAATGATCCCTGCAAGATATGCTATAATGGTGAAAAGCCCACAGTGATGTGGGAACAAGTTTGAGGTGAAGTAGGAGGCCCAGAACATCTCACCCTGAATAAGTGGAGATTAGTGAGGGCTCTCTCTGTGGTGGGGCTGGGCTGGATAAACAGGGCCCTCTTCCTGGGGGTGTGAGACTGCCCTGAGCTCCTTAGCAGGACTCTAAGCTCTCACCTCCAGAGACAGAATTTTTTAAACGAAGCCTGTGATCAACATCCCTGTGGGTAAATCTCTTCCCATATTTCTCTCATAAATGTGGAGAAAATTTGAATATGAAAATAGGAAAAATTCCTAAAATGGCATTATTGGATCAAAGTGTCTACAAAATATTAAGGCTAAATATTGGTGCATATCGCTCAATTGCACACCAGAAAGAATGTATCAATTTATGCCCCTACAAGTGGTTTATACTTAGTCTACAGTTCTTTGTTTGCTGTTTTAATTGTAACCTCTGCTTTCTTTTTGCCCCTTTTTTACATTTTAACTTCTTGTGTGCCGCTATGCTTTGTGTCTCTTTAAAGCAGCAAATGATTGGATTTCATATTTTGTAACTAATACAAGAATATTTACATATGTTGGGGTGCACAGCCTCACCAGAAACTGTATGTTGTTTATTCATCCATAGATTTTTTTTTTTTTATCACTTTCTTGGAAAGGAATTTGAAAAATACCTTTCAGGAAGAGCTGGTTGATTAAGCTGTGTGTCCTATTCCATTTCATTATAGGGTTATTAAAGTTGTATGGGTAAAAAAGTTGTAAATAAAGATAAAAGACATAACTATAAAAAACCAGCAATAAATAGTCTCCAAACAACAGGAAAAGACTATAGACATGGCATTTGACAGAAGAATTGCTCCCGATATGAATTTGTATTTGTTTAAGTCCCCACTCTTTTATATATAGTTTAAGAATATTAATGCACTTTGGATTTTCTTTGACAGAGTCTATAACTAATCCTTATATGGGGAAGTCAGTATTGGTGAGAAGACTATTTTCATCCTGTACTTTTTTAATAGAGAATTTCAGGGCAGACTTTTTTTTTAAATTCAATTTTATTGAGATATATTCAGATACCATGCAGTCACACAAAGCATACATTCAGTTGTTCACAGTACCATTATATAGTTGTGGTTCATCCCCAAAATTAATTTTTGAACATTTCCATTACCACACCCACAAAAATAATAAGAATAAAAATTAAAGTGAAAAAGAACAATTAAAGTAAAAAAGAACACTGGGTAGTGGTGTTTTTTTTTTTTGCCCCCATTTTCCTACTCATCCATCCATACACTGGACAAAGGGGGGTGTGTTCCATACGGCTTTCTTAGGGGAGATTTTGAGCTGTATCACAGGAGGCATCTGTTGTGAAGCAAACTGAATCAAGTTTCCCACATTCCCTTTTGTGATGGAAAGTTTTTTGGGGAGGACCAAGTTGTCATTTCGTGGAACCTGGAGCTCATTAGGGAGAAAGGAGTTCAGTTCTGTTTTTTAACTTCTTTTAACATGTAGATGGCTGGGCATGTGCACTAACAGGATGTTTACTGAATGAAACAGGGTCAATTTAGTGAAATTAGTGAGTGTTTGGCTGAATCCTGTTGTCCCACAGAGAATCCTGCAGAGATTGAGATATGGCTTAGAGCACAGTTCTCAAACATTTTGGTTTCAGGATCAATTTATGCTCTTAAAAATTATATGACCAGTTTAGCAACCCCATCAGAGAGAAAGGTGCATTTTCTCCCAGTCTCTCTCGATGGACACAGCAAGGCCCTGTGTATGCATATCTGTATTTATTTCTGTGTCTCTCTGTAGACTGGAAACTGTGTGTTCAGCTGGATTCCTCCAGTTCCAATCCAATGGCACAAGGTTTCTCCCCATTTTCTCCCTTTCTCCATACACATACCTCCCTTCTCTGCAGGCGGAAGCAAAGTTCCCGTTATCCCAATGCCCACTGTTTCCCCAGGTGGACACCCTCTTTGCCCTGTTGGGGCTCAGACCCCAGGCCAAGACACCCCGTGGTGGCAATTCTCTCCTGTGTTGTTGGGGCTCTGACACCCCGTGCCAAGCCACCCCATGAGTGGGTGCCTTCCCTGCCCTGCTGGGACTGATGCTCCGCGCCTCGGCGTCCCTCTGCAGGGACTCTGACACCTCTGGGTCCCCGGGTTCCCAGCCCTCCCTGCACAGATGCCTGCTTTATTCTGACCCACTCAGAAGCTGTAAGGCTGCTTTGTTCAGGACGGGAAGGAAAAGGAAGAGAGGAAGAAGCACCCCTTATCTTCATGTCGGTCATTCTGAGAGGCTCCGGACTCCCAGGCTGTGCCCAGTTTCCTGGACTCGAACCCCACATGGCTCCGTGGTCAGCTAAGTAACTTGCCGCTGCCCTTTCCCCAGCCACGGCCAGGGCCTCCTCTCCCCTTTACCTGAACTCTTTCCGCCCCCCACCCCCAGCACAACGCCATCTGACTGTATTTATTACATGGATTCGCACATCTTCAGCACCCCGTGCTGTGCCTGGCACATGGAAGCATCAGGAATATTTGCTTAATGAACGCGTCCTGGAAGAGAGCGCAGGTGAACCCCTAAGAGGGTGGGGGCGTGGCCTTGAGAAACCACGCCCACCCGACACTCCCGGGTCTGACTTCGCATCCTGGGGGACTCCCCTGTGCGCCCCCGCGGAGGAGCTGACGCCGGAGCGCCCCTGCGTCCCGACACCCCCGTCGGGAGGCGCCTGCCTCGGCCGCGCAGCGCCGGCCACTCCCGGGAGCGGACGGAGGGGAAGTGCAGTTCGCACCCATTCATTGCTTGTGTTGTACAGGCTGTCAAAACTAATGAAATTTTATGACAGACGGGCAACGACCGGCTTCCTGGTGTTATTTATCTTTCTCGCTTCTGGCTCGGAGCACTGGGTGATTTTTCATTTACGTTTAAAAATGCCAAGATGGGCTCAGCGCACTTTGCCTACTCAGAAAACTAGCAAATTGTATCAATGCACAAATGTAATTAATAGTCATGCGGCATGAGTAACGAGAAGCCCTTAAGCAGGGTTGTCGATCTTTACATCTCCCACTCGTCTCCCCTACCACCCTTTCAGCCGGTTCCCAAACTCAAGGGGCATCCATCATAGGTTCATTTTCCCCCTTTGCTCATCTGATAGCCAATATTTGCAATAGCAAACAGAAGGTCCTGTGACTGGTGACATAAGTCTCTGTGGCTCAGTTGATTTATTTGTAGCAGCCTTAAATGGATGATGCAAATGGACGTAACACATATCGGGGGAAAAAGATGGAAAAATGAGAAATTTAATGCAAGAAGGGATGGAGGTCCTGGGAGACAGGTTAATCCTAGACTGAGAAGCTAAAGATTGTGAGCCTGTGTTTACATAACCAAGAGAAACCCACAGAACAAATTAATCATAACAACCTGAACCTGTGAGCTGTATGTGCTTTGAGAAATTCTTTTGGGTACATCAGTTCATTCTTATCTCCTCATTCCTGCAAATGTTATCTGCTTTTCTTTCACTCTTGTCTCCACCTGCTATTGCAGGATCTCCTGCCTCTGCAGTTTCCTGCTCTCCACTAATTGCTTCTGGGGGGTCTCCAGAGGTATCTTCTGTGTTCACCAATAAATTGCTAGGTCTGGTGTAGCATCTGCATTATTGTTATTATTTTTTCCTTTTCAGCCTCTCCCATTGTCTATCAGGGTCTCGATGGGCTGCATCCTTAAGGTGCTAAAGCAATGATGCCATGTCCTCTGAAACCTTTAATGGGTCAAAAATATTTCCAGTTAGGAGACTGCTGCCCCTCCACTCAGTGTTTTCACAGGAGTTTTTAAATCACGCTGTTTGCGTTCCAGTGGCTCCTAGATTTTTTTTAGCAAACAGCTCTGGGGTGGGGAGACAACGCTGAAAGACAAACATTTATACTCTACTGGAAATCCAAGCCCCTGCTGCCATGACTAGGGCTTTGTTATGGGGCCAAGCTTTTCTCTCTCACCGTCTCTCCCTTAGGATGGGCTGTTTCCCGGAGGGCATCTCAGTTCCTTAGGCAAACTGGCATTGGGAAGTTCAGACATGTCCAGACAGGCCGGCCTCGGAGTAGCGGGCACTTGCTTAGACTCAAAATGGGGCATCTCTGTAACAAAGGTGCACTTATTATGAGTTGTCTCTGTGCTAGGTGCCCTGGAGCTGAAAAGCAGATCAGACATAGAGCTTTCCCTGAAAGACTTTGCTATGCTAATAGGCATGTAGTACACAAATGATGGGGAAAGTAAAAATAAGTGCAATGAGAGGTACAGAGAATGAGCTGTGCAGATAAAGAAGAGAGCTGCTGCCGGCTGAGTTGAAACAGGAATGGCTTTAGGGAGGATGCATTTGAACAGAGAGCCTTGAGAGATATGAACATGGGGTGGAGATGAATAGAAAAGGCGTTCTGGGAAGAAGCAGGCACAGGAGCAAAGGCTGGATAATCCTAGCAATATACAAGGGGAGTGGCAAGTGTTCAGACTGGCTAAAGCATCAATTGTTTGAAGGGGGATGTTTGGGGGGGGGGGTAGTGTTTATGGCGGAAAAGGGGAGTGAGACTTAGGAGATCCTTGACAATCAGGAGGAGAGGTTTGTATCTTATTTTTCTATGCAGCAAGATATACCAAAAGGAGATAATATACTAAACCAAGCTGTTGAGAGCTTTTAGGTGCAGGAGTGTGTTTCTGGATCTGTGTCAGGTAGATTCCCCTGGACCAGTGTGTGTAAGATGAAGGGGGAAGCTGTGTAGGCAGACTAGTGAGGAGGCTGCTGCAAGAGCAGAAGCTACAGGTCCTGAGATGGAAGTGGAAGAAATTCAGAATACAGAGAAGATGATGGCTTGGGAAGGGAGAGTAGAAGCAGGTGTTGAGAGTGAGAGTAAGACAGGAATAGTAAGAGCCTGAAGCACCCAACATGAGTAGTTAGGAAGAGAGAACATGATGTGCAAGAGACAGAGAGATTTTGGGTGGGACATGATTAAACTGTGTCTTCAATACAGCTTTTGTAAGGTGGGTGGGATGGGAACCATGATCCTCAGTGTAGAGGTAGAGAAACTGTGACAGAGAACAGGTGTCGTGTCCGTGGTCACAGAGTAAGGGGCAGAAATGACTCTCAAACCCAGAGTTTTGGGGTTGCTCTTTTCCTCATATGCCTGCATATATGGATTCAGAGAGGATGGTAATAAAAAAGAATCAACAAAAGGATCAATAACAAGGAGCCATGCTATTGGTGAAGGAAATAAACACATTGTGTTTGTGTTAGTAATTATTCTTGGAAGAACCACCAGGCAAATGAACTCTACTAATCCAATCCAGTGAGGAATTTCCTGGGGATTTGGATATGTAATACCATTTATCTCTTCTAAAAAGAGAGACATGAGATTGCCTCCAGTGGGAAATGAAATTAGAGGTAAAAATGGTGGTGAGAAAGTCAGCACTTCCCCCCAAGACCCCAGACTATCATATAATAAATGCCATAAAATCCTTAAGCCACATGGAAATTATTTCACCCAGAAGCTTCCTGAAGGTCCACATATTCATAACTAGGACATTAGTAACAGACCTATTCCTCTTGGTTGTCTTAGGTGATAACCAGCTGGTGACCAAGCACCCCTTTTCTGAGAATTTGGGTTCAGTCCTGGTCTATTTTACCTTTGGAAATGAGGCGGCAGTTGTGTTGTTTTCCTCTTCGGTTGGTGAGAAGGAGAGTGGGAACATGCAGGGTTGGCAATGTCCTGCTTGTCTTTTTGTTTGTTGTTGCAACTGGCCTCATTAGATCAGGCAAGAGCTGCCAACATTTTTAACTTTGGCTTTCCTAATTAAAGTTCTCCAGAAAGGGCTAACCCGCTCCTCTGGCTCCCTCAGTGGGAATGCTCTCTCATAACAGAGGCATCTGCCCCCTGGACTAACCTTTCTTGAAACCAGATAAACAAAGTAATACCAATAAAAATATCCATCTGTGCTTAAAGATAAATAGAGCATTAATATACCAAACTGAGATCTGGATTCTTTTGGAGCCAGCTTTAATGATATTAGACATCTGTTCCGGCTCACTTTCCGCTCATTTTCCATTTGCACATTCTTGTAAGAAAACGATGTGAAGGCAATTTGTCTGGGGAAAGTGGGAGGTGCCACCCAACCAGCTAACCTGCTTCTGATTTCTGTTCTTTTCTGAAGAGATTGCCCCAATAAAGGAAGCGAGACAAGATATATGCCAATGATATGCCTTAATATTTGGCACTCCTCTTGGGTTTCGTCATGGATTTTGAGCACTGTTTGCTTTAGTTTTTAATTTTTAATTTTTAGATACCAGAATGCCAATTTATTCCTTTATAACAGTAAATCGAATTGTCATGTAGACCAGATGTACACATGTTGGCATGATCACGGTGGACGTTGTTCTCCTGAAGTCAAGTTGTGCCAACCATAAACAGAAACTGTTCGTTTACCAGGAGACAGCATCACCTCGGGCATGGAAAGACAAAACAGTCTCCCATAATGATTGTTTCTTATAGTGAGAACTGAACCTCCATGGTGGACACCAGCCTCCAGGTGTTCCTGGTGACATTTTTAACCCTTGAGAAGAATTCCCAGCAATGTACTATTACAGGAAAGTTTTCTACATGTAAAGGCAAGAAGATCTGGGTTTCTTGGATTTGGCACTAACTCCAAGGTGACTCTGGACAAGCCACTTCATTTCCTGGAGGGGGTTCCAGCCCTTCTCAATGGGGGCCGATTTGGGAATGTATGGGGACAATTAAACTTGTTACAGTGGCAGGAAGGTGGGAAGGATGGAGGGTGGGTGATGCTACTGACTTTTCGTGTCTGGAGACCAAGGGTGCCAAAAGTCCAACAATGTGAAGGACAGTCTTGTGTGACAAAGCCTTGCCTGACCCCAAGTGTTGATAACTCCCCTATTGAGAAGCATAACTTTTAAAAATAGTGGAAAGTTTTTGTTTTTTTTTTAATATTACACAGAACTCCAATATGTAAAACAGATTAAAGGAGAGCTATTTTGTCTCACTGTGTTCCATGAAGCACTTTCAGGGAACACGGTTTGAGGACCGCTGTTCTAGGTGCTGTCAAATGGCCATACAGCTCTCATATTATGTCCAGTCCTGCAATATTTTACAGACTGTTTGTTTTAAATTTTTGACTATAGTTTTATTCTCCTCAACATTTTTAAGCATACAGAAAAGTTGAAAGAATTGTAGAGTTAACACCTGTTTATCCAATTGCCAACATTTTGCTATTTTTGCCTCATTGCATCTCGCTTGACCTTAACTATCTATTGATCCATCTTATTTTTTGATTCATTTCAAAGTAGATCAGTACATTTCACCCCAAATACTTCAGCATGCATCAATGAAGCATTAATTAGAGCTCAATCTTCGTTTATAGTTCTTGTTAGAAATAAAATTTACCTGCAGTAAAGAGATCTAATGTACAGTTTGATGAGTTTTGAGAATGCAATAGTGTAGCCCGAACCCTTGTCACGATATAAAACATTTCTATTATCTCTGAAACTTCCCTCATACCCCTCCCAGCTAGTCCCAAGCCCTCTGCCCCATCTCCCCATCCCGGGCAACCACTCTCCTAAGATTAGTTTCATCTGTTCTAGGGCTTCACACAGTCTGATGCTTTTGGGACTCATCCATATTGTATCCATCATCCCCTCCTTTTGAATCCAGAGTGGGAGGTGTTTGGGGCCACAGACTGAAGAGAACGTTGACTTTGGTGATTTATGACCTGATGCTCACATACCAGACCCCGCTCATTATTTCTGGTAGTATTAGCTTCATCTAAACACCGCTAAACAATCTGTCAGTCGAGTTAATTTAGTTAGACAGCCTGACAGTTTGGTGAGAGAATCATTAAAACTGGGTGTCTGCCTGAGTGGGGCAGGGCGGTGGATGTGGCTGCGGCTGCGGCACCACCTCCCCACAGCCGTACCGTGTCACCAGGAGGCTCCGGGCTGGTAAAGAACACCCTGTCTGCAGGCCGGGAGGCTGGGTTGGCTCCCTGAGTCTTCCCCATTCTTCAGCCCTCTTCGATCATCAAGGTCCACACTGGAATCATCTCTTGCATCCATCCTCGTCTTTCTTCCCTCTCTGTCCTACACCATCATCTCTCACCTGGATCATTTCTCACCTGGACCACTTCCTTGCTTCCTCCCTTCAGGTCCCTCTCCTGCCTGTCTTGGCCAGTCCAATGCCTAATTTTTATTTTTTTTTAATGTTACACCACCACCAGAGTGAGCTTTCCAAAAGGCAAATGTGATCACTTCCCTTGCCTCCTTTAACCTGGCTCCTGATTAACCCTAGGAGAAAATTCCGACAAAGTCCCACATGATCTGTCCCTGCTTACCTTTCCAGACTTATCTTTCAGCACTTCCACTCCCTTTCTCTCTGCTGAAATCACTTTTGATTCCCCAAACACATTATACTTTTGCACACCTGCAGACTTAACACAGGCTTCTTTTGCCTGAACACTCTTCCTGCCGCTTTGATGATCTAACACCTCGTTCTTTAGGACTCTTTAGATAAGGCTTCTTCTAAGGAGCCTTTCTGGTTGTGCTCATCCAAGATTAGGTAAGGTGTGCTGATTGTATCTCCCCTAAGGCGGCAGCAGGAGGAGGGAGCTGAAGGACTTTCACTGACTTCTGTCCCTAAGATAAATTTTCAACATATACAGATTCCAACACACACACATATATATAAATATAAATTTAATATGCTAAGTATATACACAGATTACATCTATGTGGGGGTCAAGCAACCATGTTGAACCTAGTAAATAATTTTGGCCAACTTTATCTCTGGATCTTTGGAAAAAATTGTGGTGTAGTTCCAATGGAGCACTGATAAACCAACTTGCCAGAAAACAAAACAAAACTAAGAAAGCCTTGATTTGTAGTTGTTTGCAGATTTCTGTGGTGTCATTTCTCCCATGATGGCAATTTCAAGCTACCAAAGTGACCTCATTCAACACGGGGTTGGGAAGAGATGGGTCTCCAGTGTGACTGTCTCCAGCACACCACTGCAGCGGTTCTCTGCCAATCCTTAAATTCAGGCAGAAAGAACAAATCTGTTATTTCTGTCAGATTCTTTCAATTCTACAGAATTGATTAGATTGTAATCCAGACAGTATTTTCTTTAAAAATCACTTCCATAATAATCAGAAGTGCTAAGGAACGGGTTGAAAAGTTGTGGGCAGAGAGTTGTTCTAGGTAGAATAATAACAGAGACAACATTTATTAAGCACTTACTGTGTACCAAGTACTATGCATTATGCTTTCAATGTACTTTCCTCTTCAATCCTCCTAGTCTTATGACGTATTTATCATTATATTTCCATTGTACAGTGGAGGAAACTGAGTCCCAGTGAGATTTAAATAACTCTTTTAGGGCCACTTGGAACCAGGAATTGAACTCACTTCTCTCTGATCTGAGAACCCCGCTATGCCAAATCACCTCAAAGGAAGAAAAAGACGCTGGAAGGTCAAGGTAAAGAGAGGAAAAGTGAGTTAGCTGTTTAGACAAGAGTCCAGTACGGTGTTATCACCCTCTATTCTGGACCTTCACATTACACTTTAATTCATAACAAGTTATAAATTCATAATAAATTCATTCATAATAAATTACTTACCCCGGCTCCCTTTTCCTTCTATTTGCATGGGAGTTCTTGAACTTCGGGCTCAG
This sequence comes from Choloepus didactylus, assembly GCF_015220235.1. NCBI lineage: Eukaryota > Metazoa > Chordata > Mammalia > Pilosa > Megalonychidae > Choloepus > Choloepus didactylus. The sequence goes on from NC_051324.1 coordinate 4,954,375, forward strand.
CATCTGCAAGGCAAGGTCAGCCCCACCGTCGCCCTCATGCTACGCCACGTGCGTATCTCTGTCTCACTTCACCCTGCTGTCGGGTGTTCCCCTCTCCCCACTAGCCCCTGCTCCCAGACTGTGGGGCCGTGGCTGTATCTCAGTACGTGGCACAGTGCCTGGTAAATATGCATGGAATGAGTGAATGAATCCATATTCATTTGGCTATCAGGCAATGTGATTAAAATATATTTTTATCCTGGTAACATGTATACAACTTAACATTTCCCATTTTTAACCACTTTCGAATACATGATTTGTGCCAGTTTGGATGTACTATGTCCCCCCAAATGCCATTATCTTTGATGCAGTCTTGTGTGGGCAGACAAATTAGTGTTGATTAGATTGTAATTCTTTGATTGAGTGTTTCCATGGAGATGTGATCCACCCAACTGTGGGTGATAACTCTGATTAGATAATTTCCGTGGAGATGTGGCCCCACCCATTCAGCATGGGCCTTGATTAGTTTACTGGAGCACTACATAAGCTCAGACAGAAGGAGCGAGCTTGCTACAGCCAAGAGGGACACTTTGAAGAAAGGACAGGAGCTGAGAGAGGAGCTGCAGTTTGCAGAGACATTTTGGAGATGGCCTTTGAAAGCAGACTTTTGCTCCAGAGAAGCTAAGAGAGGAAAAACGTCCCAGGAGCAACTGAGAGTGACATTTTGGAGAGAAGCTGAAGCCTAGAGAGGAACGTCCTAGGAGAAAGCCATTTTGAAATCAGAACTCTGGAGCACATGCCAGCCATGTACATTCCCAGCTAACAGAGGTTTTCTGGATGCCATTGGCCTTTCTCCAGTGAAGGTACCTGATTGTTGATGCATTACCTTGGACACTTTATGGCCTTAAGACTGTAACTGTGTAACTAAATAAACCCCCTTTTATAAAAGCCAATCCATTTCTGGTATTTTGCATTCTGGCAGCATTAGCAAACCGGAACATGATTCTATGGTGTTAATTACATTCACAATGTTGTGCTACCATCACCACCATGCATTACTAAAACTTTTCCATCATGGCAAACAGGAACTGTACCCCCATTGAGCATTAACTCTCCATGCCCCATCTGAGCCCCCACTCCTGGTACCTTGTTACCCACTTGCTATCTCTATGAACTTGTATATTCTAGTTATTTCACATAAAAGAGATCATACATTATTTGCCCTTTTGTGTCTGGCTTATCTCACTCAACATGATGTCTTCCAGGTTCAGCATGTAACAGGACTTTATTCCTTTTTATGGCTGAATATTTTTCCAGTGTATGAATAGACCACATTTTGTTTATCCATTCATCCTGCTGATGGACACATGGGCTGCTCCTACCTTTTGACATCTATGAATACTGCTGTGAATATTGGTATACAGGTACCTGTCCAAGTGAGGCCCTGCTTTCAGTTCTTTTGGGTATATAACTATAAGTGGGATTTCCAGGTCATATGGTAATTCTATACTTAATTTTCTGAGGAGCCACCAAACTCTTTTCCACAGCAGCTGCACTGTTTTCCTTTCCCACCACTAATGCAAGAAGATTCCTATGTCCCTGCACCCTTGCCAACAGGCAATTTAATTTTGAATTGGGGGTATTTCACCCAGAGAAGAAAAGCTCAAGAGCATTTGCATCAATTTGTCATCAAAAATAACCCGGTACAGTGGAAAAAGCCCTAGAGTTGGAATTGGAAGGCCTGGGTCCAAATTCTGGCTTTGGTGTTTACTTAAAACATGACCATGGGTATGTAATGTGACCTCTCATAACTTCATTTTCCTCATCTAGAGAAAGATACCACATCTATTCATTTTCCAGGTATTTACTGAACACTGTCTGGTGTCAGATGCTGTCTAGCTGCTGGGGAAATGGTGGTGGTTCAAACAAAGGCTTTGAAATGAAACCCTTGAGGCACTTACACTGCAGTGAGGGACGCGCGAAATCAAATATTTATTGGAGTCATAATATGTCAGGGAATGATAAGGACTAGGAAGAAACATAAAGCAGGGTAAGGGAGGTGGGGAGTGATTGGAGGTGCTGATTAAATCGTGGGGTCAGGCATGGCCTTTTGGAGGGAATGCCATTTGAACAGAGACTGAGCGTGGTGAGAGAGAGAGACCCCTGCGGATTTTTCATGAAGGACGTTCTTAGAGGGAACACAGAGACGGATGTGATCAAAGCCCAGCAGGACGGCCAGTGTGGCAGCAGCGAGTGATGACAAGGAGGACAGCAGGGTGAGGGCTGGAGGGGCGGCCATGCCAATCACGGCAGAGTTTGGGTTTTGCTCTGAGGGAGACGGGGAGCCATGGAGAGTTTTGAGCAGGGGCGTGCCAGGATCTGACTTATGTTTCGTAGAACCTCCCTCTGGCTTTTTGTCTGCACAATTTCTTTTTTTCAACAGAGACTCACCTGGGACTAATTATCCACTGACCACACTTAGCAGCAGTTTTCATCATCATCATAAAAATACTCAGTATGGGGACAGGGATTTGCAGTTTACAAAATGCCCCCCCATTCATCATCTCACTCGCTTCTCGGGGTAGTTTCTGCAGCACCTGTCTCCTGGCCACGTGCCTTTCCCAAGCCGTCCCCAGGCTCCCACCTCTTAGTCACTTGGCACTTTAAGAGAGGAATCTGGGCATCCCCCTCAGGGTCCCAAAAGCAACTTCGACTTCTTTGGCAGAGAATGCCCCTCTGGCCTTGACGTCCTGGTTTCAGAGTCTTCTGGCAATTAGCCCACCTGCTTATGGCTAAACCACGGTGGCCCCCATAGAAGTCCCTGGGGAGCGATCCCCAGGTTTCTCTTTAAACCCCCTTCACCCCTTAACCTTTGACATTGTGACCTTTCCTTGGGTAGTAGGGCCATCATTGTCACTGCTTCTTTCTTCCTATAGGGTCGCTGAAGACTCCATCGGTCCCAATGAGCTTTAGGACACTTTCGGTGGGTTTTAGTGGTTCTTCCCCTGGGAGAAGTGAATGTCATGCGTTTGTTCATTCATTCACTGTATATTTATTGTATACTTATGGGGCATCCGCTGTGTACTAGGAACTATAGTAAATACTGGGGACCCAAAGGTGGACAAATACAGACAGTCTCTGGTATCCTGGGTCCAAGGAATTTAGACAGATCGGCCAGGCACAGAGAGTGGGCACGGGTGGAAGTCAGCACCGCAGGTGCATTCCACACCCCTGGGCAACAGACAGACAGACAGACACATACACGTGTACATACACCCACACGGGCACTTACAGTGTGGCCCCCGTGTTCTGAACAGAAAGCTGCCTGAGAACATGTGGTTTCCTACAAACTGTTGCTGGTAGAGTAAACCTGATCAGGAACTTCATCCCTCCATTTAGAAATGAGACCTGAGACCCAGCTAACCAGGGAGAAAGGCTTGCAGGGCAAGGATGGCCACTTCGGGACAAATGAGCTTTTCATCTGGCAGAAATAAATGGGCTGAATTTGGGGCAAAAATCCAAATTTCCATTAAGTTACATTGTCCCAAGAATTCAAAGACATACTCAGTTTTAAAAAAATTTTTTTATTGTGGTAACATATACACAACATAATATTTCCCGTTTTAATCACTTCAAATATATGATTCAGTGGCTTTACTTACAGTCACAATGTTGTGCTCCCATCATCACCATCCATTATCCAAACTGTTCCAAATCCCAAAGAGAAACTGTACCTATTGAAGCATTAGCTCCCCAGTCTGCACCCCACTATAACCTGTAATCTACTTTCTGTCTCTGAATTTGCATATTCTAGTTTTTTCACATAAATGAGATCATGTAGTATCTGTCCTTTTGTGCCTGGCTTATTTCATGCAACATGACATTTTCAAGGTTCATCCAAATGTACGTGTATCTGAACTTCATTCCCCCTTAAGACCTATTCGGTTTTTATCATGTTGTCTAACTGCTGCTTGCTCAGGTCTTACCTTCAGGGCTGATATCCTGGGCAGGTAGACGTGCGTGCTCTGCAATTGGAGTGTGATGTCTGAGGCTCCGGAAAGAACTTTCTTCCCATTCTTCTCTCCAGGAGCTTGAAATTCCCTTGTGTGGTGGCAGAAGGGTACTTGAGCCTTAAATGGGAAATTCTCCTGAAAGACACAAGAGCCAAGTAAGCTGCAAGTGAGGAGTTCACTTATTGACTCAGTCAAGATTTCTGGAGCACTGTTTGGATGCTGGAGGCTGCTAAAGAACTGTCTCCTCTCATGGGGTTTATACTCTCCAGGTAGAAAGGCAAGGCAGTAAAAAAGTAAGCAAATTAATAAACAGAATAAAAACCTATTCAGACATTGGTAAGGGCTGTGAAGAAAACAGAAATGAGCGATAGGAAGAAAATGATAGAGAGAAGACTCGTGTCTACGACAAACCTGAGACAAGGACTTGGGTGCAAGCGGTTTGCTTGGGGGCAGTGGGGATGTAAGACGGGGAAGAGAAGGAAACCAGTAAGGATGCGCTGTCACTCGCGTTACTGGTGGGCAATGGAGCTTGGTGCCCATGAGGAGTTTCCGAGGTCAGTGTGGAGCACGTTCCTCAGAGATCTCCCAGCTGAGGAGCAAGGAGCAGCAGCCCAGCTGGATGTTGGTTCAGGATGGTGCCTGGGACTGCAGGTTCTCAGGCACGGCCAGTCTTTCCGGCATCTGGGCAGAGTGGGCTCCGGTCAGCAGAGACAGCCTCAGGCCAAGTCACAGATGCTGGCACGTGAAGTTGTGTCATGGACACAGCTGATGCCCAGTGGGTGTGGGCAGGGTACGGGCAGCGGCCACTGGATCAGGGAAGATACACCGGGCACGGTTCATTAGACCCCGGACAAATGACAGGCAGGGGGTAGCCACAGGGAGGACTAAGGAAAGAGAAGTCTTGGCAAAGGGCGCGGTGAGAGCAAAGGGCTTCTGGGGGATTTGAGACAGAAGATGAAAGCCAGGATGGCCAGAGGGTCAGTGGTCCAAGGACTGTTGGAAATATGGGGGAGACAGGGAGGGCTTGGTTACTCTGAGTGCAAGGGGATTCAGCAGAAGATTCTAGCAAGGTGGACTTGCTCTTCCTTTTTTTTTTTTTTTTCAAATCAACCAGATCTCTTCATCAGATCAGTTTTAATCGTGAGGGAAGGCAGTGGACTCTTGGAGTAAGGGAGAAAGTAGCATCTCAGAGGCCACACGGGGCGTAGTAACCAGAATTTTAAGACAACGACCAGGAACACTGCCGGCCTCAGAGCTGAGGGAAAGCTTCTCTTTTGTGGAGCATTCCGCTTTAAAATTAAAATGACCCAGGTGGGGGACCCTGGCCCTATTTTGAGGATGGCCAATCCTTGGAGAGGAAGAACAATTACATAGGAAAAGCACTGAAAAACGGGGAGTTTCCAGTGGCCATTTCTTTGTGTCACTCGTGATGCATTTTGACAAAGTGTGAAGCAGGGAAAAAGCACTCTGATTCCAGAGCCGCTAAACAGCAATCGCTCGCAGACAACGCGTCTGCTCCTCCAGTTATGAATTTGGAACTGAAGCATGCAAAAAGAGATTACAGTTTAGCATTCACTGCATGCATTCAGTGAAAAATGAGGCTGTCATGCCGGCTGGGACTCGATCTGCAAGGGAAAGCAGGGAAACGGGGAGCCCTGGAGGCTGAGCTCTGACGATGGGCAGAAAATGCCCAGGTTTCAATAGCTTTGGGTGGGAATTTCTTGGTTTTGGCTATGAATTCCATCCTTCCTTGTGTCTCTACCCCATGAGGTTTTTTGCTTTTCAGCTTACTCTCCCTTAGAAATGTGTCACTTGGGTTTCAAAATTAGGCAGCTGGAATGAAGGCTCTTTGAATTCTAGGGTGGGGGAGGGGTGGAGAAGAGGAAGGCATTAAATAAATTCAATCCATGACAGCACTTTAGGATTATATGATTTCTTCTTGGAGACTTTAAAAATCACCCAATCCAAACCCCTCTTTTCAGGGATGGGAAAACAGAGGCCAAGGAGAGCCAAGTGACTTATCAGGTTCCCACGGCTGCCTGGTTGGCAGAGCCAAGGTCAGAGCCTAAATCTCTTGACTTTCACACCAAGACTCTCTCTGTGACACCCACAGCCTTATTTTCCTCCTCTATTTGTGGGGAAACTTGAGTTATTGGCAGAGCTTATTCAGAGCCACAGACAGCCGGAGCCTTTCATCAGCTACTCGGCTCTGCTCCTTCCCAGACGCCAGGCTGTGCAAGGAGCACCCGTGACTCATTAGTCCCTGCTGTCTTCTTGTGCTGGCAAAAATGCCATGTGGTGGCCTTGGCACTGGGAAGGCGAAGGATGGTGGTTGGCGCCCAGAAGAGGCCCTACCTATGGTGGATCGGATTATGTGCTCAAACAAAAGACATGTTCTTAATCCACATTCCTTGGGTATGAACTTGTTTGTAAATAGGACTTTTGAAGATGTGTTATCAGTTAAGGTATAGACTCCTTTGTGAGTAGAGTCTTCTAGGGTCCTATTTAGGTGTGGCCAAACTGAATGAGGGTGGATGTGACCAGAGGCCCTATCAAGAGAGGAAATTCAGACGTAGCCAGAGGAGCTGAAATCTGGAAGTCAGTGGAAACGGGTAGAGCACACCCAAGGAGGGAGAGGTGGATCACTACATGACAGGATGCAGAGCTATGAGCCAAGGAGCCCCAAGGATTGGGGTCAGCCAGCACCAGACACTACTGACTTCTTGGAGAAAGCATGGCATTGCCAACACTTGATTTGGGACTTCTGGCCTCTAAAATCATGGGCAAAGCTTCTTGTTGTTAAGCCAACTCATTGTGTGGTATTTGTCCTAGCAACTCTGGCAAACTAAGACACTACCTTAAGGAAAGGAAGCATGATACAGCAATGACTGATGCTCTAGAAGGTGAAGTGTGAGCTGAGGCAGCAAAGTATAGCGGTTAGGACTAACCTTCTAGAACCAGACAACCTGGGTTTTAATCCCAGCCCTGCCTAGCTTTGTGAACTTGGGCAATTTATTTAACCTTCCACGTATAAATTGGGGAATTAAAAAATGTATATTCTACATTAGTTATCTGTTGCTGTATAACAGTATCACTAAAAACATGGTGGTTTGAAACAATACACATTTGTTATCTCACAGTTTCTGTGAGTCTAGAGTCAGGCCCAGCCAGCTGGGTTCTCTGCAGGGTTGAAATTGAGTCCTCTGCAGGGCTAGAGTCTCATCTGAGACTTGACTGGGGAAGGACCCATGCCAAGCTCTTTTTGCAGAATTTCTTTCTTTGTGGTTGTAGGACCGAAGGCCTCATTTTCTTGTTGGCTGTTGAATGGATTCCACCCTCAGTCCTTAGAGGCCGCCTTCAGTTCCCGTTCACATGGGACCCCAGTGTGGCCACTTGCTTTCTCAAGGAGAGAGCGAGCACAGCAGATGAGCACTGCCACCTTAGGTGACATACCCACATCCACGCACCACGTCACCTTTGCTGAGTTCTGCTGGCAAGAAGCAAGTCACAGGCAGGTGCTGCCCACACCCAAGGGGAGAAGATTACACAATGGTGTGAATAGCAGGTGCTGGCAGTCGCGGAGGGCGCCTGTAAAGTCTGTCCTCCAGGATGCTGCCTCATGGGGTTAACGTGAGGAGTGAATGGGTTCATGCAGCTGAAGCTCTTAGGAGGCCGAGGGACTGTTGGTGGCAGTGGCTGTGGCTGTGGTGGGGGTGTCACCATCTGCAGGCAGCCACCCTAACTCATGCTTGCTCTTGCTCCTGTGACGTTTACTGACCTCTTTAGGGGACCTGGGATGAGGGGATTCAGTTTAGACAAACACCTACCATAGTCAACAAGTGAAATAACTCCAGGAGCATTTCTTATTTAATTTTAAATTTTAGTTAGAGGCTATATGGTAAGTGGAAAACACACCCACAGTTTGGAGTTTGAAGAATTTATAGGCAAGTCACTCTGGGGCATACAAAAGTCAGTTGCCATCGTTACCTTCTTAAATTAGTTTCCAAACTGTTTTTCATTGCATGCTTGATCAGTGAAAAATGTCTGACCCGGTACCTTCCATATACATTAAACTTTATATATAATTAAAATTAAGGAGCTTTAGTTTTGTATATTAGGAAAGACACATAAAGTAGAAATTGTACCAGGATGAGATAAATAAGAAATAAAACACTATTTTAAAGTGTCTTTTGAATCTCAAAGGCCTCAAACTATCATTAGCTCATATTTCAAGAACTTTGGGTAGGGTTTGTCATTGACAATAGTGGGTGGACATTAGTATTTCAAATAAGAGGTTTTAGACTTTTTGGCAGATTTCATTAGCCCTGTCCTTTTCCTTTGTCTCATAATCCTGCTGACAGAGAGAACAAAGGGCAATGGGAAAATGGCCGTCATTGCTTTATGTCCACATTATCCATATTATCTTCAATTTTTAGCATTTCTACAAGACTCCTATGAAGCTACTAGCCTATTTTGTAAGAGTTGGTTTAGGTAGAGACAGATAATGTGGTTGTTACATTAATTCTACTGGTCTCATGTAAACTGTGACACACGACAGTCTCCTGAACATGAAAAGATGAGGGAGGCTGGTTTTTCAATCTGCTTCCCCTCCTTTTCGGCTATGAACCCGAGTCACACGAGACATGCGCCATCTGACATAAGGATGGGCTGAGGGTGCTCAGGTACCTCTCTGTATTGAAAATTAGAAAAGCTTGGGTTCTTTTTCTCCTCTTAAAAGCAAAAATTAATATAAATAATTCTAACGTATTGTTCCCATGTACCAGGACATTGTCTCATTTCCTCCTTGGTTTATGTGTACACCGTATGGAGATTCCTTTTATATAGCATGCCACACAAATTTGTTTTCTACCAGATTTGATTCTTGGCTTCCAGAGAAACTTCTCCTGCCCTTTTGCAGTTTTGGTTGAGCTTGTTGCATGTTCATGTTGTACTTGCAGTAAAACAGCCCCACTGTACTGCCAGGGGCTCTGGGCTCCTACCTGGGAAGTGGTAGCCTTTCAGGGGAGTCTGAAAAGTTGGCAAACCTGCCTGGGCCAAGCACCAGGAGGGACTATCTTGCACAGCCTTCTGGAGAGAGTAAAACTGCTGCCGGCGCCAGCCTCGTGCAGGAGCCCCTGTCATCTCTGTACACAGGGTCACCCTGGCCTGCTTTATCTCATGCTGCAAAATGCAGATTTAATAGGAAGTGCCCTCAGAATTGTTGCTGCTCGGTCGAGTCTCCCAAGGAATCAGGGATAGCGGTTTAATAACTGTAGAAAGAGCTTAGGCGCTTCACTGTGATGGGGACATCTGAGTTAGCTACTGAAAAACGAACTTGGAATATTAAACCCTTTTATCACTCAGATGGAGCAATATGGGGAAAACCCATTCCTTGGCAGGGGATGAGTTTACTAGCTTCTGAAGGATGCGTGTGTTTGAATGTGATAGGGAAGGGTGCATTTGTCAGGGTGGAAGGTGGATCAAAAGAAAAATGAGTTCTTTGAGTTAAATAACAGCTTTAAATTATCCCACTTTGAACTGCCTCAACTATCAGCAGAATGTGCTACACTGAAACCCAGCCTGTCTTTCCAAGGTCTGAGGACCACACAGTGTTTTCTATCTGCTAATGTTGCATTTTAAATGGACAGGCAGCATTAGGACAGATGGCCAAAGCTGGGGAGGCCAGATAAATGTCTATTTAGTTGGGCAACATAGTCATTTTTGCTAGCCTATTCACCTAGAAGCCTGCAGAAAATAAGAGATGTAGACATGGTTGGCTTCCCAGATGTTACTTAGGCGGCTCTGAAATTATCCATCCAGAATGAGGACAGATAAAGTAGGTTTGCTTAACCCAATGGTTTCCATATTTTGATCTAGCCTTTGGATTGTCAGGGTTTACCTTCTATGGAAGATTACCCCTTCCTGCATTCAGCCACTTGCAATGTGACATGGCAGATTCCCCCATCAAGAGGTGGAACCTTTGAATCTAGGTTGGATGTGTAACTTGCCTTGGGCAGTGGGACATTAGCAATTACGAGACAAGCAGAGCTTGGAAAGCATATGTGTATTGGGGCCTGATGCTCTTGGAAATCCCTGCCTCTCCTCCCATGTGCAGAAGCCGAGGCTTGTCTACAGGATGATGAGAGAGACAGGACCTAGGTGCCCCTGTCATCTCAGTTAGCCAAGCTGTTCTAGTTTGCTAATGCTGCTGGGATGCAAAACACCAGAAATGGATTGAATTTTATAAAGGGGGTTTATTTGGTTACACAGTTACAGTCTTAAGGTCATAAATTGTCCAAGGTAATGCATCAACAATCGGGTACCTGCACTGGAGGATGGCCAGTGGTGTCCAGAAAACCTCTGTTAGCTGGGAAGGCATGTGGCTGGCATCTGCTCTGGAGTTCTGGTTTCAAAATGGCTTTCTCCCAGGATGTTTCTCTCTAGGCTTCAGCTTCTCTCCAAAATGTCACTCTCAGTTGCTCTTGGGGCATTAGTCCTCTCTTAGCTTCTCCAGAGCAAAAGTCTGCTTTCAGTGGTCATCTTCAAACTGTTTCTCATCTGCAGCTCCTCTCTCAGCTCCTGTTCATTCTTCAAAGTGTCCCTTTTGGCTGTAGCAAGCTCGCTCCTTCTGTCTGAGCTTACATAGTGCTCCAGTAAACTAATCAATGCCCATGCTGAATGGGCGGGGCCACACCTCCATGGAAATTATCTAATCAGAGTTATCACCTATAGTTGAGTGGGTCACATCTCCATGGAAACACTCAATCAAGGAATTACAATCTAATCAACACTAATATGTCTGCCCACACAAGATTGCATCAAAGATAATGGCGTTTGGGGGAATATTATACCTTCAAACTGGCACACAAACCCAATTAGCAGAGCCACCTAACTGATGGGCAGTGACTGTAGATGCAGGAAAGACCCCAGCAGAGATCAGCAGAATTGGCTAACTGAGCCTAGGCTGAATTTCTGACTCACAGGATTGTGAGCTGAATAAATGGCTGTTGTCTTAAGTCATTCATTTAAGGGTGGGGGTTGTAGAATGCAGCAAAAGCTCACTAACACACCTTCAGGCAGAAGAAGAGGGGACTGAGTGTTGGTATTCAGGGTCCCCCAATTTGGTTTCACACAGAGCAGCTCTTTCATTAAAGATCTTGTTTGAATTAAGGGTCTTGGGGGTGGAGGTGGTAGTAGGGAGAAACTTTGGCTAGTCCACACCATTCCAGAAAACTCCTTTTGCTAGTGAATGAGCCTTGAACCATCAGCCCTGAAGCTGCAGCCCTTATAGTTTGGAGGTCCAGGAAGAGTTCCTAGGAATGGCTGATCTGTCCCCCAGTTAAACCATTTCTCTGTCATTCAAAGCATCCTACCTTGGCATCTCAGTTAAGTGTTAGCTCCCACTAGGGAAGATAGAGGCAGAGCAGCTGTGGATTTGCAGTAGGACTTGGTTTTGCTCACTAAATGTGAAAATTTTGCCTTTATATTACAGCCCTTAATTATGCCCATGATCATATTGTGATGTTGCTAATGCCATAAAATAGGATTTGCACTTGAGGAAAGTGGCAGTTAGACTTCCTTTTGGAAGAAGTGACCCAAAAGAAATGGAATGCTTCTAAAGGTACAACCATAGAGGTCTCTAGGCAAGGGATACAGAAATGAAATCTGTGTTATTTCTTGCTGCTAGGTCATGTCGTCCTCCCATCAAGCTTTTAAATGATTATACAATTATTTAGGCATAATGGACACCAGTGGCTTTTTTCTGTTCCCTATTATTCCTCCTCCCAGTAGTGTCTGTTTTTCCTTTGGATTGTTATCCTTCCTCCCATTGCACATAATCTTAATGGAGGTTATTGTTCCAGGTGCCCACCCATCCCTGTCAAGATTGACACAAGGCTGAAGCTCAGCTGATTAGATGCTTTCATCTAAGAATTGAAAGTTAAACAAATATCACAAAGACAGAATATGGTTGGAGCTGATACATATTATTGAGGTGCTTCAAAGAGCCCTCAACCTCTTTTCCCTATGTATGCCCAGGCTGAACTTGTTCTTAAATTTTTGGAGGTAGAAATCCTTTATTCTGTGAGCCACCTCATACCCTCCCAGTAACTTAATTATTTTTTGCTTAATTTATCCAATCAGGTTTTGTTGGCTGTAGCTAAAGAAGACTGATTGATGTGCTTTTGTGGGCCAACATTAGTACCAGTGGAAGTCACAAGTAATTTTTTCTCCTCCTTTTCTTGGCATGGTTGAATGGCACTTTCCTGCCATCTTTGAAGTTAGGTGTGACCATGTGATTTTCTTTAGTCAATGAAAATGGCGTGGAAGCGTCATTCCAGGTGAAAGTTTTAAGAGCCTGTACAAGACATACATCATTCTCTTCCTCCTGCCTTGGTGATTATGGATGAATGTAGTAAGAGAGTCTCCATCATCCCCAGACCCTCAGTGCTTCTGAGGAACAAACCCTCTCCTTCCCTTCCTTTCATGCTTGTTGGACATATTGAGAGTGTGAGAAAATAGTCTTGTTATGATGAGCCACTGGCATTTTGGGGTAGTGTGTTACCACAGCATAACCTTCTCTATCTTGACTCTTCAAGTCCCCTACCTGGACAAGTCAACATCCATGGTAATAACTCATCATGCAACCTAGCATTATATTTCTCTGCCTATTTTTCCTGATCTCCATTCTTCAGAATGGAGTCTAGAATGGATAAGGTTATATCTCTGAACTTCTCCACCCCCAAGAGCATTCTAAACATAACATCATTTGTTTGTTCCAAGAATATGTATTTAGTGCCCAGCATTGATTTTATTATTGCATTGCATTCTATGAGAGATACAAAGGAAGAAAACATGTAATCTGAATGAATTGACAACCCGGTTGGAGAGACAAGACTAATATGAACTACTGCCAGAGAAAGGCAATGATACAAGAAGTAATAACTATTATGGGGGATCTATAGTATCTATTTAAGTGATAGGGTCCAAAAGGGCTAAGAGATTCAAGATAGAAGAGATGATTGTGCATAAGGGCAGCTTCATCAACGAGGCAGAGATTTAACTGAGTCTGAAAGTTTGGATTGAAAGGGAGGAGGGGCTTTTCTCAGAGAGGAGAGAACATAAGCAAAGTTATAGACTGAGAAATACAAATTTAGGCAATCAATCTGATTCAAGCAGAAGGGAGTATTAAGAGATAAGATTAGAAACGAAAGTTAGAGTTGTATTGGAGAAAGCCTAGAATTTGTTTGGAAAATTTCCTTGGATGATGTGTAGTCATGGAAAATTTGTAGGAGAGGAGTGATACTGGGATAAATCCTAGGCTTTAGGAAGACTAACCTGGCAGAAAAAATCAGAGGAAGTAAGAGATCAGATGCAGGGAAACTAGCTGGGAGGATATCATGATAATTTGAGGATAACATATTGAGAGTCTAGAATCAGGAGTTTGTAGAGAGAATTGGGAATAAAGGAAAGATTCAAAATACAGAAACATGAGAATTCAAGAAAAGTTGATAACTGATATGTGTAAAAGGAGACAGAGAAGAAAATGTTAAGAGGATTCTGAAGTCTTGACCCTACGGTATGGAAAGAATATCCTCAGCAGAAATAAAGAAGATGAGAAAGGGAAGATAAAGATGATTAACATTATATAGGCTGAGCAGCTGGTAGAAATTCCCAGTAGACTCTAGGACATGTACCACTATGTTTCCTACCAGATCTGTCTAACTGTATTATGTTCCACTTGGGTTCATGATAATGCCATCCAGCTAGGGACCTGAAGAAACCTCCAAATAATGTTTGTTTCACTCCTTCCTCTCATTCTATGTCCAACTAGTTACTTAGGTCTGTTAATTCTACAACTACAAAGTAGCTCATCTCTCTCCCTTTATTTCCACCCTTTCTGCTATTACCCTATTTCTGACCCTCTCTGAAGGGCACCTCAATGAAAGTAATAGCTTAATTGCTTTCCTGCCTGTGTAATACTTCCTTTCTCCTTTATATTGCTGCCACTTGTCTTCATAAAATACATACCAGATAACCTCACTCCCCACATGGCAACTCCTCATGCAGAATGAAGCCTGAACTTTCTAGCATGGTATAGAGGCATTTCCAACCTCAAGTCTCCACGGTCTCTAAAGTAAGATGCCTTCAGCGGTCAGACAAGTGGCATACTTGTGTGAGGCTGACAAGCTTTAATATAATAAGAATTAGTGGGGCCAGTGGGAAATTAGAGAAGGTGCTGTCATATCTAAAGGCATCCAAATTCAACTTAGCATCTTCCTGCCTCTTCCCCGGGCATGGACCATCAGGGATCTACCTCCAGCCAGCTGGATGCTCTAACCAAGACTGGCATGCTCTAAGACTGACTTAGATGGGATGTTCCTCTCCCCAGATTCTTCTGCCCAGCACTTAGACCCTCCTTCCTCTGCTCTTGCAGAACACATTGTTTAGATTCCTTCTTTGAAGTTTTATTTTATTTTGCCTGGTAGATTAGTCAGTCGTTTACATCTTTGTCCTCTCTGAACATGCCTCAGGGAGATGGTATATACTTCCTAAGGTCAAGGAGCATGCTTCATCAATATTTGGCAAAATGCCTGGCACCTGGTGAGTGTTTAATAAATATGCTTGGAATCGACCCTCCTCCATTGACCTCCCTTCACCTTCCTTCAGTTCTGTGCTCTCACTGGGGTTTTCAGTTGTTAAGTCCTTGACTATTCCGGGGCCATAGGATACTTCTGAAACAGCATGGCTCTCCTCTCATGTTAAACTTCACAGTCAGCTACTTTTCAGACTTCTCCTGACCATAAATGAACTTCCTCTTTCCTCCCCTGAGCTTGTCCTGTCCACCATCAACCCCGGACCACCTCCACCTTTCAATTTGTCTGTTCCATTTCTCCTTGTAGCAAAGCAGAAATGAAAAATGTGCCATAAACAAATACATCTGACTCAGATTAATCCTCTTCCCAATTTTGGATGCGGCATCTGTTGGGCTGTATTGTTGTTTATCATTCACTAATCTCCCCAAGTCACTTGCCCATAGTAGTTCTTCCAAATTTCCCCTTTTATTTAAATCCTGCAATCCCTACCCCTTAAGCCGATAACAAATCACTTACTTTATAGGCATAAAGACCAGAGTTTCTTCTTAGCCTCACCATATGGATATTTGGCTCTCTTCTTATACTTCTCTAAAATCTCAGATGAATGGACATTCATACGTGGCAGGAAAACATAGATCTTCCAACTTTGTACCAACTCCTCGAAGCAATTGTAAATGCTCAGTCCATTTCAAAGCTAATGGCCAACATTCTTAGAAATGCTGTTTGTCTCTGACACCACGTTGGTTCAACAGCATCCTTTGTATTGTTGTTGCTTTAGGGTCCACTTTGGGTTTGAGTCTTGAGTTATCTGGTTACCTTGATGCTGAATAGAGTCTAGTCTTGACAAAGTCATTGCCATCAATCAGCTTGATCTCCAACTTTAGATTTTAGATACTTTGAAGGTATCAAAGAAATTGTTTATAACATAATCTTGGCTATTTGGGGGTGGTAAGTGGTAGGTCTTTGAGATCCTCAAATTAATTACATTGACTTGTATCCAGGTTTCTCTATTACTTTAAAAACCAAACCTGAGTCTGTGGTTTTATCTCTTTTTCCAATTTCTAATGTTATTTATGTGTGTGTGTCCTTCATTATTCATTAGCATTTCCTAAAATTTTTGATTATAATAATTATCCAGGGCCCTTCATTAAAAATGCACTTCCAGGCCTCTATTTTTGGGGTTACTTCACAAACTGTCAAAGGTAATCCTTATGATCAAGGCCTCTTAGAAAGCCCTTTCCTTGATTACCCTCAGTCACAGGTTTGTCTGTTACAGTGGTTCTCTGTCTTTAATGTGCCATCAGGAATCTCCTGGAGGATGTGCTAAAACAGATGTCTGAGCCTCACCCCTAGAGTTTCAGATTCAGTGGGTCTGGAAGGGACCTGAGAATCTGCATTTTCTAACAAGTTCCCAGGAGATATTGATGCTAACAGCCCAGGGGTCTTGCTGAGAACCTCTGGTCTATTGCAGTGGATCTTCAGTTATGGCTGAGCACTGGAAACGGCTGGTGTTGCTGGTTCCACCACAGAGCTTCACATTTAATTGATTTGGGGTGGGGCCCAGGAACCTTTTTCGCAAAAGGTGAAATGTTATTAGTATTTCATAGACACACTTTCATGTGTACATAAAATCTGTCCACATTGACTCTGCAATAAGAACAAAGGAAATCTAACCTTGCAGCCTGGCTCACCACAGGCATTTTTAAAAAAGTGCCCCCGGGTTTTAATGTGCAGCCAGTGTCAAGAACCACCAGGAGTTGGCAGAGCTGGTGGGCCGGCTCCAACCCACAGCCCATTTTTGTATGGCCTGGGAGCTAAGAAGGGTTTTAACATTGTTAAAGAGTCATTAAAAAAAAACAACAAAGAATTCATATGTGGCCCGGAAAGCTTAAACATATTCACTATCTGGTCCTTTATGAAAAGTTTGCTGTCCCTTTCATTGTATTGATATTTCTAAGAACCACCTCTTGGATTTAATTGTCAAGTTTATGCTCTGTTCTTTAACTCAACAGTTTCTACTTCCATTATTTTTAGGTTATTTTTTCTTCTTGTTTTCCTGGTTTGCTTGTTTACTCCTTTTTTTCCTTCTAATTTCCTTGAGTGATTGTGGAGTTTATTTTCCTTTTGTGTAGTTTTATAAGGAAATGATTTAAAGGTTAGGAATTTTTGTCTGAGCAGAGTCTGCAGTCACAGAGAAGCTTGATCCTCAGTGTTCATATTAGAGATATTTTCTAAAGTTTTATAATTATAGCTTTCATTTCCCCCTTTGATCCAAGAGTTTTATGGATGAGATCCCCTTCACATTTCCAAGGTTGTTTTTAAAAAATATTTTATTAAAATATTGTATTTTATAGTATTGTAAACAGAGAACAAGGCCTGCCCATGCTCTCTTTTGAGAAATTTGGGACTTTATTTACTGAATGAGTGCTTTATTACAGGAACAATGTTTGAACATCCTTAAAGAAGTTTTGATAACTCATTTTCAGAGTTTTATATAACTGTTAATTTAGCCTTATTGATTAAATTATTAAATTCCTCTAGAACTGTTTGTTTTTAACTTATGTAATCTGTCATTAATTTATAGAGTATATTAATTTTCTCACAATGATTGTTTTAGTCACTTTCCATTTAGAATCCTAAGGTTTTGATGCCATATTATTTGGTACATAAAGATTTATAACTATGTCTTCATTATGGATTGAAGTCTTCTTAAATTTTTATTTATTTATTTTATTTATTTATTTTTATTAGAGAAATTGCAGGTTTACAGAGAATTTATGCATAAAATAGAGAGTGTGGATTATACTCTTTATCAAAAAATATGATTCCCTTTGCCATACTTCATGTGTTTTGACTTGAAGTTTACCTTTTCTGGAGACTATTACGATCTCTTTTTTCTTTTTGTTTGGATTTTCTTAGTGTGTCTGTTTCCATCCTTTTTTATTAAACTTTCTGAATTTATTTTTCCTTTGACTTAATTTTTATGGGTAGACTTTTCTCTTACTGAGATATAATTTTTGTATAGTAAAAAACAAATTCATTTTGGAGAGACAATTCTATAAATTCTGACAAACTTCTTCAGTTTGTGTCACTACCACTACAATCACAATATAGTATTTTCAAATTAATGAGTGATTATTCTTAGAATAATGAAGTTTCTCTTTCCATTTAAGTCCATGACTAAATTGCCTGGTCTTATCTCTGTCATTTCATCTACCTTGGTTTTATGTACTTTCTCGATAATTCTTTTTAGAAGCTTTATAACTGTCCCAGCTGGTGTTCCCCTTTCCCTTATGGCTCACTTTACCCCTCCAAATTACAGAATGTTAGAGTGATTCTGCCAAGATCTCTTTTCTTAGTTGCTGTGCCATTGTACAATTTCTCAGAAAGAGGGATGTGAACTGGCCTGTGGTAACTTCATTCATTCTATTCTTTCTGTCCTATAGTGAGTGTGATGCACATAATGACACACTTCCGGAGGCCCAGGACTGAGAGGTTTACTCCTATTTGCAACCCCTCTGTTCATTTCAATTCTTTTCTTAGAGGTCATGTTGGATTTCTTTTGTCTTGCTGCCGTCTTTCCCCAAACTCTATTTATTCTTTAGGGTACCCATTAAGTCTATGGAGTCTCTATGTCAGAATGCTTTTAGCTGCAAGTAAGAGAAATTCAGACAGAAGCACATAGGGACGAGTTGTTACTTGCACGGCAAGAAACCTGGAAGTACGTGCCTAGTGACACTGGTTCAGCAGCTCAACAAGGTCAGGCCCAGAAACTCTGCCATCCCTTTTGGCTCCTGCTCATGGTCAGTGGGTAGTTGCCCCAACTTCAGGAATCCCAACCACAATCCACGAGAGAGACAGGAGGAGGGAGGAGGAAGAGGTGGTGCCAGCCATACTTTCCCTGCTAAGGGCTTTCCAGAACTCCCCAGCAAGCTTCTTGCATCTCAGTGACCGGGCCACCCCAGCTGCAATGGGTGGGAGGGGGGGGGTTCACTGAAATCATTAAGTCTGGAGCTTCTTTTGCCTCCGTAATGAAGGTGGGATAGGATGAAAGGGACCACAACCAGGAGTGACGTCGGGAATATGACAGCATCTGCCACCTTCTCTCTCCCACAGCATCTCACAGGGATTGTTAATGCTCTGCTGTTTTGTTAACGTAGTATTTTTATATATCACCATAATGAAATACCAAGGAAGTGCAAAAGATGAGTGCTGAGAACATTTCCAATATGTTAACTGCAACAGAGACATTAAAAATATTAGACACAAGGATGGTATAGATTGTAATTAGAGAAGTTTGCACAGTAAAGATGGGCCTTGAGCTGAGTGAGCCTGGGAAGCCTTTAAAAGTACACAACATAACCCCAGATCCAGAAGGATTTATAGTCTATGGCAAGGTAAGCCTAACACACATGAGACAAGAGCCAGCAGAACAGCCTATGAATAAGCCCTAAAACAGAGGGTACAGATGATAAGAAGGGAGATTTGAATCCTCAGGTGAGGGTCCATGGTAGCCGTGACGTTGAGACAGATGCTTGAGAAGCATTTAGACAGGAAGAGCTGACAGCTCTCCAGGCAGGTATGTGTGAGATAACAAATTTCTGTTGTTTTCAGCCAACTCGTTTGTGGAGCTTCGTTATGGAAGCCCCCGGAATCTAAGGCAGTCTTTTCCAGGACCAGGAGTTGCAGGAATTCTCTGCTCTTGCATCTCAACACCTTACTGCTTTTGTCTGGGGTTTCCTGGGGTGCATTCATTTTCCTATACAATCAGGATTTATGGTCCCAAACTTCAACCTCACATCCAAACAGAAACATTACACCTTTTATAAAAACCATGTTTTAGTATGAAAAAATCAAATACACAGAAAAGTAGAGAGAATAGTAATGAACTCCTAGGTATCCAGCACCCAACGCTACTGTTATTTACCTGTTTTCATTCTTGAGATACAGAGCTTAACGTAAAAGCTCATTTTTCTTCCTACTAGTTAAATTTCAGTGAGTTTTGGCCTTAGGGTCTAGGCACAAAAATTGGTTTAACTAAATTGTTTTTATGAAGGTTAATTTTAGACAACACCTCTGTTTCATTTTGTCTGACACCAACTCGCTGATTCAAGCCAAGCTTTCTGCTCTTCTGCTGGAGCTGGGGCACTGTGTGGACAGCGCTCTCTCCTCAGTGTCCCTCTCCATAAAATGTAATGTGACTCGGCCCCGTGGCCAACCCAGGTAGCATTTGCGTATGTCAGGCCTCCTCAGAGACTGTGAGACCATTATACATAATCACAGAGTGTCACAGGCATGACATGACGGATTATGCAAAACTGTACACCCAATTTCCAAGTGGCTCCACAGTCTGACAAAATGATGTGGCCATTTGTGAAATGCCAGCAAATGGGAGGAAATGGAGGGTATACGATTTCTGCAGAAGTGACAGACATCCAAAAGCAAGCACTCTTCCTTTCGACAGAGCAGTCATTTTTACCCTGAATGAACCAGCCTTATAAAGTGTGAGTTTATGCCCAGCTGTCACGGGGGAGCATTCTGAATTTGTTTTAACCAGTTGTGGCACAGCTGGCGTGGGCTGAAATTGTGCCTGCCCCCCACTCTCTG
Source organism: Choloepus didactylus (assembly GCF_015220235.1). Taxonomy (NCBI): domain Eukaryota; kingdom Metazoa; phylum Chordata; class Mammalia; order Pilosa; family Megalonychidae; genus Choloepus; species Choloepus didactylus. The sequence goes on from NC_051324.1 coordinate 4,974,569, forward strand.
GTGAAGCAGTTCAAGGTGAGGGAAGGCTGCTGCTGAGCTCCCCTGCAGCGGGCCATGAGGGGGGCATGCAAGTCCAGCCCTGCACCTGTGGGCTCAGGCAACGTTGCTGCATTCCCAGGGCTCATCCCCAGTGGGAAGATGTGATTGAATTCCTACAAGCATGCTCAAGTTTAATTCTTTGGGAAGACTGGAAAGAGAGATGGAACGTTGAGATTCAGCTAACTAATGGCCCCTGTTGCAAGCCATTTCACACCTGCTCAAGAATGTTCATTACTTGTACTCTGTGATGTGAAGGGCAAAGCCAGGTGAATGGCTTTCTCTATAGTAGCCAGCTAGTCACCTGTCCAAGGGTATTGGAGTGGGATGATGCAGTAGGACGAGGATTGACCAGTGTTTGCGAGGCTTGTCGTTGCACAGCTCTGTGACTCTGACATGTTATTTGCTTCTCCGGGACTCAGTTTTCTTATCTATAAAATAAGGACATTAGAGTGATTGATATTTCTCACATCCTTCCTATATGCAAAATTTTAGCATTCTGTGATTCTAGACTGAAAGCTGCTCTCTCTTTTCTCAACACTGGGAAAGTATATAGTCAGGGTACTACTTCCGGATATAGTGATGGATTTTAATAAGAAAAGCAAAGACAAGAAAAAAAATGGAAGGAATTCTGGTGTTGACTCATGCCCTCTTCCTTTCCTTAAGCGTTCTGAGTTTGATAGGGAATGAGAAGAAGCTTGCCAAAACTCCCTAACCCTTGCTTTCCAACAGTTAAAAGAGTTGTCGTTTTGAACGCCCATCACCTGCTCTTATTGGACTTTCAGGGAGCAGAGGTTCATGAAGGTCAAGTGTCTTGCCCAAAATCACAGCAACTGGGTGGCAGAGATGCAAACGTGCAAAAGATTGGTGGTGAGATTTGCAGGAGAATGACCAGAGTTGTCTCTTCCTCTAAGCAGGAGGCAAACCCCTCATCCAGGACTGACAAATGCTTCGGCTTGATAAAGCACGTTTGTCACTGTGCAGATGTGAAGTCAACTCCCTGCCCACACACTCCCATCCTCCAAAGTCGAGATCTCCGTGGTTTCCAGCTTTATTCATCTTTCACCGCATCAGGAGATGAGAGAGCTTTGGGAGTGATGAAATGTCCTTACTGCTCGTATGTTTCAAGGGCTGAGGTGCTGCAGTGCCCTATAATTGATGCACCCACCAAGTGGGAGACAGGATTGGAGCTCACACACCAAGTCTTTTAAATGCTCTTGTAATGCTCTGACTATAGGAAACAAAATGTGGTTTCTTTGCAGTTGTGTCCTAGAGGCTGGCAGTTTTGCTCAATGGTGTGTGTTTTTAATTAATCTTCAGCATTTGAACTTTTACCAGCCTAACGGGGGCTTCTCAATCAGAGCTGGTTATCTATAGACACTGAGCAGATTTTGGATGCTCAACACGAGCTGAGAGTTTGAACGTGGGTCCTCTTTCATCTTCTATAAAGGCCACCAAGTAGGGGTGGAGGGATTAGGGGAAGTCAGTGCCTTGATAACATCTTTAGAAACCAAGTAGAGAGCCATTAGGAAGACTAACAATAAATAAATGCATTTTCCATTCAGTGTCTCTGTGGCAATCCAGACAAACACATGACTAGGAAAATGTAATGAAAGCAATTGTAACTCTTTCGGTAGAGAGGTAATTACAGTCTATGGCTGCTTGACTGATGAAAATTACACTGCTTTTAATAAATTGCCACACAGCTAAGTCTTTTCTGAAGTCCTTAGTATGATTTGTGTTTGTGCACTTACTTAAAACATCAGGGAACAATTTATAAACATGAGCCTTTTTGGACACCGCCTGGTTCGGCATTTACGATTAGAGAGCCAGTTTAAGGTTTCCTGATTTATAGAGGATAGATCATATTTTCCCAACACTCTCATGGTCAATTACAGACCTGCATGGTGCATTTGGTAACTTAAAAGCAAATTTAATCATTCTTCTTTGTATTTGTGAGCATGCCAATTCAAGAAAACATTTTCTTTTAGATGGGGGGAGAAGGATGTTTCCAAGGCAACACGCTATGACGGCTGGGCAGCAATGCCATACCCTGTTTGTCTTCCTTCTCTAATACAAACATTAGGAACTCCCTTAGGAGGATAAAGGACCCTGGGCTGAGTATGCTCATCTTACCTAATCTTGTGTCATAGGAAGGATCCGGAAGGCCCAATATCCTCAATGTCATTGCATTTCAAAATACAAGAATCAGTGTGGTATATCAGAAAAGAGCACTGGACTGGGAGCCCCAGAGCACAGGCTCTAAGCCCAACTGTACAATTAACTAGCCCGTGGTCTTAGGCAAATCATTAATCCCATGAGTTTTATTTTCTCTTCTTTCAAATGAGGTTTGGACTATTTGAAATCTAGATTCCAATGGACAAATGATCAATGACTCTGCCCAGCTCAGGAGTTCTCAACACCAGCTGCGTGTTAAAACACCTACTAAAAACACTCATGTACACCAAGTTCAGAGCAGCATTATCCACAATGGCTGGAAGACAGAAGCAACCCAGTGTCCACTGACAGATGAATGGATGGGCAAAATGTGGCATATTCTTACAATGGAATGTTATTCAACCATAAAAAGAATGAAATTCTGATACATGCTATAGCATGGATGCACTTTGAAAATATTGTGCTAAGTGAAGTAAGTCAGGTACAAAAGGACAAACATTGCATGATTCCACTTAAATGAAATATCAAGAATAAGCAAATTCATGGAGAAAGAAAGTAAATTAGAGGTTACCAGGGGCTGGAGTGAGGGGTGTAGGAAATGTACAGTGATTGCTTAATGGGTGCAGAGTTGCCATTTGGGCTGATGAAAAAGTTTTAGTAATGGATGGTAGTGACAGTGACACAATATTGTGACTGTAATAAGCATCACGGAATTATATATCTGAAAGTGGTTCAATGGGAAATTTTGTGTTGTATATATGTTACCAGAATAAAAATTTTAAGAGAAACAAAAATAAAAACAATGCTCAAGCTGGGACTCCCAGCTCCTGATCAATTACATCAGAAGCCATAATTATATATATGTATGTATATAAATAAAAAGCATTACAGAAGTACTTCTAATGAACAGCTGGGGTTGAGAGCTCTGCTCTATCCCTTTGGAACTGCAGAAAATCTGATGGCTAGATCCAGGAGGGACTATTTCAGAAGAGCATCTTGCCCTCATCCTTCTCAGGTCATAAGAACTGAATAGGCTTCTTCTGCCATCTTAACTGAAACAAGGCCCAGGGCTCACTGCTGCCAGTCATTGGACTTCTTGTCACTCGGAACACTACAGAAGATAAGCGGACAGAGTGGGCAGGGGAGAAGGGCTCCAAGAGCTCCAAGGATAGGTCTGGAATGGTGGAGCACAAACTGGTTTTCCTTGGAGTTATTGGAAGAGTAGCCTCAGCATTCTTCATTTCAGAGTTTCAAGAGCCTCTAGAAAGAGAACAGTGGAAACCAGACAGGCAAGGTGGTGAGCTGGGCTGAGCCAAGAATCATCCAGAAACAGGGACTCTCTTACCAATCACTGTCTTCCTGGAAATCTTTAGGGGAATGAAATAAGGCTGGGCTGAAGCCCACTTGCACTGGCTGGCAAGTATCGATGACATGCGTATATTCCCAGCTCTGTGTTTAATGACATGGCGTTAGTGGCTTGAACTCAACCATGGTGGGGGTATTTACACAACAGAGATTGGCAAATGCTACACATCAGCTCCTCCTTTCTCCTAGCTGGTTGTTAAACACCCATCTGCCCACCACTGAATTGACGTATCCCCATGATCCTGACCTGCCCTGGCAGTAGGAAACTTCTCACATACCAGCGGGCTGAAAAAAGTCCAGTGAGAATAGTTATATATTAGCTTTATCTCTGCTGACAGGTCATTATACATTGGAAAGGCAGGGGCATTATGTTCTTTGTGTGTTGAGCTGTATGAAGTTGCCTGAGTGGGTGGGGTGAATCTTGAAAGAAATAGAAAGCATCGGTTTTTCCATGGATGACTTCAAAGTATTAATGGGGAGATCTAACACCCATGACTGAAAGCTAGAGCAGCGGTTCTCAAAGTGTGGGCCCTGGACCAGCCACATCAGTGACACTTGGGAAATTGTTAGAAAGCACATTCTCAGACCCTACCCAGACTCGCGAGATTCAGAAACTGTGGCGACAGAGTTTTATGCTCTGTTTGAGGAAGTCATCGTGGTGATTCTGATGCAAACTAAAGTTTTGAGAACCACCACTCTAAAGAGATGTCCGAGAGAGCATAAAATGATTAGAATAAGCAAACTCATAGAGTCAGAACCTAGAATGTAGGCTACCAGGGGATGGGGTGGGGATAGGGAACGGGAAGTTATGGCTTAAAATGTACGGAGTTGCTATTTGCAATGATGGAAATGTTTTGGTAATGGATGGCGGGGATGCCAGCACAACATTGTAAACTCAACTAACAGCACTGAAATAGATATCTGATTATGATTAAAAGGGGGAAATGTTAGGTTGTATATATGGTAACAGAACAAAAATTTAAAAAAAAATCCATGGAACTTCACTACACAGTGAACCCTAAATTAAACCATGGGCTATAGTTAATAGTACAAATATAAAAAAAATGTGCTTTCAATTGTAGCAAATGTACTACACCAATGCAAGGTGTTAATAATAGGGTGGTAATGGGAATTCTGTATTTTATGCAGGATTGTGTAAAATCATAACTTCACTAATAAAAAAATGACATATTGTGACAATATAGGTTAGGGGTCAGCAAACTTTTTCTGTAAAGGATCAGATAGTAAATACCTTAGGCTGTGTGGTCATTAGCTCTTGGTAACAACCACTCAATTTTACCACTGTAGCAAGAACGCAGCCATAGACAATATATAAATGAATGGAATGGTTGTGCTCCAGTAAAACTTTATTTATGAAAACAGGCAGCAACCAGATTAGGCTCACAGGTTGTAGTTTGCTGACCCCCGGTAAAGGCCACAGATAGGATTATATTTATCAGAATGCAGTGGAATTAAACACAAGTTATGTATCTACCTGGTATGTCCTCAGAGCTTGTCAGGCCATGCCTACAAAATAAAGCCATGTTTCCCTTCATATCCCAATCACAATAACTCTAAAGTTGTACCTTCGCAGGTAAGCAGGGAAGCCTGGCTTCCTTCTCCACTTTAGATTTGCTCCCAAGGTAAATCAGGGCAGCTGAATTGATAAAGTCTTGTTTAATCAGGTCGCTGAGATTTAAAAACATACACAAGTGATTCTCTTTTCTGCCATATTTGAAAACTACTGACCTCTAGGACAGCAAACATGAACTATATTAACTCATTCTTCAATATTTAGCTAATACTATCTAAGAAAACATATTTTTTTTCTGAGTACATAAGTTATTAATGTTTATTAAAAAATTGGAAAATGCAGAAAAAAGAAAACAAACTGAACAGTAAAACTGCCTCAATCCTACCATCTAGTGATACAAATAAAATGGTTCATATGCATTTGTTCAGCTTAAGTGTTAGTGGAAAGCTTCTATATACGGAACCATGATGGTATGCAACAGAAAAGAATATGTACACAATCCCTGCCTCATGGATTATGTTCTGGAGGGAACGGGGACATTAAATAGACAAAGAAATAGATGCTTTAAAATTTTGATAAGTGCTATTCAATAGAGGGTTATATGAGAGGGCTTAGCCAGAGGATCCTGAGTTAGGGAGACACCCTGAGAAAGTACCATTGAAGTTGAGCCCTAAAGAAAGAGGACAGAGATACAAGAAGTGTAAGTAGAGAAAGAGCAGTGCAAGGGGAACTGGACAGGTGAAGAGCCTCAGGCAGGACCAGGCCTGCAGACTTTGAGGCTTTGATGGATATTGCTTGTGGCTGGAACACAGTGAGGTGGCCCTGGATGAGACTCAAGAGCTGGGCACCCATGGGGCCACGCAGTGGTGTGCTATTAAATGCTTGACAGTTATCTCTTGCAATAAAAAAGAAAGAAAATGCCCTGACTCATAGGGTTTCCCAATTTCCGTCCATCCCACTGAAACTACCAATACAGCTTGCTGGGCATAAAGTGGGAAAAGATGCGCAAAATCACATCTCATGAACCTTATGATGCTGTTTAAACATACCACTGGGGTCAAGCCAGATGGGAGCATGCTACTGTGTAAAGATTTTTTGGATTTTGTATCTTAAGTACAAAGCTATTATTCTCCTAATTGTTTTAGACAGGACTGCAGTCACGTGCACACACACACATGCATTTATTTGCACAGACACAAAGCAGCATATGCGTGCATGTGAGGCCATATAGGATTACCACGATCAGATTTATAGCAGCCAACACTTTCCAATCATTTGCTATGCCCCATGCACTATCCTAAGCACTTTATTAAGAAATTTAATCCTTACAACAATTCTGTGTTATCTACTAATATTGTCTGCCTCAGCTTGCCAGGGCTGCTGTGACAAATACCACACAGTGGGTTGGCTCAAACAGCAAGAATCTTTAGTCTCATGGGATCGGAGGCTGGAAATCCAACATCAGGGTCTTGGCAGGGCTGGCTTCCCCCCGGGGCCTGGTGTTCCTGCCCTCCTCCATCACATGCGGTCTCTCTCCTTTGTCTGCTCCTCTGGCTTCCACTGACTTCTGGCTTCTACTTCTGTGTCTGAATTTCCTCTGCTTATGAGGCCTCCAGCCACACCCTGGTTCAGTGTGGCTGCACCTAAATAACATCTTCAAAGACCCTTTTCACAAAGGAGTCCACACCTTAACTAATAATAGCATCTTCAGAGGTCCTATCACAAATGCATTCACACCCCCGGGACTGGGGTTAGCACTTGAGCATGTCTTTGTGGGGGACATGATTCCATCCCCAACACTGTCTATCCCCCTTTTATAGGCGAGGAGACTATGGTGGAAAAGTAAATACGCTGCCCAAAGTCATGTAGCTAGTAAGCGACAGTAGTAGGATGTAAACCTAAGTCAGCAAACTACAGCCCACGGGCAAATCCAGCCTGCCTCCGCTAATCCTATGAGCTAAAAGTGATTTTTCATTTCTAAATGGTTGAAAAATAAAAAAAAAAAGAATAATATTTCATGACACCTGAAAATGAGATGATATGAAATTTAGATTTCAGTGTCCATGGATAAAGTTTTACTGGAACACAGCCATGACCATTGGTTTATGTATCAACAATGGCTGCTTTCAAGCTATAGTGGCAGAGGTGAGTGGTCATGACACAGATCAAACAGCTGACAAAGCCTGAAATATCAGCCACCTGGCCCTTTGCGGAGAACGTGTATTGACCTCTGCTCTTGGCCATTACTTAAAGGAAGCAATACACACATGCCACTCCCACCCACACGAAAACCCTCACATTAGAGCACATGCGTGCAAAATGTATAGAAAAATATACGCGCAAATCTTGATGGCGTTGTCTCTGCTTTCTTCTCTTCCGCTCCTTCCACTCAAAGCTCTGACATTTCCACTCCCTTGAAGCTCCTTTTTTCAAGGTCATGATAAACCTTATTGCCAAGTTCAAGGGACACTTCTGAGAATCCTTAGCTTCCTTTCCTTTTCTGCATCGTTTGTAGCAGTTGATTGTTCCCTCCGTTTTGGACCCTCTCGTTTGTCTGGCTCCCTGACACACCACTCTCCTTGGTTTCCTCTTTTATGTACACTCCTTCTGCAGCGCAGGGAGGGGGATCAAAAGAGGATCGTGTCTAGGAAGTCCTGGGAAGACACTCTCTTGAGAAGGAGGAGTGGTTGATAGTTTTGCAAGCTGCTCTTGGTCGAGTAAGATGAGAATTGAAAAATACCATATTCTCAGGGTTTTGTTGTACACCCTCTGCTAACTACATTTGTGTTGATGATTTCACTCATGCTGAAGTCTTCAATGGCCATCTAGTCACCAATTCATACTGAGACATCCTACCTCTTTCTTCAGTTGGCTGTGCCACCTGCGTGTCAAATACAACGCGTCTCACGGTGAAGTCACCGTCATCCCTTAGGATATCACTTTCTTCTTTGCTGTTCCCATCCCTCTGAGTGGTAAGTCCCAGTTGCCCAAGTTAAAAAACTGAACAGCCTTTCCAGGCTCTCTTTCTTGTGATTAAAATGGCCCATTGAAGTGTTTGGCTGAACAAAATCACTTTCCTTCTGAGTTAATTTCCTTCTTTTGCTCTTGACTTTGAGATCAAAAATATTTAAAAAATGTAACAAAACAAAACAAAACAAAACAAAAACAGTAATAGGGAGAAGTGGGGACTGCAGTGTTCAGTGCTATGGAGAGTACCTCACCCTGTCCCTGCCGAGCTAGTAAATTATTTAAATTTTAAGTTCTGTGTCGGTCAAATACAATGCACCAAGAAGCTGAATTCATCTCTCAGGCCCCAACTTGTGAACCCCCATTTTAAAATAAAGTTTATGGCTCCCCTCCATGTAATGATAAAAGTTGAGCTCAAACTGTACGTGCTATTTTGTTAACCATTTGTTAAGCTTAAAGTCTTACGAATATTTTTTATGGGGCTGCATAGCAGGTATGTGCCACAATTTATTAAACAAATCCCCCTGAGGTGGACATTTTGATTCTTACAGGATACAGTCCCCTCAAACGCAGCATATCTAAAATGGAAGTCACTTTATTTGTAAATATTCTCATGAGAGGAAGTCTTTGGAATTTGAAGGGTCTGAGGTTGTGTATATTTATACAAATTTGACACACACTGCTAAGTTGTCCTCTAGAATAGCTATATCAGTTTGTATCCCATCAGGGTGATGTGAGTGTGCCCGTTTCCTTAAAAATATATTGGGTATTACCATTTAAAAAAAAATACCTTTTTTCAAATTGATAGGCAAAAGAGCATTTTATCGCTTCAATGTGTATTTCTTTGATTACTGGTTAAGCTGAAAACCTGGCTCACATGAAGTTCCCTGGAAACAGATTTGAGGTGGATTTCCTGCTGAGTGTTGATTGTCACGAGGTCTTGGGGACACCACCTGAAAGGAAGCAAGTGAAGCAGGACTGGGCAGAAGGAAGGACGGTCTGGGGTTCCAGGCCTGGGAGCAGGGGGAGCCCTTTGGAGACATACTGAGTGGAGGCAAGGGGGGTGGCGGGGTGGGGTAGGGCTGCCCTTTGGAACCCTCTTTTGACCAGTCATTGCATGTGGGTTAGGGGAAAGGCATGACCATGAGGAAGGCAACTCCCTTCACTGAAGGAAATTTCTAGAGGGACTCAGGCAAAGCCCCAGGAAATGTGTGCTGGGCACACGCCAGCCTCTACGGCAGCTTTTCACATTTGCAGACATGGTGTCTGGCAAAGAGCAGGCATAAATATTTTTTGAATAAATGAATGATTTTCTGTTCTTTTGTTGAGGCCTTGTACCTATTCTTTTTCTGTTGCTGTACTTATCTTTTTTTATTTCTTTGCAAAGAGTTTCTTGCATTTTGGAGACAAGAACTCTTTCTCATACAGTAAAGCATTTTCTTCTATTTGACACTTGCCTTTTGATTTTTATCTCTTTCGTTTTGTGATATATAGACTTTTCTAAATTTTATACGGTCACATCCATCCACCTTTTCCTTTTGGCTTGTATGTTTAGTAACTCTCTGTAATCTTTAGATCAGACAATGCTTACTTATGTCTTTTCTTTCCCTCCTGGGTTCCTTTTAGGTTTTATTTCTTACATTTAACTCTTCAACCCATCTGGAAATTATTTTGGGTTAAAGCATGAGGTAGAGATCTAACTTGATTGTTTTTTTGTGAACATCTCTTTATATCACTCCAAGGGGTGTGGATTGTATTTGGAAGTTGACGGAGGAGTCACTGAAGAAAATTGGGGGGCTGGGGGAGTGATATGATCAGATTTGCTCTAATGGAGGGACTTCTAGGCCTGGGGCACCTGTGCGGACACAGATGTTTCTGGATGTTTTTGGATAGTGGGCCTTCCGCCTCGCCAATCACACTGTGCACGGCTTTCTCCACCTCCCAGTAAGGCTGGCTTTGCCTTTTAATGATTAAAGTCGGGTCCACTGACACTTCAGGAACTCATCAGGGGAACCAATCATGAATTTGCTACAATTCAGCACTTGGCAGAAGCTGGGTGGAGACATTTGATGTGTGTAAGAGACCACTGAGGGTTCATGTTAAACAACCATCCATCCAAATTTTGTGAGCTTTTCTGTTGAGTTAGCTCTTCAGAGAGCAGTGTGTGTCTGGTCCGTATTATCTTAGTCCCCTTCAGAAATGCTTCTACTCAGTTAAGATTTAATGTTATTTCCCTAGCTTTTATCTAAAGGCTATACAGGAAACATCCATTTGGGGAACCTTTCTGTGTCTTTCATAAAAACACATGGCAGCTGGGGCTTGGTTTCTCTTTGTTTGAAGAAAATATCTTACATGTGTTTTAGTATTAAATTTTATCTCAAATTCTTTCTGGAATTTATAGCCAGTGAATGTGCAAATTAATGGGTAGAGGACATCTAAGAGAATCTCAGAGAGGTATTGAAACCTTCAATAAGCTGGGCTTGATTCTGTCCAGGATCCCAGCATTTACCTGCTGACTTTCATGGGCTTCGTGTAGTCAGAAGCAAGGGGACCCTGCCCCGACAGAGGTTGCAGTGTCCACCTGCTGCACCCTAATGAACTCTCTACTCTTCTTGAAGCCTGGTCTCATCTGGGTGCTGGTAATATCCCGTGGATCTCAGAGCACCCTGTGCTGTCTCATAGGTGTTGCACACAGTCACATAATTTCCTGTTTACTAGTTAACCCCCCTTCTAGGATTTGAGCTCCATGAGGGCAGGGCCTGTCTTGTCTGCTGTCCCATCGTCAGTGGCTGCCCACCAGGCCTGGAAGTACAGCAGAAGGTATTCGATGAGCATTTGTAGAATGAATGAGTGGGGCCCAAGTGTGAAGACGAGACACAGGGAAGTCCAGAGATGGAGCTTCAGACTGAAATTAAAAAAGAAAGATGGTCAAAGACATTTTCAGAGTTCTGAGGGAGCAGTCTAATAATTTTGTAGCCCTTCCATTTCTCCATTCATCACTTTATTCTTATTATTTAACCCATCATTCCATCATTAATTTCCTCATTCTTTTTTTTTTATTCATTCACAGAATGACTAGTTTTTGAGTACCCACTCTATGCCAGCTACTATAGGAGGAGTTTATTTGAAATCTGTAACCTGGGTAGGGGGTGGGGGATCAGTAAACTACCTCTTATGGCCAAATCCTGCTACCTGATTTTGCATAAGCAGATTCATGATCTAAGAATGGCTTTTAAATTTTAAATGGTTGAAAATAATCAAATGAAGAATAACATTTTGTGACAAATGAAATTTAGATGAAATTCTTATTGCAGTGTCCATTCATAGAGTTTTGTTGGAATTTGGCCGTGCTCAGTCCTTCACGCATTGTCCGTGGCTGCTTTTGCGTTCCAAGGACAGAGTTGAGTAGTTGAGACAGAGACAGCATGACCTATAAAGCCTAAAATATTTAGTGTCTGGCCTTTTATAGGAAAAGCTTGCCAACCCCTGCTCTAACACATAAAGGGCACACTTAAAACAACAGGGAACCTGCCCCCAAGGACCTGACTCCGAATGACATGGGGTCTGTGTTCCAATAAAATCAAATAAGCCATGGGCTGGGAGAGATAGTAAGGCAGCTAATGCATCGCAGGTAAGTAAAAGATGATGTTCAAGAAGGTAGCTGAAGCAAGAATGTCCATGGAGGCCTACATAGATGTAAGCAAACAAGTTTTTGGCTGTGAGGAGGTTAACCATATCAGCCAAGCAGGTACCACCACTTCATCTCTAGAACCAGAAGCCACCATTTTGGGGGGCAAGGCTCCCAGTGTGTACTTTAAGCTAGGAAGGGAGTCCCACTGTTTGGTGTGTGCTTCCTTAAGGCTGGGCCAGAGTGGGGGAGTGGGGGGGGAGGCAGGCCCCCGGCAAGATCACGCATAGCCAAGATAGGAGCAACTTCTTGGAAAGCTATGTAAGCAAAATTTACAACCCAAGGAAATGTATTGAAGCTATTAGCAAGTGCCTCCGTGACCTTCTGTCTTAGGATGGTTAAAGAACTTATTTTCTTGGCATCTGAATGCACTAATGCAAACATGAAATATAATGTTGCAGGAAGGAAAAAAAAAATGAGGTGGCACCAGTTTCGACTCTTGATTTCATGAAACATTGCTTCCTGTGATGGCAACCTGTAATTTGTTAAGGGAAAGTCTGCTGTAAAGTGATCTGACATTCATTCCTAATTTAAGAAAGAATAAAATCTCATTGATGCTTCGGGTAGGATATTGATTTTTGTTCCATTTCTCCCTGGCTGATAAAGAAAACCGAGTTAGGTGTGTTAATGGAGCAGAAGCCAGAGTGTTAAAGACAGGTGGTTTTGCACCATTAATCTCGAGGAACTGTCGATACACTTCATTTTTATATTGGTGTAGCTCCAAATATTCCTTTAAGTAAGAAGGAGTGGGAGCTGACAGCCTCCATTTCATAAAGGAGGAAGACTGTCACTGTGTATTTTTATTTGTAAATGGTTTTCTTCAGCTTAGCTATTCAGAGAAAGGACAGCATGGCTTCTTGTCAAATCTGGGTTCTGCCAGTCTTCTTAAAATGCTAGGAATTTAAGGATGGTTCATGTATAACCTCTCAACAGATTGCTGGAGACTCTTAATTTTTAGAAAGTGAAAAGAATTAGGTGGAGACATTGCCATTCGAATGGAGAAAGAAATAGAAAAATCACAAAGACTTTGTTTCTATTACTTAGTCTTGTCTCTGCTCTGATCTAGCAACTATCTTCAAATAACTTAATTTAGTTCATTCTGAGCCTCCAATCTTGTGATTACTATAACTCAGTCGTCCAAAGCTCCTTATCTGAACTTCTTTCCCTCCATCCTGCTGCTGCTGATTACAGAGCAAGGGCTTCAGCAAGGTGTTGGGATCTGGGAGGAGTGATATTCTTTCTGTAGGCTGTGGTCCTTGTGGATCTTTTTTTTCCCCCAAAAAAAGCATGGAAGGGACTCATTGGTGGCACATAGCGGCCGCTGTTTGCTGTCTCACAACTGGCAAATAGCCCAGTACTTTGCTTTGAAGTCTTTTCTTTTATTCCACCCAGCAAATTCTTGGGGCTGGCCGGCGGGCAACCTTTCAGCTACCTGCTGCACCTTCTGCTCAAGGAAAATTCAGAGCTCCTTCTCATACCGTCTGCAGGCCCAGGAGAAATTCTTGGTTCCATCTAGATTTCTCTTATCTTACCATCCACCTTCTCCTCTGTTTTTTCCCTTCTATTTCTCTAAAGGGCTGCCACTTTCAAATAGCAGTTGGGAGATAGCATGTCAGCCTTCCCTTCCTTCATAAACCCCCAAACTTTGTGGATATCTCTCTTCTTCTCCTCCCTTCCTCTGATTTTGGTCAAGATCCAAATTGCTTATCGTTCTATTTTTTTTTTTTTTTTTTGGTCTTCCCATTTTCTTAGCTTGCCAGGGCTGCTATGACAAATACCACACACACTGGTTGGCTTAAACAACAGGAATTTATTGACTCGGGTTTTCAGAGTCTGGAAGTCCAAAATCAAGGTCCTGACAGGCCATGCTTTCTCCCAGAGTCTGCAGCGTTCTGGTGCTGGCTGGCTGCAATCCTTGGGGTTCCTTGGCTTGCAGCTCTGCCTCTGTCACATGGAGACTCTCTCTGGCATGTCCTTCTTCTGGCTTCCTCGGACTCCTGGCTTCTACTATCACATCCAGTTTCCTTTGCTTACAAAGTATTCAGCCATGTGGGACTAAGGCCTGCCCTCATTCACTGTGGCTACACTTCTCTAATAATAGCATCTTCAAAGGTCCTGTGTACAGACGGGGTCACACCCACGGGGATGCAGATTACGAAGTAACCATGACTTTTGTGGCATATGTGAAGTGATTCAATCCTCAACACCTTCTTCTCAAATTAAGGTCCTTTTTTTTATTGGGCATAATTGGTTCTCATTTATTCTCCAAGGATTTTAGTCCCACAACCAGGTATAGGTATTCTTTGACCTGGAGAGTTCATTGTTCCTTCTTCACTACTGGGTAGGGGGAAGGTGAGCAGAGGGGTGCTGGAAGGGGTTCATTCACATGCCCACTTGCTTTCCTTTGATATTTCAATAAGTTACTTTTTGTAGAAAAGAATGATTGATGGAATTCTTGGATATCCCACTTCTGTCTCGACATCTAGTCAACAAGCTAAGATGGATGGTATTTCTGAAGAGGCTCACAAATGCAGTCCTTTTATGGCATGCTTTAGCTGTTCAGTTGCTCTGCTGGGGGCACGTAGAGACCAATTTTCATCTTTCTTACAGCTACCCCTTCCAACCTGTTTTTTTTCACGTATTTTTCTCTGCCTCTGGATGAAATCCCAGAAAGTTCCCAGAAAGTTCCCAGAGCTTTTCTGGTTCCTATTTTTTTTTTTTTTTTTTTTTTTTTTAGAGTAATGATAATAAAACCCAGACAAGTCTACTATCAAAACTCTGGGCTCTTTTTCAATTTAAAATCATTTTCCTCCCTTGGTTTGTGCCTGCATCAGGCTTGGAAGTCTGCAGAGGGAGTAGGGGACATGGCTGGCTTCTTCCCCATTCCTTATGCCACCATCTCTTCCATTCACTAGCTGAGAGTGTTGGTGGTGAGATTAGAGAAGAGCACCATCTTGATGTGGGCAGTAGCATGTTATCTGGCATTGGTAGGCTCTGGCTGCTTCACAATTAGCACTTTGGCAACTTTCTCTTCTTGGGCATGTTTTTGGTAGCTTTAGAGATCTCCTAGTGCTGCGTCTCCTAACTGCCTTTCCTTGACTAAGTGAGCCTTCATTTCCCTGATTGTTTAGGATCTCCTCGTCTCCTGGCTTCTGTTGGTCCACCTTTCTATCAGAGTCACCTTGCTCATCCAGCATTCTTAGGTGATGTCCTTTTCAAAACAACACATTGCTGGCTCTCTTCTGGAAGTTCCACATGTGACCAAGCCAATGCGACATGCACAGATCCTTACCCCAAACTCTGATATTGCAGGCCATTTGTAATGCAGCTCTCTGTGCTCTCCTGTCCTCATCTTTTCAGATGTGAGGCAGATACCAGTCTATGTCCCCAAACTCCATGGGACAGTGAAGTCTCTGAGTTATTCTCCTGAAGTTCCTGTCATAGTTTAAGTGGAGGGAGGAACTCTCCACTGCTCTCCACCTTGGAGAGAATAACGGAAACCTTGCCTTCTCTACAGAAATCTTTGTACTCCAGTTGTTCTCCTTAACCAATCTCCAAGCCTCCCATTAATAACCTTGAAGTGGGTAAGGGGCTAATGCAGGTGTAATAATTTGGGGCCACCACCTTTATAAGTCCTATGCAGATAGTCTATCTCCTCACTGTAAAATGGGGGTGGTGAAATGTGGCATTTATTCTTGTTGAATTAGGAGTCTCTGCTAAAACTGAGATAATGGGAAAACTGTCTTTTTCTCCTGTTAGACTGTTCTAAGAAGCAGTTACTTATACAGCCTCCTGTAAGATAGTTCTGCAAGAAAGAACACTAGATTCCAAGTCCCAGATACCAAGTGATGGCCAGCCCAGCTCAGTGATGCCTTCTCGTATTGGCTCTTCTGCCCCTGCCTCACTCCCTTACCCCTGCTCCCTGGTGCTGAACTTCCTATTTAAATAGAGGTGTAAGCCTTTGCTTTGGGCTCTTCTTTCTGGGGAACCCAGGCAATTATAACTACCAAGGCTTTGGAGACCACAAAGAGGAAGCAGGAAACAAGATTCTTTTCAAGCTTGTTTTGCCTTTGGAAGTACTTACGAGGTTAGCTGTAGCTGAACAAAGGCACAGTGGTTGGAAGTCATCTCCCTAGGCCGATCTTTGGCTATCCATTGTACTTCCTTCCATTGTGTTTCTTCTGCTGGGTCACTGGTTCACTTTTTGCTAATGATTTGGGTTTTAATAAGGTGTGGAGGAAATAAGGGCTATTGTTGGGAAGAGCCAACAGTGTGGACACAGGGATGGTATCTCCTTTCCTTCATCTCTTACTTAGCTCCCAGCCACACAGTGGACTAACAAGTCCATTAAATGACTGAAGACAGGGCCATTGGGGATTAAGTGTTCTTTTCTCTTTGTCTTTTTCCAATGTCTTGGCTCTTTTGCCATTGAGGGTAGCTGTGAGCCTACAGTTCCTTTATTTTTGTTTTTTGAAATACCGGGCCCTTTTCACCATTCCATTCTGTAGATCTCTTCCTGCACATGAATTACAAAGAATACAAGATAGAAGTCTGCCACGTTCAAAGTTACTTAATTTCACACTAAAACAAGTACCTGAGCACCCATATAGTCTCAAACACACACACACACACACACACACACACACACTCTTCCACATTCTTGTATATAATTTTCTCTGAGGAAATTAACTGCTGGGAAAAAAAATGTTATTGGCCTTGGCCTTGAGATAAGAATCAGCCCTAGGAGATTTGAATCATGCTCTGTAAAACGCATTTCCCTCTGGGAGTAGTAAAACCCTGGCAGCTCTGGCATCTTGCCCAGATGCACTATCTCCTGACACTTGTGTTGGTATCCTGTTCAGCGATTCTTGATGCTCATTCTCAACAGAGGACATGATGTTTTGATTAAGTACAAACAAGAAGACCAAATGATTATCTAAGGAATTTGGTACTGTCTCTGGCACCACACTGGGGTCCTTTGACCTCCAGGAAGGTTCCATCATCCCTTGATTTGTTTCAAGTCAACATCTCATTAGTGATGAGTGCAGAACCAAGTTGTGTCAGGCGGAGAGAATCACTTTGACTTACAGAACAGAAGTTAATCGTGAAGACTTAGCAAGTCTGTGGCTTTCAGATACTGTGCTTTCCACAAGGTGCAGGGGCAGAAGAAGCAGAAATGGATGGACACACAGCAGTAGAAGCTTCAGGGCAGCATATGGAACTGGTCAGGGGAAATTGGAGACAGTTCTTGCTCTGACTCTTACTAATTTTAGGCTCATCACTGTACACTTTCCGGGCCTAAGTTTATTTATCTGAAAAATTAGATACTGTGCTTGATCAGGGGATGCATACCCAAATGCCTACCAGACAAATAATTCCCATAGAGGGAGTGCCCAGATGTGAGTGTGGGAGCACACTGTGTGAGGGGGATGGATGGTTGAGCACTGTAAAGCATGTTACGTGTGCATTACTGTTGTCCAGTTCACAATCCTCTCCTCCCTCACTGTAAAGAGAATAGCCCAGTCTGAGCTTTAGCCTATGGTGGTCATGAAGGAAAACAGCCTTAATGTTATTAGGTGTTTCCATTTTTTTAAAAAGAAATTAGAACCCAGATTTTTACGTGAAATCCCTGATTCTTAAAAGCTGCCTTAAATTACTCAAAAGCATTGTGTTGACCAATCAAAACCACTCATTAGGGTAGCTCTAACTTTGGGGCTACCAGTTTCTGATCTCTGAACTAGGTCAATATTTTTGAAGTGTTTTACTGTTGAATGGGACACTAATAGGTATAAATGGCAAAAAAGGAAAAAAAAAAAAAAAGGAGTCCTATAGTCAAATAAGTTTGGGAAACACCAGGTTAAACAAGGTTAAAGGGGTTTCTTCATGGCAGCCACCAGCCACATGTGGCTATTGGGCATTTGAAATTTGAAATGTGGCTGATCTGTATTGAGCTGTGCTAGGACTCTAAAATACACACAGATTCTGGAGGCTTAGGAAAAAAAAAAGGATGTAACATATCTTGTTGCATTTATTACTTGTTGGAGTGTTAATATTTTTGATATATTGGGTTAAATAAAATACATTATTAAACTTAAGCACATTTTCCTTTTTAAAAATACGACTCCTGGAAAATTTAGAATTTCCAATGCGCCTCGCATTATAAATTCTGTTGGGCAGCACTGGACTAATGTATCTTATGGTCATCCAAGAGGTGGATGGAGGGTGACCATTTCCAAAATTTATTAGACTTCAGATTCTTTTTATTCAGATAGAAATTCATGAAATTTGTGTTCCATGGAATATGCTTCAGGAAAATGATCCAGCTCTGAGAGGTGATTTTATGATGTTATAAGTGATGGGGGATTGAGAGTTCTGGATCTCCCCTTTGCCTTTGGTTCCAGCCAGTGGCCCATTCTGTCAGCAACTAGAGAGCTGGTGCACTGGGCCCCTCAGCACAGCTCTTGGCCAGGTTCTGGCCATGTCATTGATTCCAACCTTCCTCACCTATTTCTCCCTACCTAATATTTAAAAACATTTATCAAATTCATCGATAAATAATTAGCAGATGGTAAAATGCACCCAATTCAATGAGTTTTGACAAGGCATACCCCTGTATAACCATAACCACAAGCAAGACATAGAACATTTCATTCACCCTAAAAAGTTTTCTCGAGGTCCTTCCAAGTTAATCCCAATGCCATCCCAATCCCCAGCCTGGGCAACTACTGATCTGCTTTCTCATTCTGTTTTCTTGACCTCTGATTTCAATCTTTCTCTCCTCTACTCCTGTCATTCATATCTGATATGGCCATCCCGTCTCTCCAGAATGCTTCCTTAGACAAGTCTTTTCATCTCCACCTCGGCTCTGTGCTGCTTCCAGCCATTCTCATTGTTCCATCAATTCCATCTGGAGCCCTGCTCAGCATCAGCCAGTCTAATCAGGAGGGATTTCTCTGAGCCATGCCCACCTCCTTCCAAAGAGGTTCAGACAGGCAGGAAGAAACCGAGGAGGTTCTTTGTCTGGTGATGCTTCTTACAGAAGATGCCACATAGTGTTTCCAGAGTCTAGAATCCTACCTGCGGTGTAGCCCTGGTCCAATCTCTAGCTCCACTTGCACTGGCCAATTATGATGGTGCAGGAGAGTCTGCCATAGAAGGAGGGGTGAGGCAGATGGGAAGTGCTGGGGCAATGGAACAGTGAGGAAAGGAGCCGGGAAGGAGGAAGCTGAGGAGATGGTGCAGGTTTCAATATGGCCCCATATTGGAATTCCCCTTGGAGCTTTAAAAATGCAATCTGTGTTCAGAGTAAACTTTGGAGATTGTAATTGGCTTTAAATTTTATTTTAATTTCCCCAACTGATTTTAATCTATAGCCAGGTTTAAGATCCTGTAGGACTGACCACTATCTTGGTGAATTATCCGGGTGGCTGTGTCCAGCTGATAAGTCCAGAGGGGTCTGCCTGAACTTAGACCTCTCGCTGGAACATTGCTTGTGGGTCCCCAGGCCCTACGTGAAGACAGCTGGGAGAATAGCAGCCATTCTACGATAGGTTTTAGCAGTGAGTTCAGGCTGAAATGAGACTGGGACATAGTCTATCCAATGGCTTCTAGGCACTGGTGCTGCCCCCAAATGACCCTGACACAGAAATCATTCAACTCCCCTCCCCTCCAAACCACAGGACCAGTAATGAGAAGATAATTTCCCTAGACTATCTCTGGGGTAGACAAAAAACTACCAAAGGCAAGGCCACTGATGGGAGAGAAATGTTCACAGGGAACTGTGGTAGTTTAGTATTGCCATACATAAGTGTGAGGGGTAGCAGGCGAGCAGGCTGCATGGGGTAGCAGCTGGGTAGGGGCCAGCGCGTGGAGGGCCTCATGTGGCCGGTGAGTGGATTCGCCTTTTATCCTGGGGAGGTGACGAGGCCATTACAAACTTTGAACTTGGGAGTCAAGGATATGGCTTGATTCTTGCAGGCTTGCTCTGACAGCACGAGGGATTGGGTGCAGGCTCGCAAGGCGCCCCCCAGGGAGGCTGTTGGCATAGCCTGTTCCCTTTTCTGGTTGTGAATATTCGTTTTCCTCCTCCCGCATCTTACTTAGGAAGCCAAACTGATCTCCCGGTTCCCCTCCCAGTCCCTCTGCCCCTTCCAGCTTCCGGATTATTCTGGGGTCCCTGTGGGGTGGGGTGGGGGTGGGAGGGGCTGTGCGTTGAACAACTTGAAGCTGCAGTGAACCACTGAGGACTGAGGAGCCCCACGGCCCTGGGTTTTACCAGTGGTGGCGCCTCGTGGTGAGGATGCTGGTGGCGGAATGTTCTGAACAGGGGATTCTTTTCAGGAGTCTACTGAGAAACTACTAGAAATGCCAGCACTTCCCTTGAGGGCTGTTTCCTGCAATAGGATCACTCTGGGCAGCCGCGTATGAATTTTACTGGTGCAGCCATTGCCACAAGCCATTGCAGCCTCTTGATGTATTGCTTTCAAGGCTAGTTTGAGTCACACAAGGAAATCAGTCTGATTTTTTTTTTAATTAATTTTGATTTATCCTAAAAGTGATATATCCTCATTATAGAGAAAATTCTCCTTTTTTTGACCCCAAATATTAGATTTGGGCACCAACCCGATTCACCTCTCTTGGCTCTGAATGTCTGTTCCCTGTTTCCAAACCTCACATCCCACTCAGAGGATTGAGATCTGCTATAGGCTCTGGGGGCAATTTCAAAAGGATGTTTTTCAACACTCACTTCTGTCAACTCTGGAACATTTGGTAAAAATCCATTCATTACCTTATAGCGGCGCCTCATAAAGTTGCTCTGGAATCCAGGTTGCCCTCCAAGAACTTTCAGTGAAAATGGCTTCTCTGGGTTGGCTGTGATACTAAGCAGATCTCCGCCTGGCTCCTCCTTCAACTGCTTTTGTCTGTACGTGAGCCAGTGTCTGCAGAGTGCCGCCCCTTGGCCTTGAAGGTGACCTCAAGTTGGTGATGACCCCGGCTGTCTTCTCCACCCCTCCCCGAGAGACTGAAGCCTCTGCATGAGATGCCAGGCAGTGCCCCGGTGCCCGCTATTTCCCCGAAGTCACTCGTTTCCTAGGAGAAGCATTTATGGGGCAGGACTACAAGCATTGCATCATCCTTGATCTACTACTTTTACAAAGGAGACTGAGCAGTAATTATTTATTATTTGAATTTACACGGGCTCATAAGTATCTCTACACCTAAACCTACATTGGAACAAGGGCTGCTCAGGTTCCCACGATGGGCTGGCCACTTTCTCAGGGGTTTAGAATGAGGCCTCTGGTGGCCACGTTTGAAGACACCTGGTACTGCTCCTTAATGTGGTTTTTGCAGTTCTGTCAGCATTGAAGGCTTCCAAAATTCTCTGAACTTGCTACTTGGCTAAAGCACAGGGACCCCAGTTTCCTGTGGCTGCTCATGACTACACACTTGGTGGTCAAAAACAACAGATATTTATTTTCTCACAGTTCTGGAGGAACAGGCATCCAAAACCAAGGGGTTGGCAGTGGTGTTTCCTTCTGGAGGCTCTGGGGGAGAATCTGTTCCATGCCTCTCTGGCAATCCTTGGCCTCCCTTGGCTTGTTGCTGCATCTCTCCAATTGCTGCTCCATCTTCACATGGCCTTCCCTTCTGTGTCTCAAATCTCCCTCTCCTGTCACTTATAAGGACACCCATCATTGAACTTAGAGCTCACCCCAAATCCAGGATGATCTCATCTTGTTAAACCTGCAAAGACCCTGTTTCCAAATAAGGTCACCTTTGCTGGTTCCAGGGGTAGGACTAGGGCATATCTTTTTGGGGGACGCTACAAACCCTGCCCTTCAGGGGCCACACAAACTGACTCTTGGTTTCCACACTGAGATTTGGACACACGCCTCTGGACAGCATGTTCCCAACTTCACTTGCCACTAAGTCTGTTTTGCTGTACCTTCCTCAAGATTTAGTGACACCCCCCCATTTCTCCCCTCATTCCACACTGCATTCTTAGTGCTAGGTGCTTGAGAGCAACTGTTATCAAGTTTTCCTTTAAGCAATGACATAATTCTTATTCAGAATAAAATTTCTGTAGATGCCCAAATATGTAAAGAGGTGTAGACATAAAAGCCTTGTTGAGGGAGCAGTGTGGTGCGGGGGAAAAGCTCTTTTTTCCCCCTTTGCTGCCTGGGAATCCACAAAGAGCTCGTTAAACATGCCCCAGGATAATCCCAGATTCAGAACTTGAAGGTTTAAGTTTCAGTCCAGGAATTTGCATTTCAAGCATCCCTGGTGATTTTGATGCAAGATTTAAATATTTCAAAAATTAAAAACAAAACAAAACTCAGGTGATCTAATTCAGTAGGTCCAAGACCACACCTTGTTGGACATTCTCTTATGGTCTTGAACAGTTACAGTTTGAAAAAATACTGCTTTAGAGATAGCTGGCTGAGGAATATATAATCCCCAACCTGAGAGATCTTAGAGTCTAATAGAAGATGTTGTGAAATAGATAGGTGATGACTACTGGGGATTGAATCATGTCTCCCACAAAGACATGCTTAAGTCCTAACCCCCTGTCCCGTGTGGGGGAGCCCATTTGTAAATGGACCTTTGAAGATTATTATTAGTTAAGGAGTGGACTCATTTGTGAGTAGGATCTTTGAAGATCCTATTTAGATGAGGCCCAACTGAATCAGGGTGGGCCTTAATCTGAATGGCTGGAGTCCTTATAAGGCAGAGGAAATTCGGATGCAGAAGTCAGTAGAAGCCAGAAGTCAGCAGAAATCAGAGGAACAAAGGAGAGAGAGAGAGATTGTCATGTAATGGAGGATTGCCGGAACACTACAGATTCTGGGAGAAAGAGTCCGCCAATACCTGATATTGCACTTCTAACCTCCAAATTCCTATTGTTTAAGCCAAGCCACTGCGTGGAATTTGTCGCAGCAGGCCTGGCAAGCTAAGACAATGACAGATAGCAATAATCACTTTCTTATTGTGCCACTCATTAAACAATTAGAATGTTCTGGGTCTGCACTATCTTGACTCCATTTCTGGGAATCTTTTTTTGCATAAGAGACTGAGAAGGCTCCTGGTAGAGAATTCATTTGAGAACAATGTTTCGGTTTGCTAAAGCTGATGAAATGCAATATACCAGAAATGGGTTGACTTTTTCAATGGGGTTTTATTAGGTTAAAATTTTTTGGTTGTAAGGCCATGAAGATGTCCAAATTAAGGCATAAGAGGAAGATAACTTCTCAGAGGAAAGGCTGCTTGGTTCCTCTGTCACATGGGAAGGCACATGGCGATGTCTGCTGGTCCTTCTCTCCTGGTTCTGGTTTCAATGACTGTCTCCAAATGTCTCCGGGCATTTCTCTCTCTCTCTCTCCAAATGTCTCTGCCTTTTATATCCTCTCATAAAGGGCTCCAGTAAAGGATTAAGACCCACCTTGAATTGTGGGTCACATCCCAATTAAAACACCAATTTAAACAGCCTAACCAAAAGGTCCCATCCACAATAGGTCTGCACCCTCAGGAATGGATTAAAAGAACATGGTGTTTTCTGGGGTACATAAACCAGCACAGACACAGACATTGGGAACACAATTTTGACCCCATTACAAAGCCTTGCTAGGAGGGAAGCTACCATATCCTCAACTCTCAGGGTCTACCACAATGCCTGACATAAAACGGGCATTTAATAGTATTTCATTTGAACAGATAAATGAACGAATGCTTGAAGAATGAATTAGAGAGTTGTGTTTGGCCTATGGCTCCCCATGGCTACAACCCTTCAGTCTAACATGGATTCAAGGATTTGTGTCCCAATCTTAGACAGAAGGTGAGCTGCAAGGAAAATTTGAAAAACACACTTTCATTAAAAAAATTTTAAGACATAGGGGTGCAACAGCACTGCTTGTCCATTTACATAATAATTGGGGAGAGAAGGATTCTTCCTTCTTGGACTGCAAACACAGAGAGGCTTTGATGTCTAGAGGGCCAGTGAGTCTTTGAATCTTAAGGGTGTGATGCACCTGCTTGAGCAGATAGGACACTGGGGTAGTGAGTAGCAAGTGGCTTGCCAGTGGGCAAGAGGGGTAGGAGCCTTCATGACCTCTCTAAACAGTGGTAGTTTCAGGCATGTACATCACCCAAGAGTTGTATCAAGGCGGAAGAGAAAGAAACGGCATAGCACAGGATAGATGATGTGACATGTCTGTGAGGACCTGTGAGATGTTTCTGGAGTAGTATTTGAAGAGGTCTTGGCAGAAAACCGAAGCAGTGCTTCTTGAACTTCAGTGTACCCTTGGGGTTGTTTAAGTGCAGATTTCGATTCAGTAGGTCGGGGTAGGGCCTGAACTTCCTCAGTTCCAAGAAGCTCCCAGGAGTGATGCTAGTGCTTCTGATCAATGAACCTCACTTTGAGTAGCAAAGCTTTAGAGAAATTATGATGTCAGGTGTTGATAAAAGCCAATGAAGTAAAGGTTTTATTAATAGGGAACCATGAGTATACCCACTTTGGTCTTGTTTTGGGGAAATCTAGATGATATTTGTAAATGAAGAATAAATTCAGGGCCAGAACTTGTTGAAACAGGTATTACACTTCTATCAATGGCCTGGATGGGTAGAATTCATTCAAGAGAGAAGTATTTGGGGGGTGGTTTTCCGAAGATCTTAGCAAAAGCAGTAGGGGGAAGCACTCTTTCTTAGGAGAGGGTGGGGATTGTTAAAAGAAAAAGAGTAATGTGCACTTAGCTGTCTTTCCCACCCTTAATCCTTCTGTTCCTTAGATTAAGCAATGTCAGATCAGAGAGCTAATCAGAGGGCATGCACGGTCGTGGTAGGAGCTTGGAGCTGGAGTGGTGGCTGGTTGTCACTAACGGAAAAAGGTGATTGCACATGTGGCTGATTAGGTTATCTTCAATGTCTTATACCAGTTAAAATTCTATTCTACCATTTGCTGATTTATAAAAGTTTTTACCATACAATTGGAACTCTAAATTGCTATCATTTGATGGAGTATTTCATATTGAAAGAGAAACAATTTTTTTTCTCCTGGTTGTAAAGGAAAAACAAATTGATACTTTGTAAATATTTGGTAGTTTAATCAAAGAAATATAGGTGGATTCTACAATTAAGGATTACTATCACGATAATAACATTATCAAAATTGCAGGTCAAATTAAAAAATGTTCAAGAGCATCATGTTCCCTCAAAATATAAAATGAAAAAGGTGAACGCTGGGGCAAAGACCAGGGGTGAGCACATACTTTAATAAAAACCATATATTTGTACCATATTTTACTTTCAAATTTTCACTAGATAAAAGACAACTTGACCCAGTGCCAGATATAGATTCTTCCTGCCAGCTGAACTCATGAAAACTCATTTTCTTCCCCTGAAACAGTTGGGGAGAGAGGCCATCTACCACATTCTTTACTATATCAAATTCAACCAGTGGGTTTAAATAAGACTAAAAGGTATCAGCAGCTACCTGATAAAAGGTATGGAAAATTTCAGTTCAAGAGTTTGAGACCTGGGCTTATCATTAGCATGATAGCAACAAGACACTGCCTTCAGAAATTGCAGGAAATGAAAGGGGAATCAACTTCTTATTTGTCAAAGAGAGGATATAACTTTACCCACTTTATGATTTATGTCAACCCAATTAATGAAAATACCTTATAAGCACTGACCATTTAAAAATATAAAAACAAAAAATAGGCACCCTACCTGCATCCTTACTACAAGCTAGAAGAGGGTGATTCACATGTTAGAAACTTAAAGTGGTGCCTGCTAGATGCAGCCCTGATGAGTTTAGATGGAAGCAGCTCAAGAGGACTTGGTAAGTGATGGAAATCAAGGATCCTGAACCCCATGAACAACTCCTCATTTGGAGGGGTGAAGAGTAGAGGTGAAAGCAGGACACAGGACCAGTAAACAACTCTCTTGGAGTCCCTTATGTCCCTGTGGGCTGAACTCATGGACAACTGTGCTGGGAGCTTTAACAGCCAATGAGCTGTTTAACAGCCACTGGGCAGAGGGATGCAGGGATGACAGCCCCAGAACAAGAAGGACCAATCTCAGGGCAGCGGGGCCAAGGGCCTGGCGGCACAGGCATTGGCACAATGCAGAGTCCCCATTTGTGGCAGGGAAATGTGCTCTTCCTGATGTGCATTTCTTCTCTGAGGTGATGGGGGCAGCACCAGGAAAGTGACCAGAGGAAATTAGAGGCAATTTTATCCTTAGGTCTGGGGGCAACGGCTGCTACAAGTTCTTGAGCATGGTGCTAATGGAGTGTCCTCTCACTGTTGGGTAAGGACATATTCCAAAAGTAATGAAAGGAAGCTGAGCTATGACGAGTCTGGCCCTGAGCACAGAGACTTCACCACCCTGCAGAGATGAGCTTCCTCTGACCCCAGGCTCTTCTTCACTTTTCCCAGGGTGTTGGATCACTGAACTGGCTCAGGAATACAGCCTCAGATCCCAGATCCAAATATTAACAGCATCCAAGTAGACAGTGTGGAGGACACTCTATTTTGGAATAAATAGTTCTTGATGTAATTCCCATCATTTAAAGAAGGGGAAATTAAGTACAAACTAATATGGAGCCAATGAATAGATTCTACAGAATAAAGGAAAAAAGAGGAGAAGAAAATATTGTTTTAAAAATATTACTTCAATAAAGATACTGCTCAACAGCATGTACTTTGTACTCTCACATCTCAAGGAAACAAGGAATGTAGCAAATGAGATGAAAGAAGAAATAATAAGATACTCGAGCAGAGCAGAGCAGAGAACAAACAGGTTGAGACCAAGCCGAAATTAAAAATAAATTAGATAAGAAATGAATTTCAAGTAAGTACATATGCTCTAATAGAATTTAAAAATTCATTCAAAGCAGAATTGATTCTACAGAAAATCACATCAGGAACGTGGAAGACATATTTGCAAAGCTCCCTCAATTGCAAAGGAAAGAGACCATAGCATTATTTTATTCTTAAAATGGGTTGTTAGAAAATTATTTGTTCAAATAAGATGACTTTAAAAATACATTTTATTGATTTTCTTCTAATTACAAATGAGTACACGATCACTAATGAAAACATAGAGAAGAAAAATTTCACTCCCCACTACCATTTTTTTATATATCCATTTTGTCTTTTTCCCGTGCATATAACTAGATTGACTGTTGCAAGGAATCTTTGCATAGATTATATATGATATATAACTATACATAGTATACTAAACATAATATAGACATATATGTATAGACATATATATATACACACATCTACATGCACACAAATATATGTCTGTTTCTCTCTTTCATACAATTTAATAACTAGTATAAAATAAAGCAAGATGGATAGTTTCTAAATTAGAGAAGGATACATGGTTCATGTTTTAAAAGCCCCATCTCAGTCCCTTGTCCTCCTTATCTCTAGTTTGCTCTGTGTCTAGGGTAGTTCTGGTAGAGTCTGCCTACCCCAATGCTTTCGGGAAGATTTGCTCATAAGTAAAAGGAAAGAGACCCCATGTTTTTTCACATCTCCAGCCTCCAATGTGGCAAGAGAGTTTGTCCCAATAACCACAATACAGGCTTATTTCTTCTCCTCCCTTAGCAAGGGTAGAATAGGGGCTTTGGAGTTGGGGCAGCATGGGTTGGGGGGTGGGACACAGCTGGCAGAGCAGTGAGAATCTCCTGGCCAACACATGTTTTCACTTGGGACTATTCCATCTCTGAATTCCCCATTCAGCCCACAACCTCCTTATCAGCTTCTTCTCTCAATTATTCCTCCTCTGTCTGAAGAGGCTTTGGCTTCCTTACCAACTTTAAGTTTTTCACATTTATTGTCCCATCCTGCCATTAAATCTCCTTTCTCAAGCTCACTTCTCTTCTCTTTTAGCAATAAACTGGTCCTTGTGCCCTTGAACTGTGAGCCCCTGCATCTGTGTACCTGTATTCCCACACTCGTCGCTCGCATGACCATGCAGTCTTCAATCTCAGCCAGGCTCTCCATGCTGCCGAAAGATGCTTCTGCATTTCCCAAATTAGCTCTGTCTCCCCAAATCTACTAAGGCTGTTTCAGAGCTTCTCTGCTTTCTGACGCCTCCAACCTTACCACTTTCTTTACCTGATTCCCAGCAAATGAAATGGCCACACTCTTCCTAGAGAAAATAGAAGCCACAAAGTTCCCACAACTTCCATCAAGTCCACCAAAGACGTACATCTACCTTCACTCACAGAATCCTACCCTCCTGTCTTGTAGTAAGAGACTAGGCACTTCTCCATATATGAGTCTATTACCCGCATCTGTGCTCTGAACTAGATTGCTTCTTAATGTCAACATTTATATCTGTTTGGGGCTTTCGCATCTTTATAAAACTACTCTCTATCCCCTGCCTTCCTTGAGCTACAGTCCCCTCTCCCTTCTTGACCTTTCAGATAAAGTTCTTTTAAGAGTTATCTGTAATTACTATCTTCACTTTCTCCCTTTGCTCTCACTTTCTCACCACTGAGATCTGGCTTTTTCTCCGATCATTCCATGAAGCTGCTCCTGAAAAGGTCATCCACAAGCCACTTGTAGCTAATGTTAAAGGGCTCTCCTAAGTTCTTAGGCAGGAAATCCCCTCTGGGTAAAATAGCACTGTTGACACGTTTCTCCATCTTAGAACACTTTTATCTTGGCTTCTGTGGCACTGTACTTTCCTGGTTTTTGTCCTACTTCTCAGATTGCTTCTTTTCAATCTTCTTTGTTTTTTTCCTCTAACCCTTAAGTATCGGTGTTCTTTAGAGTCCTCCTTTCTTGTCACTCAACACATTTTCTCCCAGATGATTTCCAAAAGCAAGTTACTTGCTGATGACCACCATTCATTTGTTCAACAAAAATATATTGAAATAGAAAATGAATAACAGGAAGAATAAACAAATTTTTTATTCTTTGTGAGCCTGAGTATAGAAAAGAGTGAGAGTAAAAATATACAAGGTTAGAAAAAAATGAATTACAGCTATAATCACAGGTACAGAGGAAATTAAAATTTCAGGGAAAATTCTAAATCTGGCTCCATGGAATACATTTAAGAAATCTACAGAAAGGGATGATTTCCTTATATTATAATATAAAATATAATTTACCAAACTTGACCCAAGAAATAGAAACTTTCTCTAGACCAATTTCTGATGAGTGAGATTAGAAAGAAGCTTAAAGAGTTCCCATTGGGAAGCCACTGGGGTCAGAGTGTATCACAACTGAATTCTTTGCAACTTTTAAAGAAGAGTAATTGCAAGATTAATTTAAAAATTCCAGATCATGGGAAACGGTAGAAAACACCTCAACTCACTGCAGGCAGCCAGCATAAATACAATATGAAAATCTTAAAAGATGTCACAAGAAAAGAAACTTTAGCTCAGTCTCATACATGAATATAGAGGCAAATGTTTAAATAAATACCAGAAAATAGGACCCTGCAATGCATCACAAAAAAAACATCCAGTGAAGTTTGTTCTAGGTTCCGTAATAAGAATCCATCAAGTTAACATATTAAATAAACAAATTAAAAAGAGAAAATAAAAATGAACGTATCAGTAAATCATGAAAAGGCATTTTTAGCATCCATTTCTAATGTAAGTCTAAGTGAAATATGGATAGAAGAAAGTGACTTTCATATAACAAATATGGTCTAGACCAATTTCTCCCACACTGACAACAAACATGATTATAAATAGAGAAATAATAAAACATTTCAATTAAAATCAGGAATTAGGCAGGGGTGCCTGCCACCAGTGTTATTATTCAACTTTGTCTTGAATGTTCTGATGAATGCAATAAGACAGAGGATGAAAAAACTGGTATAAACATTAGAAAAGGGAACAAAAATTCTTTTTGCTGATAAAATAATTACATAACCAGAAACCACAAGAGGATTTAGCAAGAAATAAATATGAATACTTGGTAAGTTGATTGTTTACTTTTTTGTTGCTTTGTTTGCTGAATAGTGTTCCATTATATGGACATAACACATTTGATTATCCCTTCTCCTGTTCATGGATGTTTAGATTGCTTTACATCCTTTTATAAATAAGGCTACTATGAACATTGTATACAGGTGTTTTCATGTACATCTGTTTTCATTTTTCTTGGGTACTTAGGAGTGGAATGGCTGGGTTGAAAGAGTCTGCACTGTATGATTCCATTTGTATAAAATTTTAGAAAATGCAGACTAATCTATAGTTACAGAAGCAGATAGAGACCACAGACCTCCGAGTCCTGGTGCCTGTGGGTGTGGAATGTGCCTGCACCAGCTGTGGCCACTGCAGGATTTGAAACATGAATCCTTCATTCTTTCTGACTGCCCTTTGCTTGGGAACAGCCTCAGCTGCTCCAAAATTTGATTCAAGTTTAGACGCACAGTGGCACCAGTGGAAGGCAATGCACCAGAAACTAAACAGCGTAAATGAAGAAGGTTGGAGGAGAGCAGTGTGGGAGAAGAATATGAAAATGATCAAACTGCATGATTGGGAATACAGCCAAGGGAAGCAGAGCTCCAGGATGGGAATGAATGCCTTTGGTGATGTGACCAGTGAAGAATTCAGGCAGGTGATAAATGGCTTTTAAAAGCAGCAACACAAGAAGGGGAAAATGTTCCATGAACCTTCCTCTGCTGTGGTCCCCAAATCTGTGGACTGGTCTAAGAAAGCCTACACGACTCCTGTGAAGCATCGGGGTCAACAAGTGTGGTTCTTCTTGGGCTGTCAGTGCAACTTGTGTCCTTGAAGGACAGATGTTCCAGGAAACTGGCAGATTTGTTTCACTCAATGAGCTCTTGAGCCGGGACAACAAAGGCTGCAATGGTGGCTGAATGGCCAGTGCTTTCCAGGATGTCCAGGACTGTAGGGGCCTGGATTCAGAGGAATTCTACCCATATACTGGAAGGGACATGACCGGTCACTGCAAGCCTGAGTATTCTGCTGCCAGCAATGCTGGCTTCGTGGACAACCCTCCACGGGAGAAGGCTCTAATGATGGTGGTGGCCACTGCAGCTCCCAGCTCTGTTGGCACCAATACCAGCCATGACTCCTTCCAGGTCTACACGTCAAGCATCTATTAGGAGCCAGATTGCAGCAGCAGAGCCACGGATCATGCTTTCTGGGGTTGGCTATGGCTTTGTTGGCTCGTCAAGAACACCTGGGGTACATATTGGAGGCAGGAAGGACTGCATACAGATGGCCGACGACCGGGACAACCCCTGAGGAGTCGCCACAGCAGCCAGCTCTCCCACCGAGTGACCTGAGGCAAGATGACAATGAAGGACCCGAGGATGATGTAGAGAGGAATTTTATTTTATAACCAACCAACCTTTAATGTGTGGGATAAAACACTTGAATCATTGAGGATCCAAGTTGCAGTTTGAATTCTGTCACATTGTTACAGTGGTAAAACACTACTGCTATTTAATTACTGCTGTAAAGAGTTTTGTACTATTAACTCATTGCTTATTGCTAAGACTTACATGTTTAATTTTTTTCTTCTACTTTTCAGGGAAATTTTCAACTTTCTCTTCCAACTCTTTTGCTAAAGTTAAGTAATTTTAGTGGTCAAAGTTTTGATCATCAATAAATCATTCTTGTTTTACAATTATTCTTTTTGGAAATGTGTTCTTGTTTTGTTTTATGGACATTTTGTTTGTTTGTTTGTTTCTGTCTCCTTTCTAGATGAAAGTTACCTGAAGTCGAACACTTTAATCTATTTTGGTCAACTATATCCCTTGCATGTAGTAAAATGTTTGACACATCAGAGGTACTCAATAAATATTTCTTTAGTGAATAAGTGGATCTCTCCGGAGACGGTAACTAGAGTTTCTCTGAAGTTGTCTTTTGCTTCCCATATTGTCTCTATTTCCTGTTTGATTGTTTTGGCCTCTCTCTTTCATGGTGGAATATTTCTTCAAAGTCTGGGAATCCTCTGTTGTCTGTCCATATTTGAAAATGAGTCTGGGTGCTTGGGGCCAGCAATGAGAGCCCATTTGGGCTCATTCCCTTTTACCCCAGCCTCTCTGGGAACAGCTCATGGGGCTTGGTAAGTAGTGAGCTTCACTGTTGGACAAATTGGATTTTTACCTGTGACTCTCAATATCAGTATTTTTAGATGTTTTCTATTGGATTTTTCTGTTTCATAAGAGAAGAATCTTCTAATTTACTAATTTACTGTTTGCGAGGGGGAGGATGGGTAAGGATAGCGTAGTGTGGTAATAAATAGTCACCTAAATGCTGACCAGAAGAAGAGGGCTGAGGATCTTCCTATTCAGCATATAGACTTTTCACTTCACCCCGCAGTACTGCCCTAGACCATGGGTCCACCAACTATGGCCCATTGACCCAACCCAGCCCACTGCCTGCTTTTATAACTAAAGTTTTATTAGCACACAGCCACACCCATTTATTTACATATTGTCTGTGGCTACTTTTGTCCTACAAAGTTAAAGTTGAGTCGTTGCAGCAGAGACCCTATGGCCCATCAAAACTAAAATAACCGCTATCTGGAGCTTTTCAGAAAAAGTTTGCTGGCTCCTGCCCTAGAACTTTACCTCCACCCTCTTCTATGTCTGGTGGCCAGAAGTCCAAATATTTTGTAGTTCGTTTCCTCCAGAGACTATTCCTCCCATTTCCTAAAGAAGAAGAGTTAAGATACTTGCCTAACTCTGGAGTGGGGATGACAGTTGGAAGTTTAGTTTCTTCTTACACACGTTTTCACACAAGTCTCATATTTTTAGCATCTCCACAATCTTTAGCAGATCCTAGTGCCCCCAATTTCTTATTTAATAAAAGGTTATTCAAGGTGGTTCATTAGTGTGCTTTGCTGTGGGCATCTAGGGTTGAATTTCCTCAGCTTTTCTAAGCCATTTTCCATTTCTTCATTTAGTCTTCATCCTCATATATTGTGACTTAGGGCTTAGGGAAGTCTCTTAGGTTTACTCTGATGGTGATTGTGTTTCTGTTTCTTATTCTGTTTGTTGACCTGAGGCTTTGAAATTATCTTAAAGTTTAAATGGAAGTATTAGTTTTTGAGAAGAGCAAAAAAAATTGATAAACATATCTCAGAACATACTATAAATTCATCCAATAAGATGAATACGTTATTGGCATGAATATATTGATATTGACCAATTTAAAATGGACTATTGAAACAAAAGAGTGAATGTGGTAAAGTATTTCAGCTTAAGAGATATGCAGTAAAGTATTTCAGCATATGAGATAATTAAATATATGACTATATTGTCAAGGTTTTTTTTTTTTTTTGTGGACGATGGAATTCACCTTATTCATTTTAAGTGTAAAGGTTTTCTTAAGATGTGTTAGGTTGCTCCTCGAAACTGTCTAGGAAGATGAAAGAACAGTGGTTGGATATTATGCAGCCAGGAAGGAGGTCCAATCCCACCTGGGACTCCTCAAGCCGAGGTTCCATTGCTGCTGCTCTTACTGCTTGGCATTTATGGTATAAGAACTTGAGCAACCCCTCACAGCTTAAGAGAGAACAAAGTTTCTACTCCACTGTGCTTGCCAGGAGAGTTAATATCCCTGTTTGCAGCTACTTATCGTGCTGCCCTCTCTGCTGCGAGACTTGCTTGCGCAAGGTTGCATGGTACCATGTGCATCACGTGTAGAATCATAGTATAAAAGGGTTTGGAAATACAGGATTTTTAGCCTTCCAAAGTCTATATTATAAGAAGGCAAGCTAGGAAGGGGAGAGCTGAGTGAGCCAAACCACAGTATTTTCCACAGTGAGAAAGTTAATGTGGCAGCACATCTGAAAGAACATAGCACCGGACTCCCACCTTAAACTGTTAAAAATATCTGGACAAAAAGGGTGAAGGATATCATAACATTTGAAAAAAAAATCCACATGGTGTAGAGACTTTAAATGGAATAAGAATAACAGTAGAATTCTTAGAAAAAATGTCTTAAATTTCCTCCATAGGCAAAAGAGGAAACCCAGAAATTATAGAAGAAGAGATGTTTGACCACAAAAAGAGTAAAAAAAGTTGACATAAGCCAGCATTACTCAAAGTGTGCACAAGGGATCAGGGACAGTCTAGAGTTTTCTACCAACCATGTCAAGATAAGCTAGAAGCTGAAAGTAGGCACTTACAAAATTTCACAGTGATTTAAGATTGCCATGACTCCCAAGTGTGTGATTTTGTATTTTATGAATGTATTGATCTGCTGTGGATTGGAAATTTTAAAATACTGTTCCTTCACCACAGAGAATTTGAGAAGCACTGCCATAAATAAGTACATAGACAAGTGTGTGCTCTGGAAAAAAAGTTACTTGCAATGCAGCTGACAAAGGATTAAAATCTGTACACCAAGAATTATACAAATTGGGATAAAAAAATGGGAAAAATGGATCAAGGAATAATCTATCATTTAGAGAAGTCAAATCCGAATATCCAATAAAATAATACGTCTTCTGAACTCATTAATGGTGAGGAGTGTTTCCACTCTTCAGACTTATAGAAATTGAAAGGGCTGTAACACCTAGTGTAGATATGGGAAACTGCCTCACATTGCTAATGGAGAACTATGCATTGTTAGAGACCTTTTTAGAAAGCGATCTGCAGCATCCATTAAAATGAAAATATATTTCATTTGATTCAGTAGTACCCTTCGTGGGAATCTATCCCATCAAATCAAAGCAAATGTAAGTAAGCATATCTCTTCAAAGATGTTTACCGCAGCCCCTTTCATAGGTGCAAAAAATTAGAAACAAGGTAATGCCAATAATAGGGGAAAGGCTGGATAAATCATGGTCCTCCACCCCAGTAAATGAATTAGAATTGTACCAATTACCTTGGCAGGATTTTAAAGAGGTATCCTTGAGTGAGAAAAACAAGATGCAGAGAAGGGTATTTAATATAATCACATTTTTTATGAAACAATAAATGACAAACCCCTGTGTATGTACATGTCTGTGTATCTAAATGCATGTTGAATTATAACTATGAAAAATTGGAGAAAAATACAAAAGATACATGCTAGGTTGTTATCATGGATTATCGTGTATGCTGATGGAGATGTGTATGGATTTGGGAAATAGTGAGAGGGGAGGCAAGCAAAACTGAAAAAGCCTTCATTATAAATCCCATCTACATGATATGATTAAGTCTATGGAATGTATTCATTTTGTGTATATGCAGAAATATGTTTCTGAACACTATTTTTACAAAAGATGAGTTAGCTTTGTATCTACCATCCTGTCAGGATGGCCATGATAAAATGACAATAAAATAAGTCAATAAGGAAATCAGTCAGGAAATCAATATGGAAGAAGTTAATATGTTGATAGAAAAGTGTTCAAAGGACATATATAGCAATTCAGTGAAAGATAAGTACAAATCACCAACTACCATGTGAAAAATGTTAAACTTGATTAGTAACCAAAGAAACGCAAGTGAAAATATTATGAGATACATTTTTACATGTCAATTTTTGAAAGATTTTAAAAATTAGTAATCCGTGGATTGTGGATGGTCCTCTCAAATGTACTTCCAGAGAGAATAAATATTAAAACAGAATTTCTGGGGAAATTTTCAGTAGTGTGCTTCAAAACATGCAAGTTTCAGTGTCAGCATTGATTCCCTTTCTAGGTGGGAAGAGACATTCTGGGTGTGAAAGAATGCCCATTAAATGAATGAATAACAGAATCCCAGTGTTATTCACAGTAGTGAAACATCTGAAACCACCTAAATGCCCAACAGAAAAGAATTAGCTAAATATTGTACACCCGTATAATGCATTTAGTGTTATAAAAATATGCTCACAATATGTTGTGATTGAAAAATGCAGGTGAAACAACAGTATTAAAATTTTGCTTATTTTTGAGTAAAATATACATTTATATATAG
This sequence comes from Choloepus didactylus, assembly GCF_015220235.1. Lineage (NCBI taxonomy): Eukaryota > Metazoa > Chordata > Mammalia > Pilosa > Megalonychidae > Choloepus > Choloepus didactylus. Next base: position 5,010,235 of record NC_051324.1, read on the forward strand.
AAAAAATTGGAGAGACACACACAAAAATGTTAAAAGTAATTTGGTCGGGGCAGGGGAGGTTGGGATTATGGAGAACATTTTTTTTCTTTGTGCTGTTTCATAGTTTCCAAGTGTTCTATGTTGAGCATGTATTGGTTTTTTAATTAGAATGAAAAAAGATGTTATGAAACTGTTAAAAGGCTATAAAGATTACCATCTTCTGGAAGTGCTCTCCGAAGGGAGATTAAACAGTAGGAGTTATGTGCCCCATTCAGGAAGAGAGCTGGCCACAGGGCTATGTCACTCTCTCAACATCAGTTTGGCATATGAACTCTAACCTTTTGCTTTCAAAGCTGGAGATGTAATCAAAGGTAGGTCATTAGTTAATTGCTTTGAGGTTATTTCTTAAGTCTCAAGTGGGCTCTTATAAATGATTAGTAATATCATTACTTATACAATTGTGGGCCAGGCTATTATTGCTTTATCAGCACTGACTTGGGGTTTTATAAGCAAATGGCTCTCAAGTTGAGGTTCCCTAACCTCAAGACATGCAAAATGGTGGTCAGCTCTCCAAACTATTTTTTCTACATGAAAAGTGTAACATCAAAATTTGCATTTATCCTTACAGAGCTGTATGGATTGACAAAACCTCATTTTATTTTATATTATTTTATTACTTTTAATGGAATTCTCAGTTGATACATTGTGATGGATTGGTAGTTAGGATAGTTTTTGCCAAACATATAAATTGGGAAAGTTGATTTATGATTAAACAAATAAACAAAATTTCCTTTAGAAAAGTCTTTCAAAGATGGAATCAATTATTTTGTTTCTGGCTCAAAGATTCTTCTTGTAGTTGCATTTAGTATACAGGCTCAGAATCACTGCCGAAAGTTTTATTTCAACCCTGCTTCCAGCAGCAACTTGGTATGATATTTCAGAAGGAGAAGAACACATAAAGATCTCATCTAGTTTAACAACCATTCTCATTTTCCAAATGGGGAAAATGAAGCACAGAAAGACTGGCACAAAGTCATGATCACTGGAGGAAGGAGCTATCACCAGGATTTATATTTTGGGTTTCCTCATTTTTCACTTTTTCTTGAGTTCTAGGGTTATTTCCAAGTAACTTTTGCATGCAGAAGGCAAAAAACACCCACCCACACACTGAAAGTTTGAGAAGGAGAGATTTCTGTATGCACAGTTTCATCTTGTGTAGTTCTTTCACCACTTCTATGTGGTAGCTTCTGTAATTCGTCCCTTTCTAACAGGGGAGATGTTGAGATGTGAATAAGATAAGCAATTTGCTTAAAATCACAAAGCTAGTCGGAGGCAAAGCCAGGATTTGACCTTGAACAGTTTGAATCCAAAGCCATTGTCTTAACTCATCTATACTAATGTTACATTCCTATCCCTGAAAAAGGAGAGAAATCAACCAGAAGCCCTGTGAAGAGCATTCTTTCATAAAACAACTGATTCTGGCAACTGGCCCAGAGAGGAGATGGAAAACCAATTTAGTTTTACTAACATGACTGATATGTATCTTGAAACTGGGTTTCTTGCTGGAAGGTATTTAAAATCTTGTTTGTAAAACCTGAGTAACTTAAAAAATAAACAGCTGAAAGTTCTGGCCATTGTTGATCATCAGGAATATTATTTTTAAAGAACAGATTTATAGTTATTTTAACACCTGAATTAAATGAATATCTTCTGAATCTAGCTGATAGGTGCTTAAAAAGAAAAAAAAAAAAATGCTAAGTCTGCTCTTGGTCCATTCTGTAGTGATCAGAACAAAGAGAAAAAAAAAGAGGTTTTCCAGTGTTATTTCTGTTACTCTTTCCTGAGTAACTTTTTTCTGAGTTATGAAAATGTGCTGTGATGTTTCAGTTGTAAGACATTTAATGTTGGAAATACAATTTTGAGAGTCCATAAAAACCTTTCTAGGTAGAAGGATAGATTTAAATCTTGGGCTTTCAAGAAAAATTCTTAATAACCAAAATGACCAAAAAAAAAAAAAAAAAAGAAAAAAAAAGAAATAGCTTCAAAGGGCAAAATATTGTTGCTGGTTTGTGTATATTGTGTTGGGGATTTGAGGGATGGGTAGGAGAAGTGGGGAGGGTTCCTTCACTGATTTCTCGAAGCCCTTAGCAGGCTAACCAGGTAGATCAAAATTATAAAACATTTTGTAAACTGAAGAAATTAATGAATTCCCAAATACCCTAGCCCAAAGACCTCCATCAAATCTGCAAAACTTCTCACCCAAGAGGACAACAGCCTAAAATGTATGGAAGGAGCTTTATCCTCTTGGCACTGGTCATATATGCCAATATCTTATTACAACATTAAAAATTTTTATTAGAGAAGTTATAGGTTTACAGAATACAGAAAATACAGAGTTCTCATATACCTCCCTCCCTCACACATGCGGTTTTCCCTATTAACACTTTGCAATTGTTAAAAAATTATTATAATTATGTTAATTATAGTGCATAGTTTACATTATGGTTCAGTGTTTCTGTAAATTCAAATATGTAATTCAGTGGTGTTTAATTACAACCACATTGCCCTATCATCATCATCCATTACCTAAAATTTTCCTTTACCCCAAACAGAAATGATGTACCAATTAAGCATTAACTGCCCATTCCTACCGTCATCACAGCCCAGGCAACTTGTATTACAGTTTCAGACTATGAATTTTATTATTCTAATTATTTCATGTCAGGGAGATATGCAGTATTTATCCTTTTGTGTCTGGCTTATTTCATTCAACATGATGTCTTCAAGTTTCATGTATGTTGCTGCATGTATCAGAACTTCATTCTTTTTCATGGCTGCACTTTTTTTTTTTTAATAGTAGTCATTCTAGTGAGTAGGAAATGGTATCTCATTGTAGTTTTTATTTGGATTCCCCTAATGGCTAATGATGTTGAACATCTTTTCATGTGCTTTTTGCTCTTTTGTATATCTTTCGGAAAGTGCCTATTCAACTAGTTTACCTATGTTTAATTGGGTTGTCTGTCTTTTTGTTGTTGACATGTAGGATTTCTTTATACATTCTATATATATAAAACCTTTCTTGGATATATGGTTTCCAAACATTTTCTCCTATTCTTTAGGTTGTATTTTTACTTTAATGGTGAAGCTCTATGGTGCACAAAAGTTTTCAATTTTGATGAAGTCCCATTTCTCTATTTTTTTCTTTTGTTGTTCGTGCTTTTGGTGTATAGTTTAGGAAACCATTGCCTAACATAAGGTCCTGAAGATGCTTTCTTTTAGGAGTTTTGCAGTTTGGGTTCTTACATTTAGATCATTGATCCATTTTGAGTTAATGTTATATATGGTGTGATATAGGGGTCCACCTTCATTCTTTTGCATATGGATATCCAGTTTTCCCAACACCATTTATCAAAGTGACTATTCTTTCCCAGTGAGTAGAATTGGCACCTTTGTCAATGATCAATTGACCACAGATGTGAGGGTTTATTTCTGAACTCTCAATTTGATTCCGTTAGCTTGTATGTCTGCTCCTGTGTCAGCACCATGCTGTTTTGATTACGGTAGCTTTGCAATAAGTTTTCAAATCTGGCAGTGTGAGTTCTCCAACTTTGTTCTTCTTTTCCAAAAATGTTTTGGCTGCTTGGGGCCTCTTATCCTTCCATATAAACTAGATGATTGGCTTTTCCATTTCTGCAAAGAAGATTGTCCGGGTTTTAATTGGCATTGTGTTGGATCTGTAAATCACTGTGGGTAGAATTGACATCTTAACAATATTTAGTCTTCCAGTTCATAAACATGGAATGTCCTTTTATTCATTTATATCATCTTTGTTTCCTTTTATCAGTACTTTGCAGTTTTCTGTGTATAAGTCCTTCATATTTTTGGTTAAATTTATTTCTAGATATTTTATTCTTTTAGTTATTATAAATGGAATTTTTTATTGATTTCCTCCTCAGATTGCTCATTATCAGTGTAAAGAGACAATACTTATTGTGTGTGTTGATTTGGTACCCTGCCACTTTGCTGAATTGGTTTATTAGCTTTGGTGGCTTTGTTGTGGATTTTCCAGGATTTTCTATGTATAGGATAGTGCCATCTGCAAATAGGGAAAGTTTTACTTCTTCCTTTCAGTTTGTATGCCTTCTATTTCTTTTCCTTGTCTAATTGCCCTTGTTCAAACTTCCAGAAGTGACAGCAGACATCCTTTTCTTGTTCCTTATCTTAGAGGGCAAACTCACACTCTTACAATGGTGAATATTGAGGAGGGTGTTAGCTGTGGGTTTTTCATGTTTGCCTTTTATCCTGTTGAGGAAGTTTCCTTCTATTCCTAGTTTTCTATTATTATTTCTTTAAAATCAAGGAGTGGTGCTGAATTTTGTCAAATGCCTTTTTTGCATCAATTGAGATGATCATGTGGTGTTTTCCCTTTGTTCTATTAATGTGGTGTATTGCATTGATTGATTTTCTTAGGGTGAACCACCCTTGCATACCTGGGATAACTCCCACTTGATCATGGTGTATAATTCTTTTAATGCTTTATTGGATTTGGTTTGCTAGTATTTTGTTGAGGATTTTTGCACCCTTATTCATAAATGATATTGGTCTGCAATTTTCTTTTCTTGTGGTATTTTTATGGTATGTGTTGGGGTGATGTTAGTCTCATAGAATGAGTTAAGGAGTGTTCTATCCTATTCAATTTTTTGGAAAGGTTTGAGGAGGATTGGTGTTAGTTCTCCTTGGAACGTTGGGTAAAATTCAACAGTGGAGCCATCTGGTCCTGGGCTCTGTCTTGGGAGTTTTTTGATGACTGATTCAATCTCTTTACTTGTTATTAGTTTGATGAGCTCTTTACTTCTTCTTGAGACCATGTAGTTAGTTTGCGTGTTTCTAGGAATTTGTCCATTTCGTCTAGGTTACCTGATGATGGCATACAGTTATTCATATTATCCTCTTACAATCCTTTTCTTTCTGTGGGGTCATGAGTAATGTCCCCCATTTCATTTCTGATTTTATTTATTTGCATCCTCTCTCTTTCTTTGTTAGTCTAGCTAGAGGTTTGTTGATTTTATTGATCTTTTCAAATAACCAACTTTTGACTTCATTGATTTTCTCTATTTTCTTTGTTGTTTTTTTAGTTCTGTATGTAATTTATTTCCATTCCAATCTTTGTTATTTCCTTCCTTCTATTCACTTTGGGTTTACTTTGCTCTTCTTTTTCTAGATCCTCCAGTTGTAAGGTTAGGCAATGAGTTCTTTCTTTTTCTTTCCTTTTAATGGAAGCATTTAGAGCTATACATTTCCCTTTCAGCACTGCCTTTGCTGCATCCAGTAACTAGGGTAGGTTGAGTTTTTATTTTCATTCACTTCAAGATATTTCCTAATTTCTCTTGTGATTTCTTCTTTGACCCATTGGTTGTTTAAGAAAGTATTGTTTAATTTCCATATATTTGTGAAATTTCTAGTTCTCCCTCTGTTGTTTATCTCTAGCTTCATTCCATTGTGATTGGAGAAAATATATTGTATGACTTCAATATTTTTTAATTTATTGATACTTGCTTTGTGACCTAACACATGGACGTGGAAAAAGATCCATGTGCACTAGAGAAGGATGTGTATTCTGCAGCTCTTGGGTGAAGCATTCTACATATATCTGTTAGGTCTAGTTGGTTTATAGTATTGTTGAAATCGTCTATTTCCTTATTGATTTTCTGCCTAGAAGTTGTATTCATTATTGAGAATCAGTGTATTTAAGTCTTCTATTATTAATGTAGAGCCGTCTAGTTCTCCCTTCAAATCTGTCTGTATTTGCTTTACATATTTTGGGGCTGCACAGTTAGATGTATATATATATATTTATAATTGTTATGTATTCTTTTTAGATTGGTCCCTTTATAAGTATATAGTGAACTTCTTTGTCCTTTGTGACAGTTTTTGACTTAAAGTCTATTTTATCAGATAATAGTATTGCACTCCAGCTTTCTTTTGGTTGCTGTTTTCATGGTTTATCTTTTTCCATCCTTTTTGCTTTTAACTTCTTTGTGTCTTTGAATTTAAGGTGAGTTTCTTGTAAAGAGCATGTAGTTACATCATGCTTATTTATCCGTTTGCCAGTTTCTGCCTTTTGACTGGAAAGTATATTCCACTTATATTTAAAGTAACTACTGATAATACAGGACTTTCTTCTGCCATTTTGTTATGTGGTCTTTGTAAGTCTTATGCCTATTTTTGTGTCCCTCAATTCTTCTTTTAGTGCCTACTTTAATATTTATTTGATTTTTTGTAATGTACTATTTTGAGTCCCTTCTCATTTTTTTATGTATATATTTTTCATATATTTTTTTTCTGGTTACCATGGGACTGAAATTTCACATCTTAAATCTATAACAATCATGTTTGATTTCCTACCAACTTAACTTAAATAGCACACATATACACTGTTCCTTTACCATTACTTCCCCCATCTTTTTGTTGTACTTGTTATAAATTTATCTTTACACATTGTATATTCAAAACCATAGATTTATGCATTCAAATTTTAGAATTTTTAAGAAGTAAAAAGTGGGGTTACATACTAAAAAGTGCCATATGGTAGTACTGGCATTCGTAATTACCCACATGGCCACCTTTACTGGAAGTCGTTATTTCTTTATGCCACTTCATTCCACTTTCTAGTTTCCTTTCCTTCAAGCTTGAAGAACTCCCTTTAGCATTGTGTGTAGGGAAAGTCAAGTGGTGATGAACTCCTTCTGCTTTTATTTTTCTGGATATATCTTAATCTCTCCCTCATTTCTGAAAAGAAAATGTTGCCGGATATAAAATTCCTGGTTGGCAGTTGTTTTCTTTTAGTATTTTAAATATTTTGAACATCTGCCTTCTTAGTCCATGGTTTGTGATAAGAAATCAGAACTTAACATTATTGGGATTCCCTTGTACATGACTCATTTCTTTTCTCTGGCAACTTTCATAGCTCTCTACCTATCCTTGTCATTGGACAGTTTGATGACTATGGGTCTAGGCATGGTTCTCTTTGAGTTTATCCTTTGTGGTTCTTTGGGCTTCTAGAATGTGAATATTCATGTCTTTCATTAAATTTGAGAAGTTGTCTGCCGTTATGTCTTTGAATAGTCCTTCTGCCCCTTTCCCTCTTTCTTCTCCTTCAAGACTTTCCATAATTCATATATTAGTATATGTGATTGCATCCCATAGGTCTCTTAGTCTCTGTTCACTTTTTTAATTCACCTTTTCTTTCTGCTCCTCAGCCTGAATAATTTCCATTATCTTCTCTTTGAGTTCACTGATTCTTTCTTTTGCCAGCTCCAATCTGCTGTTGAAACCCTCTACAGAATTTTTCATTTCCATTGTTATGGTCTTCAACTCCAGTATTTCTGTTTGATTACTTTTTAAATTTTTTATCTCTTTTATTGAGATTCTCGTATTCTTCATTCATTGTTTTCCCAGTATTTTTAGTTCTTTCTCTGTGTTTTCCTTTAAGTCTTTTAGTAAATTTAGGATCATTTTTTTAGTCTTTTATCAGTATGCCCAAAGACTGATCTTCTTTGATGGTTTCTGGATTTTTATCTTGTTCTTTTGGATGGGCCATCATTTTGTGTCTTGTCTGTCTTGTAATCTTTTTTTGCATACTGTACATTTTAATATTTTAAAGTGTTAACTCTGGATGTAGTCCCTGTGCTGTCTGTTCCTTCAGTTTGTATGCAACTAGTGATTTGACAGATATTTCCTTGACTGCTATGTGCTAACAAATAAACATAAAATAAATAAACCTATGCAAAAATGCCTTTCACAGTTTACAAATTGGTTCTGCATTGGCTGGTGCTCTCCTTCAGAGTTTAGCCCTTCTGTAAATATCAGCTTGAAGTGAATGTGAAATGCAGGGTCCTCCATCTTTTCTGAGCCCATGTGTTGTCCTGGGCACATGCTTGCTCATGACAGCAGGAATTCCCCTGTTTAAGGAAGTGAAATGCCCCCTCTACTCCCTATGAAATTGTCTTCACTCTTCCTTCCACCCACATGCTCTATTGCATAACTTAAAACAGGCAATCCTTTGCCTCTGGGCTCTTTGACTTAATCATTTCTTACACTGCTTTAGCTGTCTGCACGCTGCTTCTGCCAACATGGCATATTCTGGGGGGTGGGGCCCAAAATGTGTTTCCTGGCTCAATATTTCAGGTAGTCACCAGATAGTCTGTCACTGACATATAGGCACCCCAGGGATGTGCATATAGGGGTTACTCTGCTTCATTGGAACAGGGCCAGGGACCTATAATGGGAGTGTGGGCTGGCTCCACACCATGCTGGGGAAGGGTTGGAAGAGGGGCCAGTAAGTACACCATGAGCTTGTCCTATCATTTTAAAGCTTCTTATTCTTGATTTGGCACTTGCCTTGTTATTGCAACCCTTTAACTGTTTTCCAGATTTTGAGGAAAATGGTTTGGCCAGTTTTTGCTAGTTGTTCAAATATTCTGTAGGGGAACAGCACCTTGGAGAATCTTATACTGCCATCTTGGTTGACTGGAAACCCTCATTTTTTTTTTAAAGTCATAAAATCCAACCATTCTCATTGTAAAAATGGCTTCTATGACATATTCTAAAAATGACTCTTGAGAGTGTTTTTATAATGTCAAGCTTTAATGTTCTTTCCTTCCTTGATAAAAAGGAGGTGCGTGGTGAATTCAGAGATTTAGATGTGTTGTACCAGCTTCTTAAGTGCTGTCTTCCCAGCAAGTTTTCCCATCCGCAATCAATCTGTCTTCAGCTGCCCCATTTCTCTGAGCCCAGTTATGGTAATAAGGTCCAGCTCCATCGTATCTTGCCATCATCTTTTTCAAGACACCAATGTCCTCCACATTTCCAAGTCCAAAGATCAATTCTCAGTCCTCATCTTACTCAACCCATTAGCAGCATTTTTACTCTTGCTTTTGGGATACTTTACTCTTTGTATTCTCCTCCTAACTCACTGGATGCTCTTTTCTCAACATACTGGATCCCCAAAATCTATAGGCCACATATAGTGAAGTGCATCAGAGCTCAAACTTGGATCTTTTCTCATCTCCAAAACAGTTATTGCCTAGATGGACTCATTCAGCGCCATGGCTTTACCTAGCAACTCTATGCTGCTGACTCCCAAACTCATGTTTCCAGTCCTCTCGTCTCCCTTAAACTAAAAACTCATCTTAGTCCTCATCTTACTCAACCCATTAGCAGCATTTTTACTCTTGCTTTTGGAATACCATACTCTTTGTATTCTCCTCCTAACTCACTGGATGCTCTTTTCTCAACATACTGAATTCCCAAAATCTGTAGACCACACATAGTAAAGTGCATCAGAGCTCAAACTTGGATCTTTTCTCATCTCCAAATCAGTTATTGCCTAGATGGACTCATTCAGCTCCATGGATTTACCTAGCAACTCTATGCTGCTGACTCCCAAACTTATGTTTCCAGTCCTCTCATCTCCATTAAACTAAAATCTCCACATTGCCTACCTGATATCAGTCTAATAAGCTCATCAAACTAAATGTATTTAAAACAAAATTCTTAATTGGTACCCATTCCAAAATCATTCCTCACTGAGATTTTATATCTCTGTTAAAAGGGAAAACAAAAACTAGGTAAAACAAAGAAACAAGCCTGGAACCATCCTTCCAGTTGCTGGCCAAAATTCAAGGAATTTTGACACTCTTTTCTACACAGTTCATATTTAATCCATCAGCAAATTCTGTTAGCTCTACCTTAAAAATAATTGAAGGAAACCATTTACTTACATCACATTCACCTATTCCAGGGTTTCTCCAACTCAGCATCATTGACATTCTGGGTCAGATAATTCTTTGTTGTGAAGATTGTCCTATGCATCATGGGTTGTTTAGCAGCATCCCTGGTTGCCACCCACTAGATACTAGCAGCATGTCCTACTTTCTCCCTTTGCATCAAACAAATGTGTCTTCAGACATTGCCAAATTTCCCCTGGCGGGGAAGATCTCCAAGCTACCATGATATTTCACCTGGATGATATCAGTGGCCTCACAACTGGCTTCTCTCTTAGTCTTGTACAGTCTATTTTCTACCCAGCAACCAGAGTGATCTTTTAAAATATAAATTAAATTATCTCACTCTCTTATTAGCAGTCATGGCTATTTGCCACTCAGATCTCCCTTTCGTAGAACCTGCTGAGAGGACGGTGATTGGTGAACAGCATCCAATTGCCACTTTCTTGGATCTTCCAAGAGTGTATACTGAAATTATGTTCGTCTCTGGCTGTTCCTGGCTAATGACTGAGTATGGTGGGCATTTTAGAACTGGACCATTGTAGCCTGACATGTAGTTTGTTTCTGGATTTCTCAGAGCTCTACTCCAATTTCAGGCTCCTCCTGACCAATCTTCCTCCCTTCCCTCTTTCTTGCACAGATATCAGACTTACATCATGGTCTTCGGGTATCCTAACTTATTCCCAACTCCCTAATAATCCCTCACCCAGGTGTCTTCCCAGCAAATTTCTTGAATGTCTAATTGCATCTTGGCTTCTGTTTCTTAGGGGATTTGAACTTAACAGCTCTTCTGCTCAAAACCCTCTAACAGCTTTCTTCCTTGTTCGGCATGAAATCCAAAGTCCTTACCACAGCTAAAAAATGCCCATTAACTTCTTCATGGCTCCCTCACTGATCTTATCTCCTAATAATCTCCTCCTTGTTTTGACCATACTGGTTTTCTTGCTATTTCTTAAATACACCATGATTTCACCTGCCTTAATTTTTTAAATTTTTAACCATCTGTAACCTCATCCTGGAATTCTACTTCCCTGGGTATTTGTATGGTGAACTAACTTGAAGTCTTTGGTCAAATCTCACCTTCTTAATGAGGCCCATCCTGACCACTTGCTTTAAAATTGCAAACCAACTCTGACTTCCCCAGTACCTCAATATTCTTCCCACTACATTTTCCCCATTGCATTTTATCACTTTCCAATGTTTATATCAGACCATATAATTATATATTCCTGTTTTATTCTGATATATTTAAGCATCTAGAACAGTGCCTGTCACAGAGTAGATAATCAATAAATATTTTTGAATGAAGAAATGGACTTATCACACCAGATTCTAATTCCTTGCTTGTATCTATGTCTCCCACTAAACAAAGAGCATTTTGAGGACCATGACTTTGCCTTATTTTGCATCCCTGTTGTGTCTAAACAACTTAATAGGCTCTCAGTACATGTTTGTTGAAATAAATTACTTTAACACCTATAAATTTCATTCTAGGAATAACTAACCCATTTGTAAACTGCTTAGCACATTGCCTGGCTCCATAAATAGTATTTATATACATGTGTTGAGATCTCTGGGAAAAGAAATGGTAAATTCTGTGGGAGTTTAGAGAAAAAAAGACCTGACTTCCAGCTTTGGGAGTGAAGAGGGTGGTAAATCCAAAGTAACACTTGAACTGAGTTTTAGGGAGGAGGAGGACTGTGTTTCCATCTTCCACCATCTTTTTGCTTCTTCTGAGGGAAGGGTATACAGATGTGATTAGACACTGGCCCTTAGGTCATGGACTGGATCCCAATTCCTAGTGGGTCAGGTTGCAGAGCATTAAAAGCGTACAGAGCATGATGTGGAGCTCTCTCTTCTTTCCTGCTCTCTTTATCCAAAGTTCTTCTGTCCTGCCCATCTCACTCTCCTTTATCTCTAGCAATCCTCCCACCAACAGATGCATTGGTGATAGATGATGCCACTTTGCTTGCTAGTCTCTTCCTCTCAAGGATCTTTGCATCCTGCTCACCACATCCTCATCTCAGCTTGACTGTTGGTAAGAGCTGTTTGGCCTTAAAGCAAAGTGAAAGGCCTATTTAGGGTTTGAACCTTTGCCAGTGTTCTGATTTGGTTTGCCACAAAGCTCAAAAATAAAGTGGTACTTGGAGTGCCCATCTGTCATTGTTGCTTTTTCGTATCTCCCTCTCGAGTCCTCTGTGATGATGAAGTGAAGTGAGTGTACCTGGGTACCATAATGTGGACTTTGAAGGATGCTGGGACTTGACTATGTAGAGATGGTGGAAGATCGCTGAGCTCATAGAGTAAATGTCAAACACAGGGCTGACACTAAGTCTAGGTGAGTTGGGCACTTGCCTTACATAGAATAAAACTCATTAGTCAACATAAATAATATGTTAATTTGCTTTGTTAAAAAGTCAAATAAATGCAAAAATAATCCATGATAAACAAAATATCAAAATTTTAAATAAAGACAGAACCCGCGACAATCCTTCAAATTATTTTTACAGTTATCATTAACTTCCGAAAGCCTCTCTTTCTGGGTTAGACTCTTGCTATCTTGTCAAATGTCCCTTTTAGGATTAGATATTTAGATCTCTCAATATTCTGCCTTTCATTCTTCAACAAATTGTTTATTGAGTGCCTACTAAGTACCATGCAGAATAGAAATTAAATATTTGTCAAATTAAAAAGGAGTGAATACCTAATTAGAGTGTTTTTTAAAAGAAACCCATAGGACTTTCTACTCAAGTATAAAGAAAAAGCATTAACAAATTGGTGAGTGTCAGAGGGCTGGAATGCATGGCCATTACAATCCAATTTTTACTTATGAATTCACCAAATATTTGTTTAGTATCTACTAGTGTAGGATACTGTACACATCAGTTAAGCGTTTTAAAATGTTAAAAAGCAAAATGATCTAGAAACTCAAAGTACCAAATCATCATTATTTTTAAGAGCCATAATTTCATGGAGAAATGCTTCTTTAGAGAATTATTCAAAGAGAAAATATTTACTGGAAAGATATTATTGCATTCCTCCAGCTGGGCATCAGGGGTAACTAGAGAAGGAGTAAGTGGAAATAGCAGAAAGGCACATTTCTTCTTCATTAGTCATGACAAATGAGAGAAATAAACAAAATGGAAAAAAGTGGAGACAAAGTACAGTGATGAATATCTTAATGAGATAGATATGCATTTGCATGCCAAATTTCAAGTCTGCTAAGCCTGTACTAAAACTATAGTTTGATATCAATTGATCTCTACTGTTTAAAGTTTTGGAGAGGGAAGTAATAAGCAAATTGCATCACTTGTTCATAAAATTGAATGACCACTTTCAACCCCCAAAGGGGAGTATTTAGCAGTTGGTATTTTAAGTAATTTCCCGGAGAGTTATGGAGTTTTATAAATACTGAATACGAGGCAGCTGCAAGATCCCTCTTTTGTGGGAATGAGATGATATGCAAAAGAACAAAATTCACCTCCTGTCCAGGGTAAAGGGGATGAAAGAGATAGGGTAAGGAAGACAAATAGGTTAACCCAGACAATAGGGAAAATTAGGTGTAATAAATGGTGTTATCATAAGGAAACCACACAAAACAGTGGTGGATAGGGACCCATTGAGCTGAAATGACAATTCAGCTAACACTGGTGGAACTCCTGTAATGTGTAAGAAGCCATCCTAGAATACTCTGGGTGATTTGAAAATGGGCAAAATATGTTTCCTGCCCCTGAGAAGCTGATGATAAATAGGGAAGAGAATGACATTCAAGAATCATTTCAATGCAAAACAAACTCTGTAAATACTAATATAAATAAATAAAATGTTTTATATATGTACTATGAAATTAGGGCATATATGTATATGCATGTGTATATATCTATATCTATCTATCCTATTTAACTAATATTAAATATCCATCTCAGAGCCATGCATTCATTCTCCTCCTAGCTTGGAAAATATGAAATTATTTAAAATTAGTGTGCAGCACAGAAAGAGACATGATGCAAAGAAGTATATGATGTCCTCAAGAAGCAGTTGGTATAACTCATCTGGTACTGGTCCGTAGGACAATATTGTATTGTGCTGATAGAAATCAGTGAGAGGACCCTGGGCATGTCCACCACTGTTAATGCCTGAGACCTTGGTTTTGCTGGGTCACGGACCCACCGACTGCCCAGCCCTCTGTCTGGATGAATCACCGAACAGATGACTTTGATGTTTCACGGGGACCAGGTCGGCGCCCGGCAGTCCTCTGGCTCTGCACTTCTGATCACAGCCTCTCAAAAGTCAGCTCAGCAACATGAGTGCTGGGAGTCGATCCTCATAATTGCTGATGTGACAAGATGGTTTGGCCTCACGCCAAGGTTCTTGGCTCTCTGGCTCCTGTTCCCGAAAACATCTGTCTTCTGCAGTGATACTGACAGGGGAAATGAACTGCCCTCTGCATCCTTAAGCTCTCTACTTTGTCAAAACAACAAACACAGCTCAATACACCGGGGCTTATCTTTCAACCTCTGCTGGTGTGTCTGCCTTTGACACAGCTGACCAGGGACTCCAGGCCCCCGACAAATGGACAGATCTATTCCCTAGACACTGTTTGTCCTCCAGTGTCAATATTGGCAAAGGGAGGGGATCAATGGAAGTGAAGCTGGTCAAATTAGTCTTTGGAGGGCAGAGAATCAAAGACAATGTCAATGCCAGTCTGACTGATGTTTAACCTTGTGGAACAGTTGATTCCATTTAAAGTGGATGGCACCTGTTGGCCCAGCTACAGTTTGCCTCCTGAGGGGACACGACATCAGCAGTGAATCACAAATGGCCTTTGAGGTCCTTATGCAAGAACATCCCTTGTGCTGCAGGTAGTGAAAATAGAAGGCTATGAATTGGCTATACTGCTTGGGGGTTCCCATGCCTTGGAAGGTCTCAAATTACTTTTGTATCTTTCTGGGGAAATAGCAGAATTCCCAACAATGGCCAACGATGTCCAATTTGGTACCAGAGAGTTTCCAGGTTCCAAGTAATTATCCTCCAATAAACACTAATTGCTAGATGAATGGGTAATTTTTTTTATTAAGATTTATTTGCATAATGAATGGGTAATTTTTGTTAGCACTAATGAAACAATGACCAAATGCTTCTTAGGAAATTTTTTGCTCTTTCTTTTAGCTCTTTTTTTTTTTAAAGTTTATTGAATAAGGAACCACGTTTGTCACTGTGCTTCATAAGTATAATACTTAAAAACTTTTAATAAAACTTGTAATAATGTTCACAAAGCCCCCAGAGGTGTATGACTCCAAAGAGCACTCCTGTCAGAGTTAAGAAACTAGTTTGGGGAGATACAGAGATGAAACATCCTTGCCATGCATGCTTGCCATAGTTTCTAAAAGTAATAGTAGCATATTGGAGACTGTTCGAGGAGAGTTCTCATAATGAAGAAGAGTTTGAAAAACAACCAATTTAAGGAACAATTGGAGATAATGAGGCTGTTCTCCTAGAGAAAAGATGTCATAGCAGCACTCTTTGGCTGAAGAATGACTATCTGGAGGAGGGGTTAAAATGGTTCTGTTATTCCAGACAGTAGAACTAGGACCATTGTGTGAATGTTAAAGGGAAACAGATTTTTTCCTCCAGTAAAGAACTTTTCAGCAAATTGAGCTGTTTATAAAGGATCCTACTCTCTCGGAAAGCAAAGAACTCCCATTTCTGGAGATATTTAAGTTAAAGCAAGGCCAAGGGGCAAGGGGTGTTGCATTGGTAGAAGGTCACAAAGTGTGCCTCTGAGTGTGTTCCCAGGACCTAAGAGCCTTTGATTGTGGGAAGAGAAGGGACACTCATAAGCAAATGCTCTCCTCCACTGGCTCTTCAGATTCCCTGCAACCTATCCAGGATCTATGGAATTGCAGAAGTCACATGCAGCTGCCTCCAAAGAATTTATCTTATCCTGACAACTCTCCTTTAGGCCAGGGGATGAACACTTAAATAAACTCATCCATGGAATTAAAGTTGTCCTCTCTTAGTGCTATTCGACCTCAATGCTTTGAAGCATCTTTTCTTCCCCATGGCCCCACCCCCACTTCTTTATTTAAAGGAATTGTGTCAGGAGCTCTCTTCCTCCATAATTACCCCCCTGTCACTGCTGTTCAGGATGATTTTACTAACTGGCAAGCAAATTTCCCAGTGAAAATGGATGATGGGCAGTTTTAAAGGGGAACATGGAGACTTTTCATCTTGGAGCTGCAACGATGGCAGCTTCTAGTCAAGAGCTTCAGACAGCCTTCGATGTTGCCTGTGGTGTCTGTCCAAGATGAGGGGCTGCCCACTCGGAAGGAGTTCTCTGAACGTGAGCTTGATGGCACCCCTGCGCCACTTCAAAGCACTGCTCTGCCTGTCGGAGATAGACTCCTGCCAGACTAAGTCGTCAGTGATTGTTAATTGGTGGCTCTAAAAAGTATCTGTCTGCTTGTCTGGGTTAACAGCCAGGTTGGTTATTGGAAGCATGTTCATAGGAAGCAACAGCATGGAATTTTTAGAGGCCAAGGCTGAGGCCTCCTGTAGAATGTGTGATTAATTGGAGAGGGGGAGTGATTTTCATCATAATTAAATGAAACACGGGGGAGTTCAAAAGAAATTTCTGTGCCAGTCTACAAAGATGCACCCTGAGATACCAAGTCAGGTGTCATGGCGTCAAATCTGAATGAGAAGCAAAGACTCACATCATTCAAAACTCTTCAACACAACTGAATTTTGCCTTTCATCCTTGCCCTTGCAGACACAGCCATAAAAACTGAGTGAGGATCCTTTTAATTAGGTTATGGGAGATCCAGGACTTCTTGATTCTTTTTCACACAAGCAGAAGAACTCTATATTCTGAGCAGCATTTTACCCCTTTAGGATTGTCATGCATTTCAACCCATTCAATGCCAGATTCCACCCAATCTTGTATCACTTGTGTAATAAATCTGTTTGTGCCTCTTTATATAGCTGATCTCAATAATTAAGGAGTTTTTATGAGGGGAAAAGCCAATTATCTACTTTTATTCCATTTTGGGGAATCACACTTTTAGTTTCCTGGCTGCTAAAACAAATATACAATGGGTTGGTTTAACAGTAGGAGTTTATGGGCTCACGGTTTTGAAGCTAGAAGTCCAAACCTCGGGTGTCAGCCTGAAGACCGGTGATTGTGGCCCTGACTGCTAGAGATCCTTGGAGTTCCTTGGTCTTCCTGTCCCAATATGATGTCCTCTCCTTTCTCTTCCAGGTTCCGTTGCCTTCCAGCTTCTAACTTCCTGTGGCTTTCTCTCTCCTGCCTTCTCTGTAAGACCTCCAGTAGTAGGATTAAGACCCATCCTGATCCAGTTGGCTGCATCCTCACTAAAAATAACATCTTCCAAAGTTCCTATTTACAATGGTTCACACCCACAGGAATGGATTAAAATTGGAAACATTTTTTTGGGGGGGCACATAACTCCAAGCCACCACACACACCAAAGTAAAGAAATGATTATGGGTTTCTGAAGTCTAGAATGTAAGTGTAAATTGAAAGGTGCAGTTGAGCATACTGATTAGGTAAAACAAAGCTGGATGGGGTTGGGGAAGGAGCCCGGGTTAGGTTAAATAAAATGCCCAAAGCTGACTCTCCAGTCTGCATACCTGGTGATGTTGGCAGAGACAGTGGTTCTGTGTGAGTCAGGTTGGCGCTCTCCTCTTTGGCCTTCTGTCACTTCTGGAATGGGCTTAATCTGAGATTCAGTATAGCTTTTGAATACTTCATCATCACAGCCTGTCTACAAGGTTGATTTAATTTGACAAACATTGATTCAGCACCTATTAAGTGCCAGACCCTGGCTGGGAATACAAAGATAAATAAAACATCTGGGGAACTACGTATATAAATAGCCAAAACATATAAAAAGTGCCATGATAGAAGGAACAAGCTATCAGAAGGATACAGATGAGGGAATACTGAATTGAGAACATGGGGTAGGGGAGAGTGAAAGCTAGCTATCAAGGAATCAAACGCTAGTGCCTTTGGAAGAACTGTTTCTTAACAATGAAAATATGGTAAGGCAAGTGAAAGCTTATCTTTGGATTCCAGCTTCTCAACTCTGTAACGTTAGAGGTTTATTCAGGACTCTTTGGGGGACAAATGGCAAAACTAACCCAAATTGGTAAAAGCTAAAGAGAGAATTAATTGGTGGAAATAATGCAAAGCGCAAGATGTAGATTTCAGCCATGACTAGACTGAGGGTCTTTAGGAATTGGTTTCTCTTCATTTCTTAGCTCTGCTCTTTCTTTCTTGTTGACTTTCCGCAGAGAGGTCCTTCACATAGGGTGGTAAGGAGGCCGCCAGTAGCTCCGAGTTCATAGCTACCTTAGCAGAAAGCGTACCTCCTCTCTCAGAGCCACACAAAAGTTCTGAAATGGTTCTTCTTTGTTGTCGCTTGGTTTAAATGGCACCATGCCTTTGCTAATCACTCTGAGTGGCAGTCTAGGTTATGTGTCCACCCAAACCACATAAACTGAGATTGGGGAGGGGCTGTTCCTTAAGGAAAACGAAAGGGTGACTATAGGAAGCATGAAAGATGGATGGCAGGCAAACCAACAGATGTGAACAGAGCCTTTCCTCTACCACTTCTACTGTAAGTAAGTTTCCCTCCATTCTTCCTGAGATCCTTAGGATAGAGTTTGCACATTTAACATAGAAAAATACAAGACTCCCAGATAAATTTGAATTTCAGGTAAACAACAGATAATTTTTTTTTTTTTTTTTTAGGATAAGTATGTCCCATGATTGTTTTTTATTTGAAATTTAAATTTAACTTGGCATCTTGCATTTTATCTGGCAACTCCACCTTTAGGACCTCTCAGAAGAAAGTACCAGAAACATTAAAGCTAAGAAACAGTAAAGTCTAAGAAGCTGTCAATAGTTTAAAATATTCCCACAATGTTATGTATTTCTTTAAACAGCATTTGAAACTTTAATTGAAGCAGTGGTTATCGACCTTGCCTGCAAGGAGCTTTAAAAATGCCAATAATTGGGTCCCACCCTAAATGCGCTGAATCAGCATATCTGAGCTGGGGCCCGGCTTAGAATTTTTCAAGGCTCTCTGGGATATTTCCGTGTATGGCCAGGATTGAAAACCACAGTACAAAAGTGTTACGTCTTTAAGGGTAATTTCTAGCCTTAGAAAAGAGAGATAAAGGGAACTGGAAAAACCTTTCCCATTTTTCTAAAATCACACCAGTAGCCATTTATCCACTCTGCTTTCTACAAGATGGTTTCTGGTTCAAAGAACACATCAATAAATTTGATGAAAAGTCAGCTTCTCTAATGTGAGCTGGCAAATGTAGCCTGAGTATAATTTTTACAGATGAGTGCCAATAGAGAATCCTTCCTGAAAGGGCAAAGAATGTGGGGAAAATGGTTAAGCTGTCACTTAGCTTAAATTTACTAAAATCATTTTTTATTTTCTGCAGATGTTAGCTATGTCATTTCAACACTTTCTGCTAAGTCTTTTCATCATGGAAGCCTTGCAAGTTATCTATAGATTGTGTTTTCAAGGGCCTTTGTAAATGACATCGGTTGACATGAGGATAAACAGGTTCCAAGATGGTTGCTGGTGTTGACTCTGTTTCCCCCTTTCTGCTCTGCTGCTGTCTGCATTCTCTTGGATCATGTGGAATTACGTGACCGGACACTGCTTTGGCTTTAGCTACATTTACACATTTAGGTTGTTTTCTGTTACATGCAGTAGATTCCAAATCCTAATCTAGAGATGCAATGTATCAAATTACCTGGAAAGCTAATAAACGCCCACACACACATATCCCTTAGTCCCTTTCTCAGTAATTTTGATGTAGTAGTTTTGGGGTAGAGCCCACGTAGGTTAGTGAAAACATCTCCCCAAGTGATTCTAATGCACATTCAGCTATGAGAACTACAAAGCTAATTTATAATATTCAGTAGTTTGTGTTGGGTAAGGTTGATGATATTTAAAACCACCATTTACTAAGCATGCATTATGTATGTAACACTGTGGGAAGCCCTCTGGAACATACATCATCACCCTTAATCTTCCGTCTGCCCAATGAGTTTTTATTCCCATTTTACAAATGGAAACACTGAGGAACTGAGTCTTGTCAAGATCATTTTGCTTGTACGGGGCAGAGCTGTGATTCACACCCAGATCTTAGTCTCTCTAATGTCCATGCTGTTGTGCATGGCGATTTATTGTCTTTATAGCCACGGGACAGCATGTGGGGTCAGGTATCTGAAGTCTTTATTCCTGGACAGGCTGTTCAGCTCCTTTGTTTTGTAGGACCTCCCATTTCATGTACGTGTTCTGCCAGGCAGATCAGCCTGGAAACCCCGTGAAGGAAAGTTTGGTGTCTTGCTGTGACTCTTAGAGCCAATCACAGGGCCCTGTCTTCCGAAGACACTTGTGAAATGTTCCTTACTGAAGAGATGCAGATGGGAGTGCTTCTCCGTGGAGACCTGAACTCTCTGGGTAAGGTAGCATTTCTTACAGCATCGTGTGGAAGCTGCCCCAGCGGCCCAGTTCCCCCTGAGATGGTGGAATTTCTTACTGAGAATTCACCCAGAAGGTGAAGGCTCAACCACAAATGAAGGGCACATCAAGATGAGGCAACAAACAGGATCTTTCTGCAATGAGAAAACTTTCGTCTGCTGACTGAGTTTCCAGTCTCCTTCTGTACAAACACCAGACCCATGAAAATCTTAGTAAACAGAGCGAGTGAGGTTGGGATATTTCCAGAATTAAAAACAAAACAAAACAAAACAAAAACAAAAAACCCTATTCTGAAATCTCCAAAGAGTTCACGGTTTCTGCAACTAGGGCTTTCCGTCCGATTGTGCATGCTGTTAGCATAATTCTGTTTAAATATCATAATAGTTTCATAATGTGCTTCCAGCTGCCTGCTACCCCGAGTGGCTGGTTATTACAAACAAACCTTTGGTGAATTTGATATTTTATCTCACATTCCTCATTTCTTCCTGCTGGTTGCTCATGCTGAGAGGCCACGATGGCCTGTTTTCTTCCCCACTCCCATTCATTCCTAAACCAAAGATGAAGACGCATTAATGCACACGGGAGAGGTAAGCCACAGAGCTGTCCTCAAAATCCAAGGGCAGAGGCACCCCGTATGCTTGAGGATCCAGAGGTTTGAGGATGCTGTGGAGCCCTCCAGCTGTTGACTCTGAGGCCATTGTTTCAGTTCCGCCTCCGATGGTGGAGCTGATGTCTTTGATGATAGCACCCAAGAAGCCGGTCCCTCTCACCAGAAGCAAATGAGAATGATTTATGGGTGCTAGTGCAGTTCCCAGGAAACAATAGTCATGGCTCAGTGGCCTGTTGAGATTTATCTCATAGACTTCATTTAATTAGAGGCTCTGAACCGAGTCAAACAGTGGAAACTCTACCAATTTTTCTGCCATTCAAATCCCCAAATCACAGCTTCAAGGGATCTCATACGTTAACGGGTGCTATGGTTTGTACTCTTGACTTTGGGGAGATCTTGGGTCAGCAGGAATACTTCAGGGGCTAATGCAGAGGGGATGGGGAGGCAGAGCAGATAGAGCTCCTGGCTTCCCACCAAATAGAACCGGTGCCCTTTCCTCCATCTTTTATATTCGGGTTCCATGTAAGATTTTGCATAATCCAATAAGATTTTTGTTTCTGGCCAAGGAAGCATGGGTTATTCTTTCCCAACAGCAGCAGCCCAGCTTCCTTTTCAGGAATTACCTTTTCTCCACCATGTGTAGCCTTGGTGGGACTACAAATCCAGGGCTCTATTTTGCAGTGGAAGATAAAAGGAGTCCCTGGGCTCTTTCTCCCAGATTTGTTTGACTTTCTGGCAAGGTAGAGCCGCAAAGAAAGTTACCTGCCCTAAGCTTGGCCAGTCAGATGCTGGAACTTCACATGGTGAACGAGGAATGCACATGCAAGGAAAATGGTTGGGACTCATCCATCCCACATAATTGCCCTACCCAGTAGTTACTGTTATGGGGCTGTTCCTACAGTTGCTGCTTCTAAGCTCCTAACAGTATCTTCCTGCCTTCTTAAACCTGGTTCTTCAGCTTTCAAATACATTCCATGGACACCTGCTTTCCTTCTTATCAATTACTTTTTTTCTTACAACCGAAACATCTTAACTTATGCAAACCACCTTATTTGTAGGAGAAGGAATTGCTCAGACAGGGTACATGCCATGCTCAAAAGTCCCTTTACACTTGGTTAGAACTAAGACTGGAACTTGAATCCAGCTCCAGGCATGTCTCTTTCTCTTTCACAAGGGCATAAACTCAAATGCCCACAGTGGCCAGTTAGGTAATATAAATGAGCTGCTTGCTCCCATTTGTTCTCAAATTGCATGACATTTGTAGTCTTTTATTTTCCTGCTTTTGGTAGGAGGAAGGGTAAAGAAAAATATTTTTTATAGTAAAGAAAAATATTTCTTTACTATAAAAAATATAACAGTGCTAAGACAATAATAATTGGCAACTGATATTTGCTTCAGTATTAGGGAGTGGTAGAGAGTTTGGAAAACTGGGGAAACACTCTCCAATTTATAAATGGCCACTATTCAGACCCAGTTGATTATTGCCCTTTGGGAATTTAGTCCCAGTGTTTCCAGAAATACTTTTCTTTTCTCCTCCTCCTCCTTCTTTAGATAAGATGGAAATCTGAATTTTTGTGTAAGGTGTCTGAGTTTTCAGTGTTTCCAATGGTTTAAAACTACTTTGAAGGCCAGCAACATATCTCTGGGTTGGATTTAGCCCATAGGACATCAGTTTGTAACTTCTGCCTTACCTCATGCTCATTCTTCATTTTTTTCCCCCATAATTATGTGTTCAGTAGCTCATATGTGACAGTATAGATAATTCCTTTCCATCCTGGAAAACTTCTGGGAACAAATTGCATTTTGAGTCCAGACCTACTCTCCTACAGAAAGAAAAATGAAAGCTTGATTCATGTTCAGTTTGGCAGTCCTTATATTCTAAGCTAAAGTTCAGGGTGAAGGAAAAGTTTTAATTAGAGGAGTCATTAGATTGTTAGTTTTCCTATAGGGATGAAATGAGTATCTGTGGAGCAATTCTGTCACATAGATCATTATTTAGAAAGGTCAGACATGAAGAAATATTGATTTCAGGTGTTTAGGATGATTACACAGCAGCACTGTGGAAATCACAGTGGAAAAAGTCCCCGCAATTTGTGTTTTCAGTTCTATGACCAAATGAAATAACATATGTGACATAAACATAAATGGTAAATAACACAATATAAAATAATGAGCTTAAAAAATGTGGCTCTGTTTATAATGAGTACAGATGAAGTTAGAAAAACATGTTTTAAGGGATGAGAAACATGCTTTAGGGACTTTCCGTGGTAAGAATCGAGATCAGGGATTGGCAAATTACATCCATGGGTCAAATCCAACCCGCGGCTTGTTTCTGTAAATAAAGTTTTATTGGAACACAGCCATGACCACTTGTTTACATATGGTCCATGATGGCTTCTGTGCTACAAGAACAGAGTTGAATAGTGGCAACAAAAACCATATGGATCACAAAACCTAAAAACTTTGCCACCTGGCCCTTTACAGAAAAAGCTTACCAATCCCTAGCCTTATTTTAAACATGAAGAATAAAACACGAAGAATGAAAAACAAAAATGAAATCAGGATCGCTTGGACTAAGGTCAAGAGTAAAGGAAACAAGAAGTGGTAGGACTCAGGACCTTCTTGGAAGGTATATTCAAAAGGAGTTGCTGGTGGACTGGATGACAATTGTGAGGGAAAGAGAAGACACAGGAAAACACAGGAGGCAGGAGGAGTAAGGGGAGGGTCCCAGGCAGGGCAGGACTCCAAAGTTTCTTGGACTCTTAAGGGACCTCTTCTAGGTGGCTACTGACTTGCTTTTAGATCTGAGTTATATCTGAGTTGATGTGATCCTGAGGTAGGTGTGGGGGTTAAGCCCAGTGGATGGAGATGACTATGAGTGAGTGGGAAGGGCTCATTTCATGGGGGAGAAAGAACTAAAGTCTCTTGTGCAGGACAGGATTTTGAATTGAAAGCAGAGGCTGCTCCTTTTTGGTCCCACAGGGCACCCTCCCTTATCTTGGCAGAAGAATTGCAGGTTTTGAAAGAGGTACAAACTGCTTTGATGACAGCTCGAGGATCTTTTATACTACAAGTAGCAAATACTGCTAATTGTCACCTATATTCCATATCACTTCTTCCATGATTATTTACCCTGGGACAAAGATAATATTTCCCAGCCTCCCTTCCCATCCTTCCTTAGATGTCCTCCTGTTACATCGTTGTAGGACTCAAGTGGAAGTGGTGTGTGCAATTCTGGGAAGGGTCCTTAAAGGTTTGAGCCCTACCTCTCTTTCTAGCTTCCTCCTTCTTGCTGGCTGGAATGGATATTTGGTGATTTGTTCCAGCAGCCATTTTGAATCATGAGGCAAGTGGAGAACGAACACCATGTATGGTGGAGAGGCAAGGACGAAGGTGCCCGTGGGCCTCCGATGTAAAAAAGTGCCATGCCAGCTCTGGGCAGACTAATTCCAGATTTCCATCTTCCTCAAGCCTTAGATTGCAATTTCATGCTTCTTTCAGCTGAGCTAATTTTACCATATGCTCTGAAAAGGTGTCAGTTGTGATCATTTTGATCTGGTCCTACAGCTGAGAGTTTAAGTGATTTTGTTGCAATGTATACAACTTGTGGACTCTGTGGCCATTGGAAGATCCTCGACAGGAGCCAAGGTCTTCTCTTCTTGATCCAATGGACCACACTGCCTTTAGTAGAAGAATGTCTCAGGCCCCTTCCTGTCCTTCATTCTTCTTTTTAAAACTTGATACAAATAAATAGAATATATTTTCTTGAAGGAAAAGACACTTGCTTTTTTCAGTGCCTTTCACAGCAAAAATATCAAACCAGGTTTTCTTACCCTGCTGTGAACTACCTGAATTCTCACAGCCAAGGTTGGGCTTTGTCCCCGAAGGTTTAATCATGTTAGGGCTTGCTGACCCAAAAAACTGGAGAATGTATTACAAAATAAACTCAATGAGAAGACTTTGGTGAGGGAAGGGGTGGGATCAGTTGGGATAGTAAAAGATGGGAGATTAAAAATAGAGATGGTCTCTAAGCAGAATTGTAAAATGAAAGTAATTCATTTTAAGATCAATAGTATTGCTCTTATTTCTAGTAATTTAATTATAAGGCTCAGAATGACACATAAGAAGGGAATGGAGCATCCCTAGCTTTTGAAAACACTTTTTAATTTAATTTATTTTATTTTATGAATTAACATACATTAAAAGAAAACTACTGGTTTTTATTGATTTTCTCTATTGTTTTCTGTTTCTATTTCCTTTCTTTAGCTTACTTTTGTTTCTAGTTTCTTAAGAAGAAAGCTTTGATGATAGATTTGAGACTTTTCTTCTTTTTTAGTTTAGGCATTAAATTCTATAAATTTGCCTTAAGAACACTGCTTTACCTCTACCACGGGAGTTGCCCTTGGCAAGAGTGTTGCTGCAAAGGAGAGGCTGGGCCTGCCCGTAATTGTGCCTAAGAGCCTCCCCCTGAGTGCCTCTTTGTTGCTCAGATGTGGCCCTCTCTCTCTAGCTAAGCCAACTTGGCAGGTGAAGTCACTGCCCTCTCCCCTACATGGGATCAGACACCCGGGGTAGTAAATCTTCCTGGCAACGTGGAATATGACTCCTGGGGAGGAATCTAGACCCGGCATCATGGGATGGAGAACATCTTCTTGACCAAAAGGGGGATGTGAAAGGAAATGAAATAAGCTTCAGTGGCAAAAAGATTCCAAAAGGAGCCGAGAGGTCACTCTGGTGGGCACTCTTTTTTTTTTTTTTTTTTTTTTTTTTATCTTCATTTTATTGAGATATATTCACATACCACGCAGTCATACAAAACGAATCGTACATTCGATTGTTCACAGTACCATTACATAGTTGTACATTCATCACCTAAATCAATCCCTGACACCTTCATTAGCACACACACAAAAATAACAAGAATAATAATTAAAGTGAAAAAGAGCAATTGAAGTAAAAAAGAACACTGGGTACCTTTGTCTGTTTGTTTGTTTGTTTCCTTCCCCTATTTTTCTACTAATCCATCCATAAACTAGACAAAGTGGAGTGTGGTCCTTATGGCTTTCCCAATCCCATTGTCACCCCTCATAAGCTACATTTTTATACAATTGTCTTCGAGATTCATGGGTTCTGGGTTGTAGTTTGATAGTTTCAGGTATCCACCACCAGCTACCCCAATTCTTTAGAACCTAAAAAGAGTTGTCTAAATTGTGCGTAAGAGTGCCCACCAGAGTGACCTCTTGGCTCCTTTCGGAATCTCTCTGCCACTCAAGCTTATTTCATTTCCTTTCACATCCCCTTTTTGGTCAAGAAGATGTTCTCCGTCCCATGATGCCAGGTCTACATTCCTCCTCGGGAGTCATATTCCACGTTGCCACGGAGATTCACTCCCCTGGGTGTCTGATCCCACGTAGAGGGGAGGGCAGTGATTTCACCTTTCAAGTTGGCTTAGCCAGAGAGAGAGGGCCACATCTGAGCAACAAAGAGGCATTCAGGAGGAGGCTCTTAGGCACAATTATAGGGAGGCCTAGCCTCTCCTTTACAGCAACCGTCTTCCCAAGGGTAAAACCTATGGTAGAGGGCTCAACCCATCAAACCACCAGTCCCCTATGTCTGTGGTCATGTTAGCAACCATCGAGGTGGGGTAGGCCAATACCCCTGCATTCTCCACAAGCTCCTCAAGGGGGCACTACATATTTTTTTTCCTTTTTTTTTTTTTTTAAATCAACTGTATGAAAAAAAAATAAAAAAAAAAATGAAAACAAAACATAGAATAAAAGAACATTTCAAAGAGACCATAACAAGGGAGTAAGAAAAAGACAACTAACCTAAGATAACTGCTTTACTTCCAACCTGTTCCTACTTTACCCCAAGAAAGTTACCTAATATAGCAATATTTCTGTGAACTTGTTCCTACTATATCCATCAGAAATTAACAGACCATAGTCATTCCTGGGCATCCCCAGAACGTTAAATAGCTTATCTGTTCTTCTTGGATTATTGTTCCCAGTTCCTTAATTGCTCTCTATTGCTAGTTCCCCTACATTCTACATTATAAACCATTTGTTTTACATTTTTCAAAGTTCACATTAGTGGTAGCATATAATATTTCTCTTTTTGTGCCTGGCTTATTTCGCTCAGCGTTATGTCTTCAAGGTTCAACCATGTTGTCATATGTTTCATGAGATCATTCCTTCTTACTGCCGTGTAGTATTCCATCGTGTGTATATACCATATTTTATTTATCCACTCATCTGTTGAAGGACATTTGGGTTGTTTCCATCTCTTGGCAATTGTGAATAATGCTGCTGTGAACATCGGCATGCAGATATCTGTTCGTGTCACTGCTTTCCGGTCTTCCGGGTATATACCGAGAAGTACAATCGCTGGATCGAACGGTAACTCTATATCTAGTTTTCTAAGGAACTGCCAGACTGACTTCCAGTGTGGCTGAACCATTATACAGTCCCACCAACAATGAATAAGAGTTCCAATTTCTCTGCATCCCCTCCAGCATTTGTAGTTTCCTGTTTGTTTAATGGCAGCCATTCTAATTGGTGTGAGATGGTATCTCATTGTGGTCTTAATTTGCATCTCTCTAATAGCTAGTGAAGCTGAACATTTTTTCATGTGTTTCTTGGCCATTTGTATTTCCTCTTCAGAGAACTGTCTTTTCATATCTTTTGCCCATTTTATAATTGGGCTGTCTGTACTATTGTCATTGAGTTGTAGGATTTCTTTATATATGCAAGATATCAGTCTTTTGCCAGATACATGGTTTCCAAAAATTTTTTCCCATTGAGTTGGCTGCCTCTTTACCTTTTTGAGAAATTCCTTTGAGGTGCAGAAACTTCTAAGCTTGAGGAGTTCCCATTTATCTATTTTTTCTTTTGTTGCTTGTGCTTTGGGTGTAAAGTCTGGGAAGTGGCCACCTAATACAAGGTCTTGAAGATGTTTTCCTACATTATCTTCTAGGAGTTTTATGGTACTTTCTTTTATATTGAGATCTTTCGTCCATTTTGAGTTAATTTTTGTGTATGGTGTGAGTTAGGGGTCCTCTTTCATTCTTTTGGATATGGATATCCAACTCTCCCAGCCCCATTTGTTGAAAAGACCATTATGACTCAGTTCAGTGGCTTTGGGGGCCTTATCAAAGATCAGTTGGCCATAGATCTGAGGGTCTATCTCTGAATTCTCAATTCGATTCCATTGATCTATATGTCTATCTTTGTGCCAGTACCATGCTGTTTTGACAACTGTGGCTTTATAATAAGCTTCAAAGTCAGGGATTGTAAGTCCTCCCACTTCGTTTTTCTTTTTTTAGAGTGTCTTTAGCAATTCGAGGCATCTTCTCTTTCCAAATAAATTTGATAACTAGCTTTTCCAAGTCTGCAAAGTAGGTTGTTGGAATTTTGATTGGGATTGCATTGAATCTGTAGATGAGTTTGGGTAGAATTGACATCTTAATGACATTTAGCCTTCCTATCCATGAACATGGAATATTTTTCCATCTTTTAAGGTCCCCTTCTATTTCTTTTAGTAGAGTTATGTAGTTTTCTTTGTATAGGTCTTTTACATCTTTGGTTAAGTTTATTCCTAGGTACTTGATTTTTTTAGTTGCTATTGAAAATGGTATCTTTTTCTTGAGTGTCTCTTCAGTTCGTTCATTTCTAGCATATAGAAACATTACTGACTTATGTGCATTAATTTTGAATCCCGCTACTTTGCTAAATTTGTTTATTAGCTGTAGTAGCTGTATCTTCGATTTCTCAGGGTTTTCCAGATATAAGATCATATCATCTGCAAACAATGACAGTTTTACTTCTTCTTTTCCAATTTGGATGCCTTTTATTTCTTTGTCTTGCCGGATTGCCCTGGCTAGCACTTCCAGCACAATGTTGAATAACAGTGGTGACAGCGGGCATCCTTGTCTTGTCCCTGATCTTAGAGGGAAGGCTTTCAGTCTCTCACCATTGAGTACTATGCTGGCTGTGGGTTTTTCATATATGCTCTTTATCATGTTGAGGAAGTTTCCTTCAGTTCCTACCTTTTGAAGTGTTTTTATCAAAAACGGATGTTGGATTTTGTCAAATGCTTTTTCAGCATCTATTGAGATGATCATTTGATTTTTCCCTTTTGAATTGTTAATGTGTTGTAATACATTGATTGATTTTCTTATGATTTTTTAAATGTGTTTTTGGATTTTATTTGCAAGTATTTTTTTGAGGATTTTTGCATCTATATTCATTAGGGAGATTGGCCGGTAGTTTTCCTTTTTTTAGCATCTTTGCCTGCTTTTGGTATTAGATTGATATTAGCTTCATAAAATGAGTTAGGTAGTGTTCCATTTTCTTCAATGTTTAGAAAGAGTTTGAGTAAGATTGGTGTCAGTTCTTTCTGGTAAGTTTGGTAGAATTCCCCTGTGAAGCCATCTGGCCCTGGGCATTGATTTGTGGGAAGATTTTTGATGACTGATTGGATCTCTTTGCTTGTGATGGGTTGATTGAGGTCTTCTATTTCTTCTCTGGTCAGTCTAGGTTGTTCATATGTTTCCAGGAAATTGTCCATTTCCTCTACATTATCCAGTTTGTTGCCATACAGTTGTTCATAGTATCCTCTTATAATTTTTTTAATTTCTTCAGGATCTGCAGATATGTCACCTTTTTCATTCATTATTTGATTTATATGGGTCTTCTCTCTTTTTTATTTTGTCAGTCTAGCTAGGGGCTTGTCAATCTTGTTGATCTTCTCAAAGAACCAACTTTTGGTGATATTTATCCTCTCTATTGTTTTTTTGTTCTCTATGTCATTTATTTCTGCTTTAATCCTTGTTATTTCTTTTCTTGTACTTGGTTTAGGATTGGTTTGCTGTTCATTTTCTAGCTTCTTCAGTTGATCCATTAGGTCTTTGATTTTGGCTCTTTCTTCCTTTTTAATATATGCATTTAGTGCTATAAATTTCCGCCTCGGCACTGCTTTTGCTGCATCCCATAGGTTTTGGTATGTTGTGTTCTCATTTTCATTCGTCTCTATATATTTAGCAATTTCTCTTGCTATTTCTTCTTTAACCCACTGATTGTTTAGGAATGTGTTGTTTAACCTCCAGGTATTTGTGAATTTTCTAAGTCTCTGATGGTTATTGACTTCTAATTGTATTCCATTGTGGTCAGAGAATGTGCTTTGAATAATTTCAATCTTTTTAAATTTATTGAGGCTTGTTTTATGTCCCAGCATATGATCTATTCTGGAGAAAATTCCATGAGCACTAGAAAAGTATGTGTATCCTGGTGATTTGGGATGTAATGTTCTGTATATGTCTGTTAAATCTAATTCATTTATCAGATTGTTTAGGTTTTCAGTTTCCTTATTGGTTTTCTGTCTGGTTGATCTATCTATAGAAGAGAGTGATGTGTTGAAGTCTCCCACAATTATTGTGGAAACATCAATTGCTTCCTTTAGTTTTGCCAGTTTTTCTCTCATGTATTTTGCGGCACCTTGATTGGGTGCATAGACATTTATGATTGTTATTTCTTCTTGTTGAATTGCCCCTTTTATTAGTATGTAGTGGCCTTCTTTGTCTCTCAAAACATCCCTGCATTTTAAGTCTATTTTATCTGAGATTAACATTGCTATACCTGCTTTCTTTTGGCTGTAGCTTGCATGAAATATTTTTTTCCATCCTTTCACTTTCAATTTCTTTGTGTCCCTGTGTCTAAGATGAGTCTCTTGTATGCAACATATTGATGGTTCATTTTTTTTGATCCATTCTGTGAATCTGTATCTTTTAATTGGGGAGTTTAATCCATTTACATTCAACATTATAACTGTGAAGGTTTTTCTTGAATCAGCCATCTTATCCTTTGGTTTATGTTTGTCATATGTATTTTTCCCCTCTCTCTATTAATATCCTTTATTGTACCCATACCGAATCTCTTTAGTACTGAACCTTTCTCCAAGTCTCTCTGTCCTTTCTTTGTTTCTCTGTCTGTAGGGCTCCCTTGAGTATCTCCAGTAGGGCAGGTCTCTTGTTAGCAAATTCTCTCAGCATTTGTTTGTCTGTGAAAAATTTAAGCTCTCTCTCAAATTTGAAGGAGAGCTTTGCTGGATAAAGTATTCTTGGTTGGAAATTTTTCTCACTCAGAATTTTAAATATAACATGCCACTGCCTTCTCGCCTCCATGGTGGCTGGTGAGTAGTCACTACTTTGTCTTATGCTGTTTCCTTTGTATGTAGTGAATTGCTTTTCTCTTGCTGCTTTCAGAACTTGCTCCTTCTCTTCCGTGTTTGACAGTGTGATCAGAATATGTCTCGGAGTGGGTTTATTTGGATTTATTCTATTTGGAGTTTGCTGAGCATTTATGATTTGTGTATTTATGTTGTTTAGAAGATTTGGGAAGTTTTTCCCAACAATTTCTTTGAATACTCTTCCTAGACCTTTACCCTTTTCTTCCCCTTCTGGAACACCAATGAGTCTTATATTCGGACGTTTTATATTATCTATCATATCCCTGAGGTCTGTTTCGATTTTTTCAATTTTTTTCCCCATTCTTTCTTTTATGATTTCATTTTCCATTCTGTCATCTTCCAGGTCACTGATTCGTTGTTCAACTTCCTCTAGTCTTGTACTATGAGTGTCCAGAATCTTTTTAATTTGGTCAACAGTTTCTTTAATTTCCATAAGATCATCTATTTTTTTATTTAGTCTTGGAATGTTTTCTTTATGCTCTTCTAGGGTCTTCTTGATCTCCTTTGTATCCTGTACTATGGTCTCATTGTTCATCTTTAGTTCTTTGAGTAGCTACTCTAGGTGCTGTGTCTCTTCTGATCTTTTGATTTGGGTGCTTGGGCTTGTGTTATCCATATCATCTGGTTTTTTTCATATGCTTTATAATTTTCTGTTGTTTTTGGCCTCTTGGCATTTGCTGAACTTGATAGCGTTCTTTTAGGATTTGTAGACCAATTGAAGTCCTTATCTCTAATTTATCAGATCTACAGCTTCGTGGAATACACTTTCTCTAACTAACCAGCAGGTGGCGTCCACGAGCCACCTGTTCTCCACAAGCCAGTTCTCCCCTGCTTTGCCTTTGTGGTGAGTGGGGGAGTGAGTCTTGTGGGGTCCAATTGGTGTACCAAGCTTGCATGTGTAGTTGGTGTTGCCCGCCCTGTATACAGGGCATGTTTCTGGGCAGTCAGGGAGGGGGGGGGTGGCTCTAACAATCAAATCTCCCTGGTGATCCTGGAGTTTTAAAGCTGCTGCAATAGTCTAATCCTTCAGTTCAGTCCTGCCACAGTTTGTCTCTGCCACTGACCCACAAGTCCTTGGTATTGGCGTATGGCTCCTGAGACTTGCAAGTGGGTCCCTCTTCCAGGCCGTGTACCCCCTGGTCCTCTGTTGAGGGATGACTCTGCTATGTCACAGGTGAGTGCCGTCCCCCCAGGGCGGTTCTGGGCTGCTGGGCTGTGTAGGGAGGCTCCCAGTCTGCTGAAATGATGGCTGAATGGGGCTTTGTTAATTCACACTGCTCCACCTTCCCAGCTCTGGGACAATCAGCTGAGGTTGCAGGGAAGGCTAATGTCCACGCTGTTTTGTGGTGTGTGCCTGTTATTTGAAGCACTTCCGTCACACTGGGTTGTCTGGGGCAGCTCTGGGCTATGGGGCTGGCGATGGGCAGGAGTGTTTCCTGTCTGCCAGGATGATGGCTGTGAGCGGACACCCCCCTTTTGTTGGGAAGTTGTGGTGTTTAGTGAATTTTATCAGCCACTGGATTATTGCCTTTTGTCTCAGAGCTCTCTTAGTTCTGCTCTTGTCTTGACCTGCCCAAATTGCAAGTCTTTGAAGCTTTCTGTATTGGGCTTCTTAGAGTAATTGTTTTAGAAAAAGAAAAAAGGATTTAAAAAAAAAAAAAGTGCTCTCCTCACAGATCTAATGCGTTATTGAAATGCTAAGAGACAAAGCAATTAGGGCCATTAAGGAAAGATCCACAGGGCAGAGAGATCAGCTTTTCTTCAGGATTTGCATATGAGCCTCAGGGCCTGAGCTCTGCCCTTCCCCTTTCTATGTTCACCAGAACTCCAAAAATCCTCCACTGTTATTTTGGAGTTTTTCATGCTGTTTTTTTCTATGCCTGTCTCCTCTCTGCTAGGCTGGCTGCTCTCAGATTCTCTGGTATCTGGTCTCAGTCTATCTATGGTTGGAGTTTGGATCAGTAGAATGAGTTTCCGATAATGGCTGCCACTGCAGTTCTCCCTTCTCCTTCCTGGAGCTGACAGCCCCTCCTCCCACGGGACTGAGCCTGGCGGGGGGGGGGGGTGTGCGGGTCCCCTGGCTGCAAAAACTTACAGATTTCACTGATCTCAGCAGTTCCACATTTTCATGAGTGTTGTATGAAGTATGCCCAAAGTCAGATTTCTCTGTGGTGTCCAGTCCATGCAGTTCCTGGCTTTCTACCTACTTTCCTGGAGGAGTAACTAAAACATACAGCTCACCATTCCACCATCTTGCCCTGCCTCCTGGTGGGCACTCTTACACACAATATAGACAACCCTTTTTAGGTTCTAATGAATTGGAATAGCTAGCAGTAAATACCTAAAACTATCAAACTACAACCCAGAACCCATGAATCTTGAAGACGATTGTATAAAAACGTAGCTTATGAGGGGTGACAGTGTGATTGGGAAAGCCATAAGGACCACTCTCACACTCCCCTTTGTCCAGTGTATGGATGGATGAGTAGAAAAATGGGGGGGGGGGCACCCAGTGTTCTTTTTTACTTTAACTGTTCTTTTTCACTTTAATTTTTATTCTTATTATTTTTGTGTGTGTGATAATGAAAAGGTTCAAAAATTAATTTTGGTGAAGAATGCACAACTATTTAATGGTACCGTGAACAACTGAATGTACCCTTTGTGTGACTGCATGGTATGTGAATATATCTCAATAAAAATGAATTAAAAAAAAAACAGAACACTGCTTTACCTACATTCCACAAATTCTGATTGTTGTATTCTCATTTTTGCTTAGTTTAAACATTTTCTAATTTCCCTTGAAACTTCCTCTTTGACCCATTGATTATTTAGAAGTATTGTTTTAAGTTCCAAATATTTGAAGATATCCCTATTAACTTTGTTATTGATTTCTAGTTAACTCTGTTATGATCATAGAACGTACTTTGTATGATTTCAACTCTTTAAAATTTGTTTAAGTTTTGCATTATGAATTAGGGTATGGTCTGTCTTATAGAATGTCCCATATACACTTGAAAAGAATGTGTATTTTGCTGTTGGGTGGAATATTCTATAAATGTCAATTAGATACAGTTAGTTGATGGTGTTGTTCCATTCTTCTATATCCTTGCTGGTTTTCTATCTACCAGTTCTATTCAAAACTTATAGAAGAGTGCTGAAGTCCCCCAAATAATTAGGGATTTTTCTATGTCTCTCTTCAGCTCTGTTAGTTTTTGTTTGTGCATTTTAAAGTTCTGTTGTTAGATGCATACACATTTAGGATTGTTAGGTCTGCTTGGTGAATTGACCCTTTTATCAACACATAATATCATTCTTTATCCCTGGTAACTTTCTTTCCTCTGAAGTCTTCTTTGCTGATATTAATATAGCCACTGCAGGTTCCTTTTGTTTAGTATTTCTGTAGTATACCTTTTTCTGTGTTTGCTTCAGACTGTCTATCTCATTTTATTCGGACTGAGTCTTGTAGACAAAATAAAGTTATATCACGTTTTTAATTTATTCTGACAATCACTGTCTTTTAATTGGTGTGTTTAATGTGTTTGTATTTAGTGTAAATATTGATATGTTAGGATTTTAGACAACCATTTGATTATATGTTTGTTCTCTCTTTTTTATTTCTTTGTTCCCCTTTCCTACCTTATTTTGAATTACTTGGATTTTTTAGTATTCTATTTTAAATTATCTGCTGTGTTTTTTACTATTTTACTTACCTCTTGGTAAGAATTGTTTTTAATGGTTGCTACAGCAATTACAATGTACATACATACTTTTACACAGTCTTAGAATCTATATTCTACCATTTCAAATAGAACTCAGAAAACTTATCACCATTTAGGTCCCTTGGTTCTCTTCCTCTTATCTTGTGGGTGTCTCATACATTACCTCTATGTATATTGAAAGCTCATCAGAGAGTGTTATAAGTTTTAGTTTCAATCACCAATTATATTTTAAAGAACTTAAGGAAAAGATCATCTATTACATTTATGCAGATAAATTACTATTTCTGTTGCTCTTCTTTCATTTATGATATTCTAAGTTTTCTTCTGGTATCAATTCCTTTCTTCCCGAAGGACTGGCTTTAACAATTTTTGGAGTAGATCCGCTGGCAATAGATATTCTTAGTTTTCCTTCATATGAGAATGTCTTTATTCCATCTTCATCTCTGAAGCATATTTTTCCTTGGATATAGAATTCTAGGTTGATAGTTGTTTTCTTTCAGAACCTTAAAAATATTGTTTCCCTTTATTATGGTTTCTGTGGTTTCTGATGAGAAGATGTGCAGTTATTTGAATCATTGTTACTTTATATGTTATGCTTCATTTTCACTTTTTTTCTGATTGCTTTCAATAATTTTTTTTGTCTTTAGTTTTTAACAGTTTGTTTATGATATGCCTGGGCATGGATTTCTTTGGTTTTATGCTTTTTGAGTTTTTCTGGATATTCTCGAATCTGTAGATTTATATCTTTTGACAGATTTTGGAAAATTTCAACCATTATTTTTCAAATATATATTTTTTTCTGCCCTCTATTCCTCTCTATTTGAGGGACTCAGATGACACAAATGTAAAAGCTTTTTGTATTGCCTTATAGTTTCCCAGGTCTCTGTTAATTTTTGAATGTTTTTTTCTCTCCATGTTGTTCAGATTGGATAATTTCTATTGATCTATCTTTAAATTCACTCTTTTTTCACTGGTTCTTTTCCATTTGGTTCTTTTTTTGTGTCTTCTACTGCTTTGTGGGACTTTCTATCTTTCCATTCATTTCAAGAGTGTTTACTCCTACTTCTTAGAGTATTTTTATAATGGCTTATATAAAGTCTTTGTCTGATAATTTCAACATCTGCATTACCTCAGCACTGGTTTCTGTTGATTGTCTATTTCTATCTGAGTTGCTATTTTCCTAGTTTTCACATGCCAAGTCATTTAGGTTGTATATTGATGCTGAGTCTTACCTAAGTCCTATGGAGAATGTTAACATACCTTTTAGCAGGAAATCAAACTAGCTGAAGTTCTGAGAAGCCTTCTGTGGGTTTCAAAGCCTTTGCAGTACAGTTGGGGTCTGCCCACATACACCCTATACTGTGACCACTCTGGGACTCGGATGGTGGTCCATCCCTGATTGCACTTCAAAAGCCATTGGTGTGCTGTTCAGGATCATATTCACACACGCACAGCTTGTGGGTGAACTCAGGAATTTACAAACAACTTTACGAGTTTCCTCCTCTCTGCTATCTTCCTGGTACTTTCAAGTTTCCTAAGATTCTCTTTTTTTGGTCCTATGGTCAGAAATCTGGGGCTTTATGCACTTCCTATGACTGTGTCTATTAAGCTAAGTGGTGGGAGAACAAAGAGAGAAAAAAAACGAGGAAAGAGCCCCCCTTTTGGAAGCAAAACTCCTCTGAGCAGAAAGGAATGTTCTCCTTCAGGGCTCCCTCTGCCACCACCGTGGCTGCTACTTGAAGCACCACACAGGTGGCTGAGGGCTGGGGTACAAGAGAACATAAAAAAAAATTAAAAAAGGAAAAGGGGATATTCCCCCACTCTCTCTGAGTGTTTGATAAAGAACTAGAGAATTTCTCCTGGAGCTCCCTCTGTCTGTACTGATCCACACTTCCTGGTTTCCAGCTTCCTTGAATATAGGCTTGGGGAATACCAGCAGAAAGAGAAAGTTGTTAACTCATCTCTAGTTCAGTGGCACTTTGAATTCTGATCTTCTTTCCCAATTTGCCTGCTACTGCTTACTTTCTAGAGTGCCTGAATAGCTGCTTTATAGTCTGTCCAGGTGCTCTAGCTGCATTCTGTGAGACAGACAGATGGGAATGCTGATTCAGTCCTACCTGCAACTGGAACCACCCCAGAATTTTTAATATCTGCAAGCACCCTCCTTACATTCTACCTGTAATTTGCTGTCAAATGATAAATACAACAGGCTGGCCCAAGGCTAAATTGAGAAGACAACTTTCAGAGGCAAAGACGACTATTGGCCCCAACTTCTTATGTTGAAGGGTTTCATTGAGGGTGTAAGAACATAGCAATTACTGCCCACCATAAAATAGCTTCTTTAGGGATTCACTCATCCTTCCCTGATGTTTGGTGAGTTATTTAGAAAAGCTCAATATTCATTTTAACCATAGTTTATCTACATAAAGTTGTTATGCAGTTGATATCTGTATTGGGAGAAGGTGGAGAATATGCATTCTCATTCATTCTGGACTCAAATCCCTCTGGAAGTAATCCTGGTTTTTACCATGCTTATCCTTTTTTCTTATGTCTTCCAGTATCTATTTCTTCAGATACCCCATCATCCATTCTGTTTTGTATTTTACAGATAAGAAAATAAGGGCCAAAGACTTACTGGGTTCTCACAGAAAATTATTCATCATCAGTATTGGGGTTGAGGAAGAATGACAATTATACTTAAAATTTTGGAAAGCCTGAAGTCTGAGAAAAAAAATTCAATAAAGATAAGGACCTCCAAGGACAAGAAGTATTATAATGCAGAGGGGAAGATGTAGAGATGATTTTCTCAGGAAACATGTTGAAAAAATTTTCTAGACTGTTGTGTTTATTTGGTTACTTATCATGCAGTCCACTGTCCTCCTTAATGTACCAAAATTATTCTTGTCCAGTTGATGAATTGGACTGAATTACTGATTCTGACTAATTGCTATAGAATTTTCCTAGTTCTTACCCTAACTTACACTCTTGTTAGTATTTAGCTCTAGTGTTTACTTCTTGAAATTCTCACCCCCTTGACTTCTGAGATAGTACAAAATCCTGATTATACTTCTAATTTTGGTTATCCTTTTTCAGTGTCTCCAGTGACATTTTTCCTCCACTCAATCCTTCAATATTGGTGTTTCCCAAGCTTCCATTCTGTGCCTTCTTTCCTTCCATTTTCTTTTATTCTCTCCAATACATTGACTTATGAACAACCTCATTTACACTTACAGCATT
The DNA here is from genome assembly GCF_015220235.1 of Choloepus didactylus. NCBI lineage: Eukaryota > Metazoa > Chordata > Mammalia > Pilosa > Megalonychidae > Choloepus > Choloepus didactylus. Next base: position 5,048,342 of record NC_051324.1, read on the forward strand.
CACTATCACCACTATACCGAATCTCTCTCTCCATCCCAGTATTTTAACTGGCACCTCTACTTGGAAATCCTCTAAGTACCTCAGATATAATACGTCTACAGCAATTCATTTTTTATCACTTTCCTGCCACCCCACATCCTTCTTGCCCTCCAATATTACCTGTTTCATTAAACAGAACCAACAGTCACCAAATTATCTATATGAGAAACATGGGAGCTATTCTCTGAAGGATTGAAATCCCCTCCTAATCTACATCTCTGCCTCTTATCTTGCACTTCTTCAATCCTTCCTACACAAGCTTCCAGATGGACAGAACATCCATATCTAAGCCACAATTCTTCAATGGCTCCTTATTTACTTTGCTTATTTACATAATCCTTTCTAGCCATATGGGATAGGTGGGACAGGAGCTGGTGGAGTGGGATATTTAAATTAGCAGAAGCTGATCCAGGACAATAACCTCAAGAGGCAAGGATTTCCATGCAAGAAAGATTTAATCTAATGCAAATCCAAGTCAAAATAGATAATGAGGAAAGTTTTGAACTGGTTATTTCTACATTGCTTCTGGTTTATATTTTGTCCCTAAGTATATGTGTGTACAAGTATGTATAAGTGTGCCATAGGCTGTTGGGTTAGGGTTCTCCAGAGAGAAAGAGTGAGAGATAGAAAAGAGGAGGAGGAGGAGGAGAAAAAGAAGGAGGAGGAGGAGGAGGGAGGAGGAGTAGGAGGGGGAGGAAAAGGAAAGGAGGAGGAAGAGGGAAAAGGAGAAGGAGAAGAAGAAGAAGAGAAGAGAGAGAGTCACTATTGGAACTGGCTCATGAAAACGAGGGGACTGGCAAATGTAAACTATGTAGGGTGGGCTGCAAGTTGGAAACTCCAATGAAGGTAAGATTGAATTCCCTGGAGAAGCTGGCTGACTGAAGAAGAGGAGACAGGAATTCTTTTTTTCTGACTTCTGAAATCCTTAGTTCTGTCCCTAAGTCCTTCAACTGATTGGATGAAGAGACTCTGCTTATTGCTGAGGGCACTCTCCTTTGTTGATTGTAGATGCGATTAGCCATAGATGCAATCATCTGACCATAGATGTGAATCCTCACACTAACAGTCAGGTCAGTGCTCACTTGTCAAAACAACTGGACACCATAACTAGCCAAGGTGACACGTGAAATTAACTGTCACAACACTTAAACTTGGTTTCAAACCAGACTATCCCAATGCAGTTTCCTATTTATCTCTAAGCTTACTTTCTGCTATTTCCTACCCTTCCTCTTCAACCAATACATTCTATTCTGCAGCCATACTGAACTATTTGAATTTCTCCAAATGAGCTGTTTTCCAGCATCTATTCCTTTGTGCATGCTGTTTGCTGTGCTGGAATGCCTTTTTCCTCCCTTTCCTGGTTAATTCTCAGTTCTTAGCTCATTTTTATACCCTCTGGAAATCATTCCCTGACATCTTTACACTTCCCTTGATGGGACAGTCCAGATGCACTCTGAGCATACTTCTCTCATCGCTTGGAAATGCATCACTTGGAATTGCAATTTTTAGGACCATAATGTGACTCCATTTAGATCTGGAACTATATGATAGGCTCCCTGACCTAGAAATCAGATACCATCATTATCTTTTCTGTTCAGAGGTTAGGGGTGTAGCACACGTGTTGTGATGCTCTCATGGGAGAAATAGATACTTCCAAAGAGAAGCCATCGAGTAGTGATGCCAACAACAATAATAATTTCTTATATGAGTCCAGCACTGTAAGTTTATGAATCTTTTCCTCTTACGTGACTGCAATTGGGCTTGTTAACAGCATTGAAGAGGCATCATTATCACCATTTCACAGATGATGAAACGGGCACCTCTGAGGATCAGTGCCTGCAAGAGTTGCCATTGAGGCAATGGTCTAGCCGTGGAGCCTGACCTGGAAGCCATGGCTCCTCAGGTTCCTGAGGTGACGGACAGACAGGACACAGTCATGGAAAGAAAGAGCACCTCCCAGCACTCCCTGCAGCACTGGATCACTCTCACTGGCACTCCTGACAGGATCTAACTGCTTCTGTCTGCTTGTTTCCTCCAAGTCCTTCTGGAATCCCCTTTCTAGGATGGTAGTGGAGATACAAGGAAAATTACCTGAAAGGAGTTAATTGCATTTGTTTCTAATTATCTCTTTTTTCCAAGGGCAACGGATTAATTATTAAGACACTAAAAACATGTTAGGTTCCCTGGGTAAAAGACACTTCCCATTTCACAAGATCACACTGCATTAATCAGTGCATCACTCCCAGGACACTGCTGTAATGATCGTCTCTGAGCAGGTTGCTCTACAGAAATACTCACCGAGCACAGAGCATTAAACTCCCGATTGCATATCAAGGAGAATTTTCGTTTCAAACTGTAACATTACACAGCAAGGAAAAAATACAATGATTGAAAACCTATCCTAAGCCAGCCCAGAAAATACACTCGAAATGCTCCAGAAGTGGTCAAAGAGTTAGAAAACACCACTCTTCTCTATGTGCCTCTAGTACCAAATACAACTATTCATATTTACTCTGTAGGATGGACCAGTGCTTTTCAAAGATTGGCTTCTTTGCAGTAAAGGATGTTTTAATCAATGCCAAATCAACTTCAGGGCAATATGCACAGTATTCAGTTTTGCCAGATGTAGCTGCTCGGTGTCTTAAGACTGTGAACACGAGGATCTGAAATCTCCACATACAAAATCTGGGACAAAGAGAGCAGGTTCTAAATTCTGAAGTTTGCCTAGTAACACTTCAAATCAGGTGCTAATCATTAATCATGAGACCCAATCAGGCAAATTTACTTTTCCCAGTACATTTAAGGCTGTGGTTCTCAGAGTTGAATGTGCATCAGAATCCCCTGGGGGCTCTTCAAAACCCGGAGTGCAGGGCTCCATCTCCAGGGTTTCTGCTTCAGTAGGGCTGGGGTGAGGCCCAAGGGTCTGTAGTTCTTACACAATGCCAGAACTACAGATGCTGGTAGTCCAGGGGCCACACTTTGAGAACCACTAATTTAGGTTATAGTTGTGAAGACAATTTGAGTCACACCCACAGTGATGGTGATTTATCCTGAGGATCCCACAGTGGAGGAAGGGTCTCCTCTTCTCCCACAGTCACATTTCCAACTTTGTTTCTTGCCCTACTTCTGTCTCTCTTTTTCTCCCTGGCTATATAACCATGAGAATTCAGTTAGGATGTTATGGGCTGCAAGCAACCTCAAAGTAGTTAAGAAGTTATAAATAGATTTGTATTTCATAAACACAATTTATTAGTTCACTTAAGACGCCCAGGTTTAGGGAGGCCTGGCGACGCTATCAAGGTTGCAGGTGCTTTAGTTCTGTTTCTCTGCAAGCCACACTCTTGGCTTCATCCAAAGACCAGCTCCCCTTGGGGTCTTAGGGTGGCTGTGGGTAGCAATCAAGCTTACAAGTTGTTTGCCCCCATCGATTGGGAGAGAAAGTGACTTCCTGTGACTCGCTTTGGATAATTTTTCTAAAAGGCCTTGGCAGGCTGCTCCTTTTGTCTCGTTGTCCACAATTAGCTCCCATGCTCATCCCTGAGGCTATCGCTGGCAAGGAGGAAGGGTTAACCCTTGGCCCAGTCAGGCCCTCACCCTGGGGCTGAGGCTGGCATCAGATTTCCCTGAGACCGTTGGGCTGCACAGTGAAAAACAGAGACCCCCATACAACCGGCATTCTCCTGGGATGGAAGGGGGGAGAATGGGTGCTGGGTAGCAACCGACACATCCACTGTGCTTTCTGAGCAGTTCTGCAAGGAGATAATTATAGAAAACTAGGTAGCCATTGGAAAAAAAAAATATTTTGCATATTTTCAAAACTTAAAGTTTTTCCAGGATAAGATTTAGCAGAGTTCATAGGACAATGGGAATGGGAGAGATGGGGTGGTACAATGGAAAACCACCAGTTCAATGACAAATATACTTGGATTTGAAACACAGATCTGCCACTTGCTAAGAGTGAAGCTTTGATTAATGTCTTTCAGCCTCAATTCCCTCATCTTTAAAATAAGGTTAGTGCAAAGTTTGCAGGGTTGTTTCAACTGGAGAGAATGTTTACATGTAACAGGGGCTTGATCAATAGTAATGGTCACCGTTTGTAACCCAGTTGGTTACAGACAGAATATCTGGGACGGGGTGGCCTGATGTATGTTGGAGATTCTTTTTCTCTGACCCCTTCTCTCTACTTTGCCTCTTGCTTCCATACTATTTTAAAGTCCCATCCTTGGACTAATTCCTCCTTGTGAATTCTTTTCTCATTGTGAGTGTATATGTTGAGAACTGGAAAAGCAGTAGGCAAAGTTTGGGTGATCTCAAATTAGGGGAACTGTACAGACCCAGGATATTTTAAACTGATAAGCTTGATATTGATCCTTGGCAAAATTCTGCATTGGACTGTGGAGTAAGTTTGAACATTTAGAAAATTAAAGAATTCAGGGATGAGTAGAACATCCACAAGCTTCACCTAAGAAGAGGTCAAGCAAATGGACTTTGTTCCTTTTTGGATGTAATTACCAAGTTGGTATGTGTGAAGACCATGTTCCCACAGTGTGGTGTGCGTGCCACTGGAGGCTTACGGGATGATTTTAGGTGGTACATGGGCTGCTTGCTCATGTCAGTCACTGGATACTGATTTATACCGTGTGTTCTCTATAGAAGCTCAGAAGGGCAACTTCCTTGTCTTTGATGGTGGTAGGCATACCCTCTGCCCACTCTTCACCACCATTTGCTCTTCCTCTGGTCCATTCTGTACCCAACTCCCCACTGTGGCTCCTTTGCAGCCCCCACCCCCATCTGTATCTCATCTCTGCCTTTGGTCTGCCTAGCCTTAACTTCCTGAGCACCCCATTGTGAACTTCCACCCCTGCCATGTCCTCCTCCTTAGTGCCACCTCCCTTAAACTACCACCCCACATAATCTCACCTCTCTCCTTCACCCTTTTCAATTGCTCAGTAACCACCTGCCTCCAGCCCCATTGCTCCAAACACAATGTAGCATCGCTGACCTGCAAGCTATCCTAAGATTCCTTATCCCCAGCTTACCCACCCAGCTGGCCCAATACTTTCCCCTCTTCTTTCCAGGCTGGCTACCCCTCAACCTTTCTCTTCTTCTCTATTTTTCTAAACCCATTGAAACCATGCACCTCAGACCCACTTCTCTCTCCATGTTCTGGCTGTCCCACACTCTGTGCTCTAACTCAGACTTAATGTATTCTCTCTGGGGCCATGGCCCTTCCTGCATTCTGTAATTTTTTCCTGCCTTATCCATTAGTTTCCTTTTAAAAACATCTTTATGCATGTAAAAAATTGAGGCAATTTAACAACAACTATTAAATATCTAATAGTACAGGTGGTATGTGGGCTTGGCAAAAAAATTGCAAGGGGACTGCAAAATCAACCCAAGTTTGGGAGCACTGCCATAAACATAAAGTTACAAAGAATCCAGAGGAGTGATTTTGGAAAGCTGGTAAAATACTGGCAAGATGACAGAACTGTTGAGGTAGAGTCTCAGTTTGTTAAAGATGCCAGCTCAGCCTCAAAGTAGGCACTTAGCGTGTGTCTAAAGGACCCCATTTTTACTTCTGTTTTCAGTGGTATGAAGTGTTTAAGTGTCTCTAAAAAAAAAAAGAAGAAGAAGAAAAAAGAGGGGGGGGGGAGTGGAGAAAGAACAGTTCTTAGTTTCAGATTTCCTTAGTGTAAATTCTCTCACTATAGTTGATTCAAGCTACTGACAACACTAAATGCAGATTTTGGCAGAGATGTGCACAAGCAGCTCTCACCATCTGGTACAAGCCAGTGATGATACTCCATTGCCTGTTTGAGTCACTAATTTATTTAATTTCCGTGATCCTCAGTTTCTTTTTTAGGAAAAGGCAATAATCATATTTACTTCATAGAATTTCTAGACAGATTAAACAACACAACACAAATACAGTGCCTAGCACCTAATAGTTCTCCTCTATCTTATTAAAGAAATGTGTTGGGAATTTACTTGGGACATTGGCAGACCATGGTGACACTTTGTAGGATCTGTCAAACACCAAACTGCATCTGTCATTGAAAAGAACCTAAGAAAAATGGTTCTCCCTAACATGTCCCTAAGGTTTGATAAGGTTTACCTAACTACTGCATCTCTTTGCAGTACTTAGTGGTTATGGAGTACTCTTGTTCCTGAGATGAACAAAGTATTGAGAAGGCCAATTACAGGAGGTGGGGAAAGAGAAGGAAGCAAAGAGTGGAGTGTGCTCTGTAGCAACCCATTGAAGAATGGACAGCATTCCAAATGCAAACAGGAAACCCATGAGCCAGCCTCACCATGTCCTTCTGCTCATTCAGTCAACAGACCCTGAGACTAAGAGAGGAACTGGAAGGAGAACCCCAATGCCTCTCTGCCAAGGACTGCTGGGGGTTGTGGACATGGAATATGGAACTTGAAGGGCACATAAACCTTCATCTATGTTTGTGTATACAAATTGGGCTAATGAATGAAAGAAGAGAAACAAGGAATTCATTGTTTTTCTTCCCTGACATGGCAGTCATGTTATTTCTTGGAATTTAGGTTTATAATAACTTTAAAGATCCCAAATGGTTATCCATTGTGAGAGAAGCATTCACTCTTAATAAATTACCACCATTATCACAGCAAGATAAAGGCAAGACAACTGGCCCAACCTGGCAACAGTGGGGCGGGGAAATAAGGCTGCTAAGTTGGAGCTAAAATGTGCAGGGCCTTGAATTCCATGTTAAGGATTTGGGCTTTATTCACACTTCAGTCATTTGAATAATGTCTTTACAATTTATTCAGTGACTGCAGATTCCCTGTAATGTTATCTACTCAGTTATTTTCTTTAAGTAGATATATTTTTTTGTTAGAGAAAAATTTTAATAGATTTATGGGGATATAATGTGCATACCATATGCATCACACATATAAAATATACAATTCAATGTTATTTTAGTATATTCACAGACTTATATAACCATCACCACAATCTAATTTTAGGACATTTTCATCACTTCAGAAACTTGGCACCCTTTAGTAGTCACACTACATTTCCCACCAACCTCCCCAGCTCTAGGCAACTACCTACCAATCTACTTTTCATCTCTATAGATTTTCCAATTTTGGGTATTTCATGTAAGTGCAATCATACAATATGCAGTCTTTTGTGATGGGCTTCGTTCACTTAACACAATGTCTTACCGGTCATCTGTGTTGTAGCATGGATCAGGACTTCATTCCTTTTTATTGCTAAATAATATTCCATTGTATAGACATGCCACATTTTATTTATCATGGAGTTCATGGACAGAAGAGCAAAAACAAGCAGGTTGTCCAGCTCCGGGGGCCTAGAGTACACTTTAGGAAGAAGAAACAGTGGATCAAGACCAAGTTATAGGGAGTGGGGTATGCGGTGCCGGGAGCTCAGTTTCAATGAGCAAAGCAGCAGTCTGGTTCTGCCACATAGGGGAGAAGATCAAATCCAATTCCTTAATGTCCTTCGTGACAGACTTCACGGCTCCAGAACCTGGGCTGAGCCTATAGGTGAGGGTTAAGGGGCCACAGCTGTAGGAAATGGAGGTGTCAAGGCAAGGAGCCAAAGCAGGCATTGCAGTTTAGAAAGTTAACACATCCATTAGAGACATCCAAATAGCAGGGGGCTAACGCCCCAGTTACTCTTCATTGCATCCCTGGCTTCCCATCCCCAGCCGAGGGCTCTCGGTGCTGCATCAGCTTTCATCTCTAAGCTGGCTTGAGGTCCCAGGGTGCACTCTGCAGCCTCAGGGTTGGATCTGCAGCCTCTAGCACCCAGGAGGGACAATTAGCCCCATTTCGTAAGGACAGTCCCCCCTCTCAGAGCTCTTGAGGCATTTCTGACAGCGTAAGAATGCTGCTATACAGATTTGGTTGATGTCCAAGTTAAGTTTCTAAGTAAGAATTTGTCAAAAAATTACCCTGGATTACTGTCAGTCTTCTAGAGCCAGCAAATGTTACTCTGCTCAATAAAGTTTTGGTGAAGATAATTCCCAAGCTCTGGGCAAATTCATAATTTTCTCTTCTTGATTCATGATTAGGATGATCAAGCCAAAAAATTTTTACCCATCAGTCTCTGCTGGGACTCAATAAAGCTGCGTCATACTCATGACTATTAGTGCTGATCCATTCTGCACATAAAGAAGAAATTTCAGACTCTGTGCTATGAAATACCCAGTCATAAGATGTGTTGAGTAATTTTTAAAATTTGTATTTAATTCACTTAACAAATAACTTGGATACAAACTGAGCACAATTAGTACAAGGGAGAGACCCAGCAAACTGCTGTGAGAAAAAACAAAACAAAACAAAGATAGTAAAGAATGATTTTGATCAGAATGATAATTAAGAAAGCCTTCATGGAAGAAGTGAAATTTGAACTAGGTCTTGAAAGATGAAGAAAAGAAGATGAAGTTGTTGATTTGCTTGCTGACCTGTAGAGGGTTTCAGTCTGGGGAATATATAAAGGGAGAATCTCAAAGATTAGCCCCACCCACCCCAGCCCCAAACTAGTTTGACTTCATTATAACTAATAACATCTTCAAAGACCCTATTTCAAAATAAGTCCACACTCACAGGACTGGGGATGAGGGCTTGAACATGTCTTTTTGGGGAACACAATCCAACCCATAACAGACTCTAGGTCAGCTTTGATGTGAGAGGACCATGAAGCAGATTTTACTTTGATTTGAGAAATTACAAAATATGACTTTTCCTCACCTGAGGTGAGTATCATGGAGAAATTCATGATTATTGTATTTCAAAATCTGCACTGGTACATTAGAATCTGATATCCACTTTCCAAACTATTCTGCTGAAAACACCTTCAGCTTTTATATCCATCTAGTAGTCATTAAGAGCAGGGCTTTTTGAATCACAAAGATGTAAGTTTGAATTATGACTGTACTTCTTGTAAGATATATAAAAAACACTTAATATTTTTGAGTTTCAGGTGCCTGGAGATATAAATACCTACCTCATAGGGTTATCATGAGGTTAACTGAATAATAAGTTAATGTAAAGCACTTAGCTCATTAGCTGGCACTTGAAATGCATTCAACCAATGGTAACTCCTATTATGATTGTTTTTGTGGTATTGAGTTTGGGAACATCTGGGCTCTGCCAACTCTTAGACAGATGTTTGGGTAAATCCCCTTCTTATCAGAGGTTCCCTTACCCGGACTCTTCTACCCATAATACTGTAAAATGACTACACTCCATGTTTGGGGGGAAAGAGGAGAACTTGTTTGTGAGTATAGATGACTGAGGAAAAGTTATAAAGTAAGAATTCTCTTTTATTGGTCAATTTATATAAATTATACTTGTCATATTCTATAGTCTCATAAATTCCCCTCTGAGAATATCAGATAAACCTATTAAGCATACATTGGAGGCTAGAATAGTGACTAGAGAAAAATGTTCTATGAAGTATGTTAGAACCATTGAGGCAGACATTCCCAAGAATAGAGAAAATGGGGGAAGGAGGCCCCATGGAGAAATAGGGAGAATAGAGTCCCCAAGTTGGGAAATTCTAGAAGCTTGGAGAGAGAATTCAGGTGTTTAGTAATAATTTCATAAATCATCACTGTAACCAACTTAGTGGAAAAAAACTGGAGCAAGCCCTTCCAAGATGGAGCAGCCCCATGGGTCATTTTTCAACTTGGAATTCTTTGGTGGGGGAAGACTCCTGTCTCTGCTTATTTCTCTATGAATCCAGAAATCTGCTCAGACCTGACCTGTCTTTGGGAGTCTTAGAGATTGGAGGTGGAGGTGTTATTGAAGAGAGACTCAGAAGCCATAGTCTTAGGTCAAAGATACTTCCTTCTCTGATAGGATTCATTCTCTATTCTGGAAAGAAGAGGGATTCAAGATGCAATTGTTTCCTCTGTAGTTCCTTTTGCAAAAGATGAGAGTGTCTCTAAAATATTGCATCCCAGACTTTCATGTGCACACACATCTCCTGGGGATATTGTTAAACATGGAGTCCTGGGCCCCTCCACAGAGATTATGATTCCTTTATTCTGCATTTCTAGCAAATTCACACGTGATAATGATGATGCTGGTTGGTGGATCACACTTTAAGTAGTACTTCTCTGAAGATGGAGACGAGCTGGAGGAGAGCATCATTGCAATCCCAGAAAATGCACTCTGTATAAATTTTGTTCTCAAACAGCCTCCTTCATAACTGAGGACAGCAGAAGAAAAGTCATGCTGCCCCTTCTTTCTAGGGGGTCCCAGATTAAATTGTCTTGTCATTACAGATGTTGGCTTCAGCTCTTTAAATGTAGGGAAGTTAAGGGCAAACTAAATCATATTGATGACTCCTCAGAATAATTCAATAACATTAACTTGACCCTAAACATGTTCAGGCTCCTAAACGGTGGTAGAAATCCAGCTGATCTTTGATCATCAACCTTTTAGAGACTTCCTTGTGAAGGAATAGACTGAGTGCTATGGAGGTGTTATTTTTATTTTGTTCAAGTATGAAATAAATTTTTAAGTGTATGGCCTGATGAGTTTTCACATAATGAGGCATGCAACTACAACCCCAATCAGGAAGTAGGGCACTATCAGCACCATAGGAAACCCTCAAACCCCCTCCCAGTTGTTAAGACTCCAACAATCCCAGCTTCTGTCACCATAGATTTTGAACCAAAATTTTGAAATGTAGATAAATTAAATTTAAAAAGGCTCTTTTGTCTTTTGTGTCTGGTCTTTTCATTCAATGTCATGTTTGTAAGACTGATCCATGTTTTCTAGAAAGCAATGGTTCATACTCACTGCTCTGTATTATTCTGTTGTGTGAATATACCATGTTTATCCATTCCACTATTGGTGGACATTTGGGTTATTTCTAGTCTTGAACTCTGTTATGAATATCTAGCATATATCTTGTACATACTATTGCATATATACCTAGGAGTAGAATTTCTGGGTCGTGAGAATTTGTATTTAGTCAAACAGTTTTTCAGAGTGGTTATTCCAATTTATACTTGCACCAGCAATGATTGAGAATTCCAATTGCTCCACGTCCTTGTCAACACTTAACATCACCTGTCTTTTCCATTCTAACCATTCCGTAGGGTATATAGTGGTATCACATCATGGTTTTAATTTGTACAGGTGGAGAACATGGGCAAGGAGAACCAGGCAAACAAGAGTTTGGAGGTGGGGAAGTACAAGCTATATTTAGGGCAGCTTAACTAGGGTGAAATGCTTTCATGGATGAGGAATGGAACTGGACATTTCAGTGGGAATTGGAGTGTGACAAGCCTTAAATGCTTCCTTCCAGATGTGGGGGGTCAGGACACATGCAATGCTGGGAGAAAGAGGTCACAAATTAGAGAGTTGCAAAGAACATGAGGGCTGAATTAGACATTAGAAACTGCAAATGCAGAATCTATACATTCACTAAAAATATAATTTTTATATTTTATATATTGAGCTTTTATTTTATATATTGAGCTTTTAATATGTGCCAGAAACTCGGTTACATAGGCAATGTGACCATTAAGCTGAATAAGCCATAGTCCCTTATCTTGCAGAGATCACAAATATTGAGGAGAGACTGATAAAATATAGAGTAAAGGATTGTGATAAATGCTACAGTAGAGACTCATACAAAATGCTTCTTTGCTCCGGAAGCAAGGAGAAGGTATCCATCAATTTGGGCTGGTAGGGCTGGGGAATACTTCACTAAGAGGTGACATTGGATGTGAGTCTTGATGAATTAGTGGTGGTTTATTAGGAAGGTAATGAAGAGGGGAACATGAGCAATGGTTTGAAGATGCAGAGGACTGTGGTGCATTTGGGAAAAGACCAGTAGTTTGTGCAGATGCACGTGGGTGGGTGAGAGCAGGTTGGCATTTTTTTTTTTTTTTTTTTTTGAGTGCACACTGGGAAAGGTCTTATAGACACTACCAAGCATGAACTTTATGCTGTGGGCAACTGGTTGCCATTGAAGGCTTTCAAACAGAGGATTGCCATGATCCCTTGGAATGATATTGCTGTAACACAGGCATTGTGGTCTAAGGGAAGTAGTACAGGAAATCAAAAGTGACAGATGTGACTTCAAATAAAATATGGCTCAGTTTTCTTCCTGCAAGGTAAGAATTTTCATTTATTGGGAACTGGAGAAGTACTTACGGTGATGATTTTGTTCTGCTAGGGTGGGCCCTGCCTGAAGGTAATTTTTCAAAAGCAGCTGCTCTAAGTGTTAGTTAAATGGCACCAGGGGACTCTCTGGGCACAGGTGTCATGTTCAATCTTATTCATCTATCAATAAAGCCAGCCTCGAGTGCCGGTTGGATGGCACATGGCACCTCTGAGACAGGATTTCTATTAACAAATGCATCTTGCTGCTGAAGTGGGGGGTGAGCTGTGGACTTCAATGTACCCTAAAGTCCTTGGCTTCTCAACATCATTTCTCTTTCAGTTCAGCTGTGGCTCCTGCCTAGATAACTCAAATATATATATTCTTCCTATTATTTTGAATTTGTTCTTATAAATTACTAGTTTTTGTGTGAGTTTTCAGTGCAGGAAAGGAAAATCTAAGTATTTAATTGAACCTTTGAATAGCTAGTAGACGCAGTTGGTATACAGTCGGTGTTTTATCTACCACCATAGTATTATAGAGAATGGTTCCACCGACCCAAAAACTCCCCTGTGCTGCTCCTTTGTAATTAACCCTTTCCCCCTCCTCTGATCAATTTTTACCTTCCTATAATTTTGACTTCTAGAGAATGTTATATAAATGGAGTCATACAGCGCATCGCCTTATGGCTCTGGCTTCTTTCACTTAGCAAATACAGTTAAGATTAATTCATATTGTTGAGTAAGGTCAGAGTGCATTCCTTTTTTTTAAGAAAGAACAGATTTATTGAGGCATAATTGACATACAATAGACTGTGCATATTTAAAGCGTTCAATTTGCTAAGTTTGACATAACTATACACCCTGAAGTCTTCATCACACTCAAGATAATAAACATATCCATCACTGCTAAAAGTTTACCCATGCTCCTTTGCAATTACCCTTTGCACCTCTCTCCACTTCCCCTCTTCCAGCAACCATCAATCTGCTTTGTATTATATTTTATGGAATTTCATATGAGAACAATCATACAGTATATTCTCCTTTTTGTCTGGCTTCCTTTAATCAGCATGAATATTTTGAGATTTATCCATGTTGTGGTGTGTTTCAATAGTTCGTCTCTTTTTATTGCAGAGTAGTAATCTAGCATATGGATATAATTCAGTTGTTTGTCCATTTACCTGTTAATGGACATTTGGATGGTTTCCAGTTTGGGGCTATTAAAAATACAGCAACTACGATCATTCATGTATCAGTCTTTGTATGGACATAGCTTTCATTTCTCGTGGGCAAATACCTAGGAATGGAATGGCTGGATCATGTGGTAGGAATATGTTTATGTTTATCTTTTTAAGAAATTTGCCAAAGTCCTTTGCAAAGTGGTTGCACCATTTTACATCCTCATCAGCACAGCAGGAAAGTTCAAGTTTCTCCATATTGTTGCTAACACCTGATATCATCAGTCTTTTAAATTTTAGCAATTTTAATGGGCAAGTAGTGGCATTTTATTATGTGTAATTTGCATTTCCCTAACAATTATTGATGTTGAGCATCTTTTCATGTACTTATTTGCCATCTTCTTAGTAAATTGACTGAATGTCACACTCATTTGTAAAAATTGGTTTGTTTGACTTCTTATTCAACTTTGATATTTTAAAAAATATAAATACAAGTCCATTATCAGATATATGATTTGCAAATATTTTCTCCCAGTCTGTGAATTTTCTTTTACTCTCCTAACAGTATCTTTTGAGAAGAAGTATTTATCAATTTCTTCTTAAAAGGATTGTGCTTTGTTATCCTAAGAATTTGCCCAACCCCAGGACACAAAGGTTTTCTTCTGAATGTTTTATAGTTTTAGGCTTTTCTTTTTGTTGCAAGAGAAAGATTGAAGTTCTCTCTCACTTTTTTTTTTTATGCCTTTGGATAGCTAATTATTCCAGTCAATTGTTTCTCCTCTGAATTTCTTTGTACCTTTCTCAAAAATCAATTGTCCATATATGTCTGGGCTTATTACTGGACACTATTTGTTTCATTGGTCTATCATTTATTTTTACAACTATACCACACTGTCTTGATTACTGTAGATTTATAATCAAGTTTTGAAAACAAAGTCGTACAAATTTGTTCTTTTGAAAAATTGCTTTGCCTATTCTAGTTCCTTTACATTTTCACATGCATTTTAGAATCAATTTGTCAATTTCTACAAAACTGCCTTCCAGGGTTTTGATTGGAATACCACTTTGGGGAGATTTGGCATCCCAACAAAATTGATTCTTCTGACCAATCAACACATATATCATTCTATTCCTTTAGGTCTTCTTTATGTTCTCTGAGAGAAGTTTTGTAGTTTTCAGTGTACAAGTCTTTCACATATTGTCAGATTTATTCCAATGTGTTCACATTTTTGATACTATTACAAATCATATTTGTTTTTTTCAATTTCTATTTTTGTTTGTCTGTTGCCAGCATATAGAAATATATTGATCTTGTATCCTATAATATTGCTAAAGTCACTTATTAGTTCCAGTAGCCTTTTTGTAGGTTGCATCAAATTTTCTACACAGATGAAAATACATGTCATCTGAAAATAAAAGCAATTTTGTCTTTTTCTTCTAAGCTGGATAGCTTTAATTTCTTTATTTGCCTTATTGCACTTTTTCAGAGTAATATCCATATATGTCTGTCCTATTAGGACTAGAAAATTCACATGAAAATAAAGAGGGGAAGAAGATACAAAAAGGAAGAGAAATTTTACATTTTATCAAAATAACAGCATTGGCACCTTATTGCTGACAGGGTGACGCAGGACTGAGACACGGACACAAAGCTAAGAGTTAAGGGAGCAGGGGGCCCACTGCCTCTAGGGCGAATGGACCCCAATGCATCTTTGCTCCAGCTATTTATTAGAGCAGATCACGTGCATATGCTAAAGGTACATCAGGTGTAGTTACATCAGGTGTGCACATCTTGTTTACATCAGGAACGTCATAGTCACAAGTTACATCAGGTGTATCGCATAGTCACAAGACGCATCAGGTGTATATCGTTATCATAGTCACAAGGCTTACATCTTTACAGGGCGGGCCTGCATGGCATTCTATGCAGGCCTGCAGCTCAGCGTTCTAAGCCACCACCCTAGATATGCCTCAGGCAACATGGAAAACTCAGTTTCCCACAGCACCTTATTTACTTTAAAAAGTTCCCTTTAAACAAGATACATTAATTGATAGACCTAGATAGACATTAAATTACTTCAGATACAGCACACAGTAATTAGGGGACCCTGAGTTATCTTGATCATTCATCTGAATTAATCATTACGTTAAATTGAGGCATAGAGTTAAAATTTGTTCCAAGGGAAAATTCAGTCCTAGTTTCTTTCCCCCCAACATCGTATTATGAAAATTTTCAACCACATATAAAAGTTGCAGGAACACCCATTCACCCATTTCCTAGACTCTACAATTCACATTTTACTAGCTTTCCTTTCTTTTATATCATGTATCAATCTCTCTATCCCACTATTCATTCATCAATCCATCTTATTTTCTGATGCATCTCAAAGTGAGTGAAGTTTTAAAATGTGAATATTAATCCTGAATAAATCTTTTGGTTATATATACATGGTGAGGTAATTGTGTCTGACATATATCAGACCACCAAAAAACAAACAACAACAACAACAACAAAAACAAAAAGAAAAGAGAAAAGTCAGTCTGCCAAATCCTGCCAAGTCATTAGTTCCCAATCCGGGGGAGTTCATGAACAGATGATTCCTGGACTTCACCTCTGGGTTTTCCGAATCTGGATCCGGATCTGGGGCAGGTGCCTGAACCTGAGCTACCCCCACAACCCGCCCTCCATCCGCTCCCCTGGTGCATGAGTGATCAGCAGAGACCTTCCCGCACACAGGGCTCCAGAGGGTCAATTAGAAATGGCAGGTGTGGGGAAGGGCCGTCACATGCCTCCATTATAAAAGTCCGAGGAGGCTCAGAGAGAATGATATTCTAGAAGAGGTGAAATTCGATGCGGGGAAGGTGTTCTCTGACGAGGCTGAAATTAGACTAGTGCTCTGCAACAATCCTTTGCAAACTCAGTTGGCTGAAAGAATCACTTGAAAGAACTTGAAAAGAAGAGATGGTTGGGGGTTTTAATGAAGGATTCTATTTGGAAGCTCTGGATTAGGCCTGGCATCTGTATTTTTAACAAGTTTCAGGTTCTTTGAATGCCACTGGTCTATAATCAGAATTTAGGAACTTCTCCAGAAATTAAAAAAAAAAAAAAAAAAGCAGGGGGAAAGGGGGAAGGCTCTAAAAGAGCTAGCTGAGACATTTAGTACAATCTAAGTAATGCTAGCATGTGATGGACCCAAGCTTGAGTCTCCTGCTGAAATTTAAACGTTTGGTCAACTGGTGGGACAGGCCACCAGAGGCTGATTGGCATAAAGGACTATATAGAAAAGCTTGGCCCAGTTCTAAACCCACGTTCCATGGAATGAAGGAATGAGTTGTAGTTCCAGATAGTGCTTTGCACTCAGATATATATCCTGACCATGGTAGATTGGATCGTGTATCCCAACAAAGGACATGTTCTTAATCTGTTTCCTGTAGGTGAGTGTGCCGGTTTGAATGTATTGTGTCCCCCAAATGCCATTATCTTTGTAGTTTTGTGGAGCAGACGTTTTTGGTGCTGGTTGGATTTGCTTGGAATGTGCCCCACCCAGCTGTGGGTGATGATTTTGATGAGATGTTCCCATGGAGGCGTGGCCCCGCCCATTCAGTGTGGGCCTTGATCAGTGGAGCTATATAAATGAGCTGACTCAAAGAGAGGATATGGAGTGCAGCTGGGAGTGATGTTTTGAAGAGGAGCAAGCTTGCTAGAGAGGAACGTCCTGGGAGAAAGCCGTTTTGAGGCAGGAGCTTTGGAGCAGACGCCGGCTGCCTTCCCAGCTAACAGAGGTTTTCCGGACGCCATTGGCCATCCTCCGGTGAAGGTGCCCGGTTGCTGAGGTGTTGCCTTGGACACTTTGTGGCTTTAAGACTGTAACTGTGTAGCGAAATAAACCCCTGTTTTATAAAAGCCAATCCATCTCTGGTGTTTTGCATTCTGCAGCATTAGCAAACTAGAACAGTGAGAAACCATTTGCAAATGGGACCCTTTGAAGATGTATTATCAGTTAAGATGTGGACTCATTTGTGAATAGGATCTTCTACGATCCTATTTAGGTAAGTCCCAGCTGAATCAGGGTGGGCCTTAATCTGTCTTACTGGAGGCCTTATAAAGAAAAGTCAGGGAAAGTCACGGGAGGAGATCAAGGACATCACCATGTGACAGGAGGCAGACATGCAAGCCAAGGAACCCCAAGGATTGTGGCAAGCCATCACCAGAATGCTACAGGCTTCCGGGAAAAAGCGTAGCCTTGCCGACACCTTGGCTTTGAACTTCTAGCCTCTCACACAATGAACCAATGAATTCTTGTTGTTAAGTCAACCCATTGTGTTATGTCATGGCAACCTGACAGACTAAGACCCCTAGTCTGGGAGCCAGCAAGAAAGAGATCTGTGAGCAAAAACTAAATGATTATTTGGCTAATGATTGCATAAGGCATTGAAACACTAGCAGCACTTCTTTGTTGTTCATAGGACCAAGTGAAATCCAAAAGAAGGTTAGAATTTTTTGCGGGAGCTTTCGTGCACCAAGCACTTCCGAATAAAGCAGCCCTTGGTGTGCTTTATGCATTGGTTGTGGCACGTGGTGGCAGATGGCAGTTCCCAGCAGAAGCCCATGGCAAAGCTCAGAGGGGACCTTGATGCCTCATGTCGTCACTGGTGTAAAGCATCAGGGGAAGAAAATGGCAACTATCGTGTAGTTCATGTAGTTGCAAGGCCGTACTTAACATTTTTTCTCCTCGGGAGCTCCCTAAAATAATTGATGTTTGGGGTGATTTTCAGGGGATGGAGTGACTCTTGCAAGGTCTGGCAGGAGTCAGCAAAATATGACTTATCCAGATGTTGAATCTAAATACCAATTACTTGTTAGGCAAAGACAGGAACTAGTAAAGAAGGCCAAAAGAAATGAGCGAGGCAGCATGTGAAGGGAGGAAAAGAACAGATGCTTCAAACACTTATCCTTGTCCTAATAGATATTGCGTGGTTCATCTTCTTTTAATTAAAAGTTACTTTATTCATTTTAATTTAATAGGAAATTGTAATTTAGACTGCAGGCCATAAGGGTTTTCCTGATGTCTGTGATGTTCTATGCTTTTGACTCTCTTTCCCCTTGCTTTGACCTTGGTTTTAAGGCCTTTCCTTCCTCCTTCTCTGATATATATTTCCTCATTTCTCATGCTAAAGAAGTGAACTGTCTGACGTGGAATCTCAGGGTTGAATGGGCACGTTGGTGTGGGTGTTTGTCTTACTTGGTCCTCTTCCTGCCCCATTCTTGAAAACCCACCATGGAGGTAGGTTTTCTGTCCCTCTGGGCCCAAGGAGATCTGATAACAGAGCAAAACATTCTTCTTTCTAACAAAGGCCTTCACCCCTCACTCTGACAAGAAGCATAATGGATAGCTTTTGAAAAGTGTCCTGTCATATTTAGTTTTCCTCCAGGGGCGTTGACCACTGATTTTGGAATATTTAAGGGCAGATTTACTCCTGAATGTTCTTATATGGAGTTACAGAATGTTCAGTTATAAAATGTTAAGAATGTCAAGTGTTTGAAGTTATAGCATGTTAAGATTATGAATATAGAAGAATTAAGAACTCTAGAATGTTCTTGAGTTCAAACAAGAACTCAAGTTATTCTTATTTGGAACTTGGCAGTATCAGGGCTTGTTTAAAAATAGTTGCTCTCTGATATTTGGCTTAGGGCACACACGTGGTTGGGAAGAAATTTGTATCTGTGTCATATTTTAGTCCAGCAGGTGATCCTTCTGGAGAAGCTCTGCAGTTATGATAAAGTGGTTGAGGAAAACACCGTCCAAGGATACATTTAAGGCTCAAATGCAGGCTTACTGTGGGGAGAGTTCTTGCAACTTCAGAATGTAAATAATTTACTTTACTTGCTCATTCGGCGGAGAGAGGAGAGGGGAGGGAAGATTAATGGGAAGTTTTAAAGAAAGTCCAGTTAAAACTTTTGCTGCCCTAGTGTCATGGAAGTAAGAGTCAGTGTAATCTAAACAAAAGGGGTAACTCACTCATCTGGGCAAGGCTGAGAGACCACACAGTGGCTGAGAATTGCCCATCAGCAGGGTCTTGTTCTTTATAGACCATTTGTTTCCATTTGTAGTGAAAAAGGAGACACTCATGCAGAGGTTAAGTCACTCAGTTATTTGTTATAAACTTTCAGAAAGGAATGGGTTTGAAACAAGTCTTAAGTGTTTCAGTGACAAATATTTAACGTCGCTGCTGAGATTTATGGCACTTCTGTTCACTCTTCGAAAGCTTTTAGTTCGGTGGCAAAGGTTACCGGGGGCTTGTCCACTCAAGAGGAGGTTCTTTTTGTTGTTGTTGTTGTTTATCATTTTATCACTGGTAGGAGAGCATTCCAAAGTTTCAGTAATGAATAATCACCCTTTCTGCTCACACCATCATTTGTCCTACAACCGCGATTGTCCTTGGAGACTCATCTAGGGGATGTAAGTGCTCGTGGCATCTGGCGTGTCGGCATTTTGCACCCACACAGCTGTGATGGCAGGTGGCAGGGCAGCGGGGAGCTGATCCCAGGACATCCTTGCAGCTCCAGGACTGCAGAGCAGGGAGGCCCAGGTGTGATGTACCTGCTGGCGGACACAGGCACCCTGTCTGCAGAACCTCTTGTGCTGGGAAACCTGTACTGGAATAATCCAAATGGCAGGACGTCATTCCTTTATGACCAAAACCTCATTTCCTTTTAATATCTAACTTTTGAGGACGGGATCCCCCACCGGTGTGATGACAGGAAATTAGGTCTCCTGAAAGTGCACCCCAGCTGTTTCTGATGGGGTGCTGGTGACTGCACTGCTGCCTCCTGGCTTTGGCAGAGGGGGTGGAGAGAGAGGCTTTCCCTCCTGATTATACAAAGACCAGCCTGGAACTCTGATTGAACCTTGACTGAAAGACCAATTATAACTTATAACGACCCTTTAAATCCAGCCAGTCTAGTTCCAAGGGGTCTTTCTTCACCAGGCTGTCTTCTTGCTAGCTCCCAGCTTGCCCCATGTAATAAAACAACAGCTAAAGTTTATTGCTCCATGTAGTAAAAACAACAACTAAGGTTTATTGGGTGCTTATGATGTGCCAGGCAATATTCTGAACATTTTACTTGTATTATCCCATTAATCTTTAACTCAACTCTATGAGCTATGTACTATAATTACCCCCATTTTACAGATGAAAGAAACTAAGGTACAGAGAGAACAAGTAACCTGCACAAGGGCACACAGCTAGCAAATGCAGGGTGGGGTCCCAGCCTAGGCTCCCAGAGCCCCTCAAGCTTTACACTTTCTACTCTTTCCTATCCCACCAGGAAGCTCCATGTGGGTCCTTGTCTTCAGGTTTAGGCCTGAGGCCCCCAGAGAATGAAGGAAGTTCCCCTTTAAGCGAGTCTACAGCCCCTCCTCTGAGTCTTCCTCTCCTATCCAGGGTCTGCTTCTTTTAAAAATGATTGACAGCCTATTTCCTTTGGGAGAGACTCCCCCTCTACCTGGAGAAGAGTGACCCTGCCTTCCACTCGCACAAAGATGTCAGGAGTCCATGAAACCATGGAAGTACACTTTCCACGGTCAGGACTATTCAGTCAGGAGACGCCAGGGCCATTCTTGCTGCCTTCCACTGTCTCCTTTTTTGAAGGGGAGACCTGTGTGTCGCTTTGTTGTCTTTGAGGGCCCTTTTCCAGACAGCCTCGACTCTGCAAGAACCAGCAGGCATATGGGGGTAGACGGGAGTCCGAATTCCTGCGGAAGAAGGAAACTTTTCCATAGATCAGTGGTTTTGAACACAACAGGATTAGAAACTCGGCTAGAAAGAACACATATCTAGGCATCTGTGTTACTAAAAATAAAGTCCCTATAGTCATTCTAATATGCAATTCTGGTTAGCAACCACCTACCTAAGGAAAAAGTTAGCAAAAACATAGACTTGCTATACTTTGTTTATCTTACCAGAGTATCTCGTTATACACTGAGCATGTGCAGGCTGGTACTCAGGTCTTACACAACAAAAATGTGTGTGTGTGTGTGTGTGTGTGTGTGTGTGTGTGTGTGTTTGCATTTGCTAACTAAAAAGTTCTGCCCATAGGTGTTTTTGCCAACTCTTAGGAGGCATAACATTTTCATAAATCTTATTTTATAATAAAAGGTATTAACTTTCATTTAACTGAAGAATGAGAAACTGAATTGACTCTGAAGAAATTCTCACCACACAAAATATTAGGTCTTGATAAATTCCTTCAACACTAGGCAAAAAAGGTTTTAGAAAATGTCAAGAGAGTGGGATTGTGTTTTTTTCCCCTCTCCAATGGAGTGACATATTACTTGAGTTCTCTGCTTGCTTTTATACTTTGCAGATTAACATGGCTAGATATATTCTTGGGTCATGTTTTATTTCTCTCAGAATTTTCGAGATGTTCCTCCATGGTCTTCTGGCATTGAATTTTATTGTGGTGAAATCTGATGCCAGCCTGACGTCTGCTCTTGCACTGGACTGTTATTTCTTATCAGTGTGCCTGAAGATTCTTTTTTTTTATCCTTGAAGTTAAATAATTTGATGGGTTTATGTCTTATTTCTGTAAATTATTTCGTTTCTGATTTTAGATATTTGTGTCTTCTCTCTCTTTTTCTTAATCAGTCTAGATAAAGATTTTTTCCAAAAAATCAACTTTTGGTTTCATTGATTCTCTGTATTGCTTTTCTATTGTTTCTTTTGTTTATCTACCTACTAATCTTTATCTTCCTTCCAGTCCTTTGGGTTTAGTTTGCCTTTTTTTATAGTTCCTTAAGGTGTAAAGTTAGGTTATTGATTTGAGATCTTTCTTCATTTTTAATGTAGGTGTTTACCCTCGAAGCACTGCTTTTGCTGCATTACATAAATTTTGATATGTTGTGTTTTGACTTTCATTCATCTATAAGAATTTTCTAATTTCCATTATGATCTTTAATCCATTTTTTGTTTGCTCGTTTTTAAATTTCCATGTTTATGTGAATGTTCCAGTTTTCCTTCTCTTACTGCTTTCTAGCTTCATTCCATTGTAGTCAGAGAAGATACTTTGTATGAGTTCAATCTTTTTAAATTTATTGAAACTTGTTTTGTGGCCTAAAGCATGCTCTATCCTGGAAAACGACCCATGTGCACTTGAAAAAAATGTGTACTTTGCTGTTGTTAGATGAAGAGTTTGATATATGTCTGTAGGTCTGCTTGGTTGATAGTATTTTTCAAGTCCTCTATTTCCTTATCGATCTTCTGTCTAGATGTCCTATCGAGTACTGTAAGTGGGTAATTGAAGTCTCCAACTATTATTGTAGACCTGTCTCTTTCCCCCTTCAATGTTACTCTGGTAAATATTAATATTAACCTTCCCCCATTATTTTCTACTTGTTTTATTGCTATTATGTAGGAACCCTAATGTATATTTTTTAAAATTAATATTCAGTTGCCTCTCTTGATTTTTCCATGGAGA
The DNA here is from genome assembly GCF_015220235.1 of Choloepus didactylus. Taxonomy (NCBI): domain Eukaryota; kingdom Metazoa; phylum Chordata; class Mammalia; order Pilosa; family Megalonychidae; genus Choloepus; species Choloepus didactylus. The sequence continues at coordinate 5,071,160 of NC_051324.1, forward strand.
CAAGCCTATTATTTCTAGTAATTTTGTTCAATATGTACAATTCTTACTTCATTCTTTGGTCTGATTGCATTGGCTAGCTCTTCCAAAGCAATGCTAAGTTGGTCTGTCAATCAGCTTGTCACCCCACACCCAGTGACTTAAAATATCCATCACCCAGATTGCTTGCTCACACTTCAAGCCAGTCTGCAGGCTATCAGGGGTTAACTGCCCAGGGCTGGGCTTGGCTGGCTTGACTCAGGCTGTAGGTTGGATCCAGGTGCTGACTTTTATTTTGTGTTTATATTCTGAAGCGTGCCCCTCAGCTTTCCGGTGTAAGTCCACATGCTTTTGCCAATATGAGTTTTCTGTTATTCGGAACCCAAAGCATCCGGATTGATGTGCCGGCAGAGTCACCACTAGACTCAGACAAACACTGCCCAGACGTCCCATGCAGGCCTCAAGTAGTGCTGTCCCTTCAGTGGTCTGTCTCAAGTTCTCTTTGACCAACATTGAGTAATCACTACTGCTTTCCTTTCCTTGGGGGGCTGTGTCCTCCAGGCCAGCGCTTTAACCCTGCAGTGTGCATTTGAATCACCTGGGAATCTTGTTACAATGCAGTTCCTGATTCAGCAGGTCTGGGGTGGGGCCTGAAGATTTTGCATTTCTCATAAGCCCTCAATGGATATTGGTCTGCAGACTACACTTTGAGCAGCACAAAAAGAATACAAATTTTACTCCACTCTTAAAAAATAATAATACACTGTTAATGGCATAAATTCATAGGAGGCATAAATGCATAGGGGGTATAAGAGAGAGTGAGAATACTAGCAAGAGCTGTCAAGATTTTGTACAGGCTCTGCTCTTTCCCAGTTGTGCATACTTTCGGTCCATGTATTGGAAAATTGGGAGAATCAGATATCAGAACGGATGTGACCACACTTTGCGTCAAACATCTGAAGGAAGGGTATCATTCTCTATGAGTAGCAAGAATAATTATTAATATTTCTCAGGTAACTTATAGTCTTCAAAACAGCAGCATCAGTAAATAGTCAGAAAGTTATGACTGAGTGAGATAACTGATGTAAAATGTCTAGCACCATGGCTGGTGCATACACAGCAGTGTGTCTGCTGCAGTTATTTTTATTCAATTTGTAAGACAAGGTAAAGAGAAAGCTATGCTTTCCAAATGGGTCTTTTGGAAGGATTGGCACTACTATCCTTATATAACTTCCATTTGGTGTTGGGTGTTTGCATGTGTTCTCTTAGTGATTAAACTATGTATTGAAATTGGCAAGTATAGAATAAGAAGTATGACTACCAACTTGTGGGTGTCAGCATTTGTATAGTTAGTATATTTTCAGATACAAAGAACAAAGCCCCCAGATCCAATCTGTTTGCAGCAACAGGGATATTTTGTTATGTCACTTAATAAGACAACCTGAGATAGGGTGCATCTAAGGTTGGTTAATTCGGTAGCTGGACAGATCTTCCCTGTCTCCTATTTTTCATTCTCATGGTGTTGACTCTAGAGCTCTCATGGTCTCTTACTGACTTCAGTTTCAAGTATCATGTTCAAGCAAGACAATGTCTAGGGGAAGAAGAGTCTCTCTCCCTCTATTTTTCTATTTTAGATGGAGGAAATCTCCTCCAGAAAACCCCAGAACTCTTGCTCTCCTATCTCTTTGGCCAGGACTGCTCACATGCCCCCTTCTACACCAAAAGGAATGGGATTGCCTGCTTGTCTGGACAGTCCATTCAGGAATTATCTCTGTATGCTGTGGGGGAAGAATGGAGACCAGAAACCCATCCGAGTTCAGCAGGCGAGAAGGAGGGATGGACTTCTGGGCACTCAGTAGTTCCATATGGAGTCTCTAAATCGGAGGGGAGCTGATGAAGTCTTTGCAATGGCAAACACCTTTGAAGTTCCCACCCAAGACAAGAGTCCCTTTTCTCTTGCAGCCAACTCAAATATCATTTCCTCTTCTATTTATGTTTTTAGTGACAGAGGGCTTAATTATCTTGAGGATCTTCAACTTTTCCTCTTCCCTATTGACCCCTATTCTAACCCCCAGCTGGAATTTGAGAGAAGCTTTAACACTAGAAGTATCAAGCCCTTGAAAAGAGGTGTTGCCCCAAGCTTTTGAGGATAGGGGTGACCTTGAGGTATGTGCTAGGGGTTGGCTGGGGAGTGAGCATGTTCCAAAGCCCCAGCTTTGATAGTCTCTCTCTGGTCTCCTAGGCTGACCCCTGTCATTCAAACTTGTATTAAACAGGCTGACCTTCATTTCACAGGCTCCCTCTAATGTTTTATCACTGTACTGTTAATAACTATCATGTCAACAGGTCATCTTCAAAGTTGTTGAAAATGTGCCACTTTGAACAACTCTCTTCCCTTTGCTTCTCTCTGCTGCCAGGAAGCACCTGCTGACCACCAAATGCCCCTGTCCTTAGCTCTTTCAGATGCAGAGGAAAGCTTCAAGGCCTTGCAAGACCAGATTTAGGAGCCACTAACAATGTGACCCATGTATTCTGCACTCTGAGTAAACCAATTGACCCTCCATAGATACTAACTCTTAATACTCACACATCCAGAGAGATTTAAGCCCCGACCTTCTCCTTGCATCCAAAGTAATTCACCTTTGTTCAGTGGTATTGGAAAAGTCACACAACATTTATTTCTTGCTCTAACAGCCTTCTTGGAAGCTCCAGAGGTAGTCAATTATCTATTCCAAGACAGAGGAGAAATAACAATGGTATTAACCTCTCTGCTGAGCAATCTAACCTTTTAAAGTGGACATAATTCACAAGGGCAGCAATATAAGCTCAGCCTCCCGTCGAAGGTAGATTTTCCCATAATCATTGCTGATATCTTCTGCAAATTTCCAAAGAAATAATTTTTTTTTTTAACTTTAGGAAACCTCCGCTAAAATTGTTGTTTCTGTTTCTTCTTCTGAGTCCTTCCTGGCTTTCTAGTATCATCGTCTCTCCATAAAGAACAGGGCACCATGGAGGCCAAGGGGGTAGGGGTGTCTCCGTGCTCTCCAGAGTAGCCCTGGCTGGCTGAGATTTATGAAAACGAGAAATTATGAATGCACATAGCCTGCATGGCTTTGTCCAAGTGAAGCTCATCTGCAACCCACGGTACGTTGAGAGGGGGACAGCCCCACTGTGCTCCATGCTCCTGACCCAGCCACATCTGGGGAGCAGGGGCCGGTTCCCCAGAGGAGCTTTCGAGGCACAGAGGAGCGGGCAGTGCCTGTCTTTCCTGTGCTAATTGAGTGTTAAATCCTCCATCCGTGCTGCTGTCATCTCCTCTGAGCAGGAGCCTCTGTCCTGCCACCCTCCCGACGACCGTGAACAAAAGCCGAGTGAAATGGTTCAGTGGTGAGTAATTTATCCTTCAGACCCCAGATCAGTAGTTCTCACACTTGAGTGTGCATCAAAATTCCCTGGGAAGCTTGTTCAAAAGGCAGATATGAGAGGCTCATCTCTAGGTATTTTTATTCAGTAGGTGCATCAGTCAGGGTTCTCCAGAACCTATAAGATATGTGTGTGTGTTTACTTATTATCAGGTTCACATGACTGTGGGGTCCGGCAAGTCTGAATTTGTAGGGGAAGTCTGAGGCTGGGAATTCCTGTGAGAGTGATGTTGAATTCTTGAGTCTGACTTCCTTAGGCAGGAAACTCAAGACACAGTGGAAGGTGTAGTCTTGAGGTAGAATTCCTCCTGATCATGGAGTCTTCAGCTCCCCTGTTCAGACCTCCACCTGATGGGAGGAGGCCCACCACATCATTGAGGGTCATCTCCTTTACCTGAAGTCAACTGACTGTAGATGCTGATCACATCCGCAAAATACCTTCACAGTAACATCATGGCCAGTGTTTGACCAAACAACTGGACACCATAACCCGGCCAAGACTGATGCATAAAATTAGCCATCACAGAAGGTTTGGGTGGAGCTTGGGTCTGCATTTCTTTTTAATTTAATTTTATTGAGATATATTCATATACCATGCAGTCATACAAAACATACAATCAATTATTCACAGTACCATTATGTAGTTGTGTGTTCATCACCAAAATTAATTTTTGAACCTTTTTATTACCACACACACAAAACTAATAAGAATAAAAATTAAAGTGAAAAAGAACAATTAAAGTAAAAAACAACATTGGGTGCCTTTTTTTTTTTTTTGCCCCCATTTTTCTGCTTATCCATCCATACACTGGACAAAGAGGAGTGTGGTCCACATGGCTTTCCCAATCATATTTTCACCCCTCATAAGCTACATTTTTATACAATCAGTTTCAAGATTCAATGGTTCTGGGTTGTAGTTTGATAGTTTCAGGTATCCACCACCAGCTACCCCAATTCTTTAGAACCTAAAAAGGGTTGTCTAAAGTGTGCATAAGAGAGCCCACCAGAGTGACCTCTCGGCTCCTTTTGGAATCTCTCTGCCACTGAAGCTTATTTCATTTCTTTGCACATCCCCTTTTGGTCAAGAAGATGTTCTCCATCCCACGATGCCGGGTCTACATTCCTCCCTGGGAGTCATATTCCACATTGCCAGGGAGATTCACTCCCCTGGGTGTCAGATCCCACGTAGGGGGGAGGGCAGTGATTTCACCTGCCAAGTTGGCTTAGCTAGAGAGAGAGGGCCACATCTGAGCAACAAAGAGGCATTCGGGAGGAGGCTCTTAGGCACAATTATAGGGAGGCCTACCCTCTCCTTTGCAGCAACAGTCTTCCCACGGGCAAGTCCTGTGGTAGAGGGCTCAACCCATCAGACCACCAGTCCCCTATGTCTGTGAGTACATCAGCAACCATCGAGGTGGGGAAGCCCAACACCCCTGCATTCTCCATCAGCTCCTCAGAGGGGCTCTGCCTTTTTTTTTCATTGTTTTTGTTTTTTTCTTTTTAAGTTAACTCTTTTTTTTAATATTAACTATTAACTATATAAAAAAATTAAAAAAAATACAATAAAAAAACATTTCAAACAAACCATAACAAGAGAGTAAGAAAAAGACAACTAACCTAAAATAACTACTTTACTTGAAACATGTCCCTACTCCTACCCCAAGAAAATAACCTAATATAGCAACATTTCTGTGAACTTGTTCCTACTATACCCACCAGAAATTAACAGACCATAGTCATTCCCGGGCATTCCCAGAACATTAAATTTACCCACGATAGCTTGTCTGTTCTTATTCCCCCTTCATTAATTGCTCTCCATCGTTAGTTCCCCTACATTCTACATTATAAACCATTTATTTTACATTTTTCAATGTTCACATGTAATATTTCTACAGCATTATGTCTTCAAGGTTCATCCATGTTGTCATATGTTTCACGACATCATTCCTTCTTACTGCTGCATAGTATTCCATCGTGTGTATATACCACATTTTATTTATCCAGTCACCTGTTGAAGGACATTTGGGTTGTTTCCATGTCTTGGCAATTGTGAATAATGCTGCTATGACATTGGGGTGCAGGTATCTGTTTGTTTCACTGTTTTCAGATCTTCCGGGTATATACTGAGAAGGGGTCTGCATTTTAATCGGGCACTCAGGTGGGCCTAAGGCAGGGGCTGAGGGGAATACCCCCCTGAGAAAAATTGCCATGTCATAGGATTGAGAACCATCATCAGGAATAAGAGTTGGAGCTCTTATTCTGACCTGTTGTGGCCTCTTTTGTGCCAGGTTCTTTGCATATTTAAGCACTGATCCTCACCAGCCTTGCAAAGTCAGAGGCCCAGTTTACAGATGAGGGAAGGGGGCACCCAGAAGTTAGGTCCTTTACCCAAGGGATCACTGCTAGTAAGTGGCCTGCCCCAGGAGTAAGCTCAAGTCTATCTGATTCCAAAACCCATGCTCTTGGGCGTGGGCCTTAACGTCTCCCAAACACGTTTTGAGCATGATGAACTAGGCTCTGCGCATACCAAGATGAATAAGAAAGCCTTAGTTCTTAGAATTCATTCTCTTGGATTTTGAGGGCTAGTTATGCTCTGCTTTCAGTTATGTGAAAGCAGCTTGCCTAGTAATAGGCAATGGTAGGACAGGGAAATAAGATGGCCCAGAGCTTTTCCTCCTATACCAGGATGGCAAACTTAGTATATTTGACAGCTTGACCTATGAGCTGCCTTGCTAGCTGTGAAGGACTTCCAAGAACAAAGGAATCCAAAATGGTTTTGTCTGTGAGGAATTCAGATAGTGCTCCATTCTTTCCCACAGGATAAGTCCATTTTCCATGATGTTAAAAACTCTCAGTGAATTAAATGAAATGGTTGATTTGAAAACACTTTGACAAAATAAAAGCACTTCAAAAATGCATGTTGGGGGAAGTGTTTAAGGTCCTGCCAGAGCGGCCTTATGAAGAGGAACTTTCAACCTTGAAATGACCGTTTGTTGAATATCGTCACAGGCCAGGCACTGCCCAGGGTTCTGCAGTGTCCTTACAATAGCCCTCACTGTTTCACAGAAGAGGAAACTGAGGCTCAGAAAGGGCACACAGCTAGTATGTGGCGATGATGGGAGTTGAACCCACATCATGAGTCTTTATATTTAGGCTGTACACTGTGCCACCTTTTGCTCATTTCTCTTAATGCATTCATTTTAAAGATGGTGGGGCAATCTTAGAGGGAATGTAGTCCAGCCACATTCCATTGTAGAAGTGGGCTCTTTGTCATCCCCTCTAAATGCCCTCTCCTTGAACTTTCAGAGGTGGGCATTCTACATCTCACCAGGAACCTTCTAAAGTTTCCTTTTGCTTATAGCTCAGCAAGCTCCCCAGGCACCCCCCCACATTTTGCTCCTCACTTATCTTCCAACTTTCTCTTCCCACACCTTTAGGGTCTCTTTTGACTACAGACATGCCAGTCTATAGCCATTTATTAAGTTGACCATACCCATTGTGTGGTCAACTTAATGCTTAATTGACCACACAAGCATTGCCCAATCTCTGCTGTTGAGTAAAACCCCTCTGCCGGTCTAAGTTTGGTCATATTTGAGTCCAGGAGTGTGTCCCACACCACTCACACGCTTCCCAACCTAAGCTGCTCCTGAATGTTGATCCTTTTTGGTGTCTGTCCATTGAGCCAATGAGCGAGAGCTTTGTCCTATTCATCTTTGTAGCGTCAATGCCTTGCTTAAGTGCTTTTCCTGTCTTTGCCGTGGATAACTACTGCTCTCCAGGCAGAACCTGCTTCTTCTGTTCTGTATTTATCTCCAGCTGCCTGGCACTCTCAGGATCATCAGTTCAGTGCTGTTTGACTGGGATGTTTCAGGAAGATCTCTATGATGACTAGGATGAGAGGAGAACTGAGACTCAACCCTGATTCCATTTGCCACTTACACACTGGGGCTGAGAAAGTATTCACTGTAGCATTCTTTGTAATAGTGAAAAACCAGAAATTGGAAGTAACCTAGAGGCCCATCCTCAGGGAATGGATACATCCACCATGGCATGTTCATCAAGTGGAATACTATTCAGCAGCTAGAAGGTGTGGGCTAATGCTGTATGAATGCACATGGATGAATCTCACAACATAATATGAGCACAAAAAGCAAGCTGGGGAGCAGACATGCAGTACGATGCCAGGTATATCAAGTTAAGAAACATGCAAAGCCATATTATATATTGTTTATAGGAACATGCAAATGTAATACAATTATAAAGCAGTCTGCACTGGAATTGGGCTAAGGGAGAATGTGATTTCAGGGATGATGGGGGTTTAGCAAAGGGATTTTCAGCTGTATTTGTAGTGTGATGGTTCTTCAGTGAGGTGGTAGATGGGCATGTTCTAATGACGATTCTGGCAGCCAGAGAAATGAGTAGCACTGCCACCCGTCTTAAGAAGAGTTAGAGCCTTAGGGTGGAAAGTTCTTCTGTGGTCATGGGGGGCAATTTCCCTTCCACAGAACAGATCTAGTGAGACATTCACCATATGCCACGTCAGTTTACTCTGTGGTTGATATTAGATCAATGTGAGATACTGCTTTAAAGCTCTGGACCCAAATCTTCCCCCTTTGAAGTCCTTTCCTGAGTAGAGTTGACCTCTCTCTGAAGCCATGTAGAATACCTCTGTGTGGCACTTTCACCTGAAACTTCTTCATGTGCTTGAAGACACAGCCCTCACTATCCCCTCCCCTCTGCTCCCCCTTCTGTGCCTGACCCCCACTGTACAATCCCCCCACCCCCATATTTTTTATTCTTTCAACTCCTTCTCATAGAATGAGTTTTCCTGATTTGGTTTTTCTTGGCGTTGAACTAGATACACATTGCCCCAGTCCTCATGGAGCTTCCATTTTAAGCAAGTTATTACCCACGTGATCACTTCATTTCAACCATGACGAGGGGCTGGGAAGGAAGCAGGGGTACTGATTCTCTGTGGGTGTGGGACGGCATCACGACCTGGTGGGAGAAATGAGGACGCTCGCTCCTTAGTGAAGCCCTAGGGAGGGTAAGAATTTACCAACTCAAGGAGCAATAGTCTTGCAAGAAATGGGGACAGTGTGTGTGAAGGGAGAAATGCATTTTCTGAAGACATGAAGGCCAGCCACTGTGGTTTGAGTGTGGGCAGGCAAGGAGGAGTGTGGCCTGTGTTGGGGCTGGTTAGGGGCCAGGACACGATGAGGCTGATAGGACACGTTAAATATCGTGGCTTTTATTTTAAGGGAAATGGGAAGGCATGGAGGGGTTTCAAACAGGAGAGTAACATGAGCAAATCTGCATTTTATAAAGATCGCTCAGCTGCAGGTGGGGAGGGAGAGATGGGGGGAGAATGTGAGAGCTATAATGAAGAGAGAGGCTTACTGAATGGATATTGCAAAATGTAGGCCAAGTGGAAAAGAGAACAGCTTTGACCAGAGTGGTGATGGTGAAATGTTCACAAGTGGATGGATTTGAAACATTTTAGGTGTAAATTAGGTCATACTAATTTGTTAGACGTAGAGGCTGAGGGCAGTGCCACCCTTAGCATCAGGCAAAACAGCCTCTACTCTGAGCCTTATGCTTTTATGAGGTCTTGGCAAACTACAGCCCATGGCCGCATCCAGCTGCACACCTCTTTTTTTTTTAATTACAATTTTATTGAGATATAGTCACATAACATTCAGTCACCCAAAGTGTGCAATCAGCTGTCCACAGTATCATCACATAGCTGCATATCCATCACCACAATCAATCCTTGAACATTTTCATTACTCCAAAAAATAAAACAAAAATTAAAACAAAAAAGAACGTCTAAAACATCCCATTCCTGTCCTCCTCCCCCATTATTCGTTTACTTTTTTAAATACAATTTTATTGAGATATGCTCACACACCCTACAGTCATCCACAGTGTACAATCAGTTATTCACAGCACCATCATACAGTTGTGTGTTCATCACGAGAATCAATTTTTGAACTTTTTCCTTACTCCAAAATAAAAATAAAATAAAAAAAGAACACCCCAAACTTTCTGTCCCCTCCATCCCACCCTATTCTTCATCTAATTTTTGTCCCCATTTTTCCACTCATCTGTCCATACACTGGATAAAGGGAGTGTGAGCCACAAGGTTTTCACAATCACACAGTCACACTGTGCAAGCTACATAGTTATACAGTCGTCAAGAATGAAGGTCACTGATGCATACCTCTTCTTGTAAATAAAGTTTTATTGGGACACAGCCACACTCAGTTGTTTGTTTGTTGCCTATGGCAACAATGGCAGAGTTGAGTAGACGTGACAGACTGGCTCACAAAGCCATATGCTATCTGACCCTTGAAAGGAAAAGCTTGCTGACCCCTGTTTTAGAAGATCCCAAATATCACAAGTGCTCCCCCAAAATAAATTTACTTATAAAGGTAAGTGCCTCTCTCAGCCCAGGAAAAGCACATGACCCGTTACCCTAAACACCTACTTTTCAGACTAAGGCTGTTCAAGCCCCATGGAAATGTTTCCCTGCATCTCTTTGCCCCATGTCCTATAAGTGAAAGTGTATAAAAGCTGTGAAAGTTTTGACTTTTGTTGTTGCCAACAAAATTTCAGGGTGGATTTGAGCAGAGGAAATGCCAAAGTAATAGAGAAGACAAATTAATTAACTTGTCAAAATCTTCATCTAGTCTGTAGCGTCCATGCAATGAATTTCTCATACCAAAGTCTCATTTTCCAGTGTATCCAGGATACATCTAGTTTGTTTGTTTTGCTTTGTGTTCCAGTTCATGGTTCTGGAACACTCATAAATGAGTGTGGTATTTGTAGCAGTTGTCCATGGTGGCTGAGGAATATTTGCTATACTAAACAACTCATGTTACTGCGGTCTAGACGTAATATGCATGAAGTACAATACTGATTCTTTACATAAACATAAAAATGTAGATATATGCAAATGAGTTCCCTTTATACTCTTACTCTGGGCTCTGTTAGGGTGGAGCAGGGCATGGGAAGGATCCAGGATGTCTCTTGGGTTTCTTTTGTGATCATTTAAGTAGTGAAGGTGACAGCTTAGTCTGGAATACGTTATATTTTGAAGAGCCTTCAAGAATCCAAGTAGAAGACATGGGGCAGGCATTTGGGTATGTGCTACTCTGAGGGGAGACCTGGAGAGGCTGAGGGCAAATAGTCATCGGTCACTGGAGAGTGAGCTTATGGATGTGGCCGAGATCTCTCAAGGAGATGGGATTAGGAAGAAAGGAGGAAGAGGAGAAGCCTGCTGTAAAGGCTGCACAGGAGAGGCCAGAGTGGCCTGGGGAGGATTAGAGCATAAGGAATCATGAAAGTGGAAAACAGCATGTTTTTAGGAGGCTGATTGCACCACACAAGCTGAGGAATGGAAATGTCCACTGGAATTAGCTACTTGGAAATCATTAGTGATTGGAGTATCATTTCCATGCATTTGGAGGGTGAGGTTTGTGGAAGCCATGGATTGGTTTGAGGAATGCATGAGGAGTGGGGAATGGAAACGATGATGTAGACAAGATGTCCAAGGCTATGGAAGGGAGGGGAGAAATGGACCAGTAGCAGGAGGCAAAAGTGGCATCAAGGAAGATCTTTAAAAATCACTACATTTTTATTTTTAGGGATAAGAGAGACTCAAGCATGTTTAAATGCCCATGAAAAGGTTCCACCAAGGAGAGAGAGAAGTTGATGATAAAGGATAAAAAAGAAATAACAGCTACATCTTAAGCCCAAACGATCTGTTTGTAGGCAGCCTCTCCATGCTGATTCACTCTTTGTTCAGTCTCCGATGCTTCGATTGGGTTTAGGAAACAGCTTGACCATTTTGTGGGGAGAAGCGGCAGCCACGGGACTTGGTGTCCTGGGACAGTGCTCCTTGCTCACCCAGGTGTCTGCACAGCATGTGGCCTTCTGACTCAGTTGCATACAGAAGAGGCTCTTGTTGTTTATCCTTCAGAAAATGAATTAAATTTAAAATAGATCTCATTTTAGATCCAGAAGCTGTAATGCTATCAGCCTGCTAGATAGAAATAGCTTGCTGCTCTCTTGGTTCATTGGAGTCTTAACAGTGGGATTTCATGTTTCACAAATGATTGTATCCCTCATGGAAATCTGACATGCTCTCCATCACTGTTTTACTCGATTAACAATGTTGCATACCACAAAGCAACAGCATTTAGGACACAGGGGTCTCAGAGTGGCAGAGTTTTCAGAAAAGCTGTCATTGCAAAATGAAATTTAGAATCTCAGAGATGGCACCCAGCTGGGAAATTTACATACTATCAGGAAGCTGGATGAGCTGTCTGGAATAATTGAAAACTGCACTAATAGCACGAAATGTCCTAGGGAGTTGTGTTAGGAAAAATAAACACTTTCCAAATCCAAGAGCTTTTATTTTCTGTCTTTTTTAATATACAGAGATACTGTCAATTTCACAACTAAATATCATTCTTGATATCCTTTAGTTCCCAAAATACTGATGATATCATCAATATTGTTGTCGTCATCCCCATCATCACCATCATCATCATCAGTGCTATTTGCAGCCTTTATTTTGCAACCAAACATGGTGTTAGGTGCTTTATGTACATTTCCTTTTTTTTACTTTCATAAAAACCTTGAGAGGTAAAGTTGTTCTTCCCATTAAAAGGAGGAGGAAAATGATGCTCTGAAAGGTAAACTGCTTCCCTAAAGCTCACAGTGTCTGTAGGTGGTGGAGTTTGGGTGTGAACACTGCAGGATATCTCTGGAGTTTAACCCCTTCATTTCTCTCTGCAGAGATGAAGGAAATTCAACTTCAGATGTCAGGGAGCTTAAAGTCAGGTTTGCAGTATGTGAGATGTAGTCACACAACTTGTCTATAGAGTGGGGGGGGGTCACTGAATGTAACAAGGGGTGCTTGGGGGTGAAGGGACATGAGGAATAGCATCACGCTATTAAGGATAATTTTACTCTCAACCATCAAAGCTGAAGTATTGGTGGAATTATGATTGGTTGAGGTGATAATAAAGGATGATCAAAGTGAAGGGAATAATAAGTAAAGGCAAAGTCAAGATAGCAGCTGTGACTGGGGAGCAATTGAGAGTCCTATTTAATGGGTGTGTGTGGAATAATAACACTGGAAAGACATATCTGAATCAGGGCATAGGGATCTCCAAATGACAGGATACTTATATTCCCTTCATACAATTCTGGAAATTGTATAAGGGCTGGAATAGAGTTGGACAAAGAGGCAACTGCAAACAGGAGAGGTGATTCAGCTTCTGTCATTCAGGGAAAAATATTGAACCCAGACGATATCACCAGGAATTTTTTTTTTTTTTTTTTTTTTTTAAATCATCATTTTATTGAGATATATTCACATACCACGCAGTCATACAAAACAAATTGTACTTTCGATTGTTTACAGTACCATTACATAGTTGTACATTCATCACCTAAATCAATCCCTGACACCTTCATTAGCACACACACAAAAAAAACAAGAATAATAATTAGAGTGAAAAAGAGCAATTGAAGTAAAAAAGAACACTGGGTACCTTTGTCTGTCTGTTTCCCTCCCCTACTTTTCTACACATCCATCCATAAACTAGACAAAGTGGTGTTTGGTCCTTATGGCTTTCCCAATCCCATTGTCACCCCTCATAAGCTACATTTTTATACAACTGTCTTCGAGCTTCATGGGTTCTGGGTTGTAGTTTGATAGTTTCAGGTATCCACCACCAGCTACCCCAATTCTTTAGAACCTAAAAAGAGTTGTCTAAATTGTGCGTAAGAGTGCCCACCAGAGTGACCTCTTGGCTCCTTTTGGAATCTCTCTGCCACTCAAGCTTATTTCATTTCTTTTCACATCCCCTTTTTGGTCAAGAAGATGTTCTCCGTCCCATGATGCCAGGTCTACATTCCTCCCCGGGAGTCATATTCCACGTTGCCACGGAGATTCACTCCCCTGGGTGTCTGATCCCACGTAGAGGGGAGGGCAGTGATTTCACCTTTCAAGTTGGCTTAGCCAGAGAGAGAGGGCCACATCTGAGCAACAAAGAGGCATTCAGGAGGAGGCTCTTAGGCACAATTATAGGGAGGCCTAGCCTCTCCTTTACAGCAACCGTCTTCCCAAGGGTAAAACCTATGGTAGAGGGCTCAACCCATCAAACCACCAGTCCCCTATGTCTGTGGTCATGTTAGCAACCATCGAGGTGGGGTAGGCCAATACCCCTGCATTCTCCACAAGCTCCTCAAGGGGGCACTACATATTTTTTTTCCTTTTTTTTTTTTTTTTTAAATCAACTGTATGAAAAAAAAATAAAAAAAAAAAATGAAAACAAAACATAGAATAAAAGAACATTTCAAAGAGACCATAACAAGGGAGTAAGAAAAAGACAACTAACCTAAGATAACTGCTTTACTTCCAACCTGTTCCTACTTTACCCCAAGAAAGTTACCTAATATAGCAATATTTCTGTGAACTTGTTCCTACTATATCCATCAGAAATTAACAGACCATAGTCATTCCTGGGCATCCCCAGAACGTTAAATAGCTTATCTGTTCTTCTTGGATTATTGTTCCCAGTTCCTTAATTGCTCTCTATTGCTAGTTCCCCTACATTCTACATTATAAACCATTTGTTTTACATTTTTCAAAGTTCACATTAGTGGTAGCATATAATATTTCTCTTTTTGTGCCTGGCTTATTTCGCTCAGCGTTATGTCTTCAAGGTTCAACCATGTTGTCATATGTTTCATGAGATCATTCCTTCTTACTGCCGTGTAGTATTCCATCGTGTGTATATACCATATTTTATTTATCCACTCATCTGTTGAAGGACATTTGGGTTGTTTCCATCTCTTGGCAATTGTGAATAATGCTGCTGTGAACATTGGCATGCAGATATCTGTTCGTGTCACTGCTTTCCGGTCTTCCGGGTATATACCGAGAAGTACAAACCCAGCAACAACAACAGCAAAAGGTTTGCCCTTTTTCCTCTCCTCATTCAGGTCAGTAATGAAATCCCACTCATTGGGGAGATGTTAAAAGTCCTAATGCACTGGTGGCACTCCAGACCAATTAAATTATAAACTTTGGGGATGAGAAGTAAGCATCAGTAGTTTTTTAAAGCTTCCTAGTTGTTTCCAATGTGGAGTTAAGGCTGAGCCCTGCTACTTTACAAGGCCCTTCATTTGTTAAGTGACATAATTAATGAATGAATGCAACATGCACAGCTAGGGCCTGCAGTGATAGTTGTGCTGGTAACAGAAAATGCAAGCTCAGGAAGAAGAGCTGATTTGGGAAGGAACAAGGAGACATGCTTGTCATTAAATATATTGAAATTGGCAAATCCACATGGAGATTGGATGTGCCTTCAAAGTGAGCTCTCCTTGTCATTGTAGCCTCATCTCCTGGCCCTGTTCCCTGAACACAGCATGTGCAAAATCTGGCAGTCCAGCAAGCATTTGAAACTAGGATTTTACAGGTTTATGAGGTACAGCAGTATTGCTAAGATTCAGATGGGTGAGTTATCTGTTTATAAGCAGTAATTCAAGTATTTGAGGTAGAGAAAAGGAGAAGAGAAAAGGGCTGATGGTATTATTTTGGGAAATGCTAACATGAAGGGAGAAGGAAAAGGAAGAAGAACTAGGGAAGTGAGTTATAAATGGACAAGAACAAGATCAATGAATATACACAAATAGTAATTTTAAATGGCTGCACGATATTCTAGTTGTCATAGATACACCACAGTTTAATTAATTCCTTTTTAGACATTTCTAACTTTTTGACATTTTAAACATTTTTGTTGATATATGGTTGTACATGTGGGATTATTGCCTTAAGTTAAATTCCTAGGCATATGATTCAAAGATACACACGTTGTGTAACCTTTGCCTTCCAGAAAGCTTGTACTAATGAATACTTCTATTAGCAAATTATACAATTGATTATTTATTTCATATGCTCAATAATACTAGATATTTTCCCTCTGTATCTTTACCAACTTGGGTAAAAAATGGCAGTCCATTAGCATACTTTTATTTGCTTTCCTTGGATGGCTAATAATGCTAAAGATTTTCAAGGAATATACATTCATATATATATATACACACACACACACACACATATATATATGACATTTATATTTCCCTTTTTTGTGCAATTCTTTTTATCTCCTTTTCCAGTCTTCTAATTTCACATACTTTGATCTTCTAGGAATACTGTCCATTTGTTGAGCAGGACACTTTTCTTCACATGTGTGGAACAGTGGGTTTCCTTTCTCATTCCTTTCTCATTCCAGCCCACCTTCTCTGATTTTCAGTGTTGAAATTATTTTGTTGCTCTTTTTACATTTCTTTGCTAATTTAAAAGGGAACTTGGGATAGAGAGATATCTCAGGTGGGTTCTCTGAAAGCAGATGATGAGACAGAGAATGGTGTGAAGGATGCTTAATGGCTCCACAAGTGTAAATGGAGAGAGAGGAAGCAGGATTTTGTGGGGAAGGGAGCGGGGTCAAATGGAGATGCTGGGTCTGACAAAGCCTCAGCCAAGCTTTCATAGAAATACGGACCAAATATTGCTTGACAAAGCTGACTGCTTTGGGCCAGAAAGTCCTGGCCCATTTGTGCTCCCCTCACTCAGTCACCACATGGGTAGGATTGCTAGAGTAAGCGAATAAAAGTAGAGGATGACCCAGTTAAATTTGACTTTCAGATAAACAACAAATACTTTTGTTTTGGAGTAAGTATGCCCCAATTATTGCATGGGACATGCTTATATTTAAGAACAACTTATCTGTTGTTTAGCTGAAAATCAAATTTAACCAGGCGCCCTGTGTTTTATCTGGGAACCGTAGATGTGGGCTTCCTGACCAAGGTGTGACCTTGGGCAGGGTGGCTCAGGGAGGTGGGCCCTATAGGAGTCCGACTGACACCTGGAGGGGGCTGCTGTCTCAGCGGTAAGTCTTCCCAGGAGACGGGCTGGGGGTGGGGATGGGGGGGTGTGCATCTCCATGTCCAAATGAGTTAAAAACAACATAACACTAGTCATGAACTTGAATTGGAAGTCCTAAGAGAATGCAATTCATCAGCAATAAGAGAAAGCAAGATTGAAAAAAATCAGGGAGTTCGTATGTGATGGGACAGAAAAAGCAATGAGCATGTGCTATTTTCTAAAAGTGGTTTGGAGAAAAGATTTTTTTGTGGGAGAGTGAGAACACTAACAATAAGAAATAGTAAGGTCAGGGGAGACTTGATATTTGTAGCAGAAGAAGGGTGAACTTAAAAAGTTAGAGTCAATGGTTGATTTTTGAAGCAAATTCCAAGAGGAAGTGGTAGGGTCAGTGATCAGTTTTGACAGTGAGGAGAATGCTTCCTCTTGAAAAGCAGGGAAGGAAAAAACTCCTGGAGTGGAGCTGTGGGAGCTTAATTTAAGAAACCTCTATCCTTTTAGTGAAGATGGAATTGAGGACATTTGCTAAGAGTATGGGGGAAATGTTTGAGTCTGGAGCTTGGGAGACATGAAAACAGCCCTGCAGTCACCATAGTGAGCATAATTTGGAGAAAAGGATTGTCGCGTTTGAGCTTAACTCAACATCTTCCTCTTCTTCCTCTTCCACTGCAAATGGATGACATATAAAGCATGGTTCCTTTCTTAAGAAATTTATAATCTGGTTGAAGAGGTAATTCATGCATAGAAAGATAAATAAACATCCAGCAAACAAGCTAAAAATGCCATATTGTGGTCTGGAAAAAAATCTATTGCAGTTCTGAAGGTCAAAGTTTGCTGGGAGTCTCTGAGAAGGCTTCACCAAGGAAGGGAGATGTTAGCTGAATCTTGGATAGGAGTTAGATAGTGTGGAATTTGGGGACAGGTGTTCAAGCAGGGGCATTAGCTTCCTGGCCAAGCGCAATTTGGCTGCAGTCTTTCAGGACTTATCCTTCCTAGGGGTGAACACTGATGGTTGCATGTGGCAAAGTCCATTTCTTTCATGTTGTAAGCCTGCAAGAGCCCCAAGTCATCTTGGAATCCTTGGGTGGGTTTTTACTGCTGTCTAATGACTCTGGAATGAGAGTTAGCAGGCCTGGCTCTTATTCCTTTAGTCCCATAAGAGTGGGTGAGAATTCAACTTGTCCCAAAAAGGAGACTAATGGGATGTTCAAACTGGTATGTGGGCTGTTGGCTAACAGAGCTCATTTCCCCCTACAATGCAGTGGAGTGAACAGAAATCTTCAAGAGGTCCCCAGGCTGCCTGGAGAGCCCCTGTGTTAGAGGACTTGCTTTGGCATTCATGAATACTGAATGAGAGCAAAGAGGTAATTTAACTTAATGAACTGAGAAAGCATTGCAGGCTCCTTGAGTACTTCCCAGCTTCTTTGTTAGCTTAACTGCCTACTAAAAGTAGAAGTGATTTGATGCTTTTTTTTTTTTTTTTTTGGTTTCAACTTATTACTAATTCTATCTCCTTTTCCACATAAGGATCTTAAGATAGATCTTGCCCTAATATTGCCAGACTCATCTTCCTTAATTACAATTTTTATTGCATTGTTTTCCCACTTAAAAACCTTCAATGGCTCCCTATTTCCTACTATAAATTCTTCTTGATTTACAAAATTGCCATAATCTCTCTGGTTTTGCCTCACACGCCAACTGTACTCCTTGACGAGCTGCCCTAAATGAGTTGTTATTTTAACAGTGAGCCATCGAGTGCATCACTGGCAAATTTACATTTAATTATAATTTTGTCATATTTTCACAAGGGATGACCTGATAACTCTGTTCAGAGTTTACTTCAGTGATATGATTGCAGTTACATTTTCATGATTCTGAGAATACCCACCCATTTTCCCAAGGACTTTGGTTATTTCCCCCTTGCTTATCAAGCGGAAGTTTCTCTGATTAATGGGGCTTTGATTATGGATATCTAGTATAGCCTCTGTTTTCAGTATGATATTTGATCAGCCTTTGCAAAAACCAAACAGCTTGTGTTTTGTCAACATTAATTCCCAGTTTATCTTAGAATCATTAGTGACAGAGTAAGTGCTATTTGGCAGAGCAGTGATAATTAAAGTAGCAAATAGGGATCTGTGTAATTCTGTCCATGTTTTGCATCGATAATGAAATGAAGACATGTCACAAGGACCTTTGAAATAGGTGGTAATATGAGCTAATTGTACCTCCCCCACCTGCACTTAGAAACCAAGTTAAAATTACTGAAGGAACATGAAAATCAGACAAACAGAGCATCAGCACTGGAAGGGAGGAAAGAGTTCCATCAACATAATTCAAAGTTTAAGGACATTCTGAGACAGTGCAGAGGAAGTGGCAAAGGATAAATTTGCAATACCCCTTTTTAGAATATTTGGCTGTTGGCAGTGATGTGCTGGTATACCAGCTCTCCAGAAAAATCAAGCTCTGACTTGTAGCATTTGTTGCATGTGTAAATACTGCCACTATGGCCAATTTTAAGCTACCAAAGTGTTCTGCTGAGTGCAGAACTGGGAAGAGATGTGCAGAGTGACTCTTGCAAGCCTGTCCCAGCCTTCTCCCTTGCACCAGTGAGTGTTGTAGGAAGTTAATATAAGTGTTGGCTTGGGCTAAGCCTCTAAAATGGGTTTAGGATGAGGGTGTGTGGTGTGGGCAGAGCTTAGAGGCCAGGAAGAGATGAATATTGGCCTCCTAGGACCCCTTTTACTGCCAGGATCTACAGCTTCCAGAAGCATCTGTGCTCAGAGGGATAGGCACAAGTCAGCCAGAGCAAACAGCTTGGGCAGACTTAGTTTTCTGCCTGACAGACTCTCAGATGCAAGGAAGGCTCACTTTGTCCTCCTTGAAAGAGGAACAAAGAGAGGCCAGGACAAATTAAAAACTAGACCTGGAAAGGTGGCCTTTAATGCTAAGACCATCACAAAACAGAAGGCATAAAATGTGATGATGAGAAACTAAGATGGCGGCTAGCTGAGACAGGGCGAAAAAAAAACGCCTCCATGAAAAACACTAGCTAAAAACCAGAAAGTGACCCAGAATACCGGTTACAGCAAGGCGCCAGCTGGACGAGGGTTCCTAGCTCCAGAGGGGCCATATACTTGGTGAAACCGGGAGTCTGCATTCTGAAACTAGTGAGTAAGCTGGCTGGAAGACCCACAGCCGTGCGGCAGGCTGGGGAAGACACGGTTCACCATTTGGAGACCGGCTGGCTCTTTTAAAAAAAAAAAGGGGGGGGGGAACCCAGGAGCGGCTCCAGCTGCGATTGTGGGAACCATGCAGTAAAACACAGCAAGAGGGGGCTGGGCCGGCCTCTTGGTGTCTGGCCGGGAAGATAGCCCGCTGCAGATAACCTGGGGGCCGGGGGAACGGAGGGGAGAGCCGGAAGCTGAAAGAAACCCCGCGGCTAGCAGCTGGCTCCCAGGAGGGCTGGATAAACTCCTGCCTGGGGCCATGCCCACAGCCCAGAGCCCCGCCAGTTGTCCCAGAGCTGGGAAGGAGGAACTGTATGAGGAGGGGGGTGTTGAGATGCCCCGTTTGGCCATTTTTGCTTCAGGTTGAGAGCGCGCCGCCGCACGGCCCAGCAACCTGGGACTTCCCTTGAGGGACGGCATGCACTGGTGGCATAGCATGGCATTCTCTCGGCTGAGCTCCTGAAGGATCGCGGCTGGGAGGGGGGACCCACTTGGAGAACCCAGGGACGCTACGCCAAGTCCGGTGGTTTGTGGATCAGTGAGAGAGAGGGTCTGGGGCTGAACTGAAATGAAGGCTTAGACTCTTGCAGCGGCCTTGAATCTCTGGGAACCTGGGGGATTTGAACATTAAAACTGCCCTTCCTCCCTGGCCACCCATACACACGCCCTACATTCAGGGCGGACGGCTCCAGCAACACACCCAAACTGAGTTCTCCAACTGAACCCACAAGAATCATTTCCCCACACACCGTGGGAACAAGGTTGAGAACTGACCTGAGGGATATAGGTGACTCACAGACACCATCTGCTGGTTAGTTAGAGAAAGTGTACGTCACCAAACTGTTTCTGAAAAATTAGATTGATATCCCTTTTTTTTTTTTACAGCTTGAAAGAACCCTATCAAGCAAAACAAATGCCAAGAGGCCAAAAACAACAGAAATCTTAATGCATATGATAAAACCGGAAGATGTGGAGAATCCAACTCCAAACACACAAATCAAAATATCGGAAGATACACAGTTCCTCGCAAAATTAATCAAAGAACTACAATTGAGGAATGAAAACATGGCAAAGGATTTAAAGGACATCAAGAAGACCATGGCCCAGGATATAAGTGACATAAAGAAGACCCCAGAAGAGCATAAAGAAGACATTGCAAGAGTAAATAAAAAAATAGAAGATCTTATGGAAATAAAAGAAACTGTTGGCCAAATTAAAAAGACTCTGGATATTCACAATACAAGACTAGAGGAAGCTGAACAATATCTCTGTGTCCTAGAAGCCCACAGAACAGAAAATGAAAGAAAGAATGGAGAAAAAAATCGAAAACATCGAAATGGATCTCAGGGATACGATAGATAAAATAAAACGTCCCAACTTAAGACTCATTGGTGCCCCAGAAGGGGAAGAGAAGGGTAAAGGTCTAGAAAGAGTATTCAGAGAAATTGTTGGGGAAAACTTCCCCAACCTTCTACACAATATAAATACACAAAGCATAAATGTCCAGCAAACCCCAAATAGAATAAATCCAAATAAACACACTCCAAGACATATTCTGATCAGACTGTCAAATACTGAAGAGAAGGAGCAAGTTTTGAAAGCAGCAAGAGAAAAGCAATTCACCACATACAAAAGAAACAACATAAGACTAAGTAGTGACTACTCAGCGGCCACCATGGAGGCAAGAAGGCAGTGGCAGGACATATATAAAATTCTGAGAGAGAAAAATTTCCAACCAAGAGTACTTTATCCAGCAAAACTCTCCTTCAAATTTGAGGGAGAGCTTAAATTTTTCACAGACAGACAAATGCTGAGAGACTTTGCCAATGAAAGACCTGCCGTACTTCAGATTCTGAGGGGAGCCCTGCCGGCGGAGAGACAGGGAAAGGAGAAAGAGATAAAGAGAATTTTAACAGACATATATAGTACCTTACATCCCAAATCACCAGGACACTCATTTTTCTCTAGTGATCACAGATCTTTCTCCAGAAGGGACCATAAGCTGGAACATAAAACAAGCCTCAAGAAATTAAAAAAAAAAAATTGAATATACTCAAAGCACATTCTCCAACCACAATGGAATACAAATAGAAGTCAATAATTTTTGAACTGTAACTCCACTAGTTACTTCCTACATGATATAAAATACACAAACTCTAAGGACAAATCAGTGGTTTTGAACTCAATGTAAAATATGTAATTTTAGACAACTATATAAAGGTGGGGGAATGAAGGAATACAGGAACATAGTTTTTGTGTCCTATTGAAGTGAATTGATATGGATTTAAGAGGTTAATTTTAAGCCCCACAGTAAACACAAAGAAATTATCAGAGAATATAACCATAGAGATGAAAAGTAGAGTTTGGTTTAAGAGAAATGGGGGAAGGGGCAATGGAGAGTTAAGAAATGAGTGTAGGGTTGCTGTTTGAGGTGAAGGGAAATTTCTAGTAATGGATGGTGGGAAAGAGCATTACAACATTCTAAATGTGATTAATCCCACTAATGAAAGGCTAGGGAGGGGGTGGAATGGGAAGATTTAGGCTGTATGTATGTTTCCACACCTGAAAAAAAAAAAAAAAAAAGACAGTCTAACTAGATGACAATTGAATGCTAGGGATGAACCTGGATGGGATTGGAGGATAGAGGACAGGTGGCTCAAAGGGACACAGTTGAGACATAAGGAAAAGGAAATATAGAATGTAAGCTTTGTATCATTGTTGAATCTCTTGGACTTCTTAGCTGCGCTTAATGGGATTGCATAAAAGAATGTTCTTGTTCATGGGAAGTGTACACGTGAATTATAGTGTATGTTCAAGGATGTGTGCAGCTAGCTCTCATATGTTCAGAAGACAGAGCAATAGATGATAGATGATAGATAGGGAGGGAAGGAGGAAGGGAAGGAAAGATAGCAATGTGACAGCATGTTAAAGTTGGTGGATTGAGCTATCGGGGGAGGGGGGTCAGGGTATGATGGAATTCTGTGTATGGGGCTAGTATTGGTTTTTTTTTTTTGTTTTTTTTTTAATTCAGTTTTATTGAAATACATTCACACACCATACAATCATCCATGGTATACAATCCACTGTCCACAGTATGATAACATAGTTATGCGTTCATCACCACAATCTATCTCTGAACATTTTCCTTACATCAGAAAGAACCAGAACAAGAATAAAAAATAAAAGTGAAAAAAGAACACCCAGATCATCCCCCTCATCCCACCCCATTTGTCCTTTAGTTTTTATCCCCATTTTTCTACTCATCCATACACTAGATAAAGGGGGTGTGATCCACAAGGTCTTCACAATCATTGTCACCCATTGTAATCTACATTATTATATAATTGTCTTCAGGAGTCCAGACTGCTGGGGTGGAGTTTGGTAGTTTCAGGTATTTACTTCTAGCTATTCCAATGCATTAAAACCTAAGACGTATTATTTATATAGCATGTAAAAATGTCCACCAGAGAGACCTCTCGACTCCATTTGAAATCTCTCAGCCACTAAAACTATTTTGTCTCATTTTGCATCCCCCTTTTGGTCAAGAAGATACTCTCAGTCCCACGATGCTGGGTCCACATTCATCCCGGGGAGTCATGTTCTGCATTGCTAGGGAGATTTACAACCCTGGGAGTCGGGTCCCACATAGTGGGGAGGGCAGAGAGTTCACCTGTTGAGATGGCTTAGTTAGAGAGAGAGGGCCACATCTGAGCAACAAAGAGGTACTCAGGGGGAGACTCTTAGGCACAATTATATACAAGTTTAGCCTCTCCTTTGCAGTAATGAGCTTCATAAGGGCAAGTCCCATGATCAAGGGCTCAGCACATCAAACTGCCAGTCCCAATGTTTGAGACAACATCAACACCAGTCCAGGTGAGGATGTCCAACACATCTGCACCTTCCCCCAGATCCTCGGGGCTGGGGAGGGGGAGGCTGTAAATATGTTTTTTATTATCTGCCCAAATTACTCTGGGATGTGTCACTATTTCACTCCAGCCTATACTAACCTATCATATCTCACTTCCTATTCAAAGTTCCATGCAATTGTGGTGTTTGAACAAATCGACTGTAGAGTTGTACCCTTTAGAAAATTTAGATCCTGTACCAAATAGATATCTCTTCCCTTGGTCTCATATGGAAGTTGAAGTTTTAAAACACAGTCAGTTTCAACCTTTACCCCTTGGCCTGGCTTGCCCTGGTCTTAACCAGACCTGCTTCATTCATATCACTAATTGAAGTCTGGGCTCTTTTTCAGCTTTTTTTTTTTTTTTTTAATAGTGGCTGTATGCACTAATACTGACATTCATATCTGCCAAGCTCTAGCTCTGAGTTTCAGGTGTCTCAGAGATATGCATTGTTCCAGAGACCAATCAGGTTATATGCTAGGGGATCAGCATCTCAAAGTTTAGAGATAGGCATTACGATTCAGGGATAGAGTTAACTGCTGTAAGAGCTTACAATCTAGGGACTATTAAAATAATTATGTCCACATTAGGCTATGTTCTAAGATTGAATTCTGAGTTTACACATTGTAGTTAGTCCATATTGGTGAGGCATTAAAGTGTTTGCCTTTATTTCTGGTGTACTTCACTCAAATACTGTGTACAGGATCCATTCCTCATTGTGTGTCTCACAGCTTCGCTCCTTCTTGTAGTTGCTCAATGTTCCACTGTATGTGTACACCACAGTACACCATTCCATTCTTCACTCAATGTACCCTTAGGTCATTTGCACCCTTTGCAAATCATGATTACTGCCTCCATGAACACCAGTTTGCAAACGTTCATTCATGTCTCTGCTCTCAGATCTTCAAATGACATACCCCATAGTGAGGTTGCAGGACCTTTTGGTTCCCACATACTTAACTTTTTGTGGAACAACCACACTGACCTTCAGAAAGGCTATACCATTCTACCTGCTCATCAACAGGTAGATAGGTACATCCCTCTCACCATGTTTTCTCCAACACTTTTACTCCTATATATATATTTTCCTACAATTTTATAGAGTTATATTCACGTACCATACATTTATTCACAGTGTGCAATCAGTTGTTCATGGTATCATTATAAAGTTGTACATTTATCACCACAATCAGCACTTGAACATATTGATTACTACAAGAAAAATTGTTTTGTTTTTTTTTTAGCCACAAGAAAAAAATGATAAAAAGAAAAATAACATGTCATACAATACAATATGCTAGTAAGGACAGCAAACAACACCACTACCAAGAATCCCATATTACTTCCCTATATCCCCCTCTCATATACATTTAGCATTGGCATATTGCCTTTGTTGCATTTTATGGAGCTATATTACAATGTTACTGTTGACCATAGACTCCAGTTTGCTTTGATTATGTTTTTTCCTGAATACCATCCCCTTTTCAACTCTCTACATGGTTGACATTCATTTGCTTTCCCACATGCAAAAACATTTTTATATTTGTATATTTAGTAACAGTCATTGGCCACTCCAGTTTTTGCCAAGTTATACAGTCCCAGTCTTTATCATTTATCTTTACCTCTGTTGTCATACATTCTCCTATCCCACCTCTTTCATCTTCACTCACAGACATCTTTGTTCAGTGTACTTACAACACTGTGCTACCATCACACAGTATTATGCTATCTATTTCTGGATCTATGCAATCAATCCTAAACATTCTGTAGTCCTTCAGCATCAAATGGCTGGTCTCTGCCCTCTTTCTATCTCCTGGTCGCCTGTGTTGTCAGCTTTTAACTCCTAAAGTTTGTTCATTAATGTCTGTTCATATTAGTGAGACCATACAGAATCTGTCCTTTTGTTTCTGCCTAACTTCACTCAACGTAATGTCCTCAAGGTTCATCCACATTATTACATGATCCATGTCTTACAGCTGCATAATATTCCATCATGTGTATTTACCACAGTTTGTTTATCCACTCGTCCTTTGATGGACATTTGGGCTGTTTCCATCTCTTGGCAATTGTGAATAATGCTGCAATAAACATCGGTTTACAAGTGTCTGTTTGTGTCTTAGTTTTCAGTTCCTCTGAGTATATACCTAGCAATGGAATAACTGGGTCATATGGCAAATCTATATTTAACTTCCTGAGGAAACTCCATACTGTCTTCCAGAGTGGTTGCACCATTCTGCATTCCCACCAACAATGAATAAGTGTGCCTCTTTCTCCACATCCTCTCCAGCACTTGTCATTTTCTGTTTTTTGGATAATGGCCATTCTGGTAGGTGTGAGATGATATCTCATTGTGGTTTTGATTTGCATTTCGTTAATAGCCAGTGAAGTTGAGCATTTTTTCATATGCTTTTGAGCCATTTGTACTTCCTCTTCAGAAAAATGTCTGTTCATGTCTTTTGCCCATTTTTTAATTGGATTGTTAGTCTTTCTGTTATTGAGATGCAGGATTCCTTTATATATTCGGGATATTAAACCCTTATCTGGTATGTGGTTTCCAAATATCATCTCCCATTGTGTAGGTTGCCTTTTTACTTTTCTGACAAAGTCCTCTGATGTACAAAAGTGTTTAATTCTGAGGAGATCCCATTTGTCTATTTGTTCTTTGGTTGCTCGTGCCTTGGGTGTGAGGTCTAAGAAACCAATTCCTATCACAAGATCTTTAAGATATTGCCCTACATTTTCTTCTAGGAGTTTTATGGTCTTGGTTCTAATGGAATTCTGTGTATGGGGCTAGTATTGTTTTTGCAACTGTTCATGTAACTTTGAATTTATTTCCAAATAAAAAAAAAAAATGTAATGACAACAGGAACCCCTAAATCTAGTCTTGGAAGTGGAGCGAGTCAAGCAAAGGCTTCAGGGAGGAAGGAACACTGAATCTGAAATATGAAAGAAAAGGTAAATGAAGACGGGGAAAAAAGAGTGTTCCATAACAACATGGCTCATAGTCCCATAATTAGAGGAAAAGAGTAGTTTCAAGCAAATGAAAGACATTCAGTATGACTGGAGCATGGCATGAGAAGAGAAGACGTGAGGAAGGGCCTAGCGGATCAGAAGGCAGTGAGTTGTAAGGGGCCTTGTAAACCTTGCTGCGTTGTCACTCTGTCCTCAGGGCAATGGAAAGCCATTTGTGTTTTAAGTATCAGAGCAAAGCCATCAGTAGGGCCACCAGGATTTACAGCCACAGGGGACACCATTCCCATCATATCCATTTGTGGGATACATGGACTGAAACCCAAAGGATCTTGGCAATGCTGAGGCCCTGAACCAGATTTTGTCATACACAAAGAGAACTTACATGGTTTTAAGGAGGGGAAACTGTTTGGGCTACTTTCTCTGGCTCAAAGCAAAATAAATTAAAACACAATAAAAGGGTGGTCAAAACAAATCTAACTATGTAGGAAAAATTTTAAGCACCCTTTTAAAATTATTCTGGGGCCAACAAGTAAGTAAATCAAAACTTTAATTGTAAACTATTTAGAAATTAAAGACAAATAAAAACTTAAATAGGATATGTTCAAAATAATATGTAGCCTTAAATTTATTAGAAAATAAGAAAGTATTAAGCTCATGAAATTTGAGGAAAGTCAAAGAAAAAAGAACAGATATGAAATATGAAGAGCTTCTATTATAAGACAGCACCCTACCCTCACTCTCTACCTCTGCTTTATTCTTCTTCACCTGGCATGTTTGTGTGTCTTTATTATCATCTGTGTCCAGGTATTTTGTCTGTTTTGTCCCTATTACATCATCTACTTCTAGAAGAGTACCTGGAATTCAATGGGCATCCCATTAATATGTTTGATAAAATCAAGGAATAAATATTAAAATAAAAACACTGTGACCAAGTAAGGGTTGTTATAGGGATGTAAGAAAAGTTCAACATTAGAGAATCTATTAATGCAATCAATATGTAAAAGATTTTTTTAATGTAATCATCTTGATAGATGTCATAAAGGATTCACTGATGTAAAAAAATCCTTGGCTATCTAGAAATTGAGGGACTTTTTCCTTAAATCAACACAGAAGCTGATAACCACAAATATATTCATGTTGAAGCTTTAGAAGTCTTGTATTAAAGTAGAACAGGGGTTGGAAAACTATGGCCCATGGGTCAAATCTGGCTATACCTATTTTTTATTTATTGTCTATGGCTGCTTTCATGTTGCAACAGTGTGACAAAGATGATATGGTCTCCCAAGCTGAAAATATTTACTATGGTGGTTTGAACTGTATGTACCCCAGAAAAACTTGGTCTTAAATCTAATCCATTTCTGTGGGTGTGAACCCATTGTACGTAAGGCCTTTAGATGAGGTTACTTCAGTTATGGTGTAGCTCAGCCCAATCATGATAGGTCTTAAACCCATTACTGGAGTCCTTTATAAGCAGAGTGAAATTCAGACAGAGAGAGAGAAAGCCAGAGGGTGCAGCCAGAAGCTGAGTGTCAACAGAATCCAGAGGAGAAGGGAGAGGACAGGAGCCAACACCATGTGCCTTGCCATGACAAACTAAGGACCAAGCATTGCCAGCAACCAGCTCCAGGATGCCACAGTCTTTGGGTAGAAAGTATCACCCTGATGATGCTTTGATTTACATGTTCTCTTAGCTTCAAAACTATGAAGCAAATTCCCATTGCTTAAGATGAACCACTGCATGGTATTTGCTTGAGCAGCCTAGAAAACTAAAACATTTACTATCAAGCCCTTTACAAAAAAGCCTGTGGTAAAGAACAGGAGAAAAATGTCCATGTTCATAGATACTACAAACTTTATCTGGAATTCCCGTCCAGTGCAATAAGACATGAAATAGAAATAAGAG
This sequence comes from Choloepus didactylus, assembly GCF_015220235.1. Lineage (NCBI taxonomy): Eukaryota > Metazoa > Chordata > Mammalia > Pilosa > Megalonychidae > Choloepus > Choloepus didactylus. The sequence goes on from NC_051324.1 coordinate 5,099,530, forward strand.
GTATTACTTAGTAGGAAGAAATAGAGAAAATGACCATTATTTGGCACCATTAGTTTTTACCTAGAAAACGCGAAAGGTTCAATTCAAAGCTAATAGAACTCTTAAGAAAATTCATTGGGATGTTCAATTGTAAGATAATTAAAAATTTGTACATTACAGCAACACATATATATAGGAAATAACAATAAATGCTCTTAATTCATACTTCCTCCATGAAATCTATACAACTTTATTGAAGATTATAAAGACTCAAATTGGTGAGTTAGTGGAGAGTCATACCACGTTCTTGAATTTTAAGACACAAGTGGTGAAGATGTTAATTTTCCCAAAATGAATCTTCAGATTTAATGCAATTTCAATCAGAATCCCAAGGAGAAAAGAATGGTTAGGTAGTTTTAAAAATGTCAATTATTTCTCTGTATATCAGTCAGAATAAACTAGGTTAGGATGCAGTGAGAAACATGCCCTTCTCCAATCTTAGGTGCTCAAAGCAATAAAGGTTGTTTCGCATGTTACATGTCCATCGCAGGTTGACTGCCTCTTGTCTCCTCATTCTGAAATTCAAGCTGAAGTATCAACCTCCGTCTTGGATGCTGCACTGTGACAGATAAAAGGGATCTCTGGAGGGCCTCAAATTGACAATTACTCTGGCCTGGGAAAAACAAATGTCCCTGTGCTGAAAAGGCATGGTCAGAAGCAGACACACGGCCTCATCCAACCACGAGGGGGCTGGGTGTGACACCTGCATCTCCCCCTAGGGTAGGGTAGAAGAACGAAGAGGCATTTGCTTTACCAGATGTAAAAATTTGTTTTAAAGTTACAAGAATTAAGAGAGTGTGGAGCTGTTTTGGGAATGGATAGGCCAATTAATTCAACAGAACAGAAGGGCCCAAGACAGAACAATTTAATAAGAATTTAGTATATGATAAAAGTGCTGTTTATGAATTAATTATATATAAGGTTTTTGTTTACTAACAATGATGCAAATTATATAGAAGAAAAGGAAACAGCAAAGCAAAAAGAAATTCACCAATGTCAGGAGTATATGTAAAATGAGAGACATACTGAGTCTTGCTTAGAAACTTTATTACGAGAACTATACTAATTAATTGCATTTTTAATGACTTGATAGATTCAGTAATTACTTTTATAAAGTGTCATTAGAAAATCATTTTTTCTTAATACAAAAGCTGATGTAATTCCAACTTTTTAGTAGATGCATTAAAACTACCATGAATCTGTTTAACAACCTTTATAATTTTGGGTTGAAGTTTTTTAAAAAGATAGGATAACAAGGTTTTCAGAAATCCCATGCACATCTGAGTTTATACCTCATCCTATGTGTTGGCCAGTGCTGATGGAGAAGACCAAGAACTATTTTATCTATAAATTTTAGCTATATAACTTCAAAATAGGAATATATATAAATGGAAGTTGAAAGGGAAAGAGGGAAAACTGTTCTCTTTATGTTATGAAGTAATAGGGGATTTGACTTAAGGTCCACCCACCTCGTCTGTAGCTTTCTGCTTTCTGCTGTGGTCTACTGAATTGAAGCAGAGAACATCTCACGAATTGTCTCTTTTCTTTTCCTTTTACATCTGTTACATCTGAGCAAAGAAAAATACTAAAGTCAACAAAGTAGTGAGGAAAACTGTTTAGTTTTATTTTCTATGGAGAGTCAAGATCTTGGGCTTTTTGCAACACATAGGAAGACATAAACATTAAAAATCATAGCAGTTAAATGGGTAAAAAGCAATTTCTGGGTTTTTTTTCCTGTTCTAACCAGGAAGTGGAAATACCGTTTTGCAGGTTGAGAGAGAAAAGAGCATGTGGAAGGGATTTGCTTTCACAGAAAGTGGACAATAACTAGACCAGTGCAGTGTCGTGCATATAACCTTACACGTTCAGGCAAGATTGTAGCGGTCAAAGTGGTTTGAATTAGACTTAAAACAGCCAAGTGGTGTCCTCCTCCCACAAGGAGGTTGTGCATGGATTGTTAGGCTGTGGTTTAACTAAGTAAAATCTGACAACGGATAGCATTCATCAGAAAAGTTCGCAATCTCACCCTAGATTTTATGCTTCAATTTTTTCAGAAGCTTAGTGAATTTTGAATTCATATTTTTAACTTGATTTTAGAAATTGTTATGATGAATTTTATTCTCTTTTAAAAACAAACTTTTTAAATTGAAGTGTAGCATACATATAGAGGAGTGCACAAATTACAAGTGTACAGCTTGACAAATTATCACAACGTGAACACCTCTGAGTAACGACCACCCCAGCCATCATCCCCATTCCAGGAGATCTCACGTGCTCTCTCCTAACTCCTGTCTACTCCCTTCTCCACAAGATAGCTACTGTTTTGGTTTATAGCATCATAGATTAGTTTTGCCTGTTTTTGAACTTTATATAAATGGAATCATCCAATATGAAATATTTTGGACTGTATTCATTTGCTCAACATTGTTTGTGAAATTTATCCATGTTGTGGATTGTAGAATGTTTATTATTTCCTAAAAAAAAATGAAAAAATACAATGTATTTGTCTAGATAACTGTTGATGGAATTTGGTTAGAGTTATTTCTATTTTTTTACTATTACAAGTAATGCTGCTATTCTCGTACATATATTTTGACACACAAATCTGTGTTGCATGACTCTTGAATATGTAACTAGGGGTATACTAGAGTCATGGATCATACATATGTTCAACATTAGTACTTAATTCCAGACAACAGTTTTCTAAAGTTCTTGTGCTTATTTATCTGTTCACCTGCTGTCTATGGAAGCTTTTATTTCTTCACATTCTCACCAAAACTTGGTAATGTCAATCCTTTTAACATCAGTCTTTCTGGTGCATGTGACAAGGTTTCTTACTATAGTTTTAATTTTCATTTCCCTGATGAAAAAATGTCATTGAGCACCTTTGCTTATGTTTATTGGTCATTCAGATTTCCTTTTTTTCAAATGTGTCTTCATGTTTCTTACACAGTTTCATTTGGGGTTGTCTTTTTTTTTTTTTTTTTTTTTAACTTAATGATTTGTAAGAGTTCTTTATATATTCTTGGTACAATCCCTTTGTTGGAAATATGTTTTGCAAATGTCTCACCTATTCTATAGCTTGCTTTTTCACTCTTTTAAGGTATCTTTTCATTGTTTTTTATTTTAATGAAGTCCATTTTATTGTTTGTTTCTTTATGGTTATCCTTTTCTGTCCTGTTTAAGAAGCTCCTCCCTACCTCACAATCATGAAAATATTCTTTTTTTTTCCTAGAAGTTACATGTTTTATTTTTCACATTTAGGACTTCAGTCTACCTGGAGTTTGATTTTTGTGTATGGTGTGAGGTAGAGATTCATGTTTTATTTTTTCCCTGTGGTTATCATATCCCTAAATAGCAGGATGTATTTCATGCAAGATAAGGCTCAATCTTGTAAAAAAGTCAATTATCTATACATTTAGTGCAATCCTAATGATAATTCCATCAGATTTCTTTTTGTAAATTGGAAACCTGAGTTTAAAATTCATCCACAAGGCCAAAAATAGTCAAGACATAGTTGAAGAAAATCAATGTGGAAAGATGTGTTCTACTAAACTTCAAAATTTATCATAAAAGTAAGCTAATTAAGATCATGAAGTATAGAAACAAGAGTAGACAAATAGAAGAGCGGAATAACACAAAAGTCCGGAAAGAGACTCACACATATGTGGACATATGTTGTTTTATTGCACTTTACTTTAATTCACTTCACAGATAGTGCATTTTTTACCAATTGAAGATTTGTGGCAACCCTGTGTGGAGCAAGTCTATAAGAGCCGTTTTTTCCAACAGCATGTACTAACTTCATGTCTTGGAGTCACATTTTGGTAACACTCACAATATTTCAAACTTTTCATTATTATTACATCTGTTATGGTGATTTATGCTCAGTGATCTCTGATGTTACTATGGCAATTGTTTTGGGGCACCGCAAACCATTCCCATATAAGATGGTGAACTTGATACATGTGTGTGTGTTCTGACTGCTCCACCAATCAGCTGTTCCCCAATCCCTCTAATTCCCCTCGAGCTTCCCTAGTCCCTGAGACACAACAATATTGAAATTAGGCCAATTAACAACCCTAAATGGCCTCTAGTGTTCAAGTGAAAGGAAGAGTTGCATGTCTCTCACTTTAAATCAAAAGCTAGAAATCATGACATTTAGTGAGGAAGGCATGTGAAAGCTGAGATAGGCTGCAAGCTAGGCCTCTTGTAAACAGCTAGCCAAGTTGTCAGTGCAAAGGAAAAGTTCTTAAAGGAAATTGAAAGTGATACTCTTGTGAACACACGAATGCTAAGAAAGCAAAACAGACTTATTGCTGATATGGAGAAAGTTTTAGTTTTAGTGGTCTGGAGAAGATCAAACCAGCCACAGCATTCCCTTAAGCCAAAGCCTAATCCAGAGCAAGACCCTAAACTTTCTTCAGTTCTATGAAGTCTAAGAGAGGTGAGGAAGCTGCAGAAGAAAAGTTAGAAGCTAGCAAAGGTTGGTTCATGAGGTTTAAGGAAAGAAGCTGCCTTAATATTATAAAAGTGCAAGTGAAGGTGCAAGTGCTGATGTAGAAGGTACAGCAAGTTATCCAGAAGATCTAGCTAAGATAATGATGAAGGTTGGTACATTGAAAAACAGATTTTCATAGTAGACACAATAGCCTTTTATTGGAAGAAGATGCCATCTACAACTTTCATAGCTAGAAAGAAGTCAATGCCTGGCTTCAAAGCTTTAAAGGACAGGCTGACTCTTATTCAGGGCTAATGCAGCTGGTGACTTGAAGTTGAAGCCAATACTCATTTACCATTCTAAAAATCCTAGGCCCCTTAAGAATTATACTAAATCTTCTCTGCCTGTGCTCTATAAATGGAATAACAGCATGGATGACAGCACATCTGTTTACTACTTGGTTTACTGAATATGTTAAGCCCAATATTGAGACTTCCTCCTCAGAAAAAGATTCCTTTCAAAATATTCCTGCTCATTGACAACGCACCTGGTCACCCAGGAGCTCTGATGGAGATGTACAACAAGATGAATGCCATTTTCATGCGTGCTAACACAAGATCCATTCTGCAGCTCATCAATCAAGGAGTCATTTTGACTTTCAAGTCTTCTGAGTTAAGAAATACATTTTTAAGGCTATAGCTGATATACATAGTGATTCCTTTGATGGATCTTAACAAGGCAAATTGAAAACCTTCTGGAAAGGAATCACCATTCTAGATGACATTAAGAGTGTTTCATGGAAGGAGGTCAAAATATCAATATTAACAGAGGTTTGAAAGAAGTTGAGTCCAGCCCTCATGGATGACTTTGAGGGGTTCAAGACTTCAGTGGCGGAAGGAACTGCAGACATGGTGGAAATAGCAAGAGAAGTAGAATTAGACGTGGAGCCTGAAGATGTGACTGAATTGCTGCAATCTCATGATAAACCCTTAGTGGGTGAGGAGTTGCTTCTTATGGATGAGCAAAGAAAGTGGTTTCTTAGTATGGAATCTACTCCTGGTGAAGATGCTGTGACCATTGTTAAAATGACAGCAGAGGATTTAGAATATTACATAAACTTAGTTCATAAAGCAACAGCAGGCTTTGCTAGGATTGACTCCAATTTTGAAAGAAGTTCTACTGTAGGTAAAATCCTATCAAAAGTATTGCATGCTACAGAGAAATCTTTTGTGAAAGAGTCAATCGATGTGGCAGACTTCATTGTTGTCTTGTTTTAAGAAACTGCCACAGCCACCCCAACCATCAGCAACCACCACCCTGGTCAGTCAGCAGCCATCAGCATCAAGACAAATCCCTCCACCAACAAAAAGTTTTCAACTCACTGAAGGCTCAGATATCGTCAGTATTTTTTAGCAATAACATATTTGAAATTGAGGTATGTACATTGTTTTTTAGACATAATATTATTGCACACTTAAAAGACTACAATAGAGTGTAAACAGAATTTTTATATTCATGGGAAGCCAAAAAATTTGCATGAATTGCTTTATTGCGATATTCGCTTTATTGTGGTGGTCTGGAACCAATCCTGTAATATCTCTGAGATATGCCTGTATAGAGACTTGCTTTATGATGACAATTACACTGCAGAGCAGTGAAGAAAGGAAAAATCTTTATAAATACTTTTAACTGTTATAATTAAAATTAGAAAGATGGATTTTTAGATATTTTAGTTATGTGTCATTTTAAAATACTATACCTTCTGAAGTTCAGAGGTCTTAATAATTATAGATTTAAGAGAAAGGTGTGAGATGTTTAAGGTTCACATAAATGTATCAGATTAAAGCACAATTTTCTAAACATCTGCCATAGGGTGAGGTTCTATCATCACCGTAGTGGCTTATCTTGATTGCAGACAAAATTTCTGACTAAGTAAGTACTTGAAAACTTACTCTGACACTAACACTGTGCAAACCTGAAGCGATATAAAATAATGTCCACCTTTCAAGGGACCTTCAAATTTACATATTGTGACCAAGTCAGCACACAACAGACAAGGAGGAAAGAAAATGGATGTCATAAATGATCAATTATAAGTGCGGTCAAGGGGTATAGATCATTGGAGAAAGGAGGCAGCAGGTTGGACTCTTCATGGTAGCAAAGCACTTCCCAGAGAAGGGGTATTTGGGTTGAGCCTTGAAATCTGGGTGGGATTTACACAAGTGAAAGGAAGGTGGGTGGGTGCCATTAGTATGGTAGGGAGACATGAAAAATGAAAAAATGGAGAGATGTAGAAATGAACATTTTGTGTGTTTATGTGTTTGTGCTGGTGGTGTTTATGTGTTGGGGAGGGCAAAGGGCAGAGTGGGTCAGAACGTTTGCATCGATGGATAGTGGGGCCACATTACAGAGGAACCCGAAAAAGAGACAAAGGAATTGAAATTTACATAAAGAGCAGGAGAGGGCTGTAACCTGTCTGTCCAGTTTATCACTGCATCCCCAGTGCACAGCAGAGCATGTGGCACATAGTTTCCACTCAGTAGATATTTGCTGAATCAACAAAAGTTTAAAGTAGTAGGAGTCAAGAGGAAAGAGCCCTTCCACGCTCTGATTTAGGACATATGATAGACTCCCAATAGGGCTTTTGTCATTTCCAGGGCACTGGCAGCTGCTGACACTGTTAAGAATATTTGACATCATAATGATCAGATAATTATGAACTTCATGGTAAGAAATGTTTCATCGAGCAAATACTGGCCATTAATTTCCATTTTTAAAAGCCCAAAAGGTAAAGCCCCCTCTCTGAATCCTGATATGTAGTTCCAGTTGCATCTTTTAAGAGAATATTTAGAGATTTTTGACCCAAAAAAATATGGGATTTACCTTTTTATTGTTTTTAATGAAGAAAATCAATAGCAAAAGCTTTTGTTGATCACATGGGTTTAGGCTTCTGCCTTTGTGCAGATTCAAGTTTGAGTTAATAAAATGTTTGTAGAGGTCTCCATCTGTTCATTCTCCTACTACACAGAAGGACAAAATAAATGCCTCACCCTGCAGATTCCACCTGATCATGCTTTCCTGATCGCCACTCCCCTCTAGCTGCCACCTGCCCTGGCTCCATCTCAAAGACCTTAGTGAAAACCCTCAGGGAAAGGTGAAATCCTTCATTAGTGCATCAGCAGGACCTGCTCTCTGCTCCTTCACTTCTTCCTGCTTGAGATTCCTTTATCAGGGGACGAGTGGAAGTGACAAGACAGATAATTGAGCTGAATGGAACTGTTTCCTTCTCTCACACCTGCAGACCTCCAAGACACCCCACAATTATCATGGGCTCTTTAAGCTGAAAGAGACCTGAGAGATTATGGTCCAACCTCAGCATTTTCCTCTAAGCAAACTGAGTCCCAGAGAATGACTTATCCAAGGACACACAGCTTCTTAGTGTCAAGAGTAGGAATTGAACTAGGGGCCTAGCCAATTCCTAGCCGACATGCAGCCTGCAGTTCTTTGGATGATACAGAAGAACGAGATGCCTGTCCATCACTTTGTAGTCATGGCTTCTGCATTTGTTTCAAATCAAAGCCATGCACTTGTTACAAAGTGACATTTACAAGGTTGATTACCATTGCGTTACACACGGTACAAGGCCTTGCCCAGTGGTTCCTCTGTTCGTCGGGCATGTGTGCAACCACAAAAAGCGAATCAAAATTGTCACGATTTGTGACTTGATGTACTCTGGGTTTAAAATTACTCTTCTCCAAGACATGTGGCTCCCAGATGATGTTTATGACAAGAGTTGTTTCTGAAACACAAAGAATGTTTCTTTTCTCTGAAATCCATTGCCAATTTAGAGGAGTTTATGGAAGGAGCTGGCGAGCCGACAAGCTATCAAAAGCAGTGGGCTGTGCTGCAGGGAGCAAGGCAGATCACCTGTGAAATCAGAGTCCAGGAATTGCAAATGAATGAACGCTCATCCCCTTCGCTGGTGAGAAAGAGTTTGTCTGACTCCAGCCGATATTTGATGGGTCCTTAAAGCTGAAAGGGACATTGAGCCCAAATCCTCCTTTTTCCCACTCAGACCAGCCAAAGCCCAGAGAGAAGAGGAGACTTTTAATGGTTGAGTTGGGACTGATATCTTTTCTAAGATGACTGATCTTGTGTTCTTTTCATTGTATCTGTGTTAGGGGAAAAAAAAAAAAAGCTCATATCGAAAAGGCATTGAGTTGTTCACGTGCTTATTTTTAATTATCACCTGTTATAATAAAATAAGATCGCTAAACACCTTGTAACCTACTTTTTAAAGTAGTTTTCTCTCAACAGAGTGCGATTCTGACATTGCTAAATGCCCTGAACAAAAGGCATGTACTAGGTGCTCTGTGCAGATTTTTTTTTGAGAATTTTGCACCTACCTCAAACCTCAAAATAACAAAGAGAAAAAAAGAAAGATAATGTAGTCAAACAGGAGTCCTTGGGAAAAAAAGGTGCATGCCTCTTGGCACCATTTTTTACTTCTTTACCTTAGGACGAATGGGTGAAAAATGATATGTAATCCCAATTACTAGAGGGAAAAAATTCATCTTCTTTCTCTTAGAGAGGTCTACACTTCACCACTCCAGGTAAATCAGTGCCTTCTCTGTCCTTAAAACTCTTCACAGAGGGATTAAATTTTGTTGTTGGACAATGCAGAACTGTAGATTCCTAGATCTGCATTGCCCCTCATTGTAAAAACAAAAACACAACAAATCCCTAGGGTCTCCTCCGCCGTTATTATCCATCTTGATGATTGGCATCTCTATTCCTAGGTGGTCCAGACATAACCCCTTACCTGTTGCTCACCTGTGGCTTCTGTCTCTGAAGTACAGCTGGACTGCATCCTCTCCTCTATATCCCCCCATTCTCGTCCAAGCCACCATCGACTGACCCCTCACCTTCACTTCTACACTAGCTTCCTAACTGCTCTCTCCGCCTTGATTCTTGCTCCACTAAAGCCCACTCCCCACACAGCAGCCAATGAGATCTTTTAAAATCTTCTCTCATTCCTGCTTAAAGACTTCCAAAGGCCTCCCATTGCACTGGGAATAAGCACATTCCCATCTCATACTTTCTATTTTTAATATTTCCTTGGCTAAATCCTTTTTTCCTTGGCTTTTTGTGTGGCTGCCTCCTTCAGTTCAAATATCATGTCCTCAAAGAGGCTCTCCCTGATTTATTCTGTCCACAGTAGCTAAGTCCCCACCTTCATCCCAGTCTCTCTGTAATACTTCTTTACAGCTCTGAGCCCAATTTGAAACTCTTCTGTTTCTTAAATTTGCCTTTCTTCTCCAAGAAGAAAGTTCCCCCAGTGCATGGCCTAGTCCCATATAGGCACATAGTAAGTACTTATTAAATAGTGTTTTTTTGTTTCTTTTTGAGAACTTCTCAAAAAGTTCACTTCTCAAAAAGAATCACTCTGGCTCGGATCAAGGTTTTTTAAGTTCCATGCACAGGTACTTTACAAGTTTTATCACATGTAATCCTCACAATAACCCTAAAAGATAGATTCAAATTATTTTTGTTTTATAGATTAGAAAACTGAAACCAGAGAGGTTAAGCAACTTGACCAAAGTCACACACCTGTTTAGTGACATTGATGGGACCCGTACTCAGGAGCTTTGACCAGAATCTATGCCCTGAGCCACTTGTCTGTACAGAAATAATGAGTGATGTTTGGGTAGCTTCTTTTCTCTGACCTCCTTTGTCTTTATAAATTAGGGAATTAAAAGTGTTCACTAGGGTTCATGAAAAGGAGGACAGTTGTCCTTCTGGGGACTTCCTGGTGAAGCTCCCTAAATTGGATCAGTGAGGAGTGGAAGGAAATTTAATCCTTTCTCTAATCAGAGCCCTCTAAGACCCTATGGTTTGACTTATTATTTCATCACTCTGTTCTCCTATGACCTTCCCAGCTCATGGCTTGAGCCCCTGTTACCCCATTAAGTTCTACTCTCCATTCAGTGTTCTCATCTCTGTTAATAGCCCTCTTCTTGGAGCATTTAACCAGGAGAGGATGAGGAGTGAGAAGGGGTGGGCTCTGCCAGTAACTTCGGTAGGAACTTGCATCTCATTTTCCTTATCTGTAAAATCACAGGAATGACCTCCAAGGTCCATTTCTAGGTTTACAGTGTTATGGCTTAGGAGGTGTTTTACATAGACCTTGGGTGAGGTTTCTTCCCCAGGTCCTCTTCTGGACTGTTTCCTCCCCATACACTTACTCATTGCATAAGTACCCTATTTTTGTTTATTTCTAGGTTAGAACAACAACATAAAGCAGACCAAGCAAATTGTTCTGACACAAAGGCATTTGGTAGTACTGGATTAGGGTACCATGCCACTGTGACTATCTTTTCACCTGTAGAAAACTCTAAAGCTCATTCATTCATTCATTCATCTAAAGAATAATTGTTGAGCACCTACTATGTCTTGGATTTTATGTCAGGCCTTGGGGCATATGCGATCTGGACCCTCATGGAGCTAGTAGATAGTTATCGATAAAAGAAAAATCATACAAATATCTGTAGGATCAGAGCTATGATAGGTATTATGCAGGGGAGATCCATGGTGGTACGAAAGAAGAAATTGGGAGCGGGGGCTTGGCCTAATCAGGAAAGTCAGTGGAGACCTTCCTGAAGAAAGGAGGATTTCTTCTAAGGTCAAAACGACGAACAGAAGTTCACCATAAGAAGAAGGGGGGCTCGAATGTTCTAGGTAAAGGGAATGGCACACACAAATGTCGTGTGGCAATAGGGATTTATTCCAGGAATGAAAGTGTGGCTGTTGTACAGAAATCAAAGAGACCTACTCAAAGAAGGCAGAGAAAACTTCCCTGAAGAAGAGGAGGTGGAACGGAAATCAGGCAGAAAGTAGAAGTGAACAGGCAAAAACATTGTCAGCTAAAGGAAACTCTTCCTACCTAGTTGGAGCTCCCAGGCTTGGTTCCTCCTTAAGCAACACACGAACACTTCAGTCCGGGAGAAGGGGCAGTTAAAATCCACGATTTGGTTCATCCTTTCTGTACAGCTCTGCTGCCTGATGGCGAACACAGAGAATAGGCAGACTGACGAGGGGCTCTTGGCAATGGAGGAGAAGGTATCAATCAGTTGTCACTTGGCACCAAGGCAAAACACGAGGAATCCAGCAAAGAATTCATTGCTGTCCTGCTTTTGGCTGACGGTGCCACTGAAGACAGCTGGCAGACTTCCCGCTCCCAGTCAACCAAATGAAGACATATGCAGTGAATACAAAGCATTTTGTTAGAAGGAGGAAAGCTGTGGCTCACATACATGTCCAAACACCAGGAAAACAGTGCCTTCCAGTTACCCAAGAGAGGAGTCAAACTTGGTTTTCTCTATAGAAATAATACAATCAACAGAAGCTGGAAGTTCCAAAATAAAGTTTAGAAACAATAAATGGAGGTGATTCAAAATGGTGGTAATTACCCATTCTTTCCTCATTCTATATGACTCACCCTGGATCAATAATCCAAGTGGCTTTTTTCTTCTCATTAGTCCCTAAATGGAAAACTCAACCACTGTTGTAGGGAGGAGAGAAAATGTGTATTAACTGAATTCAGCTCTATAGATGCCCCCAAAGCTTAAAACAAAATACCTGCTTTTTAGACTCTCTGTAATTCTCCATGGCAGAGGAGATAGCTGAGAGAATTATTGGGGATCTCTAAGCAAAAAAACTACCTCTGCCTCCCTCACCTGGAAAATTAAGATGTGAGGCACACTGTGAAGTGTGGTTATGAGTGTGCTAAATAAACATTTAAAAAAAGAAGGAAAGAAAAAGGAAAAGCAGGAACCTGTTTGATGTTTGTTTTAGAGTCTGGCATATATATTTTCCCTTCACTCAAAGAGCTCAAAATTGGCTTAAGTGGAGTGTAATTGAAAAAAGTTCACCTTGAGAGTATGACTGAGCCTGGAAAATTTTAGCCAATAGGGGAATTTTTCATAAAATTATGACTGAGTGGAAATAGTGTTACAATGGAAGCCTGTGTGTAATGGGCACTATTAACGTTATATACATATACATGTATATGTGTGAATATATATATATATATATATATATATATATATATATATATATATTTTTTTTTTTTTTTTTTTTTTTTTTTTTTTTTTTCTGAGCATCAACAGGTAACTGAGTTACAAGGCTACAAATCTAAGAAGGTTTTCTGGTGATATTATAAGCCACAGCACGAAGCTCAAGTCATCCAAATTCCTAAATATAATTATAGTTAGATTGAAAAATATTCCTGTCATAATTATATGCCATGCAAGATCTTGTAACTACCTTCTCCATGCAGAAGGTTTGCCTACCTAATAATCACTAATCTGATTTATATGTAATAGGATCATAGGATATTCAAACAGGAAGAGGCCTCTGATTTTATAGTTAATCTTCACCACTAAATTCACAAGGAAAACAAATATTTTAAAATAACAGTGATCCTGAAAACACCGATGACTGGAGAGGTTGTTACTGGAAGGGGGCTTAAAACTCAGGTCTATTAATCTTGTACTTTTTCAGCTTTGTCATTTTGATATCCCTCTGGTCTGCTTTGAACATCCAGGGCTTAAGGGTAATTTTTATGTAAGTGGGGTATAGGGGTGTAAATTTGGAGGAAAGGAGAGAGTACTTAGAAAAATGCTTCTTAAACTCAAAAAAGAAAATCTGGTGATCTTCTAAGTACAGGTTCAGATTTATTCAATTTATGACACGGCTCTAAAAAGCTTCCAGTTAATACTGATGTGCTGGTCTCAGACTGCTCTCTGAAGACTAAGGAGGTAGAAGACTTTCATGAGGACACTGAATTTAAAATAGTGTATATGTTTATGTGGAATTTCTTTGGGGGTGATTGACAGAGAATAGGGGTACTGAGATAACTCCTCCAACTGAGTCCCTTCCAATCAACTCTTGGCTTTGCTCCTGATGACATTCAACTACATATGGTTACTAAACACAATTTTCAGATGCATCAATATTCTCAGCCAAGAAAAGGTCACCTTTCCATCTTTACAAAAGACCTAGATCTAAACCACAAGAGTTTTGGCCAATATCTTGTTAGCCATTTGAGAACAGATATGAATGAGTTGTTTTGTTTCCACGTGTTTGGAAAATTTTCCTAACTTTCTGTCATTGATTTCTAGTTTCATTACACTGTGGTCAGAGAACATACTCTTTAATTTCATTAAATGTGTTGTCTGTTTTACAGCCCAGGATATGTTCTGTCTCACTATATATTTTGTAGGCACTTGAAAAGAATGAGTATTCTTCTCTCGTGTGGGATATTCTATGAAAGTTGATTATATCCTGGTGGCTGATGGGTTTGCTCTTCTATATCCTGGTTGATTTTCTATCTAATTGGTCTATCAATTGTTGAGAAAGGAGTGTTGAATTCAAACTACAGTTGTGGATTTGCCTATTTCTCCTTTCACTTCTATCATTTTTTCCTTCATATATTGGAAGCTCTGTTGTTTGGAGCATACACATTTAGGATGGTCCCTTTTATCATTACATAAGGTCCCTCTTGGTCGTGGTAACTTATTTGCTTTGATGTCCACTTTATCTGCTATTAGTATAGCTATTTCTTATTTCCTTTGATTATTGTGTGCATGATATATATTTTTCTATCCTTGTACTTTCAGCCTACCTATATTATTATATTTAGAGTGAGTTTCTTGCAGACAGCATATAGCCGAGTCATATTTTTAATCCAATCTTTGTCTTTTAATAGTTATATTTAGACCATTTACATTTAATGCAATTATTAATATATTAGGGCATCCATCTGCCATTTTATTTTTTGTTTTATGGTTGTTTGCTGTGTTAAATTTCTCTGTTTCCTTTCCCTGTATTTCTGTGTGCTACATTTTTTATAATTCCCTTTTGATTTATCTATAGTGTTTTTGAGTTTGTCTTTGTGTATCCTGTTTTGATGGTTATTCTAGGAATTACATTATAATTTATCACACTCTACTGGTGTATTTTGCCAGTCTGAGTGAAGGGTAGAAAACTGACCTCCCTTTACATTCTTTACCCTTCCCCACTTATAATTGTTTAAAATATTTTCTCCACATACCTTTAGAACCACATCAGACAGTGTTTTAATTTTTGCTTCAATCATAAAACATTTTTTAGAAAACTCAAGCAAAGAAGAAAAGCCTATTGTGTTTACTTATATTTTTGTTCTTTTTTTCCTTCCTGATGTTCTAAAGTTCCTCAATTGATTATTTCTTTCTATTTAAAGAATGTTCTTTAGCCATTTTTATTTTAGGGTAGGTCTGTGGGTGACAAATTCTCTTAGTTTTCCTTTACCTTTTGACTTAGAAAGTATTGACTTCCCCTTCATTCCTGAAGGATATTTTCACTGGGCATAGGATTCTGGTTCATAGTTCCTTTCTTTCAGCTAAAAAATATTGCACCACTTCTTCTGGTCTCTGTTTCTACTGAGAAATCTACTATCATTAGAACTTTCGTCCCCTATAGGTTTCTCTGGCTGTATTCAAGATTTTTTTCTGTCTTTTGTTTTCAGAAATTTATGGTGTATCTTGGCATGGATTTCTTTGAGTTTATCCTGTTTTGGGCTCACTCATCTTCTTGAATTGTATTTTTATGTCTCCTGCCAAAATTGGGAAATTTTCAGCTATTATTTCTTCAAGTACTTTTTCTACCTCTGCCAGAATACCAATGACGTGAATGTGCAACCCCTCGTTTCAGCCTCCGGTCCCTGAGGCTCTGTTATGGTTTTTCTGTTATATTTTCTCTCAGTTGTACAGATTGGATAATTTCTACTGTTCTGTCTTTCAGTTCACTGATTCTTTCCTCTTGTCCCTCCATTTGCTGCTGAGCCCATCCACTAAACTTTTTATTTCTGTATATTATTTATTTACTGTATTTTTCAATTCTAAAATTTCCATTTGTTTCTGTTTCTTTTCTGAGGCAGTCCACTTTTTTGTTTGTTTTAGGCATGTCCATAACGGCTTGTTGAAGCATTTTTATCATGGCTCCTTTAAAAGCTTTGTCAAATAAGCCTAACATTTGTGTGATCTCAGTATGGGCACCTATTCCTGGCATTTGTTCATTCAGTTGGAGATTTTCCTGATTCACGGTATGATGATGATGATTTTAGATTGAAACCTGGATTTTTTGTATTGCATTATGGCACTCTGGGTCTTATTTAAACTTTCTCTTTTAACTGGGTTTTTCTGACACCGATCTGGCAGAAGAAGGAGGTCACCACCTTATTACTGCCAGGTGGAAGCAGACATACAGGCTCCCCACTTGGCTTCCACTGGCACCTGAGGGTAGGGGTGTTACTCATTGCCGCTGGGTAGGGGCGTTAGTTTAGCTCCCTGTGCGGGCTCCGCTGACACTGGGGTGGGGGTCTGGTGTCTCATTACTGGCCAGTGGGGGTAAAGTCCAGGCTCCTGACATCACCCCAGCAGGGGTACAGTGGAGGTGTTGGGGCGCTTCAGTATAGCCTTACGAGGGCGGAAGCCTGTGCTCTCCACTCAGCCTTTGCGCGTGTGGGTGCGAATGGGGCCACAGCTTTTCCTCTAAGGTTTAGCTGGAATAGAGTGATTTTTGTCTAAAAGTAAAATTTTTTTTTTGTCTTTCTAGGCTGCCCCTTTTCTGGTCCTTTGGCTAGAAGGAACAAACTTTTGTTGGGCCCTTTTTTTTTGTCTGAGCCAATTGGTGTTTCCCAATTGCCAGCATCTTTTGCTCCATGTCTGGGATATATGAGGCCGATCGAGAAACCAGAGAGCCCATTATGTCAGTCCTCCAGCTCTGTGGCCTCTAGCTGCTCTGTTTGCTTCTCTCTACTTTTCAAAGTCTTCTTATGTTTGCTTTATATATATAGTGTCCAGGGATTTTAGTTGTATTTAGTGGGAGGAATAGGGAAAGGTACGTTTACTCCATCTTCCCTTGAGTGGAAACCATCAGGTTTTGTTTGTATTTCATATAAGAGGCAGCATACAATACATATCAGTCTGCAACTTACTTTGTTCACTTAGCATTATGATTTTGAGAACTGTCCATATATTTGAGTATAGATCCGGGTCCTGATTTACTTTTGATTGCTGCGGGTGCTGGTATAGGATAAATGATCTGATTTAGTGTAGCATGTATTCAAACATGGAATTAGCAGCATCCAAAATCTGGCATTCAGACAATTTGTAGGGACTATACTGAAGTTACTTAACTGATGTGTTTTCTTCATCACTGAAGCTGTATTTTAACGGCCTATTGGGTGCTGAATTGAAATACATCTGAAATGGTGTGAGAATGGCAGTAGGTTGTTGGCTGTGGGAAATAGGAGCACTGAGCTAGTAACAACAACAATGTAGCAATCCCATTACTGCCACCCTTGTATTAGACCCTGCTATGTACCAAATATTATTTATTTTTCACTAAGTCTGTGCTAAGTGGCATTGCCCTTACATTACAGATAAGAAATGAGCTCACAGAAATCAAATAATTTTCTCAAAGTCATCTAGGTAATACTAATTAGATCCATTCTGAGTAATATTTAAGAAAAGAGAAAGCCCCAATTCAAATGTTATAAACAATAAAGAAGATTTAGTATTTCATTTGAAAGAAACACCAAGGATCATTAATTCAGCAGCCTAATGACATCATGAAGATCCTTGTTCTTTCTATTTTTCTGCTCTGCAGAACTCAGCTTGGCAGCTTGGCTTCCCTCAAGGACACAAGATAGCAACAGCTAAATACAAGGTTGTGTTGTGAGCCATTAAGTTTTGGGATAGTTTGTTACGCAGCAATGGATAACCAATACAAACCACAAGCTGGCTCATAACTGAACCCGTTTTGCACCACATCATGGACACAGAGCCAGTGTACTCCACCCCCTACCTAGTCTTTCCTTGGGGGTGGAAAGTGTTTCTTTTCAGCCCTCAAAACTCAAAAGATGTTTTGTCCTGAGCATTTGTGCCCTTCTCTCTGAACTCAGTATTTTTAAACTTAAATTTCCAAAAGGGATTGATCATAGGCTGCTTTTACATTTTTCAAAGAAACTATTCTCTACCTCCCTTTGCCTGGAAAATGAGACTACTTTTCTTGTACACAGTCTTTTCAGTGAAATTACCTCCGTGGTTCTATGGCATTCTGAAACTCAAGTGCACTCTCCTAGATCTCTCCCAGTTTCAAAGGAAGATTTCCATCAGTCAATTTCTTCCTTTTGACATCTATCTTGTTGAAAAGTAGAGGAAAAAATTAATCTCAGGTAGGGACCCTGCCAAGGGAAAAAAAAAGTATACCTTAAAAAACTGCTATGGATTTCTTGGGAACATAGGTGAAATCCTTATCTCAGTGTCTTGGACTCACAGGTACCTTATAAACATAAGTTCTATTCTTACTGGGGTGAGAGGTAGTACTACCTTTTTCTCATCAAAGTTTACCGCTAACTCTTTGTCTGACCTTCGCACATTATTAGAATTTGGAAGCTCACCTCTTCATCTGTCAAATGAGGAAGAAAGAATTACAGACTCCTGGAATACTTTCATTTCTAAATTTCTAAATTTGTTTCTAGATGATTTACTTTTGCTGGGATCGAGGCTGTGGATATATTGGTGTGGTGCTATCATGTCTACTAATTTGACAATAATGACTGCTTTGGTGGCAGACAAGCTGAGATGACCAACCAAGTATAATCATAAAAATGAATAAGCAGCAGGAAGATGAGGTATTAATGTGTTATGGTTGAGAGTAAGGGTCATATTGAGGTAGGAAAACTGAGGAGTCATTTGGGAAATTATAAAGCTAGAAAGTACCCGGGAAAACTCTTCGCTTTCCTTAAGTAATCAGAGCTGCATTCGTGGTGGACAAAAGTAAGACTCTTAAGAATCTGTTGCCACTTGGCCAAGGACCTCTGTGTCCGTTTTCTGTTGCTGTGTACCCAATGAGCACAAACTCAGTGGCTTGCGACAGTGCACGTTCATTATTAGTTTCTGTGGGTAGGAGTCAGGATGACTTAGCTCCTCTGCTTAGTGTCCCGCAGGGTGTCACCAAAGTGTCAGCCAGGCCATGCCCTTAGCTGGAGGGTTGACTGGGAAGAGTCCACTTCTAAGCTCCCTCTGGTTGTTGACAGAATCCATTTCCTTGTGGTTGGGATGCTTGAGGGTCCCAGCTTCTCTCTGGCTGTTGACCGGAAGCTGCCCTCAGCTCCTCGTGGCTCCATCTGTGGTTTCTACAGGCCACTCCCAGTTCCTTGGATGTGGGCTTTCCCAAGATGGCCACTTCCTTCATCAGGCCAGCAGGAGAGTTTCTGTAGCAAAGCTTCTAACAGGACAGATCTTATACAACATTTCATAATCGTGGGTGTGACATCCCATCTCCTTTGGTAGAAACAAGACACATGTCCTGCGTATCCCCAAGGGGAAGAGCTCACACAAAGGCACAACACCAGGATAAAGGGATCATGGAGTGGAAGGGGCATCTAGAGTCTACCTGCCAACCCCCACCCCCTCCAGGTAGAGGGGGAAAATACAGGATTTGTCCTCTTTCCTCTCCCGTGGTCTACACAAGTGACCTTGAGCAAGTTGTATTGCCTCTTTCTCAAGGATTTTCCCCATTCCAGAAAGTCTCCATGAGAGTGGACCATGGTAAGGTTAAATGATTTGGATCCTAACAGAGAGATATCTTGTCTACTTCTTAGAAATGATGATTAGTCTAAACTATTAAGGATAACTTTTGCTAAAAGTTCCCTCAATTCACATCATTAAAAGGTGTGAGCCTTATCTCTGCTTCTATCTCCATTCCGGTAAGAATGAAGCTGCCCCAGGGCCCCTCACTGAAGCTTTAGAGGTGTTGAATTACCGCCTGTAAGGGAGCAGAGTAGCTTTGGCACAAAGGGACAGGGGAAGAATATACACTGCTCTTGCTTATGACAGATTTTGGCTAATTGAGCAAAATAAAAATTTGCTTTGGAAAAGAAAAGCTGATCAAATGCCAGCTACAAGGCAAGTTGCATAAACAAACTCTGGAAAGGAACAGAACCAAATAACACACTTCCAATGTTGATTTCAGTTTTTTTTTTTTTGTTAACAGGGAATTAAATTAATTTTTTTTTCCTATTGCGTACCCCTCCACCCACCAAGTGACAATACTGAAGTCAATTAGAATATATGCTGTCTCCTGGTTTCAAGTTCTTTCATCCTTCCTCAAATTGCCTTAGCAATAGAGCATCCATTTGTCTTAACAGACATACAAGTGAGGAGATTAATGAGCTGAACTTTAACCTTGTAAGTATTTGTTCCAGAGCTCAGGGGAGAAGCATTTCTGTGCCAATGAAACTCCCCTAACCATCTCTGATAATTTGGTATTAAAGATGGCTCTGTCAAATGTGTCTGGAGGCACAGTGAGCATCATCACCTTTCCCCTGACCCCAAGTGTCTTAGACTTTATACTCCTCTCTCTCCACCCAAACGGATTGAACTCCATCCTTTTGCCATTCTTCCCTTAAAAGAGCTTCTCTTAAACAACTATATCAGCTGTCATTTACTAAGCACCTACGACATCAGACACCATTTTTAGGTATTTTAGTCGTCATCATCATCTTACATTTTTGAGCATTTACTATATGCAAGTCATTCTCATATTATCTCATTAAATTTTTGTACCAGCAGTAAAAAGTAGATGTTTTTAAAAGTAGAGTCAACTGTTTACTTATCAGGCCTTGAGTGAGTGTCAGAAGATGGAATGGGAACTGGGTTTATTAAAAACTTGATTAGATAAAAGAAATGGCTCTTGAATGTTTTCTATATTTGTCCTCATCACAGCAGCATGGGGAAGAAATGATGCTCAAGGCCAAAAGCTTATGTAAGGAGGGAGTCATTCTTTGGGCCTTCTCTTATTCCTTAAACAGTAATCTCAGGATGGAAAGTCCTCTCCCTTACTATACTTTGGAGAAAGAAAGGCACAAATATGGATCAAGAATCTAGAAATACACCAGAGTGGTGGGTGTGGAGTCAAAGGAGAAGCTTATCGTGGTGGCTCATCTCCAAGGTCAGCTCCCCCATTATGTGTGTGCTGCAACTCATGTCAAGAGGTGGAGCTGATTCTCCCTCCTTTTGAGTCTTGGCTGACCTTGTGAATTCTTTGATAAATACAATGTAGTTAAAGTAACAGCGTGGTACTTCCAAGAGTAGAACTTACAAGAACTGGCAGCTTTTGTTTCCCACTTCTTAGACAAGTTGTTTTTGGAACCCAACTGCCACGTTGTGAGGAAGCCCAAGGAGCAATGTGGAAAGGCCCATGGGGAGGAGGAGAACCAAGGACAGCCACCAACAGCTCCCACCTGGCAGTGAGGGCCAATAAGGTGCCAGCTGTGTGGGCGTGGCCATTCTGGACTTCCCAGTCATTCTAAAACTCCAGTCAGCACCACATGAAACTGAACTGCTCATCTAACTCACAGAATGAGAAATAATACATTATAGTTGCCTTAAAGCACTGCATTTTGGGGTGGTTTGTTAGGTGGCTGTCAACAACCATCAACAACCAATGCTACTTTATGTGATCCCCTTGTTGGGAATGTCTTTCTTTTTCTTTCTAATTCTTCTCTCCCTTAACAGTCATGTCACAGAATCATCAGAGCAAATCCAGGTCTCCTTCCTGCATAGAAAGCAGTCCACCATCCTTCTCGCCTCCCCCTGGGGGGACCCACCAGGCCTGGGAGGGGTTCGGGGGGAGGAGATAAGCAGCCAGTGGCCCGGGTCTTCTGTTCTGCAGAGAAGGGCTTTCTTTTGCCTTGCTTTCGATTTTCTGTATCTTGACTCAACAACAAAAATGGTTCAATTTGGGGAGCCTCTTTAGTTGTCAACTCATAGTAATGCCTCCAAGGGGGCTGTTTTGACAATACATACCATCTGTAAGGCCCCTCCAATCCACTGGTGGTGATTTCCAGGAATGCAGTGTTAGGAAGGCTCCTGAATCTGTATTGGGAGCCGCCAGGAAAGACTGCTGTGTCTACCATGCTGCAGGGAAAGTAGCGGGGTATACAAGCCCCATTTGTACTCACCATTTAGGGCTTCAGGGGCTGTGACAAACTATATGGATAGCTATATCTCATTTTATTTCATGCCATTTCAAGCTGATTATACTATCCTTTTATTGATTTGTAGACTCTAGATTACATTTTAATAGTCTGGTTTGCATCCCCCCCCCCTCTATTTTTCTTGTTGATAAAATTTTAAAAGGACATCTGTTGTGCTCAAGATGACTTTTTACTTGGGATGCAAAGTCATGGGATGCGTGGAAGCCATTTGTCTTAGGAAATAACCTCCCCTATCTTATCAAACCAGGCTCTGACTGTGGAAGGATTCTTTTAATTCAATTTTTGTTTAACTTTCCCATTTGTTGACTGGCTGAATGAGTAACTTCCTGTCATACCTCATTTTGGCTTCTCTCATGTTTGTCTTCAACTCTGAAGGAGTCTAGAGCCTGACCAGAGACTAATTAGAAATAATGGGAGTTATTTTACAAATTTTCCATAAAGAATCTAATTCCTTTAGTGGATAGAGGAAGGTAGAGAGCTTTGGGTCAAGATATAATTGCTGTCTTTCGTGTATTGAGTTTTGTGATGTGTCTATGGCAGTGGCTCTCAACTGGGAATGATTTTGACCCCCAGGGGACATTTGGCAATGTCTAGAAGGCATTTTTGTTTGTCACATCTGAGAGGGTGCTATTGGCACCTTGCGGATAGAGGCCAGGGGTGCTCTGTCTACAAGACAGTCCTCTGTGACAAAGAATTATCCAACCCCAAATTTTGATAGTGCCAAGGTTGAGAAACCTGGCCTGTCCTTAGAAAAGCTTACTGAACATTGTTCTAACCTTTATGGAGGGGAAGCAGGACAACGGAAAAATAGGGTGAAATGTGGGTTTGACGAGGCATGAACCGGGATGGGTCAGCCAAACCTTGGATGCTCACCGCCAGGGAATGTGTTTCATAGAGGAAAGTGAGTCTGTCATATGGAAGAGCGCTTACCTATGGGAGGCAACGAGCACTAGCAAGGAAGCAGGCAGAAGAGGGGAAGAGAGCTCTATCTGCATTTGGGGCTGGGTCCTTTTTTCTATATATCCTCTCTCTCTAGGGAAAGGTCTTTCCCAGCACCATGGGCTTTAAATCAGCTCTTTAAACCGATGGCTCCCAGCTTTCTATCTCAAGCCTCTAACAAGCGTTCTCCTGTGACATTATAAACATGCATCCAAATGAGTGATTTCACAGTCCACGTGGATGCCTCTCACTAGGCATGTCCAACATGGCACACTTGGTATTCTCTTCCGAACTTGTTCCCTTTCTCTATGTATTCCTTGTTCCAGCAAATATTGCACCATTCTACCAACTGGTCAGCCCCAAAACATGATTCTTCTCATTTTCCAAATACCAATCTATTATAAAGTCCTAGGAATCTACCTTCTAAATATATGTCAAGATCTCATTCTTTGCTCTACCTCCTCTGTCCCTCTCTCAGTTAAGGCCACCATAGTATGTCGGCTGCCTCCTTTACCTCTTGCCACATCCCCGTCCTATCTACATATAACACCCCCATGTAAATTGGGTCATGTAATTTCCTTGTTATAAACCTGTCAAGGTCATCCATTGCTCTTACAGCATGACCTGCAGGTCTTAGCCGACCTCCAGGGCTCCATGTGCTCCCACTGGCCTCCATTTGCCACTGTCAACTCCTGGCACATTGCCTGCCAGCCACATGGACCATCTTCCTCTACTCATGGAGCTCACTCCCCCTAGGGATCCTTGCATTAGCTATTTCCATTCTCCGTCAGCTGAAACGTTACCTCCTTAGAGAGGACTTCTCTTGATCACCCACTCTAACATATTCATCACAGTCTCTCTATGACATGTCACCTGCACCCTGTTTTGGTTCTCTGCTGAGAAGATACCACTGCATGCTATTGTTCTTGTTGATTCATTGATTCTCTGTCTTCACCACAACCATGTAAGCTCTGTAAAATAAGGGAGAACCTTCCCTCTCTCGTAAGTGCTGTGTCTCTTATACCTAGAATAGTGGCTGAACGCACATCTTAGTTACTTTGCTGCTGTAGCAAAGTACCTCAAACTGGGTGCCTTAAACAACAATAATTTATTATCTCAGAGTTTTGGAGGCTAGAAGTCCAAATTCAAGGTTTTGGTAGGATCACGCTTTCCCTGAAGTCTGTGGGAATCTGGCGCTGACTGCCGGAATCTATAACTCAGTCTCTGCCTCTGTCACACGGCTGTCTCTCTCCATCTGTCTGCCTCCTCCTCCCAACTATGTCTAAATTTCCTCTGCTTATAAGGACTCCAGTCATATTGGATTCAGACCCACCCTGATTCAGTTTGACCTCACCTTAACTGATAACATCTTCAAAGATCCTATTTACAAACAGGTTCACAGGACCAGGGATTAAGACTGAACTTGTCTTTGTAGGGGGCATGATTCATTCCATAACTACTTAATGGACATTCCATAAGTATTTTTTGAATGATTAGAACAGTTAGAGAAAATGGTCTCTGCCAAAATGAAGCAGGTTTTAGTGACTGGGCGATACGGAATAGAACATGAGTAATTTGATTGGATTCTTGAGACAGAGAGGGTAAGGGTTTTTGATGGAAGGAGCAGGATTCTAAAAAGAAGACCACCTGTGGGTTAAAGAAATCTCAGCCTGGGTTTAATGCTTAACATTTGGTAGAAAGGGGACATGGTTGGTTGTGTTCCATCAAGCCCACTGTTTCCCTCTACAAATATTTATGCTCTGAGCTCCCCTTCTCCCAGTGCGGTGCACCCGGGAGAGCCTGTACACTGGTGCTATTAGCACAGATGGTTGTCATATGTATGCAAATGAGGAACAAATTGAATTTGGTGTCCCCTCTCCCCAGCTGTCCTATCAGGGAGGCTCCCACAGCCGTAGGAGCAGGGCTGTGACACTGCTAATCTGTCACCACAGATTAATTACAATGAGTACATTAATCACCATTTGTCTCTAGTACAAAGGAAAATATCTTGTTTTTCAAGTATGTTCTGCTGAAAGGAGACATCCAGCCTTGTAGAAACAAGGCCCAACAAGGGCACGAGGCCTCATTAGTTAGGAACAAGAAGCAAATGAAGGATGAAAAGTCTAGGCTGCATGATGCTTTCAGAGCTATCTGTTGGCGAGGATTCAAGGAGAAGTGAGCGAGGATAGATGACTAAGGACAGGTAGTCAACTCTCACTTTATCTGATCCTAGAACTCTTGGATCCAACCCAGAATTTCAAAGAATTAATTCTGCCTAGCAAATTCCCGAAGAACCAGGAGCTGACTGAAACAGACATTTTAAATGAATTATTATTGTTGTTGTTATTATAATTTAGTAGAAAGTGGAATGGATAGAGCACTAGCTGGGGATTCAAGAGACCAGATTTTAGTTCTGGCCACATACCTAGTTTTTTGCTGAGAAATTGGATTAGACCCAGTGGTTTTTCATCTGTTGTAAGGGTCAGGGTTCATTCGAGCATCTAATGAATGCAATGAGCTCTATTCCCAAAAGATATATGGATGCACACATTTTATACAGGCATACCTCATTTTATTGCACTTCCCTTTATTGCACCTAGTATATATATTGCGTTTTTTACAAATTGAAGATTTGTGGTAACCCTGGTTGGAGCAAGCCTATTGGCACCATTTTTCCAATAGCATGTGCTCACTTCTTGTGTCTGAGTCACATTTTAACTAAGGTATGTACATTGTGTTTTTTTTTTTTAGACGTAATGCTATTATGTCTAAAATACTTAATACGTTTAGTAGACTACAGTATAGTATAAACATAACTTTTATGTGCACTGGGAAAGCAAAACATTCACGTGACTTGCTTTATTGTGATAATCGCTTTATTGTGGTGGTGTGGAACCAAACCCACAGTATCTCTGAGGTCTGCCTATATTCCGTTACTGAGGATTCACTGACTCTCTGCAGCCTTTCTACACACCATGTTAAGATGGTTCTGATTAGATGACATCTACCTTGCCCCCCTCCCACCACCGCTACGGGATCAGTTCCTCAACCACCCACCTCTAGCTTCTATAGACTGTGAGTCTGGGTTGTAGGTATTCATTTACTCATAAATTCATTCAACAAACATTTCTTGGGTTATATAATGTTGAGACAAACAGATGCTATCCTGCTCTTCACGGAAGTTACACCCTGGTAATGGAGACAGACATTAATCAAACACATGCAGAAATACATGTGAAATTTCAGTTAAGAGTAAGGTCTACAATAGAGACTCACATGGCACTATGAGAGCATATAATAGGGGGATTCAACCTCATCTGGGGTTGGGGAGGCTTCTGTGAAGAGGTGACAACTATGCCAACTTCTGAAGGATGCGGCAGAGTTAATCAGGCAAAGAGGGATGTCAAGAGAGTTCCCTGCAAAGAGAACAAACAGCATTTTGAAAGCCTTTAGGGTAGAAGAGATAGGCGATCAGAGGGTGGGACATTCTTGTAGATCCTGAGAAGGAGGCCTTCTCTTTGTTCTAAGAGCAACAGAATGTCACTGCGGGGCTTTACTCAAGAAGGGGAGCTGATCAGGTTAGCACTTTGGGAAGATCACTCCTCTTTGACATTGAAAACAGAGATGTTGAGTCTTTGGGAGGGTTTAGCCACCAAGAGTTTCAGACCAAAAGTCACTCATGTTGTGCTTTTAAAATGGACAATGTAAAAGACTCAAAAGAAATAACCGAGTCCTGCAGAGGAACTTTCAGTCAAACAGGAGAGAGGAATTCAAGGATGCAGTATCATGCCAAGAACTGAGAAATGTTTTTGGGGGGAGGGGAGTCAGGAGGATTTGAGCTAAGTTTGGTACATGTCTTCAGAGTCCATAGTGTCAGTTTTTGAGAGTCAAGAATTTCACATGCAAGTCTGAAAAATAAACAGAAGAATGAATATAACAACTGTGTGTGTGTGGGGGGGGGTGCACTTGTGGAAGGAGAGGAGAAATCATCCTTGTGAATTTAAACCCCCATGCCTTCCAACTTTGAGAAGCAGTTTCCTTCAGGTGAGCCCAGACAGCTCTTGTTGACAGTCGTGTTGGCCAAAAGAGAAGGTTCTCTTTAATGTAAAAATAACGAATATAAAATTTCACGTTAAGTTAAACCAATCCATTAGAGTCTCAGTTTCCTGGCTGCTGTGACAAATACCACACAATGGGTTCTCTTAAACAATGGAAATTTATTTCCTCATGGGTTCAGAGGCTGACAGGCTTGCTTCCTCCCAAGATCAGTGGCAGGCCGGCATTCCTTAGTGCTCCTTGGGTGGCTGTGCTCTCTCGTCTTCCGGCTTCCTGTCTCCGGCTTCTCCCCATGGCTTTCTCTTCATAAAGCCTCCAGGAATAGGATTAAGACCCATCCTGATGCAGTTGGCCGCTCCTTAACTAAAAAGGTCCTGTGTACAATGGGTTCACACCCACAGGAATGAATCAAGATTAAGGTCATGTTTTCTTCTGGAATACGTAATTCAGCCTACACGGTGAGACCACAATATATGAAAAGAGGCCTGTGAGATTAAAGTTACATCAAATGCAAAGTTTTGCCTGGAAGTTCAAAGAAAGGCATGACTATGTCTTTGGCATTGTATGAAGTAGATTGCCAGTTGCCCAATGGAAATATTGGAGAAGGGAAAGTATATATATATATAAACTTATTTATCAAAAAATGGAAATACTCTACATGTTTCCCTCTCCAAAGAGTATTGATTAAATAAATGGGTAATTACCAACTATACAAAGGCATACTATGGAGTTTTGTTTAAAGGATAATCTATGTAGATACTTATTTACCTGGTAATATGTTCACAGTATATTCTGTGGAGGGACCACAACAAGTCATTGGAATAATATTTATAATGTGGTCCCATTGATGTAAATAAATATTTATAGGCACCATCAGATGAGGACTCCCTCATCTTCCCTCCACCAATTTTACAAACCTACCTTGATTAGTAAGCATGTTCTCCATCTTCCCTCGTGGTTCCAAGATAGAGTATCCCTGCTCCCGTCAAAGGCCTAACATTTCACTAACCATCGGGACTCCATCTCCTCTGGGTTTTTCAGGGAGGTTACTGCTGCAGTTATCACTCCTTTCACCTTCATCCTGAAATTCTTCTTCTCTATTAGGTCATTCCCACCAGCACCGTGAAAAAAACCCCTCTCCATCCTCCCCACATCCTAGATTAGCTGGGTCATTTGTTCTCATCTAGTCAAAGCAAAACCCAGAAGCGTCACCTACAATGTTTGTTTGCACTTCAACTCACCACAATCTGTTTACGTCCCTACCACGCTACAAAACTTGCTCTTGTCAGGGTTACAAAGTGCCTCCATGTTGTCAGATGCTTTGGCCACTTCTCTAACCTGATCTGATTCCTGCACTCCACGGCATTTAATGCCAATGACCTCACCTCTTCCCCGAATACTCCTTTTCCTTTTTCCTTTTCTTCACTTGCCTCCACTTTTCATCCAATTTCTAATGCTGAGAGCCTGAAGGTTTGGTTCAGGCTCCTCTTTTCTCCCCTAGTCAGATACTCTCATGTAGACAGTTGTTCTCAACTCTGTCTGTACCTCAGCATCATCTGGGAATGTTCTCAAAAGGAGTGATGCCTGGGTCCTGATTAGAACCTCGGGATGTGGAGCCCTGGCTCTGACAAGTTTTAAAAGCATTGCAAGTGCCCCTTATATTCATTCAGGACTGGGAATCGTGCCCTAGGTGATCTCATTCAGCTCCATGGTTTTACATATTATCATCACTATGCTGAATTGCTACTAAATTTATATCCTAGTCCCTCCACTCACCTCCTTGGAGGAACCAGGCCAGCCCAGCCTGAAGGTTCTCAGTGCCCCTTGATGGCACTGCTCCTGCATGGGGCTGGGGTGAGTGACCACCGTCATATCCAGAGAACTACACTGGGCTCCTGCAGTGTGCTGCCAGCGTGTACATCATGCTATTTAGAAGAGCAGAACTTCTTCTTCAGGACCTTTTGTGTAGATTGCACCAGTCTCTTACACCATTATGGCAACAGAGATAGACGATTGTACTTGGGGACAACAGATGGATAAATACAATTATCCTTTCATTCCAAATACTCATTGGCTGGAGAAGCACTTCTGCTACTCTATTCCCAGCAAGTTTACCAGGCATTGTATAGTCTGTCTGTGCTTGTGTTTACTGTACACGACTTTCCCCCATCAATGACACCAAGTAAATGCTCTTTTGTTCCCTTGCAGTCTCATATTAACATCTTCACTCATTTGTCCTCCAGTAACAGTTCCTTCCCATCTCATAGTAGGCTCTCAGGAAGGCTTGCTTAATTCTTTTTCTGATGTTTTCTGTTTATTCCATATTGGTTCCTATGGCCTCATCTCTGGCAGCCACTGTTTTAGCATCTGAAAACATCATGATTTTTCAAGGCCCTGGTCCCCCACCCCTCGTTACCTGATTTGGCAGCTGGGTCCACTGATCTATGAACTCGTCTTGCAGTTTCACTATAAGCCTCCCTGGCAATGCTCTTCTCCCACCTGGATTTCTGACCTTGAGATGTTGCAAGTCCTCTTCTCACTCCTCTTCCCACAAAGATTTCTTTAGAACTTCTGCTGCATTAACTTTTTTCCTGCTTTTGGATCATATTGCCTACCATCCTCTTCTTCATGGCATGTCCATGTCCAGATTTCATCCTCAGCTGGTTTCATGGTTGGGTTTGGGCAACAGTCATGTGTTGTTGGGGTCATGACATTCAAAACAGATGCCTCAAAGTCATGGGTTCCTAAATGTCTGAATTTCATGTAATCTGAAAAACTGGTTGAACCTCTTTGTGTGAATCATAGGAAAGCAAAAGGGGAAGGGGAAGATCAAAGACCGCTGTGTTTGTCCTTGTCCAAGTGAGACATGGCATGATATGGTGAGAAGAACGTAGACTTTCAAGCCAGGCAACCAGAATTTGACTCCTTCTCTGCTTACCTGGCCCTAACTGTTTAAGTTTTGGCTCCCTTATTTATAATATGGACACATTAGAATCTGTCTTCCAGCATTGTCGTCAATGAGGAAGTGTAAAAGGCACATAGTGTTGCTTCGATGAATGCCTCGCCTTCTCTCCCCTTGTCTTTGTGTAGCTCTGGGAATGCTCAAGAATGTTCCCTTTGGAAGAAGGCAGAGACCACAGAGGGCCAGTGCTGCCCTCCAGCCCTTCTGTCCCGGCCTCTACAGACTAATCTCAGGAGAAATTTGTGAATCTTGAGAGTGGACGGTGGCTGGGAGATTTGGCTTCCAGACCTCTTTTCTCCTGATGGGTCTTGTATTGTGCAAGTGATAATCAGAGACCCAAGAGAGTAGCCCTTTCTTTCAGCAGTGCCCACCCTCTCTCTTTTAGGGCTTCCAACTGCTTGGCTTACCCACGGCTGGATCTATTGCTTTTTTTAAAAAAAATTGTCCATAGCAATGTCTACTGCTTATTAAGCACCTATTACATTCCTGCCATTTAAAGATTTCACCTCCAATCCTCATGAAAAACATGCAAGAGAAGTAGAGCAAGATCACAGCATTTTTAAATCATTTAACTTTAATGTTTGCATCTTTGGTTAATGTGAAGTTTATTTTAATGAAGGTAGAGATTTTTCTGTCTTCTTTTTGTTAGTTGGTTGATTTTGGTTTGTTTTGTTTTATTGAGTTATAGCTAGTTAGGTTGGCTATTTAAGTCATTTATTTTCATTTTGTTTCTGGTTTATTAATATACATGTGAAAGTTTTCCTCTGAGTTCTGCTTTAGCTGTATAGGGTCTGGTATGTAGTATTTTTCTTATAATTATTTTTCCTGCTACTTGCAATTAACTCAAGATTTATTTAAAGGTTTTAAATTTTCCAGATGGTTGGGTAATTTTCCTCCATATTTTGTAATTACTTTTTAGGTTCGTTTCATTGTGATCAGACAATGATTTTGAATTATTTCCTCTTAGGAATTTACTGAGGTTTACTTTCTGGACTAAAATATGTATGGATTTTTTGCAAATGACTCATGGGCACTTGCAATGAAGGTGTATTTTTTGTTTTCAGCAGAGTTAAATATATATCAATTATATCCATTTATTATGTTCCTTAATGTTTTATTTAATCCTTATTTATTTTTTGTTTACCTGCTCTTTTCTGGATTAAACATCTATTATTTTCTACTTCTCCACATATTTCTTGTCCATCTCCTTTAGACCCATAGGGATGATTTCTATTTAAAAACATGTTTTTCTGGATACATTCAGCTTCAAACCACCACCCATGGTAATGCTGTTATTTGATACATAGTCATCAATAACTGTTAGATCTTTACTGTGAATGGAATCTTCATTATTTAAAATGTTCTTTGATTCATTGAAGACCTTTTGCCTAGAATGTGTTTTGTCTGTTATGAAAATCATGACCATTTCTTTTTTTAGATTTTCATTTGCCCATGCTTATATTTTCAACCTTTCTGGTTGATTTTGTTTCAGATTTGTCTCTTTTATATAGTAAAGTGCGGGTTTTGCTTTGCAGTCCAATCTGGGTCTCTTTTTCTGCTAAAGCGTTAAGTGTAGCCCAGTTATATCATGATATATAGATGTGTTCTTAGTTCTGCCATATATTTAGAACTTTGTTTTTTTTCCTTGATTAAAAAAAACTTCTCTATGATTGGATTTTCTTATCATTTGGTGTGTGTTTGTACATATCTGTGTTCTGCTTATTTTGGAGATTTATATTTTAGTTTAAGATGTTACTTTTATAAACATAAAGATACATATTAGACATTTCTATATACCATGTAAATATCTATTAAAAAGAACAAAATTAGTATGTTATACTTTCTTCATATTTTTCCCTTAGATTCCACCACCTAATTTTAATAGATATTATTTTCTCATGCTTGACTTACGGTTATTATGTGTACTTATAGTTCAATTACTCCATATCTCATCTTTAAATTCTATTTTTCCTCTCCTCCCAAAGACACTACGCTATCTCCCAACTTCTTTCTGACTTTCTTTTCAAACACTTATTAGAGATTTCTTTTCTGTATTTTCAGGGTTTTAAATTTTTATATTCCCTTCTGAACAATTATCCACTTTTGTTTTCACCTTAGTCCAACGATTCCATCAGTTCGATTGTCATATTTTTCTGCTTCTCTCTAAACTTCAGTTTCTCCGACAGTGGTTCTCTTCTTTGGGGTTACCAATTATTTGTATGTTATATCATTTATGTCTTTCTTGTCCATTGTTTTCTCTTCCATCCTTTCAAACTCTGATTATTCCCTTTCCTTTTCCTTGCTCCCCTCATGTCTGTTCTCCATTTCCCTTTCTATGTTTACAACAGTGTTTATTCTCCTATGTGCTACGTCTACTGTCACCTTGATGGGTTTATTTTTCCCTTCATTTTTTCCTAAATCTTTCCAACTCATGTTTCTTCTCCTTCTATTGCTTCACTTATCTTCCCTGAGCCCTTGTATCTCTGCTTTGTGCTTTTATGTAGTAAAGGAACTTGCTTTATTTAGGTTTTGTTGAAAGATGGCATGCTTGGTCCGTTTTCCTCAGCCCATGGCAACATTTGGTTGTTACGTCTTCTTCTGCCACTTGCTTTCCCCATGCTTGTTCTCTTTTGGCTATTTACATCTCTGAGGAGGTGATTTCCTCCCTGGCCTGCTATATCCAGTAGTTTCACGGTGGGGTAGGGAAAGAAGGGTAGTGCTGCCCACTTGCAGGAATTCTCCTCATGAGAGGGGGTTTTAAGTGTGAGTCTTCTAGTATATACTTCTCCCCAGCCAACCAGGATTGGCAGACGCAAGGTTGTTTGTAATGCAGAGATCTTTCTCCTTCCCCCTGCCTCAACAACGGCTGCTCCCCGCACCTGGCTTGCTTGGGTGCTCCCACATGCCACACCACCGTCCTTGTTTTTCCTTAGTGCCCAGCCAGGTTGAGAGACACTTCCTCTAGCAGCCTGCTCGCTCAGTCCCATTGTTCCAGGCAAAGGGCTCTTGGTTTTGCTCCCATCCCCTTCTGCTGGAGAACCGTGCTCTCCCACCTCTATCTTCAATCCATAGCTTCAGACGCCCTCTTTGCCCCTTCCCCAAATCTGTTTGCTGTCCATTCCACTTTCTCATACTTTGCAACTTTAGGTTACTGGTGCCTCCCAGTTATATCAAAGACAGAGTTTGTCACTCTCTTTCTCATTCTTTTATCGTCTGTTGCTCTTGAGTGATTTCTGAGACATGTAATGGTCCCTGCTACCTCTTGCCATTTTGACGCTATGAAAATTTCTCTTTTCATTAAGGCTTGTTTGAAGGTGTTATTTCCTTCATCAAGATCACCTCTGACTAAGACGTGGCTCCATTGGTTTGAGGATGGGGAAGGGAAGGTGCCAGGTAAGAAGCTGAGGTCCGGTGAGGAGAGAGCTGAGAAGAATAAAGAGGGAAGAGGAGAGTAAAGAGAGAAAAGGGGAGTAAAGAGAAGTGTCAGATCATGAGCTCTGAATGAGTACAGAGCCCATTGGGAAAACTAGAGCCTGAGTGTTTGGAAGCCAGGCAGTCTAGGGTTCAATTCTGACACTGTCATTTAGTATATCTGTGTGACTGATAAATGTCTTGCTCTGGGATCCTGTTTCCTCTTTGACAAGCATTGATCATAGGATTGTTGTGAGGTTCTAACAATAGTATAGACATAAAGCACGTGGGACCTAGGAGGCTGTTTTGGGTTGAATGTATTATATCCCCCAAAATACCATTATCTTTGATGTAATCTTGTGTGGGCAGACGTATTAGTGTTGATTAGACTGTAATTCTTTGAGTGTTTCCATGGAGATGTGCCCTACCCAACTGTAGGTGATAACTCTGATTAGATAGTTTCAGTAGAGGTGCGGCCCTGCCCATTTAGCATGGGCTTGATTAGTTTACTGGAGCACTATATAAGCTCAGACAGAAGGAGTGAGCTTGCTACAGCCAAGAGGGACACTTTGAAGAACGCACAGCAGCTGAGAGAGGAGCTGCAGATAAGAGACAGTTTGAAGACGGCTGTTGAAAGCAGACTTTTGCTCCAGAGAAGCCAAGAGAGGACAAATGCCCCAAGAGCAATTGAGAGTGACATTTTGAAGAGGAACTTTGGCCTAGAGAGGAACATCCTGGGAGAAAGCCATTTTGAAACCAGAACTTGGAGCAGACACCAGCCACGTGCCTTCCCAGCTAACACAGGTTTTCCGAACACCATTGGCCATCCTCCAGTGAAGATACCCGATTGTTGATGACTTACCTTGGACAGTTTATGGCCTTAAGACTGTAACTTTGTCACAAATAAACCCCCTTTCTAAAAGCCAATCCGTTTCTGGTGTTTTGCGAAAAGGCAGCATTAGTAAACCGGAACAGAGAAACTCGACATGTATTAGCTCACTCCCCCTTCACCCAGGAAGGAAGAGTTTGGGGAGAAGCATGTATCCCTGCATTTCTAATTTCTTTCAGAATCAGTTTATGATCATGCACAGAAAAATACATTTCAAAGTGGCACTTGTTTATTACCCGAAGCGCTGTTACTCTGCTTGAACACCCTCCTTTTCACCAGGCTTGGCCTTGAATAGCTTGTAGCTGTTTGCCAAATTCAAATCCACTCTGAGTAAATGAAGATTTGCCATCAATAACAGTATCACAAGGGATGTGCCGTGGGCTTTGGGGGCATGGAGGGATCCCAGAGACATTTACACCAAGACATCAGTACATCTGCACATCCTCACGAGGCTCCTGCTTCAAAGGAGAAGATGCCCATCTGGATGCCAAGGCTCTGGCATGTTTATTCTTTAAAAATCAGCCTGATTACCTGTGTGTTACACGGGGAAAGGTCTCAGCTAGTACGGCCTGGCCAGTTAGGCTCAGTGGTCTTCCTGGGATGGGCAAATGATGGGGATAAGAAGCAGGGGCTCCTGGCCTGGGACTGGCAGCCACTGTGCTCACCACACAGAAGAGCAGGATTGATAAATCAGCTGTTTCCTACAGGTATCTGTGTCGGGAAACCTCATGAGGGGAACCGAGGCAGGCTGTGGCTTTCTCTGAAGGTGACTTAAGTGTGGACAGGCAGGGAAAGTTCTGGTTGCCCTGTGCTTTTGCCAGGAATTGGAGTCGCTGAGTAAAAGAAATAAACGGACAAAAATGAGGGTCCAGTGGCATCATGAGAATATAATATTCTGAAGTCGGGGCTGGGGTCCTCATTTGCCTCTCCCACTGGAAGAAGGTGGGTGTGGACCCAGCCCCAGTCAGCCCTCAGGCCCCATCACTCCACGCACAAGTCTGTAGCTGTTCTGATTTCTGAGTAACAGCTTCCACATAACCCACAGCATGGCCTCCTGCTTCCCCTCCCCTCTAATAAAAGTGGTTGTTGTGCGGCTTCTAGAAATGGTCCAGAACTATGCTGAGTACTTTCCAAAGCTTATCAATCAGTCTGATTACAAACCTGAATACTGGGTTAACTGTTATTGATTTATTTTTTTAACTGAAGGAGTAACTGAAGCTTGGAATTGCTGAATAACTTACCCAAGGTCACATGACTGGAAATGGGAAAAGCTGGGGCTCAGATCTAAGTCGGCCTTGCTGCCAAAGGCCAGGCTCATTCCGTGGTGCCAGCTTGCTGTGAGAACTGCAAGTGTCATTCCTGGCTGGGAAGCACCTTAGCCACTTATCGTCATGATTGGCAAGAGCCGTGGTCCTCAACCCCAGCTGCACGTGGAATTACCAGTGCCCAGACCTCTTCTCGGTTATTTCCAAGCTGGGCTCAGGCTTGATGTCTTCCTTCAGGGAGATGGTTCTTCTGAAGATTAGACTCCTTCTTCTCTATATGCTGAATGGATACAGATACTGTCTGGAAGTTTGAAATGAACTATGGGGAATCAGCTTTTTAGGGACAGTATACTATGTTACCCACCAGGAAGTCTTTAATGATGCACATGAGAGATGTTTTGGGCTGCAAAACCACCAAGCAAGCTTAAAGAAGAAAGGGACTTTATTGAAATGATCTTAGGGTATTTCATGAAATAAAAAGAGGAAACAGCTGAGCCTCAGAAAGGAATGACTCTCTCTGGAGAAGCCAGAATGTCGTTTCTCTCTCTCCATCTCTTGTTTTTTTCAATATATTGACATTCTTCTTCTCTTCTGCTATTGACCAGTGGTTCTCAAAGTGTGGTACCCAGGTCAGTGGCATCAGCATCACCTGGGAACTTGCTACAAATGCAGATTCTCAGGCTCCAACCCAGATCTACTACATCAGAAACAGGGGGTGGGAGCCAGCAACATGTGCTTTCCCAAGCCCTCCAGGTGATTCTGGTGCTTGCTGAAGATTGAGAACCATCACCACAGACCATGCTTCTCTGTTTCCACATGGCAGGTGATAGACGGTGACATTGCCCACCTTTTACATGCTATAGGCTCAGCCACCAGGCGAAATATGAATCAACTATCACTTATTCCCCAATTCAAATTTACTTAGAAGGCACTCAATGATAGAGCTTGGATCAATATACAACTGCTAGAATATAAACTATAGTGGAGATGGAGGTAGGTGGGGAATGCAAGTTACATTGTATGCGCATTATTCCATCCGTGGGATTCTAGAGCTCATGCTTGATTTTGTGAACATTTGAAATGTACCTTGACATGGAGGATTAAAGGCATTTTAACTACACCTATCCTGGGAGACAATAGAGGGCAAAGGTGGACAAGCCCTCCCATACTTTTCTCTCCTTTCCCTCTAATTCCTCCCCCTCCTAAAAACAAAACAAAACAACCACAGAAACAGCCAGATTCCAAGCCTGTCTGCCTTTCTCCCCTTCTCCTCTTCTCCCTTCCTTTTCTTCTTTCTCATCTTGCAGGCAGCCATATTGAGCTCCTATTTCCCTCCTTTCACAGCACCAGTAAGAATTCTCCAGAGTCTTCTATTTACAAAGTACACACGAAGGCTGACATTTTGTCTGGAATGGACAGGAACGACTGATACAATGGGGAGCTTTTCATCACAGCCCCCATGGGGTACCCTGGGATGTTTAAATGGTCAAGACCAAACTTAATTCAAATCCAGTAGGCATTATTATAAGGCATGCTGGCTAGTGTGTCTTTATTGCTCTCATTTTTAATTATGAAGTGTAATAAGGTCACGTTTCTGGAAATAGAACTCAGTAAGATACATTGGTTTAATTTATAAAAGTAATCTCCTTTCACATGTGATATGTTTCATTCCACTTCAGCTAAAACCCACATCAATAGCAGAAAAATGTAACAGACTTCAATTAGCTTCAATAATCCTTCTGCATGATGATGAACAGGGAAAAAGAGAAATTGGTATCTCATAGCTTCATCATTTAAGGCCTTTGATGATATAAAATAGATTGCCTCTATTTATTTCCTGGTTTCAGTCCACGTCTTCTTGAAAGATTGTACTTTGATAAAATGATTTTAATAAAACTGAGGTGAAAAGAATTCCTTGGAATTGAGTCAAGAAGCTTTAGACTAGGCGGTAGAGTGAATCCAGAAAATCTTTTGCAAACTGGAGGGTGGAAATGATATGCACTTAGGTGGGCTTGTGTTGAAGACAAGAGCAAAACTCCAAGTGGTATCTGGTAGAATCCCTAGCCTTGTGGGGGGAAGTGATGATGGAATATTTCAGTGTTGGAAATCTTACTCCTAAACTGCTCAGGATCAAAAAGTTTTTAGTTGAGCAGGGAAATTGTGCAGTTTATTCAAGCCCTACCTAAAAAATAGTGTGGAATGAATTGGTTAGTGATCTGGGAGATTCAGGAAGGAAAAAGGTAGAAGCAGAGGACCCAAGTTTTAGGACTAGATCTATATCATAGGTCCTTTCTAAGTCCCATTTTTTTCATCTGTGAAACAGGGAAGCAGCTAAGTCACACTGGTAGTTTTGTCAGTATCTGTCAGTGAATTGTAACTATGGACTAGATAATATCTGTAGTTTTTTTTTTTTTTGATAAATGTTTTTTAATTCCATTTTATTGAGATATGTTCACCTACCCTACAGTCATCCATGGTGTACAATCAACTGTTCACAGTACCATCATATAGTTGTGCATTCATCAGCCCAATGTATTTTTTAACATTTTCCTTATACAGAAAGAATCAGAATAAGAGTAATAAATAAAAATTATAATAAAAAAGAAAACCCAAATCATCCCCCCCATCCTACCCTATTTTTCATCTAGTTTTTGTCCCCATTTTTCTACTCATCCACCCATACACTGGATAAAGGCAGTATGATCCACAGGGTTTTCACAATCACACTGCCACCCCTTTGTAATCTACATTGTTATACAATCATCTTCAAGAGTTTGGTAGTTTCAGGTATTTACTTCTAGCTATTCTAATACATTAAAACCTAAAAAGTGTTGTCTATATAGTGCATAAGAATGTCCACCAGAGTGACCTCTAGACTCCATTTGAAATCTCTCAGCCACTGAAGCTTTATTTTGTTTCATTTTGCATCCTCCTTTTGGTGAAGAAGATGTTCTCAATCCCACGGTGCCGGGTCCAGATTCATCCCTGGGAGTCATATCCTGCATTGCCAGAGAGATTTACACCCCTGGGAGTCAGGTCCCATGTAGGGGGAGGGCAGTGAGATCACCTGCCAAGGTGGCTTAGTTAGAGAGAGAGGCCACATCTGAGCAACAAAGAGGCACTCAAGGGAAGACTCTTAGGCAAAATTATCAGCAGGTTTAGCCTCACCTTGCAGCAGCAAGCTTCGTAGGGGCCAGCCCCAAGACAGAGGGCTCAGCACGTCAAGCCGTCAGTCCCCAGTGTTTGTGAGAACATCAGCAACAATCCAGATGAGGAAGTCCAACACCTCTGCATCCTCCCCCAACTCCTCGGGGCGGGGGGGGCCCAAATATATATTTTTATTCTCCACCCAAATTACTTTGGGATGTGTTGCTCTATAGCTTTTTATAGTTGATGAAAAGCTGCCATGTATACAATGTTATTTGATCCTCACAAGATTTGTTTGAAGAAGACATTGAAGAAAACATCTCCATTTTACAGATGAGGAAACACTAACTCTGATCAAGAGTGACTTGCTTAAGTTGACTTGGATAGTGTGGCAGAACTAAGTCATGAACCAGATTTCCTTCCAGTTGGCCTTCAGTTGAATTCCATTTCAGTTCAATATACTTTGACTCTGCCATGTGCCGAGCACTGGAGATATAAAAATTAATGAGACAATTCTCAGATCTTTAAAGGTAGAGAGCTAGAAAAAACAAAACAACAAAACAGAGACTTCAACATTACAGATTGAATCCTATGACATTGCTGTTTTTATAGGTCAAAAATGTTGGTGATTTCATTTGATTCAATCTAATAATCTGCAATTGCTAAGATAGAAGCATATCAACAATTTTCTTTACTCAGCTTCTTTTCCTTCTATTTGTGGCAGTTCTCATCTGCTTCCAACAATAATCTGTCTACTTCCTGAAGAGGTTGGCTTCTTCTAGTGACTAAATTTCCGATCACGTTACATGTTCACACCAGCACAGAAGTGGGCACTGAATGACATCTCTGGCAATTGGCACAAACTTCTCTGTTGCCTGAACCAACACTAAGTTTATGTCTAAATAACATTTCTCTACTGATGCTGTAAATACAAGGAACCAGTGGCTAATGAACTAATTACTTACAGGCTCTGAAGTTACCCATAACAAAGCTGGAACATCCGAGGCCTAGGGTACCTAGTGTTAAGCTGTCAAAGATAGCAGGAGTTTTGATGAATAAAGATTTAGTGAAGACTACTAATTTATAGGCCAAGAGTTGTTTCAGTGTTGTGTACTAGACTGATACTAAACTGCAAAGATTTAAAATGTTGTGTGAGAAAGGGACGCTCGCTCAAAAATGTTAACAGTTAAAAAGAGAAGTCAAAAGCTTGAGAGTAGGGTTCAAGAAAACAGTTCTTCACTTTAAAAGACAGAAAATACGATGGCATCTCTGAAGACAGAAGGAAAGAGTCATTTAGAAGCAGAAGGATTAAACGTGCTGTTCCGAGAGATTGCGGATGAGGAAATGGGTGGGAGGCAGGATAGAGAGAGAGTTGCCATTTGTGTGTGTGTTTGTGTGTGGGGGGAGCTTCTTTAAAAGAAGAAGAAAGGAGAAAATTGATACTGATAAAAAGGCATTTTAAATACATGAGGAGACAGGTGACAGATAAAGAGAGACTGATTAGGGAAGACAGACCTGTATTATTAGAAAGTGATAGAGCCTGCTAGACTATGGAGGGGGAGGTAAGATGAGATTGAAGGTTTGAGAAAGAAAGAGGCGACAGATAGTCAAGGAGGGGGGAGTTGTGTGGAGAAATGGGGTGTTAGGGTGTGTTCTAGGAGATTATTTTAAAACAGAAGAAAAAGTCTTTTGAAATAGTCCAGATAAGATTTGCTATGGTATTCTCATTCTACAGGACTCTCAGAGTTATATTAAGAATACTTTGACATAGAAAATAACTAACAAAGTATCATGAAGCCCAGACTTCTACTATACCCTAATTTGCTTTTTCAAGTCATCCCCTCCACAAAGGGTAGTGAACAATGTGGAATTTACTGAATCTTTCATTGAGGCAAGAGGTGGAAGAGGAAAGTATTAGGGAAAGCAATACTAGCTTCTGAAACAACCAACCTCCAAATAACGAGAGTATATTTCTTGCTCACTCAAAGGCCTCCCTATTTGGGCAGCTGTCTTGAGCAGCTCGTTTCAGAGATTCTTGTTCCACCTTGTCACTCCCCCATTCCCTGGGACCTCAGAAACCCCCAGTGGACTTTCTGTGTCCCACCAGGTAATGTGAAACCGGGGACACCTAGAGCAGGCATCGGCGAACAGGCCCAAGGCCCAAATCCAGCCCACCACCTAAGTTCTGTGCGGCCTACGAGCTAAGGATGGTTTTACAGTTTTAAATGGTTGGGGAAAAAATCGAAAGATGAGTAATAGCTTGTGACATGTGACAATAAATATGAAATTCAAATTTCAGGGTCCATAAATTTCAGTTTTATTGGAGCACAATAGTGACCTAGAAGATCAAACACCCAATACTTAACCACCTCGCACCGGAAAGTCGCACATCCCTTTGTCCACCTTCAGCTGGCAAGAACCAGCAACGTGGTCCCACCCAGATCAAGGAGGCTGGGAAATGGTATCCCTGGCTGGCCACCATGTCTGCCACACAGGGATTCATTACACACATTTCCGAAAGTAGATTTAAAGGCCCTTTAGATAAGTCTACTCTCCAAAGTCCATTTTTCAACTGTGTCACCAGAGGAAAGGTGTGTGTGGAAGGGGCGTGGGGAGTTCTTTCATTGTGTCCTCCCATGTGTTGCCCATCCTGGCTGGCTCAAATCTGCACCCCTCAGGCTCTCCACTCCCACCCTTCAGGCCCCTTCCCCCTCCCATGCTGAGTGGTTCAGTTATGCTTGAGCTCCCGGTCCTAAATGACACACGTGTGCTCAGCAACATGGGAGCCAGCCCTTTAAAATAGGATCTCCTGTCCTTAAAAGGACAAAGGCATCAGAATGCATCAGAATATTCTTCCAAGGAGAGCAACTCCTCGCAAAAGAAATCGGGGTCAGGTAAACAGCATTCCCTCCTTCCACTTCCAGTTTTAATCAACATAAAATTTCAACATATTCAATTCAATAGCCTATGTACTAGGTACCTTAGGGCTCCGTTGGTACAAAGGTTGGCTTATTAGAAATTTACAGTTCCTCTATCACCCACCACTTAAAGCTGCCAGAAAAAAATATAAAATGTCAGTGAAAATGAGTCTACACTGTAAATTCAGCCTCGAGACCCATTTCTTACATGTTCTTTCCTTCAATTGCCGCCTCCTAAACCACCGATGAATAGGAATTCTGAAGTTTCCACTGAGGCACAAAAAATAGATAAACAGTCTCTGCTCTCAAGGGAATCACAGTCCACTGGAAAGACAGACTTTTATACATCCGTGGATTATAAAAGGTAGACTAGCATCAGTGCTTAAATTGAGATCCAAACAAAGTATTCAGCAGACACAGGAGTGCGGTGATTAATCGTGGCAGATGTTAACCAAGAGTAATGATTTTAAGTGTCAGGAATAGAAAGCCTTTCTGCCTCATGCTTGCAGTGCTAATCCCAATTCATTCATCACCAAACCTCACCTTGCCTGGCTATTTATCTTGACCGCAAACCCAGCTCTACTCAGGAAAATCAGTCATCTCCATTTATCCTTTGATTGCCGAGACTCAGAAAGGATAACTGTTGTCTGCTGTATTTCACGCTCATCCATTCACGTGGTAGATGAGCATTTTGCTAGGTGACCTCTTAAATCGAGGTGGCTTTTGATGCAATCCAAAGCTGAGACTTGGGAATATAGGAATCCTATAGCCCCATGATACATTTGATGACACATCTGTTTCGTTGTCCCCAGTCTGGTGCTCTAGTGAAAATCATATCAACTACCTTCTCTTTAGGGGGCTTTTCATGAGTAGATGCCAAGATGGGAAGATGATTGACATGGGATCCTTTCCCTCAAGAAAGAAAAGTCTGTCTGCAGAGAAGCAACAATGCACAAGGAAAATTACACAAATAAATGTACCAGAAGGCACAGAAGTCAGAGAAATGAACTGTAACAGAGGAACCTGATCTGAATCAACCCTCATTCCTCCATTAATATAAGAAATGCCCCTCCTTCTTGTCCAGATGAATCCTTCCACCTATAAATAGCATGTCCTCTTGTTTCCTATGGCTTAATCTTTTCTCCCTACCAACTTCTTGTCACTA
Source organism: Choloepus didactylus (assembly GCF_015220235.1). NCBI lineage: Eukaryota > Metazoa > Chordata > Mammalia > Pilosa > Megalonychidae > Choloepus > Choloepus didactylus. The sequence goes on from NC_051324.1 coordinate 5,141,869, forward strand.
TTAAAGATGTACGTCTCCTCCCCTGTGGAGGGGAAAAAGACTAGCCTTTGACGTCTCCTCTGGCTATCTTTCCTTTCCTTTCCCAGCCCAACATCTGAAGCCAAGCCTACTCCGATGCCCCTCATCAGGGCTCCAATCACACCATCAGTGGAGCTTCATAAAAATTGAGGTGTCTCAGTCTTGGCTCAGCCCGCCTTCCTTCTTCTCTGGCAGTCCTGTATTATTGGAGTTTATGGATAATGCCACTATGTGTTAACATGTGTTTCCTTTTCTTGTGCAAATTGTTAAATATTCTCTGTGATTCAGATGTCATTTCACCTGGAAACCTTAATCCAGGGGTTGGCAAACCACAGCCATTGGTCAAAGTCAGCTGCTGCCTGTTTCTGTAAATAAAGTCTTACTGGAATGAAGCCATGCCCATTCATCTATGTCTTGTCTATGGCTGCTTTTGTGGTAAGCTGGCCAAATTCAGTTGTTGTGACAGACAACACATGGCCCACAAAGGCTAAAATACTTACTAACTGACTCTGTACAGAAAAATTGAACAACTCTTGCCTTAATCTTTCTCATAGTTATTATTGTAGGCTTGTTGTGATCTTCCATTCTCCTTCCCTCAGATACATTGATGCTGGACTTTGAATTGGCCACATCTTCCCAGAAGAATCTTTCATTCCAAAAGGAGGGGAGAGTCCCAATACAAGGAGGGATATTCATATTTGGATTACCTTGAGCTGTAAAGCAGGGCAGCTACTGTACCCATAAAAGATCCAACTATGGAATAAGACGACTAAAGTCAACACTCCTTAGCTCCTCAAAAATTGTTCTTCTTTCTCGCTTAAAATGCCCCTGGGTTCATCTTATGAGTTGAGCACAGATGAATTTCTGAGTTGTGCTCAGACAAATGAGTTCCTCAGAGAGTTGTGGCCCCTTTTATGGACCCTGAATTGTTATAGTGAAGGAAGGTGTCACACAAGAAGAGAGGCTCTAGAAAAAGATGTTCGGAGTAAAAGTGTTCACAACTGACAGGAGTTACATGGATAATACTGAGGTAAATGAGAGGACCACAAAAAATTTATTAAAAGTGTTTGCCCCTGAGGAGTGGGACAGGGAGTGGGATGGAAGATGCTGCTTTTCATTGTGAAGACTTTGGTTCTCCTTAATTTTTTTTTTTTGTTTCCACATGGGCCTGTGTTACTTTGAGGAAATCTCTGGGCAAATTACTTTAACTCTCGGCTCTCCGTCTTTGTGATGGAGAAAATCATTCCTTCCCACTTACCTTCCCAGAAACTTAAAAGAAATGTTGAGTGTAGATGTAATCAACTGATTAGAGATGCAAATCCCATTTTGGCCAAACAACTGGATACCATAACCTAACTAAGTTGACCCATGAAATTAACCATCACAGAGGGCTAGAGCTCTTTCCATTGACAAATCTAGTGTTGTTCTCAAGATCAATTCTTGTTTAAAAAATTCTTGTTAATTTTGTTTCCAAGATGAAGCCTCCACCGTACAGCCTTCTCATAAGACAGATAATATTCTTTGCCTTTCTAGGGTTTCTTGTATCCTTCTGTATGAAAATAAGGTACTACAGATTTGGTTTTTCCCTCTTTTTGTTAAGTACTCTTAGAAGCGGTAGAGGAATGTACATTTCTAAATTCTCCCCAAGGCTCTTACTCCTTTTACAAAGAAAGACGTAAATAGTTGGATTTGTGCATAAATACATTACTTAGTAAAAAGAATTTTTTCTTTCTGCTTTGATTTTGAAAGTAATTTTTCCCTTTCTACTTTAAAATTTTTCTCCTTTTTAATTACACAAGTTTAAATTTATAAATATATGCCTTTTATATGTGATTCAAACAATACAGAATTATACAGAGTAAATGCAGAAAGTCCCATTTCCTTCCTCCCCTATTCCCAATCCTCTTCCCAGAAGTTACTACCACCAAGTGGGAGCATATTCTTTCCATCACTTTTCTGTGCAGACATATTATATGTGTGTTATTATCAGCCTTTAAAAAACAATTGGGGTCGTACTATGCATATCATTCTATAGTTTGCTTTGTTTATCTAAAATGTGTCTTAATCTTCTCATATCAATATATTCTTTTGACAGCTGCATTATATTTTATAGTAAAGATGTAGCATTACCTTATTTCAAGATTCCAGGATTCCAGGAGTAAGCTTGACCCTGGCATCGAGGGGTTGAGAACGCCTTATTGATGGACATTTAGTTGTCTATTTTATTCTATTCACAACATTGCCACAATAAGTATCCTGTATTCAAAGATTTCCTTAATATAAATTCCTAATTTATTTTCAGTTTTGTAGATACTAAGAAATTGCCTTCAAAAATGTTGAAGAGAGCCATGGGGTGTTTTAGGTCATGAGAATTGTTTAAAATGGAGAGTGATGAGGATTGTACAACTAAGTGATGATAATGTGAGATATGGATGGATTATCGTGGATATAACGTACCATATGTGAATTTAGGAACCCCCTACTCTATAAGTCAAGCCCTAAATCTTGAGGCTTGCTCTTGTGAAACTTAGGGTTGTGAAGGGGAGACTAAGCCCACCTATAATTATGCCTAGGAGTCACCTCCAGAGAACCTCTTTTGTTGTTTAAATGTGGACTTTTTCTCTCTAAACCTAACTCTGCAAATAAATCCATCACCCTTTCCGCTACATGAGACAGGACCCCCCAGTGAATGAGTCTCCCTGGAGATGTGGGACATGGATTCCAGGAATAAGCTTGACCCTGGCATCGAGGCATTGAGAATGCCTTTTTGACCAAAAGAGGGAAAAGAAAGGCAATAAAATAAGGTTTCAGTGACTAAGATAATTCAAATAGAGTTGAGAGGATGTCATGAAGGTTACTGCTATGCAAGATTCACCTACATATGCCAAATGACCACAATATGATAGGCCCAAGTCAACAGTAGTCCTGAAAACCCTAAAGAATGCCAAGATCCCTATCTGAGATCTATAAAATCTTCACTCACAAAGTTTGTTCTTCAGAAACTTAAATCCTCCAGAGAACTCCTGTGTCAGCTAAGTCCCAAAACCCAGAAGCAATAGCCTCTTCAAGAACATCAACCAGATTTGTCCCCTTTTCTCATAATGTTGACACCCCTTTTCAAAATGAGCAAGTTAGGGTGGCCACTGCCCAGACATCCCTGAAGATTGGGAAAGTGATTAAACTAGAGGAAGGGGTTGCAACAGACAATATGGAATTTAACAAAGGATTATGAATACTGAATCTCTGTATAATTTTCTTTTTTTCTTAGTTGCCAGGGTACTAGAATAGTAGAAGGAAAGAATTGAAATGGCGGGACTGTAACCCATAGCATCCTTTGAGATTTGTTCTACAGCTACTTGTTAAATTGTCATTTGAAAATTGTCACTTTTTTGTATATATGTTATATTTCACAATAAGGAAATAACTGAAACTACGGTACTATAAATCATAAAATTTTTGGAAATTTCCTATATAACTACTTGCTAAATCATACTTTGAAAGTTACTGCCTTTTTGCATGTATGTTATATTTCACAATAAGGAAATAACTAAAACTGTGGAACTGTAACCCATAACATTCTTTGAAATTTGCTCTCTAACTATTTGTTAAATTGCACTTGGAAAATTATCACTTCTATGTATATATGTTATATTCTATAATTAAAAGTACAATAAAAAGTGTTTCATCAATTTATAGTTCAAGTAACAGTAGAGGGGAGAATCTGAATCATTTGATGATCACCATTAGTTGATTTTATCAAACTTTTAAATTTTTTCCAATCTGACAAATTCTTTTTGTATTCTTCAGAAAACCTATCTTGAGGATCTTCACTCTGAATTTCATTTCCACAACATGTAATCTGAAGCAAGTCTCATTGCCACTTACTAGCTGCATGATCTTGAACAAGTTGCTTCACTTTTCTGTAGCTTAATTCCTCCCCCTGTGAAATGGTAACAATAACAATAGCCAACTGCTAAGGTTGTTGTAAGGATAAAATGGGTTAAACTATGTAAAGCACTTAGAACAACACCTTGCACATTGTAAAAAACATGTAAATATTTTGCTTTATTATATTTATATTATCTAATATAAAATTATATTGCATTGTTTTAATAATTATTATTATTTTTATTATATTTTCTTTTACTTTCCCATATTTAAAAAAACAAATGATTTTGGTGTATTGTTTTTCTATTTGGCCACTTTGTTGAATTAGCTTATTAGTTATGATAATTTTTAGCGGTTTCTCCTAGACTTTCTTGGGAGGTAATTGTGAAGATTAAAGATTTGGTACCTTCCTTTCTGATAGTTAAAACTCACATCATTTTCTTGTTGTACTGCTTTGCCTTTTATTATTGCTAATATCCCAGTGGAAATGATAGTGTATATCCTTGTCTTGATCCTGATGGTTAAGACTCCCTCCAATATTTCACCATTAAGTGGGATGTTTACTGCAGGATTCTGTAAATACCACTTTAGAGTGAGGACATTGTGTTCTAATAAAATGTCATCAAAGGAAAGATGTTGAATTTTATCAAATGCTCTCTTTGGTATCTTTTGAGGTGACTATGCATTATTTAATTTTTATTGGCTAATATGGTGAATTATATTAGTGAATTGCCCACTGGTAAATGAGAGAAGCCATTTTGGCATTCTGTAATTACACTGTTGGATTTGATATGCTGATATATTACTTAGAACTATACCATCTATGTATGTGAGACTGGATTACTTTTTTTTCTCATGTACCATCTTTGCAGATTGAGATAAACATTTTCCTATATTTTGTTATGCTATAGAATAAGTTAAATGTCACACAGATGATCTGTTCCTGAAGGCTGGGCAGAACTTGCCTATAAAACTCTGGGGCCCCGAGACTTCAGGGGAAAATCTTTGATCATCTTGTCAGTGTTTTGTATGGTAATTATTATATCCAGGTTTTATAATTATTCTTGAGTAATTTCTGCTTTCCTAAGAAATCACTAATTTTGCCTAGATTTCCAAATTTGTTAGTATAAGCTGGTATAAAATATTCTCCTAATTAATTTCAAAGCCTCTTTTACAGCTATCATCATATAATTTTACTTGCCTTCGATACTGCTTATTTTGTTTTTTTTTTTTCTTTTTTTCTCCTTTAATCATACCTGCCAAAGATATACCTAGTTCATTAGTCTTTACAAAGAATGGACTTTGGTTTTACACATCAGCCGTGATTTTTTTTAGCTGTTTTCTATATCATTAATTCCTGCAGCTAGCCTTATAGTTTCTTCCTTTTACTTTGTGTTTGTTCTGTTATTTTGTTCATCATGTTTTAATGTGGGGAATGAGACAGATACAGGCAATAAAACATAGACACTATTTTAGAAGTCTATAGCTAACACAGTAAGAACACAAAAGAGGAAGGGATTGATTTTATAAAAGTGGACTAGGTTGGGGCTGGGGCTTCATGATTGAAAGATAAGTGAGCAATGGAAAAAGTGTCCAGCCCTTCAGGCTTGTAAGTGGTTAGATTATTTCTGAAAAAAATTCATACCCTCAAGCCCACAAAACATGTTACAGTGATTGCCTCTGAGGAGGGGAAGCCAATACCTTTATGCTGTTTGATTTTATTTTACCATGTGCATTTATTACCTAGTCAATAAATGTATTTTAAAGGGAAAAAATGAAGCCCATTCTGTAGGACGCAAAATCTCTTAGAACTGGAAATTCTCTCAGAGGTGAACTACTTTAAACTTCCTGCTTAATTTAAAGATTGTTTTAAACCTGGGGACAGAGAGAAGTCACTGGAAATCTCAGGGGCAAGCAGTTGCAGGTTGGAAATTTCTACTAGAAGTCAGACTGCATGAGTGAATAAACCTGCTTAACGTAGGCAGTGGTTGCAGGGCAGCAGCCCAGTATCCTGGGAATGCAGTTTGCAAAGCTGTGGAGGGAAGCAGCCTCTGGATCCAGCCACAGCAGTGACAGGGGAGAGAAGGAGGGTTTCCTGCCTGAGGCCAGCATCCGCCTTAGTTTCAAGGCCACTTATCTCTGGCAGGTTGTGTCTGCCTCCACTCACCTAACAGCTTGCCTGGCTCTGGTTTTCAGCTTCTGAATCAGCTCCTGCAGCAGACAGCTTCCTCGTCTGCCCTGGGTTTGACCTGCGACAGCTCTTTATTTCCTGAGCACACAGCCCCTGTCCCCAGGTTCAACCACTTTACTGCTTCTTCTGCCAAGGAATAGGGAAGTCGTTGTAAGTGCAGATTGTAAATAATCACAAGGTCAGAAATGGGTATTGAAAGTTGGGTAGAAAGAACTTGAAAAATGGAATTCTAGATGGATGAAGGCAATAATTGAATGTTTATCTGGATGAGTTGGAAGATCAAGTTTGTGTGGGATGGGAAATGAGAGAGGTTGTGGTCTAGAAGGTTGTATTTGGAAAAAAGGAGGTCCAAATTAAGAATCTCAGAGGGTAGGGCTAAGAAAGGAAAAGAGGAAGGATATAAATGTGCATTTATTGAGTACCATCTGTGTTCCAGCATCTTAAATAGATGCCATCATATTTGGTTCTCTCAACTTTTCCACATTTAAAAAAAGGACTAGGAAACTCATGGGGTTGAAATCTCTTGCCAAGGACTTACAGCTGATAAGTGGAGAGGACGGGACTAGGGATGGATGATGGACAGATGGTTGACAGCCTGAAGGCGGGAACTGGAGGGAGAAGCTTGGTCTGCTCTTTAGTTCTCACTGAGTTTGGAGAAGCGGGAAGTAAGACAGTGACCGGACAAAGTAGAACCCTCATTTATCTGGTTGCTAATGCCAGAAGCCAGCCTACATGTCTCACCCATCAGCAAGTCTTGCCAACTCTACTTCCAAAATATATCTTGGATGTATCCTCTCTGTCCAGCTCCACTGCCGTCATCTTACCCCAAAGAAACATCTTCGGATAAACCATCATTCACTTTCATCTGTACTACCCTACTAACCTCATGCTAGTCTTTTCTTCCTTTGAGCCATTTTCCATAGACTATAATATGCATACCTGGTCCTGTATTGCTATCTCTTAAAATTCCCAATAGTTTTCCACCACTCTTAGGATAATTTTTATTATTCTCAATTTAGACCACAGGGCATTGCCTGATCTCTCCCTTGCCAACCCCTAAAGTTTCATCTTAAGCCACTTTCCCCTTTTCTCTAATCATATTGACTTTTTCTCTGCTTCCCAAACTCAACATGCTTCTTTCAGTCTTCATATTTTGAATATCTTCCTTCCCCTGCTTAGCATTTGTGTCTTGTCTTAGTTTGCCAGGATTGCTATGACAATTACCACACAATGGGATGGCTTAAACAATGGGATTTTGTTCACTCACAGTTTTGAGGCCAGGAGAAGTCCAAAGTTCAGGTGTCAGCAAGACAATGCTTTCTTCCCAAAAATTGTGGTATTCTAGTGCTGGCTGCCAGTGATCCTTGGGTACCTTGGCTTTCCTGTCACATGGCAAGGCACATAATGATGTCCTCTCCTTGCTCTTAGTTCCTGCTGACCTCTGGCTTCCTTTCCTTTTCTTTTTTACTTTCTTCACTATACCTGAATTTCTTCTGTTTATAAAGGACTCCAGTAATCCAGATTAAATCCCACCTCATTCAGTTGGGCCACACCTTAACTAAAAATAACGTCTTCAAGAGACCCTATTTCCAATGAGTTCTGACCCACAGGAATGAGGATTAAGATTAAGAACATGTCTAAATTGGGGCACATATTTCAATCTACCATGTTTTTCAATCTACCTCATTTTTCAGTTCATTATTTAGATCTCAGATTCAGTGTAACCCCCACAGGGATGCCTTTCTTACTTGTGCTATGTAAGCTGAGTCTAGATTTGATGCCCATGTTACACAGTTAGTGGAATAATTTATTTAAACCCATGTCTACCACCAGATTGAGAACTCCATGAGAGCAGGGATTTACTCAGCTTGTAGTTGATACTCATTTTGAATGAATGGATAAGTGAATGAAAAATTATATGAATGAAAGAAATGTATCATTATAGCCAATCACAAATATGGTCTTGAATTATTTAATGAAGCATATATGGGAAGGACAAAACTATCCCTTGCACAAAGTCCTTTTTGTCACTCATCATAAACTTCAGGTAATGGTTTAACTGGCTAGCTTGCCCCATTCCCACTCCAATGTGCTTGGCCGTGACTTTCTTCCCATTTTGATGAATGAAGAAATCTGACCTGTCACTTTTGCTTTCTGTCTCCATTTTCCTCTGTGCCATCCTCTGTGTATCTGTGGCCTTGCCCCTTCACTTAGCTCTGGCTTGGGGATTTTAGGTACTGCGGGCAGGCTGTACTTTGCTCCATATATACTAAATATCATAATAGAGGTTTTTTTCCCCTTTGGAAAGATTAAAAAGGAACTTGAGGAAATAACCTGCAGGAAAATAAAGCCCCTCTACCTTATTGGAATCCCCATAAAGCCACCTTGGTTCGATTTCCTTATTTCTGCCATCCCGGCTCCAATGCTGTCGAGCTGCAGCCTCCAACCCTCCCTCAGACCCACAGGGCAGAGTTGCCAGGCTCAGCAAGGGGTACCCAGCTCTGCCGCAGGGATCTGGGTTTTTTCCACATGGTGAGTCAATCTGGCAGACAAATCCCTCCGAAAGGAGTTACAGATTGGGGATTGTGAACTCCTCCTGCTGAGAGGCACTAACGGTGTATAAGAGAGAAAAATTGATAAACCCCTGGGTATCATTTTTTGTTTTCATTTCACTCTGGGGCCAGCTGTGAAAGGGAAATGACTGTAAACAGCCTATTAGGAAAACTGCCTTAGTAAAAATACCGCGAGGGAAAGTAATAAGCAATTGTTACGTCAGCCAGAGCCTCCCACCTCGTTTGAAAGGCCAAAGAAGTGGAATAAAGCCCCAAGGTGCACCCGTCTTGCCAAAAACAAAACAGAACAACATCCAAAGCTCATTTATGTGGATGTAGATTTGTCATAATGGCACCGCAAAGGGGCAACACATCTAGGCCTCCCTCGTCATCGCTGGGATGAGACCAACTCTCTGCCATCGTGCTTACGTCCTCCTTTGTTTGATATCTTTTTATTGAACATCGATTTAAAGCATACAAGGGAAAGAAAACTGTGCCCAGATTTATACAATATTAGCAAATACGTTACAATGGCAAGTCATAGTCTGCCAATATCCTGCAGGGAAGCAGAAGAGAGAAAATTCATTTTTGTCTGAGTAGCGAAGCAAAAGAATCTTGAAAGAAGTAGCACCTGGACTGGCTGTTGAAGCGTGGAAGGGAGCGATCAGAAGGGAGAGAACTCAGCTTGGAAGGAGCAGCAGGAATGGAGGCTTCCAGGAGAAAATTCCATGATAGGGCTCAGAGTCGCTCTATGACCAGCTTGCTGATAGGAAGCCAATACGTGAATGTAAGTATAAGTCTAAAGGTTGAAAGAACTAAAATTTCAATGTCAGCTGGCCTGTGTTTGCATGGCAGCCCTTGTGGACTCAGGAAAGCCACTGGGGGTACCTCGGGGCCATGGGGTCCTGTCTTCCCAGCTTGCAGCATCTCCAGGCCACCCCTCCTTCCAGAATGGATCAACTAGAGCTTCTCTTGCCTGCTACTTCCCAGGCCTGGCTTCTCTGTATTCAGAACCCAAGGCCCCCTGGGGACCCTGGAGATCTCTGGAGACCTCTGCAAGGCTAAAGTGATGCCTGGTTCTCTTTGGTTGGATTTCAGACTCGACACCTCTGTCCCAGGGAGCCTGGCATGACCCCGCCGAGGGTTTGTTTATTAACTGCTCTGTTAAAGTTCCATTCATTTATTTAAATAAACAACTTGGATCTCTGTTTCTAACTCAAGGCTCTCCCCCTGCAAATTTAAATCAAAGGCAGCTTCTGTTGTACTTTATTACTTTACTTTGCAAATTCGAGTTAAAAGCAGGGGGCAGCCAAGACCAAACTGCTTTAAAGCCCCATTGCAACCCCAGAGCGAGTTCAGCTAAAAGCCAGAGTTGTCCCCCCAAATCCTACCAGTGCTTTCCTTCTGCAAACTCCTTCTTTGTTGGAGCTGAGGGAGGGGTGAAGAGAATGCCTGGCAAATACTAAGGTATTTAATAAACATCCGAATGAATGGTGTGGTTTGAGGTATCCGGGCCCGTGGGAATGTGCTTGGGCCCAGGAGCTGGGAGATCTGGGTTCCAGTCTGCGCTTGACCTAGCTCTATGACATCAGGCTGTCATTTTACAGCTCTGGCATTTGGTTTCTTCTTTTGGTAAAATTTAGGGACCAGGCAAGATAGTTTTTAGTTTCTTTTAGTTCTAAAATTCTGTGTCTCTGTGACTTTGACAGATGATGATGCCTCAGTGGGGATGGGAAGCCTGGTGTGATTTGGCCACGCAAACAGTTGCACTTGAGATTGAGTGGGAGAAAGCATTGGGGGGTGATAAGAAGAAACTGTATTACCTAAGGTTATTTCCAACCACTAAGGGGTTTATTTTCTAATGAGGAAGGGATGGAGAAAACGATGTCAGATGTAAGAGGAGGACATAGGGACAGAAGATGTGACTTACAAGGTTTTGAGGTGCTGGAGCTAGGGGGGAGGCTAAGGTAATTCCCAGGATTCTGACTTATTGGTACCAAGATAAGATATTAAAGAAAGACCAGGTTTAGGTGATAACAGTAATTCATTCATTTGGGAATGTATGGAATGTCTTTATTTTTACCTAAGAGCTAGATAGGATCTTAAAGAAATTCTTATTAATTTAATTCTTAAAGAAACATCTATTCCTATTATAATAAATAAGACATGCAGAAAAATTAAGATATCCAGAAAAGCACAAAGGAAAATAAACCCCTCATAATTCCCCCACATTGAGATGGTCACTGTTCACAATTTTGGGTACTTCTGTACATATATATGTATTTTGTTTTCTCTCACAGAAGTAGGGTCAAGTCATGAAGTATGGTTTATGGCATACTAATATATTTCTATGCTTTTCTCACTATTTAAAAATGTTTTCCAATTCCACCATAGTTTTTAATGGCTACCTATTATTCCTTTTTAAATTTTGAGTTATTTCCAAGTTTTCTGTATTAACAGATACTGTATAAATATTCTTATAGCTAAATCTTTAAGCCTTAGTCCAATTATTTTAAAAAGGTAAATTATTAGAAGCAAAATTTCTGGGTGAAAAAGAGTGAACTCTTTTAAATGTTCAGTACACATTGCCAAAATGCTTTTCAAAAGTTGAATCAATTTATGCCCTCAAGATACTATATAGATACATATTTTCCCATATCCTTATCAACATTAGGAAATGTATTCCTTTTTAATGGTTATCAATCAAAATTTTTGATAGCTTTCTAGCAATATCATACTTGTTAAAGAATATGTTTATTGGCCATCGGTATTTTTTGTTGTTGGTAAATTGCCTGTTCAATTTTTTTTCTTTTATATGGTTACTTATCCTTTATTGATTTTTTTATTAGAGAAGTTATGGGTTTACAAAAAAATCATGCACAAAATACAGTGTTCCCATGAAACACCCTATTATTAACACTTTGCATTGGTATGGTACACTTGTTACACTAGAGGAAGGCACATTGTTCCAAATGTACCATTAACTATAGACTGAGGTTTAACTTAGGGTTCACTGTTTGTATTGTACTGTTCCTTGGATTTTTTTTAATTTTTATTTGAGTAACTTATATACAGCTTAACATTTCCCCTTGTAGCCACATTCAAATATATAACCCAGTGCTGTCACAGCGTTGGGCTACCATCACCACCATCCATTACCAAAACTTTTCCATCATTCCAAACAGAAAATCTGTACATTTTGAGCCTTAACTCCCTATTCCCTCTCTCTGCCCCTGTTTGCTTGTGCTTTGGGTGTAAAGTCTAGGAAACCATTGCCTAATACAAGTTCCTGAAGATGCTTTCCTAAGTTTTCTTCTAGGAGTTTTATAGTTCTGGGTCTTATCTTTAGGTCTTTGATCCATTTTAAGATGACTTTTCTATATGGAATGAGGTAGGGGTCCACTTTCATTCTTTTGCAAATGGAGATCCAGTTTTCCTAGCACTGTTGTTGAAGAGACAGTTCTTTCCCAAGTCTCATCTTTGCATCCTCTTCAAAAATCAGATGGACATAAAAGTGAGGGTTGATTTCTGAGCTCTCAATTTGATTCCATTGGTCTATATGTCTCTCCTGTGTCAACACCATGCTGTTTTGATTACTGTGGCTTTGTAAGTAGTGTTAAGATCAAGAAATGTGAATCCTCAAACTGCCTTCTTCTTTATCAGGGTGGCTTTGGCTACCTTACCCTCCCATATAAATTTGATGATTGGCTTTTCCACTTCTTCAAAGAAGGTTGTTGGAATTGCATTGCATTGAATCTGTAAATTGCTTTGGGTAGAATTGACATCTTAATAATCCATGAGCACAGAATGTCTGTGCCAGTTTGAATGTATTGTGTCCCCCAAATGCCATTATCTTTGTGGTCTTGTGGGACAGACCTTTTGGTGCTGGTTAGATTTGCTTGGAATGTGCCCCACCCAGCTGTGGGTGGTGACTTTGGTGGGATACTCCCATGGAGGTGTGACCCCACCCATTCAGGGTGGGCCTTGATCAGTGGAACCATATAAAACATGCTGACTCAAAGAGACTGGACAGAGTGCAGCTGTGAGTGATGTTTTGAAGAAGAGCAAGCTTGCTAGAGAGGAATGTCCTGGGAGAAAGCCATTTTGAAACCAGAACTTTGGAGCAGATGCCAGCCACGTGCCTTCCCTGCTAACAGAGGTTTTCCGGACGCCATTTGCCATCCTCCAGTGAAGGTACCTGATTACTGATGTGTTACCTTGGACACTTTATGGCCTTAAGACTGTAACTGTATAGCCAAATAAACCCCCTTTTTATAAAAGCCAGTCCTTCTCTGGTGTTTTGCATTCTGCAGCATTAGCAAACTAGAACAATGTCCTTCCATTTATTTAGGTCTTCTTTGATTTCTTTTAGCATGTTTTGTAGTTTTCTATGTACAAGTCTTTTACCTCCTTAATTAGATTTATTCCTAGCTATTTGATTCTTTTAGTTGCTATTGTAAATGGATTTTTTTTCTTTTAATTATTCATTACTTGTATATAGAAACACTATTGATTTTGGGGTGTTGACCTTGCACCCTGCCAGTTTGCTGAACTCATTTATTTGCCCTAAGAGCTTTGTTGTAGATTTTTCAGGATTTTCTGAATATAGGATCTTGTCATCTGCATAGGGAAAGTTTTACTTCTTCATTTCCAATTTAGATGGCTTTTATTTCCTATTGAATTTTTAGAGTTCTTAATATATTGGGGGTTTCATCTCTCTTTTCTTCTGATAAATGTTGCAGTTTTGTTTTCCAAGTGTCTTGATTTTTTTACAGAGTTCTGTGACTTACATTTTTTAAATGATTATATCATATCATAGATCTTTTCACTTACAGTATTTGCCTTCACTATGGTGTTTATATAAAGACCATCTAAATTATATAAAGATGTAAATAATTTTCAGATTTTTATGTTGCTTTTTTATGTTTTCAACTATAACTTATTTAGAGTTTATTTTGATATAGGGTATTATAAAGAGAGAATATCTTAGTTTTTGCAGTGAAAAGCTACTTGTCCTTATGGTGAATTACATCATGTGTCTATTGATTTAAAATGTCTTTTTTAGTATATGCTAAATATTTGGGTTACTTTTTCTTCCTTCTATTGCTGACTATTGATTTCACTTTTGTATTTAACATTTTGCTGCAACTTATGGGAGTTTTTCTTTCAGTGGGAAAGTTTCTACCATTTACATTTAATGTAATAAGTGATGATATTTTTATTTCATTTCTATTATCTTGTTTCACACTATTTTCCTGCTGTCTTGTTTTTCTTTTACTTCTAATATTTTTGCCATACAGTATGTTATTGCTTTCCATAAGTACATTTTCCTCTAGTGACTTAGAAGGAATTCATTCTCTTTTGCTTGATTGTCACTGATAAACTTATTGGTAAAACAATAACAAAACATTTGTGATTCCTCTTTATGTAAAATGAAGAAATTAGCACTCTTATTTGTCTTAATACTTCACTTTGCTATCATTTAGGTTTTGGTTGGCATATAGTATATGGCAGTGATCAAAAGATTAAACTTCTCTATGTCTCAGTTGCAATTTCTAAGGTAGGTTTAATATAGTCTTATGGGTTTGTTGTGGAAATTAAATGAAATAATGCATAGAAAGCATTTAGAACAGTGCCTAACATATGGTAAGTGCTCATTGTTAACCAACATTGTAATGGTAAATAGAATTTACTACACCCTTTAAAATTTCAACTTAATATCATTACTTTACATCATGAATCTTTTCATTTAATAATTACCTTTATTTTCTCTCTTTTAAATACTTAGACTTTAATTTTCCACTTTAATGTTTTAGTGCTTACTGTCAGTTCTTTTCTTACCATGTTTTCCTATATGTGGACTCTTTATTTGAATTTGTGTACAGTTGCTTGGAATATTTCTTTGAGTAATTTTAGTAGGAATGTTATACAAGTGTGCTACAGGTACTGCAAGGACCAAAAAGAAAAAAAAAAGCAGCAGTCACTCTTGAAAGTTTGAATTTTTCTTTCATGTCCAGAGGTAAGCAGTCTACAGTTGCTGAATAAGTTTAGTTTCACAGAGTCATCAGGAACCCACACTCCACCTATTTTACTTTTGTGTCCATTCCCAAGAAACAAAATGGCTGTTGTAGCACTGACCATCACATCTGCATTCCATCTAGCACCAAGGAAAATAGCTCAGATAAAAGCAGGAAACCTTCCAGAAGTTCCACACACTACTTACCCATTGGCAAGATTTTAGTTACGTGGTTACATGTAGGAGACATTGTGAAATGTAGTCTTCATTCTGAGTAGTTATGTGCTCAGCTAAAAAATTATTTCTGAGAGAGAAGAGGAGAATGGATATTGGGCTAATCTAGCTGTCTCTGCCACAGTCTGCCCCTTTGTCCACCTGAATATCCATGTACTATTTTTCCCACACATAGAACATATTCCTCTTCCACAGGGAGAGAGTCCTAAGTCTTACCCAGTTAGTGCATCCAACCCAAACTCCTTGATCTCTAGGGGATGTGCAAGCCTCTCCACCAGGTCTAATATGACTCCTCACGGACCACTGATTTATAAACTCAAAGACAAGTTTTCTGCCCTTCCCTTCCTAATCTACATTGGTAGAGTAGAAATATGATGACCAATAATTTTTAAAAATGTGTTTTGTGGGGAGGTGGGAGAGAATTGGAAACAGTAGTTACTGATAGTGACTACTGGGTGTTTCCAATTTTCCTTTTTTTTTTCCTTCTAAAAATTGGATCTATAACAGTGATCTAAGCCACTAAGCAAGGATAGCAGACTCTTGTCTGTGGCCACAGGGCAAGTTGCTTTCTTATTCCATCTGGCAGCCACTGGCTATACTCCTTACTCATTCCCTCTGGGGTAACATATGAGGTGGGCTTTGGAGAATACCTTCTTCTTGGGGCATAAGCACAGCTCTTTAATTCTCTTCCTGCTGGTGCAGGTTTGGGGGTCTAGGGGTTGCATAGGGGTTAAACAGTTGCTGATTTTTATGGTCAAGCTGGTGATTTCTTTAGATACAACTCTCTAAACAATTTAGCAGGTTTTCTGTCTCCTTCCTTCCTATTAGTTCCATGTGAAAGTAACTACAGCCAAAGATCTTGTCTAGATATAGGTTTTCAGCCAAGTGTTTTATTTAATTAGTGCTCTGCTCAACCCTGCTTTCAACTTGATGATGGTGAACTTGATGATGTTGGAAATAACAGGTTTCCCTGATAATCCTGGGTAATCTGACCATTCCCACTAGGCTGGACTGTGTTATCTGTTAGAGAAATTTAATGGGAAATGTTTGAAAAGGGATTTAGGCACAGAGTTTTATCTCCTCCTAAGTCCAGGGCTTCTGAGTTAACTACTTAAAACTGCGTCACTTTGGAGTTTAGGCGAAATTGATGTTTTTCAGTCTGCGAAGATCCATGTTACCAAACTCTCAGTCGATTCAGATTGCACACTGTAGGCAGAAAATGCCTCTTCTAGAAAAACTGTCTCCCCTTCCATCTGGCTTGCAACCTGGCTGGTTGTAGGCTGGAGTTCATCTCTCTCTTGTGGGATTTTCCCGCAATTGGCAATAAGCAGTCAACACATGCCAACATTCTGTTTCCTACCACTTCCCCGAATTCTTCCTGTGTCTCTTGGGTGCAATATTCTCTTTCTTTTATTTTCATTGTTTGACTCCTTAAATGATGTCCAGATCTCATATTTGTCCCCTTCCTTTCCATAGAGTCTTCCTCTTAGATCTTAACCTCAGTGGGTTAGTTACAAATAAAGTAACCCAGTAGCCAGGAGGGGAGCGGTAAAGCTTCAGATATTGGCAATCCCGGTAGGGTGAACTCCCCTCTGCGGATTTTTATTCTATCTGGCCAACTGCTGTGCATGAGTGGTGCAACCACCAAGTGCAATCAGGAACCGTTCTCTCGCAGCATCCTCTATCCTGCTCCACTGCCTTTGCTGGCTTAAGGCTTCATGACCAGGTAGGTCACGGTTGGGAAGGTCAACTCTGAATTCCATGTGACCTCTTCCCGGGTACTGCCACCCATCACACCAGGAGGAAATGGCGGCTTTGTGCAAAGCCCTCACTCCAACCTGCACAGAAACCCTGCAGTTCCACCCATGTAAAGTAGCTGAGGGGAGTCCTATAAAGGAAGCGTCCCCTTAGGGCTCTCAGCCTCCCCTCCCTTGCAGAAGCAATAGAAATTATATGGGGACAGCCATGTTTTCCCCTACGTGTTGCTTATCAGTCAAGACTGCGTTCTTGGGAAGGTGAGTTACAGTTCTGCCCAGGAGGTCCTGATCTTTCACCTTTGTGTTACATCCAGTTTAGTTTCTTACATTTAAATAGTGCCTTCCCTTAATTTTGATTCTTATGAAGATGACTTCTTTGTTTTTATGGATTTCTTACTCAGTAGTTAGGATCGAGAGGGTGGGAGAGTGAAGGAGAGCTGGCATGGGCTTCTGAAGGTGGTATCTTATCTAGAAGCTCCCAGCCTAAATATGTTACATTCAAAATACTCTTTGGAAAGGCACAGCAATCTTACATGTAACCCAAGAAGCACAGAAGATTCTGAAAGGTATTGCAACCAAGCTTGGGTTGTACTTGAACTACTCTCCAAGAACTGTTTCTGGACTGTAAAAATAGCCAGTGCTAAGAACTAGTGGATCGGGCCAGGGCTTTTTGTTCCTGTGACACACAAAAGGCAATTCCTCAGGGAAAACAATGGTTGGTGTGAGACTGCACGTCCATGGAACTGCAGGGTCTGCTCCGAACTCTGGGGAAGCCATCTCATCACCGGGGCCGTTTTGCAATGCAGAAAAGAAAAAATCACAGACTGGTGTCAAGGCAGGACATTTTCTTCCTTTATGAGTCAGCCTGGGATACAAAATTAGAGGAACTTTGTAATGAAAGACCCCCTATGTCACATTTAATGCTTTCCTTACTCAAACTTTTCCTTACAGAGTTTTAATTCGTACCATCGCCCATTTGGAGAGTATTTTATTTTCAGGTTTTAAGAATAATCTATCCATGGCAGTTGGGCTTGCCTTTAACAACAACAAAAATACAATGTCCAGGAAAAGCCAATGAAATGCCTTATAAACCTGTTTGTGTTTCGTGCTGATTTTGAGTCTCGAGGTTTCACTCTTTCTCCTCTTCTGGGGGAAGAAGGTGCTTAGAGAGCAGCTGAACTTGCTCAGGACTAACACAGAGGAGCTCCAGGCTGAAAGCTGCCTGCCAGCCCTTGATGGGCCTCTTCTAGAAGGAAGATGGATGTGAGTCAGCAAAGCCCTCATTACGTGAGTCACACCATTAATAAAAGGCGCTGATTGCAGAGGGGTGTTTATTTCATTTGCTGATGGAAACCAGGACACAGTGGCCTCAAATCAAAAATAACCTTGAGCCAGACACATTGGACTTGGCTCAGATCTGAAATCCCAGGCGTTCGTTCCTTCCTGATGGCAAACGCACTCCCTGTTGACACTGATGCCTTCTTTGTCCTACTGATGAGCTGCTCCCCATCACCAGCCTTTGCACAGCACTTGACAGTTTACAGACCCCTTCCACTTACAACCCCTTTGTCCCTACATGACCGCTCCTTAAACAGGGATTAGGCACTTGTGATCAGGTGCCAGGCAGTCCTCGGTTGGAATCGCCACTCTGCCATGTTCAAGCTGCGTGAACTTCATTAACTTGTTTCACCTCTCCAAGTTTCAATTTCCTCATTTGGGTTCAGCTTGGATAACTCTAGCTTAATGGTGATGACAATAATAGGATCTCCACCAGAGAGTGTGAAGGTTGCATTAATCAGGTTTCTCCATGGAAAGAGAGAGATTTATTATAAGGAATTGGTTCATGTGACCATGGGGGCTGGCAAGTCTGAACTCCATAGGACATGCTGCAAGCTGGGAATTCTGATAAAGGAGATGCTGGAGTTCTTAGTCCAAATTCCCCAGGGGGTGCTGGCTGGCTGGAAATTCCAGCAAGGGCCAATTCTCAAGTTGAATCCAAATTTCTCTTCTGACCTCTGAAATCCTCAGTTCTGGCTTTTAAGACCTCCACTTGATTGGATGAAGAGACTCTCCACGTTGTTAAGGGCAGTCTCATTTGTTGACTGTAGATGCAATCAACTGAAGTAGATGCAATCAACTGATTACAGATGCAAGTCACATTTATGAAATAACCCCCCCCCCCCCGTAACATGCAGGCTAGTGCTTGACCAAACAACTAGACACCATAACCTCACCAAATTGACATATGACATTAATCCTCACAATAGTTCAAGGAATAACCTTAATGTGTATCACATAGTAGGAACTCAATAAATGTTACCCTGAGATTTGAGTCATGTGGGCTTTATGCCAATTAATAGAGGAGGAAACTTAAGCTCAGAAAGTTTATTTCTTCAAGATCACAGAGTTAGAACTGGATGATGCCACAAGTTGAAACAAGTTCTTCCAACTTCATAGTCAGTGTTCTTTCAAGGCTACCCATCGTATGGGTCTCAGAAGGATGGGCAAGTTTTCTCCTGCCCCCTTCATTTTCTAGGAAATGAAATTGTCTCGTATTTTCCTCTTGGTTCTGGTTGTTTTTCCTGTTTTGTCCATCTTTGCTTTGACATATAACCAGTGATTTTATGACCATCTATTGCATGCTAGAACTTTGTAGGCAGCTGGGGTCACAACAGTGGCCAAGACGTGGCCCTGACCCTGTTGGTTCTTGCTGAAGAGTAGTTGTTGCCATCAGGTAGCTGGGCGATGGTGATTCGGTGTGAGGGTCATATGGTCATGCATGGGAGGAGAACCTAATCAGCCTTGGTTAGGGAATGGGGAGAGGAGGGTCATGAAAGAAAGTCTGGCATTAGCAGGTGATCCAGTAAACATCACTAACTGGCCGGCCATTTAGGCTGGGCTTGGAAGGATGTGTAGGAGTTAGCCACATGATGGAGAGGCAGAAGCCTCGTTCTAGCAGGGGGAGCTCCGTGGGCCCAGGGCTGTAGGAAAGGACATGCCATGTCCCAGGAACTTCACTTGACGTGGAGGCAGGGGCCAGAGAGGAGAGAAGCTGAGGGTGAGGGGAGTGGAACCCGTGGTGAAGGGAATTAGGGGCTACGTTAGGACCTTGGGATCGCGTTCTAAAGGCAGTTAAGTCTGCTCCCAAAGACATTTTGACTTCAATGATTTGATGTAGTTCTGTTGACATCACCATATTTTGACACAGGGAGTGCTGGATTCCAGGGTAAATATATCCACCTTAACATGTAAAAGCACTCTTTTATTACCAAATAATGTCCCAACACTATTCCTGGTGTGTATGATTCTTTGGGCATGCCTAACCCATGAAAAAATCTGAATTTGATATTATTTGGTAATTTTTCAAGTTAAAAGCTTAATAACATATTTTTCTCTAATATTTTTATAATTATTATTTCTATGGTCCTTGGGATATGTAGGTAGAAAAATATAGGGAAACTTCAAAAGATTTGTCTACAAAACATTGAAACTTTTCTGAGTTGCAAAAAAAAATATAGAACTGTATGAAGCGAAACTATAATCAAGACATTAAAATTTTTGTAATATACCATAGCAAAGGATTGGTATCCTTATTGCATAGTTTCTAAAAATCAAAAGAATAAGTTCATGAAGGCAAACTATATATTATGAACTCACGAACTATAGAAGGAATAATTCAAATGTTTCACTATTAAATATAATGTTTGCTAAAGGTTTCTAGGAATATCCTTTAGTAAGATTTCTTCTGTTTCTAGTTTATCAAAGCTTTTTTAAAAAATTAAATCTAACATTGCTGGTGGAGGCATTTTTTGTTGCCTGTAGTCATTTCTGCCTCTTTTCATTCATTCCTGCTCAACATTGGATGAGCTGTTTTAATCTGAGGACACATACCTCTCTTAATGCTGGGTATTTTTCTTCTATCACTTCCATATTCCCTTCCCTCCATTCATGGATCTAACCATCATTTTAATTTTTATTTCATAATTATCTTTTTCCTTTCTTTACGCTGAATTCCAGGTCAAGTCTTCGGCTCCATCTATTAACTCATGAATTTCTTCTTCTTTGTCTGAAGCCATGCTTGCATTTACTCCATTTAACCTAGCTTTTAATTTTAGTGATTAAATGAATAATTCACAAGCTCTGTAGCTGATTCCCTCTTTCTTTAAAAAATGGTCTGTAATATCTTCTCCATATCCATGAGGAATGTAATTATATATTTAAATTATCATTCTCATTGTTCTACTAAATCTATTTCCTTGAGCATTGTATCAGTCAGCTATTGCTATAATAATGCTGCATAACAAACCACCCTGAAAATGAGTGGCTTATAATAAGCATTTATATTTATAGTGCACAAGTCTGCACACTGGTGTGGCTCTACTTTAGGTGGAGGGTTGTTTGGGTTTGGCTCCAGGATTTCAGTTGGATTCAGGTCTGTCCCACTTGTCTTCACATTATTCATGGACCCACAAATACCTGGGGACATGTTACCCTAATAGTAGATCACAGGAATACAAGAAACCAAGCCAAACAATGCAAGCATGTTTGAAACCTTTGCTCGCTGCCACATCTGTTAACAGCTATTCTTGGTTATTAAGTCTTGCATTTGATTTTCTTGGCTGATGTTTGTGTAAGTGCCATATTTGTTAACTACTGCCCATTTGTGGAGGAGGGTAGAATTTGGTGCCAGATTGGGTGTACCATGTTTTATCTGTAATGATTGTGTAGTAGACGCTGTTAAGGCCCTGCTGATGTGTTGTTGGCACACACTGCTCTGGGACGTGTTGCCATCTTACTGTAAGCACAGATTTTCTAACTAAGGGCTTTCCCTGGCCACAGTAGCTTGCTCAGCCTGTGCATGGGGAAGGAGCCAGAAGACACAGGGGTGAAGGTGGGGAAGTTAATACCCCTCAACCAATCATGGACTGGAAATCGTTGATGGATATCCTGACTTACTTGCCCCTCAGGTGGGACAACTCTGAGACATGCGTATCAGTCTTGGCAATGTTCCCAGCAGGACTGAGCCCACTTGCCCACAGTGGTGGGTTGCTCATGAACCCATTCTATATTGACTTCCCTTCCTCTTCTTATTTCCCCAGTCCCCTATAGGTGCTTCCTGGGATTACTTCCAAAATAAATGACTTGCATGCCAATCTTTATCTCAGTGTCTGCTTTTAGAGGAATCCAGAAAGACTAAATGTTTATTTTGGTAATAAATGGTAATGTAAGGATTATGTTTCCCTCTTTATACCTAGTATGTTGTATAATGAGCATATGATCAGGAAGAAAAAAAAACAACCACCACCACCAACAACAACAACAAAAAAACTTGTGTCATATCAAATTACCATCAACTTCCCAGGCTTTTCTTAGAAGTAGGAAAAATGCACAAATCAGATAATCGACTCTTTTTTCAATAAAAACAAGCCAATTACCTTGGTATTTAGGACCCAAATTATAATTGGGAAGATGCATTGAACAAAATAGGAAAAATTGAGCATGAGTCTCAAAATGCAGTAGATTTGCCCTAATTGCATCATGAAAAGTGAACATAGAAAAGCTGCCTGTCTTTTCTTCAGAGTCCACTGATTTTCTGGGGAATATCAGGTTCATCTCAAAGCAAAGCCAAGGATAGGATGGTGCAGTGTCACCAGGAGTCATCATGGACTCCAAGTTCACCTCCTCCCTCCTCTCGAAAAGTGGCCTCTAAGAATGTAATGGCAGAGTGGTTTATCCATGAATTCAACAGATCGATCCCTTATTCCAGGCCAGTCACTGGGCAAGGCTGGGAAGAGAGTGCAGTAGAAGACTTGTAGTTCTCTGACCTCAAGATGCTGGTGAAGGGAGGTAGAAAATAAGCAAATGAATACATGAGCAAGGAGATTTCAGATTATAGATTCTTTGAGCAAAATAGGTAGAGAATTATGATAGTGCCTTAGTTTGCCAGGGATGCTGTAGCAAAGAATCACAGGCTATCGACTTAGACAACAGATGTTGCTCCTTGGTTTATGGCAGAATTCAAGCTTTGCCTCTGTCACATGGTCATCTCTCTGTCTCTCTCTTAGCATTTCCAAATTTCATCTGCTTATAAGGACACCTGTCACAGTGGATTAACTTCCACCCTAATTCCCTTTAGCCTCATCTTAACTAGTATGATCTTCAAAGATCCTATTTACAAATAAGTTCATAGTCACAGGCTGGGGCTTAGGATTGAACATGTCTTCAATCCATAAAATACCTAGTAGCGAATTGGGTTTCTCTTTATTTAAAACTTTAATGAGGGAAATGCTCTTAAAAGAAGTTTAGTCTGAGCTAAGACTTGAAAGCTGAGAAGATGGTACAGTCGTTAAGGCCTGAAGACGTGTCCTGGCCAAGAAAGTGCAAGGATCAGGGCCCAGAACTGGCTGAGAGTTTGCCATGGGGGTCTGGAGAACAGTGAGTGATCCCATTTTGTGACAAAAACAAAAGATGAATCAAAAAACCCACATTCAGAAAACCCCAAGTTTAGACCGAGACACACTAAACTGTTACACCAACTTTTGACAAAGGCCAAAAAGAAGAAAGGAACTTCTCATATACTGTTTTTGAGAGTACAAATAATTACAAATTTTTTTGGAGGTAATTTGGAAACATCTGCTTAATTTTAAAATATTCTCTTACTTTTTACTTCATATACTTCCATATTGTTTGAAATTTTGTAATCACATATGACTTATACGTTTAAAAGCGAATGAAAAATTTAAACCCAGGATGTCATCCCACAGCACACACAGCTACACAGGCACACCCGGGGTGTTGGAAGAGCGGGCACAACAGCACAGAGTCTGAAAGCCCAAGAATACACAGGTATTTCAAATAGAATTAATCAAATAACCCAAGACCTTTTACAACGATAGCAGCCGTGCAAATGTTGGCTCAAATGCAAGCCCCAAATCCAGAAGAAACCAGCTTAAGACCAATTTCTCACTTTAATTAAAAGTGTGTTGCTTGAACTATGTCCAACCCAGGTCTTTCTGGCATTTTTAAGCCTGACTTTTGGTTCCAAAACTTTTCAACATTTATCACACTTTACACCCACCCTCCTAGGAAGAAACACAAGATGGGTTTGTGTAAGTTAAATATACGAGCACATGCCAGTGTACGGGTTGCATCATTTCCCCTACGTGATCCAGGAAGGAGCTCTGAGTCCCAAAGTGGCATATCGCAGAGGCCAGTTTATGGCAATCAATTTTTCAGTAACTCCCCAAAGGAACAGATTCAATCCAATAAGAAAAGATGAAAGTGTCTAAGTCTATTAAACTACCAGGTGCCTGAATTTACTTAAATCACATATTAATTTCCTTCCCTGCTCTCTCTGCTAAGCTGTCAAAGCTTTATCCATGTGTCACCAAATCAACTATTTCGGGGTCAATTATGCTGAATTGCTTTGCTATTAATCAGATCACAGCCCAGCAGATTTAATTTAGCCTTCAGTCTGAAACGGCCCATACTCCAATTACCCCATGTCCTCTCTCCAGCACCAACACAAAGGAGTGTGTTGTCTGATTGTTCTCCTGGATGTCAACCTTAAAATCCAAGTATAGACTCTAACATCTTGGTTGTAATAATGCGAGTATTACTGTTTGTGAGCTGATAATATCTCCAGGTCCCCAGAGCAACTATTTCACTTGAGTTATAAAGACATAGTCTCGTTATTTTCCCTTCTTGACCCAGCACCATGAATGTAATGGTTTATTACTTCTCGAGGTCCCCTCCCAACCCCCATTCTTTACAACTCTCCTTCTTCCGGATTGGAATTTTCTATGACCTACCCCAGACTTCTTTCTTTACTAAGTCCTGTTCATCTTTAGCACCTTTGCAAGTGCCCACACTCTTTTTGCACCAGTTTCCTGCTTTTAATGTTCTCAAAAGCCTGCTTTCCCTCCTAGCCTACTGGAGCAATTCCAAGAGCCCTTTCAGAAGCACGGTGCACAAGATCCATTTTCATTGGAGAAGTAGTGTGGCATCTTGTAGGAACAATGAAAGATTCTTCTTAACTGCAATATTTTTTGCAGCCTTTAAAAACACCTGGGTGTATTCTTGATGCTAAGAATCTCTCCTTCCGAATATGGATCTAACCCACAGCTGGAAATAACATGTTCTCCAAATCCCCCTGCCAAAGCGTTAAATATCTGCCCAGCATTCTAAATCATTTAAAGGCACTTAACCAGTCAAAATGGTATGAATTCTCCTTCTACTCACATGGAAAGCATTGCACAATTGACAAAAGAGCATTAGAAGGGCTTCAAAGCAAAGTTAGAAAAAAAAATTTAGAAAAGCAAATACTCCAGAGATTTATGAATGAAAATCTTTACCTAAACCAGAGTGGAAGACTGCTCAGGAAAAAGTAGATAGTTCTCCCTTAGTCTCAAAGTCCAAATTGGCTAGAATTTATTTGTTCTACTGGGATGCACACAGATAAAATAGGCATCTACAAAACAGGTAAAACCTAAACGCCGCAGGAAGGATTTTGAACAGGAACAAATCAGTTTCTTTTAAACAGGGAAAGTGAACCAACCAAATATAGAAATATTTCCATAGAGCTTCCAAGCCACCATCATCTCTTACCTGCACAACTACAATAGTTGCCTAATTGTTCTACCGGCTCCAACTCTTGCCAGAACAATCCATTCTCCAAAGAGCCTTAAAATCATGTCACCTCACTGTTAGAACCTTCTAAAGGCTTTCCATTGTTCTTAGAATAAAATCTCACCCGTTTTTCCTTGCCAAGGGCCCTGCAGGATCTGGTTCCGTGCCTGGTTCTGCAGCTCATCTTGAATCTTTATTGCACTCAACACACTGCAGCCACACTGACCTCCTGCTTAGGACGTGCCAAGCTTGTTTCAGCTTCAGGGTTTGATACTTGCTATTTCCTCTGTCTGGGGCACCCTTTTCCTGGCTGTCCCCCTGGAGGTTCTCACCTTTTAAATCTCAGCTCAAGTCTCACCTCAGGGAAGGCTTCCCCATGACACTATCTAAAGCAGGCTGCATCTCACCTTCAGCCGCTTCCTGTTATATTACCAAGTTTTATTTCTTCACAGTGCTTATTGCTCTGTTAGCTTATTTATTACTTTTTTTTTCCATTATCCATTTTCTCGTTAGGATAAAAATTCCATGGGAGTAGGGACTTTGTCTTTTTCACTCAACATTTTTATCCTTAGCACTTAGGACAGTGTCTGGCAGGTATAGCCATCAATAAATATTTGTTGAGTGAATGAATGATGCATTTAAGATTCCTCCTCTGAAACCTAGAGATTACGGGTCTAAACAGTTCATTAGTGGTGAATCAAGGCCGATAAATCCATTCTTGGGCCTCTTGAAAGAGCTGTGTAATGACTACAAGCCAAGTGATGCCATGGCCAACAGAGCATAGAAGCACATTACTCGGAGAGGTCCTACTTCCTTCTTCTGCTCTACATATTCAAACTACTCTAAAGCAGTGTTTTCAAAGATTCCTGTAGATAAGGTTCACCTGGGGGAACTTGTAGACAACCAACCTCTAAGCCCTGTCCCTTGGAGATGTTGAAATAACGTGTCCAGGATGAAGCCTGAGTCTTTGACTTTTTAACAAGTACCAACAGGTGCTTTTTATCAAGAAAGCTTGAAAAGCATTGCTCCTGAGCAGAGGTTCCCAAAACTCTTCTACACCCCAGAATCCCAAGGCCCAGGTTGTATGTCATACAATTAAATCAGAACACTTGAAAATGGGATTCAGGCATCAGTATTTTCTAAAAGTCTCCATTTTTCAGAGCCACGTCTCTAAACCAGTGCTTCTCATACTTTAACTTGCTAATGAATCACCCGGGGAGCTTGTTCTCCTGCAGATTCTGAGTCAGTAGGTCTGGGGCCCAAGATTCTGCTTTTGTAGCAAGTTTCCAGGAGATGCTGATGCTGGGGGGCCTCAGCCCTCTCTTTGTGTAACAAAGTTCTACTAGAACCACAAAGCGTCCAATACATAGTGTCACTGGCCGTGCACATGACGTAGAAACCTTTGGGATCTCACAGTGGCAGCTGTGGTAGTGTTGGTGGTTGTGTAGAGAGTCTATGTCCCTATCCTAAACATCTTCTTGTGACTAATTCCATTTTATTATAGAGTGAGCCCTCTGCCTGGGGTTCTGGGCTGAGAAATACAATTCATTTCATTGGTCAATAGTTAAGGGTCCTCTTTATGTAGGTATTATGTTTACTCTCTTGTGGATGGGGCTATCACCATGAAAGTTGAAAATAAAATATCACCTGAAAGAGTGGTACTTCTATGCAGTTATTTTTTTTTTTTTTCTTACCTAGAAACAAAGTACTCAAGACTCTTCAAGCCTTTGAAACCAATAGAGAGGTTCCTGAGCTGGATGACAAGCATTTTCATAGTGCTTAATAATTGCCTGCAACATTGGGTAAATAGTTTCATCCATCTTTCAAATCTAAGTCTATGTTCTGGAGACACGTACAGTTTGATAAAGTTGATGGTCAAATTTTGGCTCTTGTTGAGTCATTATCTGTTACTGCAAGATCTTATTATAAGTAGAATCTGTGATTGTGAAAAAGGGAGTTTCCCTTGACTGGCTTTGGTCAAAGACCATGTCTTTATATTCAATTAGTTAGATCTTTGGCAGTTTCATCACTGAGCAATAGATCTGATTTTCTTCTTAATGGCTGACATAATCAGCGCCTTTACTGATAAAGCCACTGCTTTGCCTTTGACTGTAATGAGAGTTGAGGGGAAAAATTGATTCTTTTGCTGAAGTCTAATCTGTACCCTTAAAATATGGGGTCTTTTGGGAAGGGGGAAGGTGACATGATCCCATTTCAACAGTCCACTTATACCAGTGACTTGAACAGTCTGTTATTGAGGCTTGAATTATGGGTACAAAGTTAGTCAATGTGGGAAACTGCACATGACTAGACGACTCTGGGAGTAAGAGATGATTTTTAAATAAATCAACACAAAGAACCAGATAAATCCAAGTAGGATATCAGAAGTCCCATTTGTGGAAATAAAATCTGCCTGAGTCTAGAGAGGCAGTCTGATTAAGACGGGTCTATTATCACCTAGTAGAAATGAAACCAGTCTTCCCACTTGCTAACTGTGCAGCATTAATCAAGTTTCCTCAGTAATTTACAATCAATTCCCCTCTGTCAAAACATGAACCTCAGAGTCCCTTCCATTTTCAAAAGTCTATGAATACATGAGTGTTTCAGTTGGTGTGTTCCTATAAATGGATCAACTTAGAAACTGAAGGTTTGTAGCTCTCTTTTTTCAAGCAGGCCTGCATTATCTGACAGTCTCTGAAGGCCGGCAAATTAATTGGAGATTAACACAGATGTATTGTAACCTCTCAGACTGAGCATTGTAGCTTTGCTCTGGAATAAAGTGAGGATATTTACCCTCTGAACTGTGCTCTGCAGGTGCCTTTCACCAGGTAAAAATTTACTTCACAAAATAAGAGAACACATAGCCACATATGTGTTTATTCAGACCCTTGCAACCGACCCCCCCTTTCAGCACCTCAGTAACACGGTTGTGCAAACAGCAAGGTAATTGCCAAGTTCAATCTGCTTCCATGATGTAATAAATGGAAAGACCTGTGAATTGCTCCATTGCTAGACGTGAAGGCAGGGAATGATGTCATTCCTTAAAAATAAATAAGCATAACCTAATGTCTTTTTATTAATAGTCGACTAATTGCTGCATCAGAAGAAGGAACACTTTGTAGATGGGAAAGAGAAACTGCCCCTGATGTCATACCAACAGCACAAGAGGAACTTTCTTCTCTGGGTGTACACACACACACACACACACACACACACACACACACACACGGGTAAAATGGCTCCTTAAATAGTGACTCTCTAGATAACGCTGCGCTCACAGCTGGAAAAAATTAGATACTGGAAAGTGACAGATGGATACGATGCAATCCATGGCCAAAGCACTGGCCTGGGAGGAAGGGAAATGGAGAGCATGTTTTGAGCGTGAACCTCCTGCTGTCACTGGGCATCCTCATTCCCAGACCACACAGTTGAGCAAGTCTTACCTGTGCTCGCATGTGTCTTTTCAAGTCCATCGTGACAACTGCAAAATCTCTGCAGAGTGCAACCTGGTTGAACTAAATTAGAATCAACCAAATGGTTTTAGGAGTGGGAGAAAGGAGTTTGTTTTTTTTTAAAAAGGGTCATTCATCAATAAGGAGAGTTTACAAGTGAAGCTGCTATGGGAGAATCAGATTACCCAGGTACCAAGATCCTTAAGTATTTGTGGCTTAGAGGTTGATGTTTTTCTTATCAGTGGGCTTGAATACAGCGTGATTCCTCCCCAGGAGACTGAATTTTTCTTTTTCTCATCCACTCTGAATGTGTTTTTGCAGTGATTTTTGTAGCAGTAGTAAAAAGAAAATCCTGTTCACAACTTCTGGAGTGTGTCCATCGTATTTCCTGTGGACAGTTATAATAAAACACTTGTTTATATGGAAACACATGATTCACTGTCAGTTGAAACACACATGCATTACCTTATATAATGTGAATGGCAACATGTCCTTATTTTCAGTTTGGAATTTCTAAGACTATGTAAAGCCAACACACATTATCAGTTAGGTGCGGCATTTCCATCAGTCATTGCCTCATGAAACCAAGTCCAGAACGGGTCGTCAAGAGAGAACGGTCCACCTTTTGGCATCTCAATCAGTGTCCCAACAAGTGTGGGTAAGCCATGTTTCTAGGTAACTTTTCTCCTTGGATAAGCTTTATGTTGAGTCACAACTGGAGGACTTATAAGCTAATCGGAAGAAATAACTTAGCGAAAGAATGAAACCATTCCTATGTTCCCTCTTGGCAAGGGATTGCAAATGTAAATTATTATTTACCTCTCCCACCACATCACAGAGTTACAATGCCCCACAGATTCCCACCACGGACTGTGAATGAGGACATGGAGGGGGGGGCCCTCTGGGAAGCACATGGCACTGGGGGTCAGGGAGGTGATTTCTGATGCACTCTCCTGGTCCTTACCGTGATGTCCCGTTGTTAAAAGGCAAAGTCTAGGGCTCTCACCCAGACCTACTCAATCAGAAACCCTGGGAACGGGGCTCAGCAGTCAGTGCTTTCACAAGCCCTCCAGGTGATTCCGATGCCTGCTCAAGTTTGACAACCACTGGCCTAAGAAACCTGCTGAAGCTGGCCCTGCTGCTACCTACATTTTCTGAAATGATTCTTCCCACTGCCCCATCACTCCTTCCTCACTGCACCCTCTTCGATCACAGCTAATGAAGATGAAAGGTGCTAAAGTGGGGAAGAGTCTTCATTTGCACTGTTTAATAGTTGTGGAACATCGGGAAATGTTCTAGGTTGGCCTGGAAACTCCCTAAGGCCCCTTAGATCCAACATTCTATGATTCTAGATTTGTCAGTACTGTTACCCTAACCCTCTCTTACTCTAAACCCTAAACATCAACTATTGCTCTCAGCGCACCTGTCACCCAACATACGGAAGAACGAGGGTGTCTGATAATACTTTCTCAAGATAGCACCACAGTAAACAATGGAAGCCTTGTCGATAATGAGACCCTTAGCAAAAAATTCCTGGGACATCTTATCTGAGACAGGGGGCAGTGATGTATAACACATAGACACGTCTAAATTTATCAGTCTGCGTTCTTGGGACACACACTAAAGATAGAGAATTCATGTTAGAGTGACAGGTGTCCCAGACGGGTTATTCTCAAGTAAATACTGAATGATTAAATGCTAAATCCAAGTGAATAGACAAAATGATGTTGCCCCATTATAGATATAGTCAATAATCACATATATTAACACGAGGCCCAAACCAATGGAAAATGTTTTTTTGAAACCAGATGATATATGTGTTAGAAAGGAGAGAGAGCTTCAAGCTCATTTTATTATTTTATTTATTTAAAAAAAAATTAACTTTTTTTTATGGTAAATTTAAAACGTGAAAGGTAGAACAACAAAGTAATGAACCTCCAAACTTGCTGAAGCCAAAATTTAAGACAAAGACCTGGATAAAATCCAAGTGAACAAGTTGAAGTCAGGAAATACAGAAACAGGGAGGATCAGAGAAACTGTTGATGAGAAGTTAGAGCCAGGAAGGTGCAAGGCTAGACTCTGCCCTTGGCCTTTCCCATGAGTCATGTGGGATGGGGGCCCATCACTGATCGATAATAGCAGTGACGAAGAATGCATGTCTTGGTTTGCCAGAGCTGCTACGACAAATACCACAAAATGGGTAGACTTAAACTACAGGAGTTTATTGTTTCACAGTTGTGGAGGCTGGAAGTCTACAGTCAAGATCTCATCGGGCCACACCTTCTCTCGGAGCCTGTGGCATTCCGGTGTAGTCAGCCGGCAGTCCTTGGGTTCCCTTGGCTTGCACCTCCGCCTCTGTCACGTGCTGATCTTCCTCCTTCTCTGGCTTCTTCTGGGTTCTGTGTCCAATTTCTTTTGGTTTTAAGGACGTTAACCATATTGGATTAAGGCCCATCCTCAGTGAGTCTGGTCCCATTTTAACTAATAATAACATCTTCAAAGGTATTTTTTTCAAAAGGTTTCATACCCACAGGAACACAGATTAGGGCTTGAACATGTCTTTTGTGGGGGGCGTGAGTCAATCCCCAACAATGTTTTACTCACTTACACTCCCAGTACAACTACATGTGATGGGCCCTGATAGGATCCCTGTTTTGTAGAGGAGTCAACAGAGTCGCAGAGGGCTAGCAAATGGCAGAGCAGGGATTTGAACCCAGCCATGTGATTTCCAGAGCCCACATGCTTATCCACTATTCCTTAGAGAGATTCCAGGCCAATCTCCTCATTTTACAGACCAAGGAGAAGAGAGATGAACAGTTTCTTGCTGGTAGATGATTCTCTCAATGGGTACTGGGCAATCTGGACCACCTAAAACTGAAGACCACCAATACACCAACTGAGACAAATTTAATTCTAATCTTGCCAGGGTTGGGCCCATACAAACATTCTTGGAAGGTCTCCAGTTGATTCTAAGGTACAGCCAAGGTTGAGGACCTACTAATAATGGGAAGAGAAGAGTTTTGAGTGTCAGATCTGCTTTCAAATCCCAGCTCTGTTTCCTGGTGTCTCCTCACCTATTATATGGGTATATACCCTTTACATTTAGGATATTATAGTGCAGGTAATCTTTCGAAGGCCTCTGGAACTTTTCAGGTACTCAATAAATTGCAGTTATTCTTTCTACTATTATCTGCTGATCTATTCAAAGTTAGAATCATAGATCTTATTTTGCTTTGTTTTCCAGTAATCTGAATATATATTTTCCAACATTCTTGGCTTCAGCAGGACATTGGAGTAGTAGCTAACATTTTAAAAGAACAGTCTATATTAATCAAGGCTTGTAATTAATATCAGCCAACCATCCTGACGAGAATAGTGAACATCATTGTGCTTAGTAAAATGCAAATACCTCCATTCTGAGCACTTAGAGAAGCCTAAGTGTTTCTTCTCCAGTTTATTTGTGGAATTGGCCTTTCTTGAAGAGGCCAGCTAATCATGGCAAAGCTTACCTTGTTCTCTGCCATCAACTATTGGAAGGGTTTTTGACGCTCATGAAGCTGGCAGATTGTCCATTCTCTGTGTCCACAAAGGACTCAGCGATGAGACATGGCCCTGTGTCGGACAGGAAAGTTTCCAGTTGCACATAAAGAAGACTTCTTGATCACTGAGTAAAAAATATGCTGGAATAGATCATGGAATGTTGAGGCCTGGCACTCGCCAACAATGAAATGCACCCTTGTTCTGGCTGGATTGGCCTCCACCTGCCTGACCTATTTTGCTTGGTCTCTTCTCACTCTGTGATTTAAGAATTCTTGGAGTCCTTGATTCTTGTGTCCAAAAGGACTTCATAAACCCAATCTGGGTTGAACTAAGGCTGAAACTCCAAGTTCCCCCCTAGGCCTTTTAAAGCTTAGTGGTCTACGGAGAGAGAACATTTTCTTGCCAAATCACTGCTCTCAAAACAAACTCTGGAACGGAAGCTTCATTACCTTGTGACTGTCAGTCCACCTCCAGCCGCGATGCTCTGCTTGGCTGCTCACTGTGCTTTCCCTTCCTCCCCTGTTGAGTTTGTGTGTGTTTTATTTCACTCCCAGGAGGGGCCATACTTCATTGGTGTTCAAGTGATCACTCCAGAGAGTTTGTATGTTCTGCCATTTTCCAGAAATCAATCTTTGATTCCTACACTCAGAGTTTTGGAGCTGGATGTTTGTGGTCTTGGTATTCACTGGAACATATGGAGGGAGAGCAAAACCCAAGCTTCAGCAAGGCTATGTGTCTTGTCCAGGATCATGCTAGTCTGTGCCATAGCTGGGAGTGGAATTCCCTTCCAGTGTTCCCCCTGTGCCTTTAAGATTTTTCATTTTATTATTTTATTTAAAGATTTTTAAAGTCTGTTATAATAGATTACTTTAAATATAGCGATACAATAATGTATGAACTTCCATTATCCAAATTCAACAACTATCAACAAATTTCCAGTCTTGTTACACTAACCCTTGCCCTCTTCCCTGTCTCTCTCATTTTTAACTTGAAACAAATTCTAGACATATATTACTTCGTAACTATTCATTATGTATTTGTAAAACTAAAATACTCTTTTTAAAAAAATATGACCACCATAGTCTTTTCATATTTAGAAAGTTCACCATGTTTCTGTAATGTCAAATATGCATTCAGTTTTCAAAATTTTAAGGTTGGCGTAAATGTTATATTTTTTCTCAATTTTTTTGATAGAACTATGTATTTTAAAGAATAACAAATGCAAGACATAGTGTGTCTGTAGTTGAAAATCTGGTTTAATGCTTTCAGAATAAAAGTCTACCAATTGCATAAGAAAGTATAAGAAGGATGTTAAAGATAGTAGATATTTTACTAAATCAGGGAGCAAAATAAACATAGAGTCCTATGCTCAGCAAAGAAGATGAAGGAAATAAAATTTGAACTGTGTCTTGAAAATTACTATGCAAACAAGAAGAATTTAAAGGGAAAATACAGAGAGGGGAGATATACCAAAAACTCAGAAGCAGGAATATACAAGGCCTATTTGCAAGACGGAAGTAGTCCGTTTTGTTGCTGCAGAAGATATTTACCCTTACAGCAAAATACTGAGCAGTAATATTAGATCTCTAGATTGGATCTGATTGTGAAAGTCCTTAAATATCAAGCCCGAGGTTTTCAAATTAACTTTGAATATATTGGGGAACCAATTGAAGGCCATTGAGCTATTATAAAAGCAATTTGGCTTCATGGATAGTGGCAAAATAGGAATGTAACCTTTTGTCATTATTATACAGAATAAATTGGAGAGACTGGAACACCTATCTGTCTCCACAACACCATCAAAAAATATAATTAGGAGAAAAAGTATAATTTAAATGATAGCCACTAACATACTGTAGATATTATGATTTTCCCAGGGACATTCTAACATCATTTGTCAAGAGACATCAAATTAAATTGGGAAAAAAGACTAGCTTATGTCTCGAGAAAAGATATTTGAAGTTGTTTATTGAGCTGGAATTCAATCTCCATAATTTTGTGGTTCCCTCTTTTCGTCCATATAATTCATCTCTGTAATTAAAGCCTAATGAACCAAACAATTTCTCTCTTCATAATCAACTTCATCTGTGTGAACAGCCAACATTAAAATAGAATCTTTCCAGTAAACGGATTCAGTGCTCCTAATAAAAATATCCTTCTCTTTCTCTTGAAATTTTATGTTGACTTCCATTAATTAGATTTATTTCTTTAAGTATGCTAGATTGTCAGTACTGCAGTACTGTTAGGGATTTCTGATAATCTAACAGAACTACAGTACTATAGGGATTTCTGATAACCTCCAAAAGGAGAAGAAAGCTATATTATAATTAAATTAATTAATTGATGCTTCTTGAAAAACCTAAGAATGTGCCACATCCCTGTGATCTATTGAGGGCCTTCAGTGCCTGCTTTGTCACTTAAGAAAGCTGTGGTTCTTGGGAGGAGGATGGAGAAGAAAGAAGATGAAATTTCCATAGTGGAGTCCTCATTTAAAATTCAAATATCTCTTGGAAATGTAAAGTTTTAAGCCATTATCAGCTAATGCCTTCAGCCATGATTAGCTGACATCCAGCTGGGACCACAAAGAAGATTCAGTATAGGCGCCAGTTGGAGTGGAAACTCAAGCAAGAAGAGAATTTGCAAAGCAAGGCAGTGAAGACAGCATTTTCATTCTCTACAGACTTGGGGAGAGCCAGCCACTCAAATCACTGGAAAGCAAACTACTTTCCTCCACTGGCATAAATGCCAGAGACTCCTAAGCCCAAGAGGCTACCATTTCTTCTAGAAAAACTCATATTGTTGAAATAATTGTAAATAATATTTTAAATAGGATGCCATCCTTTCTGTGGGAGCCTCAACAGCAAAAATTTTCAAGTGGTGTCCCATGGCCTCAACATGGCTCACAGTTGTGACCTGTTTGCTGCATGTGATGATTCTTAAAAAGCTCAAACCAGCCTTTAAAAAGATGATATTTCACATGAAAACATGGATTTCCAGCTTCTCTGGGAAAATGGGAAGTGCTGGTGTGCCAGCTTGAATGTATTATTTCCCCCAAAATGCCATTATCTTTGATGCAATCTTAGGTGGGCAGATGTATTAGTGTTGATTAGACTGTAATTCTTTGAGTGTTTCCATAGAGATGTGACCTACCCAGCTGTAGGTGATGACTCTGATTAGACAATTTCCATGGAGTTGTGGCTCTGCCCTCATCATGGGCCTTGATTAGTTTACTGGAGCACTATATAAGCTCAGACGGAAGGAGCTTGCTACAGACAAGAGGGACACTTTGAAGAATGCACAGGAGCTGAGAGAGGAGCTGCAACTTACAGAGTAACATTTTGGAGATGGCCTTTGAAAGCAGACTTTTGCTCCAGAGAAGTTAAGAGAGTACAATACCCCAAGAGCAACTGAGAATGAGATTTTTGAGGAGCTGAAGCCTAGGGAAGAACGTCCTGGGAGAAAGCCATTTTGAAGCCAGAGCTCCAGAGCAGACACCAGCCATGTGCCTTCCCAGCTAACGAAGGTTTTCCAGACACCATCGGCCATTCTTCTGTGAAGGTACCCTATGATTGATGCGTTACCTTGGACACTTTATGGCCTTAAGACTGTAACTGGGTAACCAAATAAAGCCCCTTTTATAAAAGCCAATCCATTTCTGGTGTTTTGCATTCCAGCAGCATTAGCAAACTGGAACAGGCGGCCAAACTGGCCCTACTTTCCTAAATGCTCGTAGGAGTCACTGCCCATTTGGAAGAGGCCCGTGTGCTGCTGTCTGCTTGGCTCCTTGTGCCTCATGGCACCAAGGCTGGGTCACTCGCCATTATCACTGTAACCAAGAAATTAGGATTTAAGGACTGATTATGATTACTGAATCATTATATAGATACTCTTTCTTACTTTCTGGTATATTACAGCAGACGAGGGGAAATACTTAAAACCTGAATTGTAAGCCGGTTGCCTTGATCTCTGATAATGATTATATAGCCTTTCTCTTATGCTCTTGTGCTTGTAAAAACCTTGTGACTAACTTTGACTTGTACCCATTTATCCAGTTTTTTGACTTCAAAGTCTTATGACCACAAAAGAGCCCTAATGTTTATTAATGAAGGGTCTTGTGTC
Source organism: Choloepus didactylus (assembly GCF_015220235.1). Classification (NCBI taxonomy): domain Eukaryota; kingdom Metazoa; phylum Chordata; class Mammalia; order Pilosa; family Megalonychidae; genus Choloepus; species Choloepus didactylus. Next base: position 5,178,264 of record NC_051324.1, read on the forward strand.
AGCCCAGAACTAACCTACCCCAAGTCCAAAGTTATCTTGATAACTGAAGCTGGATCCAACCAAAATGGGCCCACCTGACATGCACAGTAGCTTAGACTTTAAGCTACAAGTCACCTATGCCCCTCATTATAATACTAAAAATCATGTTCATCATCATATTAAGGCCGCCATTTTCTTTCTTATATCTGTGACTAAGCATGTCATCAATCTGTGCATGCTCACTAATTAGATCACTTCTAATTACATCATCTGGGGTCATTGTGCTCATTATTCTAAAACCTGCCCATCTTTTGATACTATAAAACTATCAGAATTTCTGCTGTTCAGAGATATAAACTTTGGACCAATAGGCCATCTACCCTCCTGCATCACACCTAGCAATAAAATCTTTCTATCTTTGACACCCCAGTGTCTCAGGAATTGGTCATTTGAGTGCATTGGGCAAAAGAATCTACCGCCTTGGTCCAGTAACATCATTGCCCTGAACTGCTTTTTTTTTTTTCCTTTCAGGAGAGAAATACTCTCTTATACCCATGTCTCCATAAAAAGTGGGAAAATTAAAGACAGCCAAGAGAAACAGCTGGCTTTTCCTACACCTTGCTGGCCACGTTCAGGTAGGTCCTGTCTGGCCCCTATAAGGCATTTGGGATTGTAACCCCTACCCTCAGGCCTGTGCATCAATCCTCTTCCCCTACCTGGTATCTCTAAGATTTTTCCTTCCCTTTTTATCCTTTTCATTTTGCTGTTTCCTCCCGAACTCTTTGAATACTACATGAAAATCTAGAATTAGCTCAGCTGTGTCCTTAACTCCTTTCTCTGTGTTTTTCAGCCCCCAAATCCTTTGTTTGATTTGTTTCTCCTGACTTTTCACCTTTTACCAGCTCTCTGCTAGGAAATTTAACTACCAGTTTACAATTTGTCCGCAGTCTGGACAATCTGCAAGTTTATTGGGTTCTCAAAGGGCATCTTACATGTATCAATTACTGGGGCAAGAAATTGCATTTATCTTTATATTCCCAATGCCTAACAGTGTGAGAAATAATAAACATTTGCTTAATGAACATTCCTCTCTACTGAAACTACTTTAGTCAGGAGTCAGAAAACTTTCCCTGGAAGCAGCCAGATGGTAAATATTTCAGGCTAGGAAGGTGATACGGTCTCCGTGTGGCAACTAAACTCTGCCAGCGGCACTGAAATAGCCACAGATGATGCATAAACAAACAGATACGGCTGTGTTCCAATAAAACTTTATTTACAAAAGTAGGTAGTGGTGGGCGGCATCTGGCTGCGGGCCCATAATTTGCCCACCACCACCTTAGCTGAAGTAAACGTTAAACCACTGGAAGGTAATTAGCAGAAACAACCCTTTACTCAGTCTCTCTACTGTGTAGACAGCAAGAACTGAAAACGGAAGGACCAGACAAGCAGCTAATATAACCCACTCATTCCATTAACATTTATTGAGTCCCTATATATTCCAGACCCTGTGACAGGTCTTGGAAATATAATAGCAAGCAGGACACAAAAGCGTTCACAACCTCCTGCGAGACACAGGCGAAAGCACAGGAAGTGATGCAAGAGGTTACAGGAAGTGAAACGCTAAGTACAGGATGTGAACTCTGAGGTTACAGGAAGTGATACACGAAGTTACAGGAAATGATAAGGCAGCAGAAGACACAGTGTCATGGGAGGGATCCCGGGACAGAATGTCCAGGAGGGTCACCCAAGGCTTCCCGGAAGAAATGAAATCCGAGCTGGAGACTGAAAGATGAGGAGGAGCTCGAGGAGGCAGGTGGGGGCGAGAGAGTGAAGTGACAGCATGGGGAGAAGCATCAGCCAAAGGACCCATCCATGCAAAGCCCAAAGGCATGACAGGGAGACTGGTTCAAGAGAACGCAAGTGCTGAGGGTGGTGCTGGAGAAATAGCAGGCCCTTTGCTGCATTTAGCACACCTGCAGTCATTGAAATTCCATCTTCTCTTGTCAGCCGGAAATCAGAAACTGTGTCTATGTGGTCCACTGTGGTGCCAGCACCAGACACATTGGTGGGCACTTGGTCTGTTGCCTGATTTTTGAAGATGAGGCTTAATCATGTAGGGCCTTGTAGAAAAGTTTGGAATGAGCAAAACTGGTTTCTGCATGTCTCCATTGAAAACCTTTCACTGTAGACAAGTGAGAGCAGTGCAAAATAATTCTTGTCCAAAGACGTGCAAATAAATTCTGTGCAATAGAGATTCAGTTGACCTCCTCTCCCTCTTATAGGAAAACCCAATTTTATTTTTATTTGTAAAATCATTTCATCATTCCTTTACTCCCCATATATCTGTGCTTCTCCCACCTCTTTGGACTGTTGTAACACCGGCCAGGTCCACTCGTCAATAATGAGGTACATAATATCTTGAACATATGTTCATTTTATTTATGCTTAAAAGCCATGATTTTCCTTCTTTTGAAAAATTATCCTTTACTGGTCTTGAAAGATAGGCTAAGAATTTGAACTTCCCATCTTGACCACTTTGGTTGCAAATGGGTTAGAATGGGAGCAGTAGGAGTAGAAAGAGAAAATTCCAGTGGTAAAGCCCAACAGGGTTAAGAAACTGATAAGATTTGGAGAAGACTGTGGATATATTGTGACTCTAGCTTTGACAAAGGCAGGTAGAATGGTTTTGGAGAGGAAGGCATGTGCTTCAGAAACACTGTGAAAGTAGAAGTGTACTTGCAAGAGGCCTGGGAACATCTCAGCTGGTAGAGGAGCCCATTCTTCGTTTCATGACGCCTGCCATATTTGCTTTCTTTACTGCAATTCTCTACCAAAGGAAATGAGTCTCCTTTTCTTCTCCTGGTTCTTTTCCAAAAAAAATAAAAGGGGGATCGGGGGAGCAAAGTAAAACTGATTTGACTGATTAGTAGATAAATTTCCATACATATGTTAATATCAAGCATGCACAAATACATGTAACAACTCTGCAGATTAGCAATTTGGCTGTGTAGAAAAATTAGATTAAGAAAAGAAAATATGTGATACAAAGAGGAGCAATTTGGCCACATGCATTGCTAGCATGGAAAAGTTCCACCTCCCTGTGCTAAGAGTGACTATAATTGTTCCCAAATATTTATGGAGCCCAGACTAAGTGCCAGTCACTGTTCTAGGCAGTTGGGACTCATCATAAGAAAAAGAAATGAGAAAAAGATTCCCTGCTTTATGGAGCTTGTATTTTAGTGGGGTTGGATAGAAAATAATTTGCCATAATATATTAGCAAATTATGCTGTATGTGAGAAGGTGATAACTGGTATGGAAAAAAGAAAACATGGAGTAGAGTAAAGAGATTAGAAATAGCTGGGGTGGTGACAAGATGTGATAATAAATAGAATGTCAGGATACGCCTCTTTGGGACAGTGACAGTGACAATTGAAAAAGACTTGAAGAGATAAAATTGTTGTTATTAACCTCAATTCATTACATCTGTGCTAATAACTAGTACTATCATACCCCATACATTAAATCTTGGAAGCACAATTATATTTATGATTAAATTCATAAATATAAGTAACTGTAGAGGACACATTTTAATTTTTATTCGGTGACATGCCTCTACAGTTGGTGACTCTTCTTTGTTTTCTCCCCATGCCTCTACATTCCAAGCTTTTTCTTGCTTAGGGCGATTGAGGAAGAAAGTTTTATGAGTTAGGTTTCTTAATATTTGGGGTGTCTTCCTGGGGCCTCTGCCTCAATCTGCTTCATGTGCCTTTTGGGAACTCAGGGATAACATGAGAGGCCACGCCTCTAACGTGTGCACTCTGCCAATACTGAGTCCAATGCTGTGTAGAATCTTTGCAAGTTTTATAAAAGGCAAGTGTGGTGCATCAGTTGCAAACATGGCAATGATCCTTCATGCCTCCCTGCATCCATGTCTTGTGTAATGTGACTTCACAGCTCCTCCCATGAAGAGGTGGAATCTATTTCCTTGCCCTTGAATTTGGCCTGGAATTGTGATTTGCTTTGGTCACTGGGATGTGGCAGAGGTGATGTTGTGCCAGGTCTGAGTGAAGCCCTAAGGGCCTTGGTGTACACCCACTCACATGGACATAAGCCAGGCCTAGCCTGCTGGGTGACGGGAGACACGTGGCCCAGTCAATCCATTGGCCCCAGAACAGCCAGCCAACCACAGAGATGTGAGCGAGGCCAGCCCAAACCTGCCCCTGTGTGACTCGGAGGACCGTGCCCATCTGAGAGTAGTCAAACCTGGTCCCAAATAGCAAATCCACCCAGCTGAATGTCAGACTAGCAAGCAATAATAAATGCTTACTGTTTTCAGTCACTGGGCTTGGGGGATGGTTTGTTATGCAGTGATAGCTAACTGCTATAGTAAGGAAAAGGGATTCCTCATAATTTATAACTTCTTCTCTCCAGAAACTCTCCTTTGCAGCCCCTCTTCCTGGCCAAGCTTCCAAAAGCCTTTTTCATTCCATTATTAATTTTTTTAAAAAGAACTGTAGTCATATTACATGTGGAGTTATAGATCACCGCTGAGAACTGCAAACGGAATCTCATTACATAGGAAAAGACTTTTTTAAAAAGTGAGAAGCATATTATCCAGTAGCTAATTGTGTGTGCATGGTTGGTTGACTAAACACGCCCTGGAGAAATTTTTAAGCATTCCATCACAGCTTGCCCATGACAGGAAACAGGCATGGTGCGTGCAGCCGACATGAAAGAAGAGATCTCAGGGTGGTCGCTTTCCTGTTTGCAGAGAAGACACAGAAAGCTGCCCATCTTTTTAAAAGGGACACAGAGAGCTCTTAGGGCATATTTGCTGCATCCACCCAGATGAGCAAGACGTGCCCTTGTGCAAGTAATGCAAATAGGGGGTTTGACGTCAGAAGGAGTAAATAGCGGTCAACAGAATTGAGACGTTCTGTGCTGAACAGCAATTTCTCATTAAGCTCCAGTAGTGATTGCCTGGCATGCCACTAAACCTCAGCCCAGCCCTGTCACGGTGGTCGGCACACGGTGAGGAGAAGAGATAGGCAGTTGTTTAGGCCCTTTAGCCCAGGTAGAAGAGTTAATCTGTTTCTGCAACACTAATTATATTTGCAATATAATGTTTTCAAAGCATTTTCTGATTTATGACACTTGATCCTTATTCCACTTTGTAAGAGAAGTAACAGGCCTAGAGAAGTTACCTAACCCCAAATCAGTAAGCCGTTTAGTGGCTGAGGGGCTCCCACCTGATGCTTAGGTTTTATTCATTTAACAGGTATTTCTTGAGCATTTTCTATGTGCCATTTATGAAGTGGGACAATCTCTCCACATGATTTTACATTTGTTTCTGGAATGCTCGTCAGTTATTAACTGAAGAAATACTTCGTATAATATATACATGATTTTATATACATATATAATATATTTGTGAAATCTGAGTTACTAATTTTTGAACACTATTTTAATGTTGTACACTTCATCTGGTACCAGCCCCAAAAAGTGACCATAAATATTGCAAGAAACAATTTAAAACATTAAATTAAAGACATTAATGTTGCCTTTAGCTAGGTAGACTAAATCTAGAGAGGAAAATGCAGTATTTTCCCCTGGCAGACCATGTTAGATATCCATGGAAAATGACAGGTACTGCAGAAATGATTAGGAAACTTGTACAAATCCTTTATGATAAGGGGCAGAGCATTGATTAAAATAAAAGCTCAATTAGAAATGTTCAATGAAAGAAATGTTTCAGGGTTATGTGAGGATGGGAAGCAATGGAAAGCATTTGCATTTGCTAGTGAAGTAAGCTTTTAAGACATAGTGATAAAACACATATGTACAATTTTATAGAAATCTATTTCCAATAGATTAGCCTACACTTCAATTGAATCTCTTTTTTTTTCCCCCTACTTCTTCTAATCATCTGATTGGAAACAAAGGGACTCTTCAGAAAACAATTGATGTCAGGGCAAAACTGACTCAGGAGGGGAAAGACAGGAGTTAAGCTAAAGCAGGGTGGGGAAAAGAAGTTATATCAGGTGACCCAGGCAGCAAGTCCAGAGAAATTAGCAAAGGCCATGCAAGTGTGGTGTGTGTGTGCATGTGGTTGTGAGCGTATGGAGTGAGGGCTTCAGCTTTTACCCTAAGTGAGATGAGATAATGCTAAGTCCTGCAACTCCGCCAGCAAGAGTGCAGGGTCGAGAGGATAAACTGAGGCTGAGGGGCAGGGGCTGCAGCACTTCAGAGCCTGTGAAAGGGCCTAACAGCAGTCCCCAGGCTCATGGGCTCTGCAGCTGGTGATCCCTGACTTCCCTGGACTTTTCCCCTCCTCTCCTCTCCCTGCTCAGGGGCTCTCCAGGCTTTGCTGCTAAACTCGCAAGCACAGGTAAATGTCTCTCCTTGGATCTTGCAGGCTCTGAGTCCACCATCAGGGCTTTCCCTCATCTGATGATGTCCCCTGCCTCCTACTGCAGGCACAAGCCCCTCATGGCTCACCCTGCAGGAGAAGGGTGGCCCCCAGCTCCCTATGCAGACTCCACTGTGGCTCTCCATTCTGAGACCCAGGCTAGAGCCCTGGCCTGGGAGGAAGGTCACTGAGGGGAGGGACCCATGATGTGGTGATCCAAGTGCAGGCGGGCAATTTGGAGTCATAAGGAGTTTGGGTGACAAGCACTGGGCCAAAGCAACAGTCACGACAATCAGTTGCCCCCGGTACCATCATACAGCTGTGCATCCATCACAATTAAATTTTTTTTCAATGTTTAGGACATTTTCATTACTCCAGAAAAGCAATAAAGACAGAAAAGGAAACTCGAATCCTCCCATACCCCTAACCACTCCCCTTCCAATTATTGACTCACAGTATTTGTATAGTACATTTGTTACTGTTGATGAAAAAATGTTAAAATACTACTGACCGTAGTACATAGTTTACAATAGGTATATTTTTTCCCTATATACCCCTCTATTATTAACTTCTTGTTTTAGTGTCATGCATTTGTTCTAGTTCATGAAAGAGATTTCTGATATTTGTACAGTTAATCACAGACATTGTCCACCACAAGATTCACTATTTTGGTATGTGAACAATCTCAGTAAAATTGAATTTAAAAAAAAAAAAAGGCTGGAGAGGGAGCCAAAGGTTTTGTAATTCTAGAAGCACCCTTCCCCACCCCCACACACCATATTCCTTTTGTCCTCAGGCAAAACTGGTTTCAGATTCTTATACTAAGAATTTTTTCTCAAAGCATTGTCTTTGTGTCAGGATGAGCTGAGGTGTTTGTTACATATGCAGACTTTTAAAAATAAATTGTGGTAGTATGTGTATGTGTGTGTATATTTATATTACACATAGATGCAGATCACAAAATTTCTCATTTTAACCATTTTTAAGTGCACGATTCAGTGGCATTAATTACATTCACGAAGCTGTGCTACTGTCCTCACCATCCATCACCAAGACTTTTCCATCACCCCAAACAGAAGCTCTGTACCCAATAAGCAATAACTTCCCATCCTTCTTCGCACAGCCCCTAATAACCTCTCATCTACTTTCTTTCTCTATGAATTTGCCTACTCTAGATATTTGATATGAGGGGACTCATGCAATATTTGTGCCTTTGTATCTGGCTCATTTCACTTCACACGACATCTTCAAGGTTGATCCTCTTTGTGGAGACAGGACCCTGACTCTAGGAGAGGGGAAGAGAACCCAAGGTCAGCATTTGGGATTTGATCAGAAAACTGAGTTGAAGATTCTTCTCCAAATTGGTCCCAACCCTCTGGCTGATGGGATGTCCCAGATGTCGCCTATTTGTGATTTCATACAGAATGTTGCCCACACTGAGTTCTGGTGGATAGTTCTAAGTGTTTCAGTAAAAAAGGGAGGAGTTTTGTGTGGGGAAAAAAGTAAAAGGAAGGGATGACTGCAGGGAGAAAAATGAAGCATGGAGGGGAGAAGACCAGAGCTGAGAAAGGGGTATTGCAATTTTAAATTGGGGGCCAAGGAAGCCACCCCCCCCCACCCAGAGAAGATGCCATTTGAGCAATGACCTAATGAAGGGGAAGGCACCAGTCACGTATAGGGTTGCCAGCTAAAAATATGGGATTCCCAGTTAAATTTGAATGTCAGATAAATATCAGATATTTGTTTAGTGTGCATGCTACCTTCTTATACTAAAAATCATCTGTTTTGCATCTGAGATTTAAATTTAACTGAGAATCCTGCATTTTTATTTGCTAAATCTGACAACCCTAGCCATGCCATTACCTGGAGATGAGAATTTTAGGCAGAGGAAACAACAGTAATTGCCTTGGGTAGGGGATTGCTTGGTGTGTTGGAGGAAAACAGAACTATGCCTGGAGAGGAATTAGTGAGAAGGAAAGTGGGAAGGGAGAAGATGAGATAAGGGTAGGGTTGCCAGAGAAAATACAGGGATGCTTATACTGAAAAATTATCCATTGTTTAGCTGAAATTCAAATTTAAGCATTCATCCTATATTTTTATTTGCTAGATCTGGCAACCCTAGATGGGGAGTAGATCCTGTGGGGTCTGGTAGCCACTATAAGACTTGGGTTTTACTGTTTCTGAGACTGTCAGTGTCTTAGTTTTCCATAGCTGCTGTGACCAATATTGCACACTGGGTTGGCTTAAATGACAAGGATTTATTGCCTCACAGTTTTGAGACTAGAAGAGAGCCCAAATCCAGATATTGGCAAGGCTGGCTTTCTTCCTGAAGACTGTAACGTTCTGGTGCTAGCTCTTTGCAGTCCTTGGGGTTCCTTGGCTTTTATCTCTGCTTTCTGTCACCTAATGGTGTCCCCTCCTTTCTTACTACTGTGACTTCCAGGTTCCCTTTATAGGGCCACCAGTAATCTGAACTAAGACCCACCTTCATTCAGTTGGGCCACACCTAACTAAATAAATAGCTTGTTCAAGAGGTCCTGTTTACAATGGGCTCACATTCACAGGAATAAGGATAATCACCAAGAGCATGTCTATTTGGGGTACATAATTCAATGTACATAATTCAGTCTACTACAGTGAGCAATGGGGGCATTTTGATAGCAATAAGATCTTTCAAAGTAAATTCTAAAGCATTTTCTTTTCTCCAAAGGCACAGATAGGCAATATTTGCTTCATGTCTTTTTTTTCCCTGAATAGTCACCACCATCACCACTATCTATATAAGGACATCTCCATTTCTTCCACAAAGCAGGAGGAAGAGTCAAAGAAAAAGAAAAAAGAAAGAGAGAGATAAAAAAAACATGACAGATAGAAAGCAACAAAGGGAAAGGTAGTATTAAACTAAAGTAGAATAAAGAGTCAGACAACATCACCAATGCCAAGAGTCCCATACCTCTCTCATATGTCCCCCTCTTATAGGCTTTAACTTTGGTATATTGCCTTTGTTACATTAAAGGAAGCATAATACAATGTTTCTGTTAACTGTAGTCTCTAGTTTGCATTGATTGTATTTTTCCCCAGTACCACCCCATTTTTAACACCTTGCAATGTTGACATTCATTTGTTCTCCCTCATGCAAAAACGTATTTGTATATTTTATCAAAGTTATTGAGCACCCTAGGTTTCACTGAGTTATACAGTCCCTGTCTTTATATTTCCTCTTTCGTTCTGGTGTCCCATATGGTCCTAACCTTCCTCTTTCGACCAAGCTCACAGTCATCTTTGTTCAGTGTACTTACATTGCTGTGCTACCATCTCCCAAAACTTTGCTGAACCTCTCACTCCTATCTTTTCCTGTCTGTCTGCAGTGCTTCCTTTAGCGTTTCCTGTAGACCAGGTATCTTGTTCACAAACTCTGTCATTGTCTGTTTGCCAGAGAATATTTGAAGCTCCCCCTCATATTTGAAGGACAGTTTTGCTGAATATATGATTCTCAGTTGCTGGTTTTTCTCTTCAGTATCTTAAATATATCACCCCATTTCCTTCTTGCCTCCATGGTTTCTGCTGAGAAATCCACACATAGTCTTATTGAGCTTCCTTTGTATGTGATGGATTGCTTTTCTCTTGCTGCTTTCAGGATTCTCTCTTTGTCTTTGGTGTTTGATAATCTGATTATGAAGTGTCTTGGCATAGGCTTCTTGGATCTGTAACTTTATGACTTTCATAAAAGTGGGAAATTTTCAGTGATTATTTCCTCTATTATTGCTTCTGCCCCCTTTCCCTTCTCTTTTCCTTCTGGAATACCCAGACACGTACATTCATGCATTTCATGTTGTCATTCAGTTCCCTGAGATGTTGCTCATATTTTTCCATTCTTTTCCCTATCTGTTCTTTTGTGTGTAGGATTTCAGGTGTCTTGTTCTCCAGTTCCTGAGTGTTTTCTTCTGCCTCTTGAGATCTGCTGTTGTATGTCTCCATTGTGTCTTTCATCTCTTGTGTTGTGTCTTTCATCTCCATAGATACTGACAGTTGTTTTTTCAAACTTTTGATTTCCACCTTATGGACGCCCAGTGTTTTCTTTATAGACTTCATCTCTTTTGCCATATTTTCCCTAAACTTTTTGAGTTGATTTAGCATTAGTTGTTTCAATTCCTGTATCTCAGTTGAAGTGTAAGTTTGTTCCTTTGACTAGGCCATAACTTTGTTTTTCTTAGCATAGGTTGTAGTTTTCTGTTGTCTGTGCATCTGGTTTCCTTGGTTACTCCAGTCAGATTTTCCCATACCAGAACAGGTTCAGGTCCCAGAAGGAGGCAATGTTAAACATCAGGTCTCCCTGAGAGTGTGTCTTAGAAGACTGATACACCCTTGGAGGCCTCAAACCACTGTGCTTTTCCTAACCTGCCCAGCAGTTGGCACCTGTCAGCCTGTAGCTCCTGACTGGTGTAAGGAGGTGTGGTCCCCTTAGTCCTTAGTTTCTGTTTTGGCTGTTTTCCCCCAGGCTCTGGGGTCTGGTTCTGAATGGAAGGTGGGTAATAGAGCTGGGGACCACCTCCTTCCTCTTAGGGAAAATACACCCCCTAGGGAGTTTTCATCTGCATTTAAATAGGTTTTTGTCTGACTCTGCTGTCTCCACCCTTGTGTGGGTCAGAGTGCTGTGAACTGAAAATGGCTGAGGCTTTCTCCACTGAGCCACTCAGGTTGAGAAAAAGAGACAGAAAGCCCCCTTTCAGGGCCAGTCCATGGCCCCCAGTTTCCCCCTTCAGCCAGAGATAGCACCTGGTCCTCTGGGCTCCCCCTCCTGGGACAGAGAAGTCCCCTGGCTCTTCAAGGTCAGTCATCACTAAAACCCTCTGTCTGCTTGTTGGGGATTTGTAGCTTGTATTGAGCAGTCCATGTTTGGCAATTAAAACTCCAGTTGGAGCTGAACTAAGGTATATTCACTTGTTCAGAGAGTGCTGCTCTCTAGCACAGCAAGGCTTTGCAGTTTGGGCTGCCATGGAGGGAGGGGGCTCCTGGCTTGGGTCTGCAGTTTCTACTCACAGATTCCACACTATAATCTAAGGCATTCCTCCCAATTCAGGTTGGTGCACAATGTGTGGACACTCACGGTTGTCCCCCAGCAGTTATTCCAGATCATTTACTAGTTGTTTCTGGTTGCTTATTAGTTGCTCCAGGGTGCGTAACTAACTTCCACTCCTCTCCATGCCACCATCTTCTTCCGTCTCCTGTTTCATGTCTTGTAATTTAGCAAAGGTTACGTTCTCTTTTAACTTTCAGGTACACCTGTGTTTCTTGCCTAAGTCCCAGTTGACCAGGCTATAACTAGAATTTGGAATCATACAAAGATTCACACTGTACCCATTTTCCAACCTGAGCACTGGCATGCACGTAAACACTTTAAACCTTATTCTGATGTTTCAATACCTCCTGTGTCACAGTTGGAGTACCTGTATCCATATCATTTGAAGAGAAAGAAGGACTGTTTAATTAAGCTTTTCTAATTGGAAACTTTTTGTAAATCAAAATCTGATTTTCCTGGTTAATTTTGCTTATAAAACATTGTAAATTAAAACCTAATGGAAAAGAACGAGAAATTAAAGCTTTGAAAAATTCCCAAACCACACAATGGAAAACTGTTAGATACTGTACTATTTGTTCAGAAAGGTTACTGCTAGGAAAATCTCATAACCTGTTTAATTCCCTGCAGCTGGGAAAAGCAGTTTAAGGTAGATGGAAGAGGCTTAGAAGTCTTTTATAAAGAGAAGGGGGAGAGAATCATATTTTGTTGAGAAGCATAACCATTCATGGCTTAAATAAGATGGAAAGCATTATGTTAAAATATTGATTAGGATTTGGTTCCTGCTCTGAATTCTATAACTATGTAGATTTTACTTCCATCACAGGCTCTAAAGAACAATAGGGCAATGGAAAAGTGAAAAACATCACATGTGGTAACAGAAATGGTTAAGTGGGAACAAAATGGATCAATTTATTACTTGGCCTTTCCTAGCATGTAAGTTCAGACACAGATACATATCATTATTAGGTTGACCAGATTTCTAAAGCAGAAGTCCATTCCTGACTAGAGTTTGGACATTTAGGTAACACGGTTATAATTAAGACTTATAGCAAGAAATGTGTGCTAAGAAGTTTGTCAATTATTAAAAAAGATACAGCAATTTATGAATATTTTATGTAAAAGAAATACTCTTTGACTTAAATAGTTCACTTTGAGATGATTCTGAAAAGTCTGCAGTGAACTTCTGTGGTCTGGATATGCCCAGAATTCGCTCCCCACTCTTTCCCAGCAAGCGTCCTTTCTCTTCCTTCAGGGAACCCCACCTCCAGCTTCCGGGGAAGAAGGTGGTCACACCAGTGTGTCTTCAGGTGTCCAGGTGTATGGTCTAGGCAGGTAACAAGCTCTGGCACAAAGAGGGGTCCAGAAATGGACAAGGAATCTCAGATCCTTCTCTTGGGACTTTTAAGGGTAGGAGATGTATATATTCTCTCTGCGGTTGCTTACTCAGGATGTGCAAGGCTGAGCTCCCTGTTCCATGTGTCTTGCCATGCAGAGAATAATTTTTATGGAAGAGGAAAGAAATTATTCCAATGCATAGATGATGAGATGGGAGAGAGGGACTGGCAAAGAGATTCCTGGAGAGTGAGAAGGAAAATGAAAGCAAATACCATGGTCTCTTAATCTTGGATGTGTTCAGTCCTAAACCACTCCATCCCTGGCCTTCCCTGTTTTCCTGCCCCACTAAGTTTCCTTTTGAGTTTTGTTAGTCTGAGTCAGGTTTTTGTTTTTGAAACCAAACACCTTGAATAAAGAGGAGTTAATTCCCTTGTAGTACAGATGACTCAAAGTTTATCTAAGAAATAAATTTTATATATATATATATATATATATATATATATATATATATATATGTACACACACACACACATAGATATATATGGCTATAAAGGACAGATTTTCATTTCCTCTAAAAATTATCAGAAAAGGTGTTATGATATTTCTGAAACCTTCCACATTCTCTAACATTGTGGTCACTTTCTCAGTCACTTTAATTTGAACAACAGCATAGCATAAGCCCCAAAAACCCTCAATTAATGCTAATTTTGAATCTTTATAATGGGCACCTGACGTAATTATAAAAAAAAAATGGAAGTAAAGACATTTAAACAGATCTAGTAATTATTTCTTGGGGTATTAGATTTTTCAGCCAAACTATTTAAATATTACTTTTAGAAAGTCAAACAGTAAATGAATATGTTGTGGGGAAAAAATTGCTATGAAAATGGGAACTTTGTGGCCTGGGACAAAAATTTCAGTATCATCATTATGTACAGCTTCAAAGAGAACTTTATGTCACAAAGGAAGTGGAGATGATGTTTCCTGGGAAACCATGTTTGATGACTCAAGAGATGTGGTTCAATGATGAGGAAGAAGTTGGTGTTGAAGCTGATGGGAAAAATTTGAATAACATTGCCTCATTAAATGTAAATGTGAAAAAACAATATTTCTACCTTGAAGTATTGTTTTATATGGTATGTACTCTTAAATATGCACATGAATCTAATTAATTAGGCATAGAAATTTTATTTTTAAAAATCTGTATCACTAGAATTTTAATTGATCAAAAATTTTTTTTTTGATCTTCTCAATGGGAAAATGGAGAATTCCTTATATTTGGGGGTTATACACTGTGTGTGTCATATGTATTAGAGATGTTTTTAGGGGGAAAAAAAGAAAAAGAAAATTAAGGGGAGCAGAAGCACAGTGGTTTTGGTGGGGATCAGTGGGCAGGTTGACCACATAACCCAAAGATTCTGACTGTGAACTCCATGATTATTCAGGGTGAGATTTCTCTGGTTTCATGTAAAGTAAATTTAAAGGTAACCACTGGGTGGCAGGGCCAAGAAAAATATTATAAAGCACTCTGCATATATTTAAGTGAAATTGTGCCAAAATTCCATCCCCACCCGCACCCCCAAGTCTCCATTTGCCCACAGAGAGAACCCAGTGCCAGGGGCTCACTCCAGGGAATTAAGCAAGGTCTGTGACTCCTGTGTATAGTAAATGATGGAAAAGAGAAGTCATCTTCTGAGCAGGAGGTGAAGTTCCTGGTCAGAGGCTGGGAATCCTGTTCTGCCACAGGCAAGCAGTGTCTGTGGCTCTAGCTGACTGTTCATCTGACTGTTTTTTCAGCTGACTCCTACTTTCCCAGCTGGGTATCACTGCCGCCACCATCACCGTCACTGATGCTTTTATCCTGCATCATCAACAATCAACACAAAAATCTACAAGGGTTAAGTGTTTAGCCTGTGCTGGGCGTCGTACTCACCACTCCAGGTGCTTCATTTCACTTCCTGAACAGTATTTCATAGAAGGCACTGCGTTAATTTTTAGGGTCACAAAAATGCACAAAAACAATATTCCTGCCATAGGAGTGAATTATAGAAGGGAAACCATAGCACACTGATATAAAGTGAGCTAACGCTGAAGATGGAACTAAATGAGGGTAGATAGAATGCATAGTACAAACAATAAAGGTGATTATTTGGGGCTCAATAAACCCATTTTTCTTAGGCACAATGTCCCATGTAGTTTACCTGAATCATCTGAGAATTTAGGAAATGGGTACTAAAAGACACCAAAAGTATCCAAATAATTTAATGGTAGACGTATTAAAAAATGCTCCACTTTGTATATGGTCAGTTCCCATTATTCATTCTCCAAGGAGAAAATTAAAGTTTCAAATTTAATCTCACAGAAATAAATTTAAGTTTTTGTCCTCTGAAATTTCACATTCTGCTCTTTCTAAGGCTGGTGTCTTTTTTCAATGTCTGGATTAAGTCAGGATTCCTTTTCTAGCAGTTTAGCGCTGGCCATCTTCCACCAAAATGAGTGCAAATTTAAGCAAATACAAACCAAATTAATCTAAACCAAAGACTCTCTTGTGTCCTATATTTTTGTAGTGATTGAGGGTCAAGAGGACTTGGAAAATATCACAGAATCTGGCCCACCCATAAAATGTTGAGAAGTAAACAAGAATCCCCCTTTCCCACTAGCAATTTTGCACAACAAAATTATGTTTGTGGAACTCAGTACCTGGTTCCAGCAGAGATTTATTGGCATATTGGAAAAGGCAAATAGATGGAGAAAAGGTGAGAGAAAAGAGAAGAATCTTTGAGACTCAGCCTTGTCAGATGCCAGTCAGGCTCTTGTTCTGGTTTGTCCGAAATCCAAAGCCCAGGGACTTAACATCATTTCTGAGAAATCTCCCAGCAAGTGATTCTGTCACCATCCAAACTATATTTTTGAGGGGCTGATATTAAAGACTATTATGGGCTGAATTGGGTTCCCAAAAAGACAGGTTGAAATCCTAGCCCTCGTCCCTGTGAACATGACCTTACTGGAAATAGGGTTGTTGCAGATGAAGCTAGTTGATGTCCGGTCATCCAGTAGTAGGGTGAGCCCTTAACTCAATATGATGGTGGCCTTAGAAGAAGAGGACACTTGGACACAGACATGGAGACAGACGCAGGGGAGACGGCCACCTGAAGCTGGAGAGGGGGACTGGAGAGATGGTCCCAAAAGCCGAGGGACCAAGGACTGGCGGTAGCAGTCGGCAGCCAGCAGGGAGGCGTGGAACTTTCTTCCCCAGAGGATTCAGAGAGAATGTGGCCTTGCTGACACCTTGATTTCACACTTCTAGACTCCTAGCCTCCCAGCTGTGAGACAGTACATTCCTGTTGTTCCAAGCCTCGGTTTGTGGTGCTCTGTTATGGCAGCCCAAACAAACCCAGACAGAGACACTTACGCCTTCCTAAATTTGCAGTCATGCCAATGTGAGTCACTGTGTGTTACTTGAAGTGGTCTCCTTGCCCTTTGGTCCATCATGCCAAAGACAGACCTTGTCATTCCCATTTCCTTTGAATGATTATGCCCAGCCCCTCAGTACTGAACTGAATTTAGACTCGTGCTTGTGACAAATCTTCCACTCCTGTCTGTGAAAGGGATTTCCCCCAATTTGCTGTGGGAAAGAGTTCACAGTTGCTTCTTGTACTATTCTGACTTCTTCTCCTTTCTTACTCCAGCCCTAGCAAGGGTCCAAAGCATGGTTCTTTGCCTTAGGAATTTTTAAGCCTGTGAAAACTACCCCCTAGGAGCAGTTTTCCCCTCAGCCTTAGATTTGTTTCAGCAGGACAATCAGTCTCAATAGATTTTTTTAAATGCAATTTTATTGAGATGTATTCATACACCATATAATCCATGCAAACTATACAATCAGTGGCTCACCGTATCATCATATAGTTGTGTATTCATTGCCACAGTCAATTTTAGAACATTTTCATTACTACAAAATGAAGAAAAAAATAAAAGTAAAAAAGAACACTCAAAACACCCAATACCCCTTATCCCCCTCTATTATTTATATATATATTTTTTGTCTTTATTTTATTACTCATCTGCCCATGCACTGGAAAAGGGGAGTGTCAGTCACAAGGTTTTCACAATCACACGGTCACACGATAAAAGCTATTTAGTTATACAATCATCATCGAGAATCAAGTCTAGTGGATTACAGTTCAACAGATTCAGGAATTACCTTCTAGCTTTTAATACACTAGAAACTAAGAAGGAATGTCTGTATAATGCATAAGAATAACCTCCAGAATGATCTCTCGACTCTTGAATAGATTTTTAAATTGAAACTCTTGCTGCTTTAAACATCAATGTTGTTGGTGGCCCTCTGTGGACCAATACAGCTTCTGCTGCAAGTTCCTCCAAACTTGTCCCTCCAAACCTTCGAATCTTCCAGGCCCGGATATCTCAGCATGAAAAGTCTGCTGAGCAGAGGAATACAACTGGTGTTCCGCTTTCAGAGGTTCAACCCAGTTTTTAACTGTTTGGCTTAAGTTGGCCCCTTTCCTCTGTATTACGTGCAGGACTAACTGTTCATGGCCTCTGGGGACCTCCTTTTCCTGCTTTCCCTTTTCTCTTGAGTCCAGATATTTGTTTCCTAAAATATGCTGCTAGATTGTTCTCTGTGTGTCTGTCCTCCGTGCTATCCCCAAAGAGTGGAAGGTAGGATGTCGGTGAGTTAGGCTGCCAAATGCATCCATTGTGCAAACAGCCTCCCCCCACCTCACCTCCTGGAATTGGATAATTCTTTGGGGGTTGTCCTCCTGCCATTCCAGCATCCCATCCACGGGCCTGGACTCCGTCTATTGCCATCTCACCCTCCCTCCACCTTCTCGCAGAGATTTAACTCCATAAATTTCCCTGGTGCACCCCCTCCGGGAATCCCTGAATCCCCACCTAGAAAAACCATGTTAGCTTAAAACTTACCTAATAATTTTTTAAATGTTCTGCACTGCTCTTCTAGTCCTCCTTTCTTTTATCTCTTCTGTTAAAAAAATTAACACAGTGAAAAAATTTTTCCTGATTATAAAACATGCGTTCACTCTAAATAGTTGAACAATGCAAATCTGAACAAGGAAACTTGAAAAATCAAACATGTCTTTATGTTATGTAAGCATTGAGATGTAAGTTTACAGACCTAAGATCATACCATGGTTTTCACTGTTGTGCGGATGTGATGTTTTGTTTTGCTTACCTTCTGCTCTTCCTCGATTCTTTTAATCCATCCACTCCAGGCAACTAATATAAATAACCTACTTTATATCCTTTCAGATAATTTCGCCATGCTTCTATAATCAGAACGGTGAAGGCAGTGTCCACTGGGTGTGGTAGGGTGTGGAGTAGGGGTGTAGCTGAGTAAGTCGTACATAATAGAGTCTTCCAACATACCCATTTGAGCCTTCAGAGTCTTTAACTGTATGTGAGAAAGAGCAACGGTGTTTAAGGACCTTCGTTATGCTTAGGGTTTGATTAGGCACCCTAGCAGACTATTAATGCATTCCTGGGATGGCCAAACCAACACAGTAAGTCCCCAAATCTGTGTGAGAATGCCTGTGTCAGGGAATTCCACCAGATCCAAATCCAAATTTCTTCCCCATTGGCTTAAAACCCTTTGAATCCACACCCAAACTCATTCCCCAGGCTCCTGCTGATAAAAGTCTTGGGAAAAAGGTCTTGTCACTCTTTTAGCTTGGAAACTCCTGGAGCAAGCTTTGCCCCCCTGCACCTGAGCTGTGTTGGGCTCTAACCATCTTGTGGACCTAGAAGAAATGAGAGGGGCTGGCATCAGAAGGATGAACAATCCCCACTTGCCTGAATGGACTGGGGCTTTCACTGCTAAAAGTTCCAGTCAAACCTGGACAAGCCAGGCCACCGTAGGTGCGGCTCTGAAATCCCAGGCTGCGCCCCATGCAGTAACAGAAAAGCTGCTATGCAGGCAAGGCTCCTTCCTTTAGATAGGGGAGGGAGACAGGCTGCCTCTACCTGCAAGGGAGGTTCAAAGGAGTTTGGATGCTCCCAATTTTGTTTTGTCCAGGTCTGCTCAAATATCCTCAACCCAGGTCTCAGGGTTCAACTTGTTCGACTTGTCCCAACTAGTGAGTGACCTTACCTTGGCCCAAGAGGTGTGGTGAGGTTACGCATTCAGTTGTAGCTGCATGTCCCCCACTCCTACCCTCACACCCTGGGCTTATACCCTCAGTCATATCTCTCCTAGGACCACAGGAGATGAGGGAAGGTTTCAAGGCTGCCATTGGAAACTTCTGGTTTTCCGTGCATTCATGCCCTCCATGCATGTTCCTGGCTTTTGATTTCTTTTTCTCTAAGTCCACTTTCTAAGGCCTATGAAAAAGGTGGGTAACTCCATAATATGTATTATTTCTCTTTTGCCTCAGGAAATCAGTGCCACTCTCCCTCCCTTTACATTCCCCTGTAGTTCATACTGCTCTATCCACCAGTGATAATTTGAATTAGTGAATACCACAGGCTACTCAAATTCTGTTTCCCCCAGCAAGGAGGTCATTCTTTCCCTCCATGAATATATGACCAGTCCAATTCCAGAATCTCATTTCGAGGGTCTCTTTCTGGGGTCCACTTCTAGATCTAGTTATCAGCCCAGTCCTAACAGAAAACAGATAGTGCACCCAAAATAGGAAAATTCCGGATAGGCGTACAGATGGCACACTCTTTATGAGGTGTATATGTAAAGGAATCACAAGGGAGCTAGTAGAAGCTGAGCTGTTAGCATCCCTAGGCCCAAAGGAACAGTGGAGACGGGGCCACTGGAGTTTGTAAGGAGAGAGAGTTGAGTCGAGTCAGCTGCCCTGGGGGGAGCAGGGATTTTTGCTGAAGTCAGTTGAGACTGACCTCATAGGTGATTCTCCTCCTTCCCCTTCCCTCCAATGCCTCCTTCAGTGCTCCCCATGGCTGAACCTAACGGAGACCAGGAGAAAAAGAAGCCCTTTTGTGTCCATACAGGTAGCCTCTCAGAGCAGATCACAGGGAGGAGAAGGTAGGGGGAGTTGATCAATGAGAACTGCCTGGTGTGGCTCTCATACACTGCAAGTAACTTGTGTGTCTGTGTCTGTGTCTGTGTCTGTGTGTGTGTATGTAACTCATCCCAACAATCTCTGCCTTTTTTATAGGGGAAATTAACTCTTCTGCCTTTGATTTTACAGCTCGTATACCTAATATTATTCTGTCCTTCTAATTTTGCATTGACTTGTTATTTTCATTCCTTGTTTTTGCCTTAGTTTGCCAGGGCTGCTATAACAAAGAACCACAAACAAGTTGGCTTAAATGACAGAAATATACTCTCTCACCGTTCCGGAGGCTGGACATCTGAAATCAAGGTGTTGGCAGGTCTATGCTTTCTCTAAAGGGGAGAGTCTGTTTGGTGACTCTCCCCTGGCCTCCAGTGGGTGCTGGCATCCATGGCGCTCCTTGGCTTGGGGTGGCATAGCTCCATTTCAGCCTCTGTCACATGGCCATCTCTCCCTCTCTCTCTCTCTCTCTCTCTCTCTCTCTCTCTCTCTCTCTCTCTCTCTCTGTCTCTTACTAGCTGTGTCCAAATTTCTTCTGCTCTTAAGGACACCAGCCACATCGGATTACCTAGGTTACTCACCCTAATCTAGTTTAGCCTCACCTTAGCGAACAACATATTCAAAGATCCTATTTCCAAATAGGGTCACATTTACAGGACCAAAGGTTAGGACTTAAAGGTATCTTTCTGGAAGACACAATCCAATCCATAACAGTTTTCTTCTAACTTTTGCATCAAATTTACTGCCTGAGAAAACAGTATTTACTCTTCTTCTTGTTACATTGGAAGTCTGCTATACATTTCCTTTCCACTAATTGTTAACCTTCCCATAGCCTACAGACTTTACACTATACCTTATGACCATACCCAACACACTTACTACTGTATAAAAACAAAATGCCAGCTATTACTCCTCCAAGGCACTTAATTCCCTTAGAGGTCTCTGTATGTACCTCTTCCAATATGTGACATTTCAGGACAGTTTTCCTTCCTTCTTTGTGCCACCACCCTGCCCCCTACAACTTGTAGGTTTGGAAAACATAATTCAGTATTTTCAGTACCAGACTATTTTTAGGTTTCCCTTTGTAGTGCATCTATTCTATTTTAAGAACCCTATTTAACATGAATTACATATTCCCTGTCACTCTTTTGTGACCTGCTTTGATTTAACTATATATAATTGTAGGCTTTTGTCTCCTTACAGTTGTCCTCATCTTGGGGTTTCTGCTTTGCCTCACTTATGTCTTGATTAGATTAACTCTTTGGGTATGTCCCACGGTGGGCATATGGGTGACGTACATCTTTGCATACTCCAAATTAGTCTTCCCTCCCCAGATACGGGTGATTGATGCCTTGTCTATATATGGTCCTTCCCGAAGTTCATTCTGTACACTTGCTTCCATTGCCTTCAGTTTCCAGGGTTGTAAATATGCATTTCAATGCTGTTTGAGTCTTTTCCTTTTATTCTACAAGTTTGAAGATTTTATCTCAGGAATTCAAAGAACTTACAAAATATGTCTGAGATACATGTTGTTGTTTTTTTAATTTAAAACTAATTCTGCGAGGCGGGGCAAGATGGCGGACTGGTGAGCTGTATGTTTTAGTTACTCCTCCAGGAAAGTAGGCAGAAAGCCAGGAACTGCGTGGACTGGACACTACAGAGCAATCTGACTTTGGGCATACTTCACACAACACTCATGAAAACGTCGAACTGCTGAGATCAGTGAAATCTGTAAGTTTTTGCGGCCAGGGGACCCGCGCCCCTCCCTGCCAGGCTCAGTCCCGTGGGAGGAGGGGCTGTCAGCTCCGGGAAGGAGAAGGGAGAACTGCAGTGGCAGCCCTTATCAGAAACTCATTCTACTGATCCAAACTCCAACCATAGATAGACTGAGACCAGACACCAGAGAATCTGAGAGCAGCCAGCCCAGCAGAGAGGAGACAGGCATAGAAAAAAAACAACACGAAAAACTCCAAAATAAAAGCGGAGGATTTTTGGAGTTCTGGTGAACATAGAAAGGGGAAGGGCAGAGCTCAGGCTCCGAGGTGCATATGCAAATCCCGAAGAAAAGCTGATCTCTCTGCCCTGTGGACCTTTCCTTAATGGCCCTGGTTGCTTTGTCTCTTAGCATTTCAATAACCCATTAGATCTCTGAGGAGGGCCCTTTTTTTTTTTTTAAATCCTTTTTTCTTTTTCTAAAACAATTACTCTAAGAAGCCCAATACAGAAAGCTTCAAAGACTTGTAATTTGGGCAGGTCAACTCAAGTGCAGAACTAAGAGAGCTCTGAGACAAAAGGCAATAATCCAGTGGCTGAGAAAATTCACTAAACACCACAACTTCCCAAGAAAAGGGGGGTGTCCGCTCACAGCCATCATCCTGGTGGACAGGAAACACTCCTGCCCATCGCCAGCCCCATAGCCCAGAGCTGCCCCAGACAACCCAGTGTGACGGAAGTGCTTCAAATAACAGGCACATACCACAAAACTGGGTGTGGACATTAGCCTTCGCTGCAACCTCAGCTGATTGCCCCAGAGTTGGGAAGATGGAGCAGTGTGAATTAACAAAGCCGCATTCAGCCATCATTTCAGCAGACTGGGAGCCTCCCTACACAGACCAGCAGCCCAGAACTGCCCTGGGGGGACCGCACTCACATGTGACATAGCACAGTCATCCCTCAACAGAGGACCCGGGGTGCACAGCCTGGAAGAGGGGCCCACTTGTAAGTCTCAGGAGCCATACGCCAATACCAAGGACTTGTGGGTCATTGGCAGAGACAAACTGTGGCAGGACTGAACTGAAGGATTAGACTATTGTAGCAGCTTTAAAACTCTAGGATCACCAGGGAGATTTGATTGTTAGGACAACCCCCCTCCCTGACTGCCGAGAAACACGCCCCATATACAGGGCAGGCAACACCAACTACACACGCAAGCTTGGTACACCAATTGGACCCCACAAGACTCACTCCCCCACTCACCAAAAAGGCTAAGCAGGGGAGAACTGGCTTGTGGAGAACAGGTGGCTCGTGGACGCCACCTGCTGGTTAGTTAGAGAAAGTGTACTCCACGAAGCTGTAGATCTGATAAATTAGAGATAAGGACTTCAATTGGTCTACAAATCCTAAAAGAACCCTATCAAGTTCAGCAAATGCCACGAGGCCAAAAACAACAGAAAATTATAAAGCATATGAAAAAACCAGACGATATGGATATCCCAAGCCCAAGCACCCAAATCAAAAGACCAGAAGAGACACAGCACCTAGAGCAGCTACTCAAAGAACTAAAGATGAACAATGAGACCATAGTACGGGAGACAAAGGAAATCAAGAAGACCCTAGAAGAGCATAAAGAAGACATTGCAAGACTAAATAAAAAAAATGGATGATCTTATGGAAATTAAAGAAACTGTTGACCAAATTAAAAAGATTATGGACACTCATAGTACAAGACTAGAGGAAGTTGAACAACGAATCAGTGACCTGGAAGATGACAGAATGGAAAATGAAAGCATAAAAGAAAGAATGGGGGAAAAAATTGAAAAAATTGAAATGGACCTCAGGGATATGATAGATAATATGAAACGTCCGAATATAAGACTCATTGGTGTCCCAGAAGGGGAAGAAAGGGGTAAAGGTCTAGGAAGAGTATTCAAAGAAATTGTTGGGGAAAACTTCCCAAATCTTCTAAACAACATAAATACACAAATCATAAATGCTCAGTGAACTCCAAATAGAATAAATCCAAATAAACCCACTCCGAGACATATACTGATCACACTGTCAAACACAGAAGAGAAGGAGCAAGTTCTGAAAGCAGCAAGAGAAAAGCAATTCACCACATACAAAGGAAACAGCATAAGACTAAGTAGTGACTACTCAGCAGCCACCATGGAGGCAAGAAGGCAGTGGCACGATATATTTAGAATTCTGAGTGAGAAAAATTTCCAGCCAAGAATACTTTATCCAGCAAAGCTGTCCTTCAAATTTGAGGGAGAGCTTAAATTTTTCACAGACAAACAAATGCTGAGAGAATTTGCTAACAAGAGACCTGCCCTACTGGAGATACTAAAGGGAGCCCTACACACAGAGAAACAAAGAAAGGACAGAGAGACTTGGAGAAAGGTTCAGTACTAAAGAGATTCGGTATGAGTACAATAAAGGATATTAATAGAGAGAGGGAAAAATATGACAAACATAAACCAAAGGATAAGATCGCTGATTCCCGAAATGCCTTCACGGTTATAACGTTGAATGTAAATGGATTAAACTCCCCAATTAAAAGATATAGATTCGCAGAATGGATCAAAAAAAATGAACCATCAATATGTTGCATACAAGAGACTCATCTTAGACACAGGGAAACAAAGAAACTGAAAGTGAAAGGATGGAAAAAAATATTTCATGCAAGCTACAGCCAAAAGAAAGCAGGTGTAGCAATATTAATCTCAGATAAAATAGACTTCAAATGCAGGGATGTTTTGAGAGACAAAGAAGGCCACTACATACTAATAAAAGGGGCAATTCAGCAAGAAGAAATAACAATCGTAAATGTCTATGCACCCAATCAAGGTGCCACAAAATATATGAGAGAAACGCTGGCAAAACTAAAGGAAGCAATTGATGTTTCCACAATAATTGTGGGAGACTTCAACACATCACTGTCTCCTATAGATAGATCAACCAGACAGAAGACCAATAAGGAAATTGAAAACCTAAACAATCTGGTAAATGAATTAGATTTAACAGACATCTACAGGACATTACATCCCAAATCACCAGGATACACATACTTTTCTAGTGCTCACGGAACTTTCTCCAGAATAGATCATATGCTGGGACATAAAACAAGCCTCAATAAATTTTAAAAGATTGAAATTATTCAAAGCACATTCTCTGACCACAATGGAATACAATTAGAAGTCAATAACCATCAGAGACTTAGAAAATTCACAAATACCTGGAGGTTAAACAACACACTCCTAAACAATCAGTGGGTTAAAGAAGAAATAGCAAGAGAAATTGCTAAATATATAGAGACAAATCAAAATGAGAACACAACATACCAAAACCTATGGGAAGCAGCAAAAGCAGTGCTAAGGGGGAAATTTATAGCACTAAATGCATATATTAAAAAGGAAGAAAGAGCCAAAATCAAAGAACTAATGGATCAACTGAAGAAGCTAGAAAATGAACAGCAAACCAATCCTAAACCAAGTAGAAGAAAAGAAATAACAAGGATTAAAGCAGAAATAAATGACATAGAGAACAAAAAAACAATAGAGAGGATAAATATCACCAGAAGTTGGTTCTTTGAGAAGATCAACAAAATTGACAAGCCCCTAGCTAGACTGACAAAATCAAAAGAGAGAAGACCCATATAAACAAAATAATGAATGAAAAAGGTGACATAACTGCAGATCCTGAAGAAATTAAAAAAATTATAAGAGGATATTATGAACACTGTATGGCAACAAACTGGATAATGTAGAAGAAATGGACAATTTCCTGGAAACATATGAACAACCTAGACTGACCAGAGAAGAAATAGAAGACCTCAACCAACCCATCACAAGCAAAGAGATCCAATCAGTCATCAAAAATCTTCCCACAAATAAATGCCCAGGGCCAGATGGCTTCACAGGGGAATTCTACCAAACTTTCCAGAAAGATCTGACACCAATCTTACTCAAACTCTTTCAAAACATTGAAGAAAACGGAACACTACCTAACTCATTTTATGAAGCTAACATCAATCTAATACCAAAACCAGGCAAAGATGCTACAAAAAAGGAAAACTACCGGCCAATCTCCCTAATGAATATAGATGCAAAAATCCTCAACAAAATACTTGCAAATCGAATCCAAAGACACATTAAAAAAATCATACACCATGACCAAGTGGGGTTCATTCCACGCATGCAAGGATGGTTCAACATAAGAAAATCAATCAATGTATTACAACACATTCACAAGTCAAAAGGGAAAAATCAATTGATCATCTCAATAGATGCTGAAAAAGCATTTGACAAAATCCAACATCCGTTTTTGATAAAAACACTTCAAAAGGTAGGAATTGAAGGAAACTTCCTCAACATGATAAAGAGCATATATGAAAAACCCACAGCCAGTATAGTACTCAATGGTGAGAGACTGAAAGCCTTCCCTCTAAGATCAGGAACAAGACAAGGATGCCCGCTGTCACCACTGTTATTCAACATTGTGCTGGAAGTGCTAGCCAGGGCTATCCGGCAAGACAAAGAAATAAAAGGCATCCAAATTGGAAAAGAAGAAGTAAAACTGTCATTGTTTGCAGATGATATGATCTTATATCTAGAAAACCCTGAGAAATCGACGATACAGCTACTAGAGCTAATAAACAAATTTAGCAAAGTAGCGGGATACAAGATTAATGCACATAAGTCAGTAATGTTTCTATATGCTAGAAATGAACAAACTGAAGAGACACTCAAGAAAAAGATACTGTTTTCAATAGCAACTAAAAAAATCAAGTACCTAGGAATCAACTTAACCAAAGATGTAAAAGACCTATACAAAGAAAACTACATAACTCTACTAAAAGAAATAGAAGGGGACCTTAAAAGATGGAAAAATATTCCATGTTCATGGATAGGAAGGCTAAATGTCATTAAGATGTCAATTCTACCCAAACTCATCTACAGATTCAATGCAATCCCAATCAAAATTCCAACAACCTACTTTGCAGACTTGGAAAAGCTAGTTATCAAATTTATTTGGAAAGGGAAGATACCTCGAATTGCTAAAGACACTCTAAAAAAGAAAAACGAAGTGGGAGGACTTACACTCCCTGACTTTGAAGCTTATTATAAAGCCACAGTTGCCAAAACAGCATGGTACTGGCACAAAGATAGACATATAGATCAATGGAATCGAATTGAGAATTCAGAGATAGACCCTCAGATCTATGGCCGACTGATCTTTGATAAGGCCCCCAAAGTCACTGAATTGAGTCATAATGGTCTTTTCAACAAATGGGGCTGGGAGAGTTGGATATCCATATCCAAAAGAATGAAAGAGGACCCCTACCTCACACCCTACACAAAAATTAACTCAAAATGGACCAAAGATCTCAATATAAAAGAAAGTACCATAAAACTCCTAGAAGATAATGTAGGAAAACATCTTCAAGACCTTGTATTAGGCGGCCACTTCCTAGACTTTACACCCAAAGCACAAGCAACAAAAGACAAAATAGATAAATGGGAACTCCTCAAGCTTAGAAGTTTCTGCACCTCAAAGGAATTTCTCAAAAAGGTAAAGAGGCAGCCAACTCAATGGGAAAAAATTTTTGGAAACCATGTATCTGACAAAAGACTGATATCTTGCATATATAAAGAAATCCTACAACTCAATGACAATAGTACAGACAGCCCAATTATAAAATGGGCAAAAGATATGAAAAGACAGTTCTCTGAAGAGGACATACAAATGGCCAAGAAACACATGAAAAAATGTTCAGCTTCACTAGCTATTAGAGAGATGCAAATTAAGACCACAATGAGATACCATCTAACACCGGTTAGAATGGCTGCCATTAAACAAACAGGAAACTACAAATGCTGGAGGGGATGTGGAGAAATTGGAACTCTTATTCATTGTTGGTGGGACTGTATAATGGTTCAGCCACTCTGGAAGTCAGTCTGGCAGTTCCTTAGAAAACTAGATATAGAGTTACCATTCGATCCAGCGATTGCACTTCTCGGTATATACCCGGAAGATCGGAAAGCAGTGACACGAACAGATATCTGCACGCCAATGTTCATAGCAGCATTATTCACAATTGCCAAGAGATGGAAACAACCCAAATGTCCTTCAACAGATAAGTGGATAAATAAAATGTGGTATATACACACGATGGAATACTACGCGGCAGTAAGAAGGAACGATCTCGTGAAACATATGACAACATGGATGAACCTTGAAGACATAATGCTGAGCGAAATAAGCCAGGCACAAAAAGAGAAATATTATATGCTACCACTAATGTGAACTTTGAAAAATGTAAAACAAATGGTTTATAATGTAGAATGTAGGGGAACTAGCAGTAGAGAGCAATTAAGGAAGGGGGAACAATAATCCAAGAAGAACAGATGGGCTGTTTGGCGTTCTGGGGATGCCCAGGAATGACTGTGGTCTGTTGATTTCTGATGGATGTGGTGGGAGCAGGTTCGCAGAGATGTTGCTATATTAGGTAACTTTCTTGGGGTAAAGTAGGAACATGTTGGAAGTAAAGCAGTTATCTTAGGTTAGTTGTCTTTTTCTTACTGCCTTGTTATGGTCTCTTTGAAATGTTCTTTTATTGTATGTTTGTTTTCTTTTTAACTTTTTTTTCATACAGTTGATTTTAAAAAGAAGGGAAAGTTAAAAAAAAAAAAAAGAAAGAAAAACAAGGAAAAAAAAAGATGTAGTGCCCCCTTGAGGAGCCTGTGGAGAATGCAAGGGTATTCGCCTACCCCACCTCCATGGTTGCTAACATGACCACAGACATAGGGGACTGGTGATTTAATGGGTTGAGCCCTCTACCATAAGTTTTACCCTTGGGAAGACGGTTGCTGCAAAGGAGAGGCTAGGCCTCCCTATGGTTGTGCCTAAGAGCCTCCTCCCGAATGCCTCTTTGTTGCTCAGATGTGGCCCTCTCTCTCTGGCTAAGCCAACTTGAAAGGTGAAATCACTGCCCTCCCCCCTACGTGGGATCAGACACCCAGGGGAGTGAATCTCCCTGGCAACGTGGAATATGACTCCCGGGGAGGAATGTAGACCTGGCATCGTGGGACGGAGAACATCTTCTTGACCAAAAGGGGGATGTGAAAGGAAATGAAATAAGCTTCAGTGGCAGAGAGATTCCAAAAGGAGCCGAGAGGTCGCTCTGATGGGCACTCTTATGCACACTTTAGACAACCCTTTTCAGGTTCTAAAGAATTGGGGTAGCTGGTGGTGGATACCTGAAACTATCAAACTACAACCCAGAACCCATGAATCTCGAAGACAGTTGTATAAAAATGTAGCTTATGAGGGGTGAGAATGGGATTGGGAAAGCCATAAGGACCACACTCCACTTTGTCTAGTTTATGGATGGATGAGTAGAAAAATAGGGGAAGGAAACAAACAGCCAAAGCA
This sequence comes from Choloepus didactylus, assembly GCF_015220235.1. Lineage (NCBI taxonomy): Eukaryota > Metazoa > Chordata > Mammalia > Pilosa > Megalonychidae > Choloepus > Choloepus didactylus. The sequence continues at coordinate 5,207,279 of NC_051324.1, forward strand.
CCCAGTGTTCTTTTTTACTTCAATTGCTCTTTTTCACTCTAATTATTATTCTTGTTATTTTTGTGTGTGTGCTGATGAAGGTGTCAGGGATTGATTTAGGTGATGAATGTACAACTATGTAATGGTACTGTAAACAATCGAAAGTACGATTTGTTTTGTATGACTGCGTGGTATGTGAATATATCTCAATAAAATGAAGATAAAAAAAAAGTAAATGAACAATGGGGAGAAGAGAGGAATGGGATGTTTTGGATGTTCTTTGTTATTTTAATTTTTATTTTATTTTTTGGAGAAACGAAAATGTTCCAGGTTTGCTTGTGGTGATGAAAACACAACTGTATGACAATACCATGAACATACACTTTGAATGATTGTATGTTATGTGATTATATCCCAATAAAATTGTATTAAAAAAAAATAATAGAAGGCTAAGCTAAAACCAAAAAAAAAAAAAAAAAAAAACTAATTCTGCTTAGACTTAATGAGCCGTTTCATTTGCAGATACAAATTTCACCTTGGAGAACTTTCCTGGTGTTATTTATTTAATGACCACTTCTCTATCTGTTCATTTCTTTTTCAGAAACTTCTGTTGCTCAGGTTAGATCTCCCAGATCTCTCCTTCAAGTCTTTTGTCTTTTTCCAAATCATTTTATCTTTGGACTTTTTCACCTACATCTGTGTGTTGAGACATATCTTCTATTTCGTCTTCAGATCACAAGTCCTGTTCATCTACAGAAATGAAGAATGTGAAAAGTAAGCTTAAGCTCTAGAAAGTCTTCATTTTTCTTTTTCTTTAAAGGCTCTCATCATTATGTGTATCTTAAAGTTGTTGGCTGTCAGCCCCATCAGTCCTGTCCCACCCCAGGGCCCTTCTGCTGTCCCTCCTCTCTTGGACTGCCAAGCTCCCTTACCTTTGCCTTGATTTTCCTCTGTCTATTTGAGTGGATGTTGTGGTGCTCCACCCAGGTCTTCTCTTCGGGGCCATAGCCTACAATTCCCAGCTGTTGGAGGTATCACTGCTGCCCACTCCCATCTACGTTTCTCATTGGGAATTGCACACAGTTGCAATTGCACAAGCGTCCATCAAAATCACAGCCTCTCCCAGGGGGCAGCCCAGGACCCAAAGCTGGCTGGCTCTGGGATCCAAAGACCATTCCCATTGCCTCGATTTGCAATGACTCTGATGGACCATGCTAGCTTCAGGCCCCCTGAGGATTCGCTGAGGCCACAGTTGAGCCACATCAGGGGTCAGCATTTCCCTTTGCCTTTTCATGTCTTCTTACCCTCCTTGCAGTCCTATTGCCCAAGAGCTCTCCCTAAACCTGCTTGCAACTCTCCATCTCAGAGTCTGTTTTCAGGAAACCCAACCAAAGACGCCTATTCACCACTGTTTCTCCTTGGGGCACAGTCGAGGGGAATTTGAAGGATCAGAGATTGATAGAGGGCACATGAGACTCTTCCTCACTGGGTCAGTATATACCAGCTGGTAAGTTGCTGGTACCCCTCTAAGGCCCCAGGAGAAACCACTTTGTTCCTTGGTCCTGTCGGCTGCAAAGGGTTGGATTTAGGGGAAGAACTCACCTGCCTGACTTTCCAGTTCCTCCCAGGCCCTCTGAGGAGGTCTCTTGGGCCACCCTTCCCCTTAGAATATGTATTAGTTTCATGTGGCTGCTGTAACAATTACCGCAAAGTAGATGGCTTAAAACAACAGAAATTTATTCTCGCCCAGTCTGGGAGCCAGATGTCTGAAATCCAGGTGTTGTCAGGGCCGTGCTCCCTCTGGAGGATCTAGGGTGAATCTTTCCTTGCCTCTCCTGGCTGCCAGGGGCTGTCTGAATTCCTTTGCTCTCTTGGCTTGTGACCACATTGTCCAATCTGCCTCTTTCTTCACATTGCCTTATCCTGTGTGAGTGTGTTTGTCTTCTCTTCTGCCTCTGAGAAGGATATTTGTCATTGGATTCAGGGCCTACTTGGATAGTGCAGGATGATCTGATGAACAGCCAGTGGGATCAATGATTTGGACCAGCTCCCCTTATCTATATACAGCAAGTCTTGTCCCTACACATGGCAGAGGGGCAGAAGTTTGACTCAGCATACACCCTCCGGAAGCCCCCAGCCTCTTGCTGAGAACTGCATAGTCAAGAAGGGTCATTGGTAGTTAGATTGAATTTGGGAGAAACAGAAAAGACATAATCCGATTAATCAGATATCCTGCTTTCCAGGATCTCACCTCTTACCATCTTTAAAAAAAGTGATATTAAATTAATATTATAAAAGAAAGTGTTTTAATGCTTAATCTAAAGAAGGGGCACTTATCCCCCCAAAACATTCTAGTATAATATCCACATTTAGATATCATGAGTCACAAGTTATTTATTACTCTGATCTATTCAACCAAAAATATACACAGTTAACTTAATGGGCAACAATTGCTATTGTAATTTAAGTTACTGGTATACCTCAGATAAAGCAGGCTAAAGTAAACCCAAAGGGCATCAGTTAGTTGTTCTTCGTTGACATTTTTTTTATCTGGAGGACATTTTCTGATTCCAGTTTACTTGACAAGCATCCACTGATCAAATAGTGGGCAACCTTGGATCATTAGATGTCACTTAATTACCCCCGGAGAAGCCACCCTCTCTCCTGTACCTTCAAACTCAGTCTTGGCAAACAATATTTAGCACATTTAGTTAATGACCATAGAATGCCACTATAATACAACTTAATGGGGATGGAATCTGCTGTAACCTTCCTCATTAGTGACACACAGCGAAAGGTCAGTCATTCTGAACTCACTCACCACTGCCATTAAGGGTTTTATAGTCCATGCAACAAATTGAGATGCTGGTCAGAAAGCTTTGACGTTCATTCTGCTTTCTAATGAAGCACCATGTCCGCTTTACTTTCCTGTCTCTCCTGCTATTCTCATTGTAAAAAAAAATAGGATCATTCTCTGAAAGCTCCATTTAAAAGAAAAAATGGAGTTGGGGCAGTTCGTGCTAGCTCCATGTCGTGTTCAGGGATCTTGGGTGGCAGAGTCCCCAGGGTGACATCTTCCCCTTGGCTCGACTCATGTTAAAAATGAGTCTCAGGCACTGTCTGATGGTCATGCGAGTTTATTGAAGCAGAGCTCTTAGGAGAGTAAAAGCAGGAGCAGGACGATGTCATGGCACTGATGCAGCCGGGGGACAGACAGCTGACCAGCAGGGTCTCTCATACTGTACTCAGCCCAGGTCATTTTCCAGGGGTTTCTTTTGAGGAGAGAGTTCAGGCCTTCCTGGTAAGGATGAGTCTTATTTTGAAGTTTCTGGAAGCGCAGTTGTATGGAGGTAGCCTCGACTGTGGAAATCCCTCGAGTGTGATGGCTTCATACTCTCCAGTGACATGTAGTGTCAGCCTGGAGAGACACTTTGTTAGGCCTGCAGGCTGTCCTTATGTGCCTGTAGAGTATACCACACCCCATAACTGATCGGGTTTGGGGAAGTTTGAGATGAAAACGTACAGAGAAATACTGCCAAGATCACACATTCTAATGCACTGATCGGGCCGTTAAATTATAGTGTGCAATAAACTAGAAAGTTGGGGCTTCTGTTTCTTGTACAGGAAATTGTATTTGCTAGCAATGAATAGTTTTTACAGCTCTCCTGGCATGGCTGACCACCAAAAGGATGAGATGAACAAATTGTCCTTTGCCTGAAGGCATTCGGCAGGACAGACAGTTGCTGCCGATGATCAAAAAGACGAGCACCGAGAAAGAGTTCAGAAAGATGAGTTTTACTGAATGCTTCAGCTGGGGGTAAATTATATAACAAGGTAGTCTGGCCTTTAAAAGTAGCTGTTGATAAGCCAATTTCAGAGCCTAGCGGAATGCACAGCCCATAGCAAGTTCTCACTTAGATCCCCCAAATGAAAGGATGAATGGATTTGCCAGTTGTCTCAGAACAGAGCAAATACCAGGTTTCCTGCCCTAGTTGTACCCTCCAGATTTATCAGCCATCATCCTTTAGTAAATGTTTACTGCATAGCTAATTCTCTCCAATTCTGCATGTTTTGGTGACATGAGAACTGGTCATGCAAGTCACTTGCAACTCATTTGAGAAGGTAAGTAAAAATAATGTAGCACCTGCTTCAGAGGGATAGAGGAAAGAAGTACAAGATTGATTTTTCAGGAAAAGCTGCTGCAGGATGTTGGAAGGAGTCAAGACCTTAGCTAGGTCTTTGGAAAATTGTGTGTGTGGGGTGTCAAGAAAATACTGGAAGGCAGGTGCTGCCGGCTCTAGTCCTGGCTCTGTCTCCTGGTGGGGCCACAGTGAGCCCATGCTCTAGAGATGTGGATCGGGGTGCTGATCTGTACTAACACCGCCTTCCGAGGGCACTGCCCAGCCTGCAGTCCCTGCCTCCATGGAGCACGTGTTTTGGCTGGAAAGCTTCTGCCCCAAATATCAGCATAATTTCTTCCTCATTTGCTAGAGTTTCCTCTTCCAATGTCACCCGTTCAGTGAGGCCACCTCTGACCGTTTATAAAGGACACCAAGGGCACCTCCCCCCATCCTGGCCCCCCGCCAAGCCCAGTCCCCTACCCTGGTTTATTTTCCTCCATGTACTTTTCGTCTTCTGACATACCATATATTTCGCCTTTTATTTGTCTTTGTCATCCTTCAAGAATGTCAGAACCTTAAGTGCAAATACTTTGACCACTGCCCTAGCCCTGGCATTTAGAATATTTACTGAGAACACTCAACAAAATTTGTTGACTAAATGAATGAGTTATAATAACAGATTTACGTATTGATTTTTTTCCTTGAGCACTTAAATAAAACTTACAAATCTTTATTATTGTATTCATAAATCTAGTAAATTTTAACAACTACCTTGAAAGAGGCCTTTGGTTAATGTTCAATCAACTTCATTAATTAAATTTCATTAAATGTGTTAAACTGTGTTTACACATTTAATATATTCAAATTTCTAGTCGAATAGAAGTTTTGCCTCTAAAACTTCCCCAATACTTAAGCCACACCTGTAAGTCCAATAAATTAAGCATAAGTACATCAAATATAAATTTTTCTTACATGTTCTGTTATTGTACACCAACTGAGTAAAACTCTCTTGGTATACATTTCAGCCAAATATTATATGTCTGAAACAAATTACTCAGGTACACTATTTAAATTGGGATCATAAAACTAATCTATTAGATTAGTCAATATGCCAAATTTCTCGTAATTTTAGAAATACTTTGAATATCTCAAGTGTACAGATTATTCCTAAATTTAATCACTGCTTATCATGGAAGTGATTTATTCCTTCCTTCCAACTTTCCGGGCTTTTAAGATGCATCCACTAAGGAAACACGATGGCAGTGAGTTGTGGTTACCATCAAAATGGGCAAAGGGTGCATACAGGCCGGAGAATGTAGGCCAGGGTGTGAAATCTGGTAGTTCCCCAAATACTTGCCAGTGTGGAGTCTTTTTGAAAGCCCGTGTTGGGGATTGCATCATGTCTGCCATAAGGATACGCTCAGGTCTTCTCCCATGTGCCTGTGGGTGTAGACCTATTTATAAATAGGACCTCTGAGGGTGTTATTATTAGTTAAGGTGTGGACTCACTTGTGAATAGGGTCTTTGAAGATCCTATTTAGATGAGGCCACATTGAATCAGGGTGGGCCTTAATCCATATGACTGGAGGCCTTATGAGCAGAGGAAATTTGGGTGCAGTCAGGCAGGGGAATCCACGGAAGAGGCCAAGAAGGCACATCACCTGGTGATGGAGGCAGAGTTGAGAGCCAAAGAGCAGCAAGCATTTCCCAAGCAAGCCAGCACCAGAACGCTGCAGACTCTGGGGGAAAGCACAGCCTATTGAGTCCTTGATTTTGGACTTCCAGCCTCCAAACCTGTGAACTGGTAAATTCCTGTTGTTAAGGCAACCTGTGTGTGCTATTTGTCATAGCGGCCCTGGCAAACTGAGACAGCCCGTTTCCTCCCGATGCTGGGAATCTCCCAGCCCATGTCCTTGGGCTCAAGATACACCATGACCTAATTCTACCTTCTGATTTGAGGCTGCCTGCCCACTCCCCACCGTATCTACTTTTCTTTCCTCTATCACCCTCCACCAACTCAGGTTGCCTTCCTATCTGATTGGATAATTTAACTAATCTCTGTCTTATGTGATATAATTCTGACTTCTTTTCATGTTTTTTTAGTCCAGCTTGGTTGAAATTCTCATAGATATTTAAATGACATTGTATTGGATTCTGCATCTCCCTTGTTGTGGTGTTTCTCTAAGGTCATGCTGATGACTCTCTAACAAATATCATACTCCATGCACACTTGCTGGCTCAGATTCCTCTGTCTGACATTTTAGTTCACCCTAGGTACTTCTCTGCGGGGCCAGCATGACTCCAAGTCACATCTTTTCCCACTTTTCTCCTGTCCTTGTTTTTTTTTTTCCCTCCAAGAAAGCTCAAATTCCCCACTCATTTATTATTTATTTATTTATTTATTTTAAATTTATTTTGGGGGGCAAGTTTCCTTTTTTTATTCCTTTTTAAAATGTCATTTAAAATTTTTTTATTACAAGTACTCTGTACTCACCAAACAAAAACTCCCCTTTCCCTCCTCCCCCATACCCTGGTAAGTTCTAATCTACTTTCTGACTCTGTGAATTTGCTATTTCTAGATATCTCATAAAAGTTACAGCATACCAGTATGTGCCTTGCTTTTTTCACTCAGCATGTTTTCCAGGCTCATCCATATTGCAGCATGTCTCAGAACTTCATTCCTTCTTAAGGCTAAATAATATGCCGTGTGTATGTACACGATTTGTTTATCCATTCATTTATTGATGGACTCTTGGGCTGTATCCATCTTTTGGCCATTGTGAATAATGCTTCTATGAACATTGGTGCACAATATCTGAGATCCTGTTTTCACCTAGGAGTGAAATTGTCAGGTTATATAGTAGTTCAATATTTAAATTTTTGAGGAGCTGTCATATTATTTCCCACAGTGACTGCACTATTTTACATTCCCACCAACAATGCACCAGCATTCCAATTTCTCTGCATCCTCTTCAACACATGTAATTTTCCATTTTTAAAATAATAGCTATTCTCACCTCTTTATTCTTCAGAGCAATATAGAGACTAACTTTCATTGCTAAACATTCTGTTGGGGTCTCATTTTCCATTCCAAATAACTTATCAAGGTATGTTTCCCAACTAATACAAGAAAAATTTTGGTCAACACCATTTCCTCCAGTTTATTTCAAATGAATAGTAAAAATGACTTCTGAAGTAATATCTGCCAAAATGTTAAGTCTGGATGGTGGGATTACAGGTGATTTCCATTTTCTTCGACAAAATGTACACATATTACTTTTAGAATAAGGAATACAAAAAGGTAACATGGATAAAAGTTTGAGCCTCAAGCTGTGCCCATTTTAGGGGTTCAGACATGTCTGGATATGTTTCACACACTGATGGACAAAATAGCAATCCTTCGTCATTAGGAAGAAATAGTTTTTCTGAGAATAATATAGCGGATGTCATCTCAAACTTGTTCTTAGCCCAGCTCTGGGCATTTGACTTAAATAGAGCAAAAGAGTCCACAGAGACTGCACATAGCATCGACCATGAGGGCTGCAGGAAAGCAGGGTACTTGTCAGGCATGAGAGCAGCAATGCAGAAAGGATCTGTGGTGTTTGCTGGACCCCAGGAGTGGGCAAGGAAATGTCAGGTGAAAGATGGAAGGCCATCGGTGGTATTATGCTGGAGACCTCAGTGCCCATCAGAGCAGTGGAAGCAGAACTGACCGATTCACCTCCTGGAAACGTCTAGAGAAGCAGGGAGAATACCACTATATAGAGGACTAGAGGTCTCGATTTTGAAGACGTGTCCAAGAATCAACTCAGTTGGATTAGTCACTGATTCTATGATCCCATCTTCATCCACAGGATGAAAAGTTTGGGGAAATTAGGATAGACTTTTCAGAAAACTGTGTTGCATTTCTACCATGTTCCCAGCACTGTCACATATGCATAGCAGTACAATGATGAGCAAGCCCAACCCCTGACTCCAAAAACTCACCTTCTAGCAAAATGTCTGCAGTGTGTAAGTGCTGCTCATTGTGCCAGAGGATACAATGCTGATGATGACACAGACTGTACTTTCAGGGCCAAGTCGAGTGCAGTTGCCCAATAAATGTCTAAATGAACAAATAAATGTCAGGTGAGTGTTCAAAACAATAAATGCTACAAGATGTCAGAAGAGCAAGGGAAAAAGACTGAGCTTTTTTGAAGCTCTAGTCCTATTGAAATAGTCATGAAATGTTCTTTTATAAGTGAGATCTGTATATTTCATGCAGTAGAGAGAACAGCCTCGGGTACTAAATGATGTAGAGAGTGTGCTCATAAATATCAAATGAAACAGGTGAGATGGTAACAAATTCTCAGCAGCCGCAATGAAAAGCTCCCTGATAAAGAAAGGAAAGGAGTAAATATTGCATACGAACTGAGAAGCCAAAGCTTCTGAGGACAGAAGACCTTGGCAAAGTTGTTCAGTGACATGAGAAGCAAGGGTTTAAACATGCCAACAAGCAAAGGGTAGGCTGGGAAAGACTCCTATCTGCCTCGCCATCTCAGCAGGCTCTTTACACCTTTGCCAAGAACAATATGTTCCACCCATATGCTGCCATGCACATTATCTGAGAACATTCTACTGCTTTCCAAACCACTGCTATCTCCCTCATCAGCCTTAAGGAATGGCTCTTAAAGAGATGCCAAGTTGAGTTGTGATTTCCTGTTGTGTGGGTTTCTGAAGTCTGACAGGTATTTCAGTCAAATTCCACTCTCCACCTGTCCCATTTTCCTCTCACCCTTGCCCTACCTGCCAAGAAAGAAAGATAAATGGAAACCAGAACTAACTGAAAACTATGTGGAATATTACATTCCTGTGACAGATTGTTTCAGCCCAAGCCCCTGGGATTTGGGTGGTCTTGGGTGAACACCAACCCAGGAATTTTTTTAAGAACCCTCTGAGAAAAAAACTCTCCAAGATTATTAGTCTCAAGTCTCCTGAAGTAGATGCAAAGTGACTTCTGCCCCCTGACCCAGGTGGAATCATGTCAGCTCCTGGAATCCTGGCTTAGACTGCTTTGAGCTCTATCTGAGGCTGCAAAATACCCACAGAGAAAGTACTAATGATAATATGTAGTAGATTGTTTCTATAAAGGAGATGAATAAATGAGACATGGAAGAAAGAAGGATGAGGGTCGTGGGGCATCTTTCCCATGTGGCCGATAGCATACTCTTAATAAAGTTCTTCTTGAATCGTTCATGTAAACATTTCACAAGTATTTATTATTTACTCTATGCATGGGACCATACGAGGAAATGAGGTTATAATAATAAAAAATCTTGGTCTCTAACCTTATGGAGTTATAATTTACAATCCAATGAAATGAAATGTGTATTTACTACAGGGCAATGTATTGCACAAGATTCCATGGAAGCTCACAGAAGGCGGTGACTAACTGTTGTTGTGGAGACAGGGAAGGCTTCATATAGAGTAATATTTGACCTGATGCTTGAAAGATGAGTGGGCCTTAATCAATCAGACAAGGAGAGACGATCCACAAAGGCAAAAGAGCATAGGAAAAGATCTGGAATCTTCTAGCAGTATGTAGTTCTAATTCAGGGATTTAAAAAATTAACTTTATGCACTTTGAGGAACGATTTTGAGGTACAGAAATGTAAGAGATGAAGTTGGAAAATACAACACCAGATCATGCCACTCTGTGTCCTGTAGATAATGGTGGGGTGGGGTGAGGAGAGGGAGAAGGTGGTTAATGGATATTCAGGGGTAGGGGGAAAATGCACGATCAGATGTTTGTTTTGAGATGATCACTTTAGTTGTTGTGTAGAATATGACATATTAAGAAGAAATGGATCAAGGCAGGAGCCTGGCTAGGAGGCTTTTCTGAAAGCCAAGCAAGATAAGAAACTTGTTTGCTCTTGGTCATGACAGGTTGGAGGTAAGGGGCCTGAGAATGTGGTCAGGGAACACGAATGCAGTGGAAAGAGAAAGACAACAGATGTGGACTCTTGGTCTCATACTATTTGTAAAACTTCACGAAGGTCACTTCACCCTCTAAATGTCCATTTAACCCTCTGTTGAATGAGAATAGCCCAAGCTCCACCTTCTTCTCAGGATTGCTTAAGGATAAAAATAAGGCAATCAATGTGAATGTGTTTTTTATTTTATGAAATATTATACAAGAGTTGGGGGCAGATACTACTATTATAGAGAATAATAGAAATAATGTTGCTCCAGATTTAAGATAGAAAAATGCTTGCTTTTTCCCTCCAAAATAGGGGTTTACGCACCTGTATTTACAGCTCCCCTTTCCTATGCCGTGACTTCAGAAACTGCCACTGACTCACAGCTCCAAAGGTGTAGAGTTGTTGGTTTTGGACCAGTAATGGAAGCACAAAAAGACCATAAAGCAGTGGTAGCAATGCTGGGTAGTGTTGGACATTGAGACACTACCCAGCGCCACGATGTGGATATCTCCCACAAGGTGTTTTTGCAGGCATAGGTGCATGTGGGTACACCTCAGATTCCCCATCCCCGATGACACGGTGTAGGAAGAAAAATAGAATCGAGGAGATAACTGGGCGATACATGAGAGAGGAAAGAGTACATATTTTTTCTTTTCCTAGAAATGGGCAATCATGGGTTTCTCAGCTGGATGGAGTGGGAAGTAGTAAATCAGGCAAAATGTGAAATTAGTGAAATTCATTTTGATACCTGATCTCCTTTTAAGACTTCATCTTTAAATCTTCCTTTTCTTCTCCACAATGAGTGTGTTCGTTGGAGCATCCTTGACTGTTACTCTAACAGAAGGAAGAGTTGCACAGAGTGACTGGGCTAGAATCAAGCATCAGGTTAATGGCAGTGCCCTGCTTATGTGACTGTGGACACCGAGGCCCAGAGAAGGCAAGTAACTTAATCTTACACACTCGATCATTTATGCTACAGGACTAGTTGTCGTTGGGTGTAGCTCTGAGGTAGAAAGGGGTCAAGAGCAGGCCAGGACCAGGCAAAGTCAAATCTTCAGCCAACCAAGGTGGTGCATGTTCCTGAGGGAGAACTGTATGCATAAGAAGTCTTAGTTTGATCAGGAGGTCAGCTATGATGATCATGGCTGGGCTTTGTCCGAGGGTGGCTGGCTGGACAGCTGATCTAGACTGGCCTTGGCTCTGGCAACTGGGTGACTTGGCTCTCAGCCCTGTGTGCAACAAATGCCACAGATGGGTTGGCTTCAACAACTGGAATTATCTTGCAGTTTGGGAGGCTAGAAGTCCAAAATTAAGGTATTGGTGAGTCAGACTTTCTCTGAAGTCTGTAGTGTTCTGGTGGTGGCTTGCTGGTGATCTATAACTCAGTCTCTACCTCTGTCACATGGCTGGCCATCTCCTCCTATGACTGTGTCCAAATTTCCTCTGCCGATAAGGACTGTAAGTTAAGGACCATCTGATTCAGTTTGGCCTCCACTTAATAAAATTTTCAAATATCCCATTTATAAATGAGTTTGCATCCACAGAGCCAGGGATGAAGACTTGACCATGTCTTTGGGGGGTACATGATTCAATCCATAACAGAGGACATGCCAAGAATGAGCATTCTCTATTACTAGGTGGGGTTCTTTCCATCACTGGCCCCAATTCTCCACTTCTCCCTGGATCCATAATGTTTGCCATGCAGCTTTGCAGCACCCTCCCACTATGGTGGTGTTGTGGGACAGAGCAGAGGGTGACCAGCCTTTTCCCTTGACACTGAGCTCTGCCATAGGACTCACTTTGGCTGATGGGATGTGAGCAGACTGGCACAAGCAGAATTCTGAGATGGGCACATACACTGGGTCTTGTTCTCTTCTGCCTCTGCCATTGCCATGAGAACATGCCCAAGCGAGCTTGCTGGGAGCGGAGACACAGGACGCAGAGCCAAGTCACCCAGTTGCCAGAGCCAAGGCCAGTCTAGATCAGCTGTCTAGCCAGCCACCCTCGGACAAAGCCCAGCCATGATCAGCATAGCTGACCTCCTGATCTCAGTCTGACAAGATTTTGTAATTGATTGTTATACAGCAAAAGCTAGCTGACACACTCGCTAAAGCTTTAATCTCAAATTCAGTAGAATCACTGGCTTTGGTGAGCTGAGCCGTGCCCAAGAAGTCTACTTTGGTTTCTCCTTGGCTTGGAAAGCAGAATAACAGAAGGGTTAAGAGTATCAGTTTTGTCATTGAAACTGCCCTGTCATCAGAAAGACATGGGAATGATTTCTAGCTCCGCCACACACAAGCCCTATGGTTTTGGGAAAGTTACTTCCTTTCTCTAACCCTCTATTTATTTTTCTATAAAATTTGAACAAAATAATTGTTTTACTGGATTATTGTGATTATTAAATAAAATAAATGTATGTACGACATTTAGCATGAAGTCCGGTACGTGGTAAGCACTTTTGTTAATTATATTCATTATTGTTGTTCTTGTTTTTATTATTATTTTTATTATTCTAAGAGCAGAGAACACCTCCCAGGGGGGAAAGAGCCCTAAGCCCATCTCACAACACCAGCCTAACAGAGTTTCCAAAGATAAAGATCTCAATGTAGAAGCATCACAAAGACTAAGCAATAACAAATAGTGCAGGTAAAGAATAACAAAGGGAGATATAACGTGCCAACAGCCATACTGTGTGCCCAGAAAGTACAGAAGGCCAACTGGCCATGCGATGGACGTGTCATAGACTGGATTGCGCAATGAGCCAGAGATAATATTAAGTGACCCCTAAGACGCATTCCAACTGTTCTTATTCTAAAACTCTAGGTTGTTCCATTTTGCATAAGGTTTCCGAATTTCCAGAGACTATAAAATTTTTATTGCACCAATGCAGTGGCATCACATCTTAGGCAGAGTTAAGGATCTAAAGCAGATGTCCCTTGAAAATTCTACGGGATGCTGCCATTGATGGAGACCGACAGGGACCTTGATAAATCCAACATGGACAGTTTTTCCCTGCAGGATTGGAACAGATTGTTATTTCTTCAGCAGAGTGCCCCATTTGCAAAGAAAGTTGTGATGCATGAAAAAATGCCCTTTTGCACGTATGAGGGAATAGCAGAATCATATTGCTTTCCTCGTGCTCAACCCAGGTGTTGGGGATGGAAATAGGTACCCCATAAAATGCATCTTAATCCACATGCTTGTGAGAGTGAATCCTTTGTAAAAAGGACCTTTTGAAAATGTTATTATTAGTTTAGATGTGGCCAGATTGAATCAGGGTGGGTCTTTAACAGTATGTCTGGAGGTCTTAGAAAGAGAGGAAGTGTGGATGCAGCCAGAGAAGCCAGGAGATGTAGGAGGCAGAAGTCAGAGAAAGCCATGAGAGGAGACAAAGGACACGCCACGTGACAGGGGTCTGCCACCTCCAGGACACTGCCAACTCCAGGAGAAGGCATGACCTTGCTGACGTGTTGATTTTGGACTTCCAGCCTCCAAACTGTAGGCCAATACATTTTTGTTATTTAAGCCGATGCTTGGTGTGATATTTGTCACAGCCGATCTGGCAAACTAAGACACCCACACACTGGCTTATTGGGTGGCATGTGAGTCTCATCATCCCCACTACCAAAACTGCAGCTCTTGCTTCTTGCTCTTTTTGTTTCTGTGCATTTATCATTGGATTTGCACAAGCTAAACTCAAGTATGCGGTGATCTCATAGAAACTAGGAGAGTTGAAAAGACTTCTTGGAGACTGACTCCTAATTAACAACTCGCAGGGCAATGATAAAAAGGGGCCGTGTGCTCAGAGAAGTGAGCCCTGAGATGTGTCAGAGTGGCTTACGTGAAGGAATTCATTTCAAAGTGTATTCAACCTTCTTTCCACTTCTCTGTCACTTTCTCGTTTCTTCTTTCAATCTCCCTCTCCTTTACTTAGCCTCCAATTCTACCAATTTCCCTATTTCCCTCTTCCAGAAAATTTTTTTCTCCCCATCTCTCTTTCTTTACTGCTTTTATGTGAAATATAAGCCATATTCATTATTGGTAGTATTCTGACTCCAGTTTTTAAAATCCAAATGCCTTCTTTGAAGAAAGGTATTTACTGAAAATTCCAAGGTTTTCTGAAGAAACAATTAAAATTATTTTCTTCAGGGTAAGACATAAAAAAAAACAAAAAACAAACAAACAAAAAACACTGACACTACTTTATTGACCCAAACCTTCTCTTGACAATTTAATTATCTAGAGCAACAAGCCAGGTATCTTTCATGCCTGGCCACTTTAATGGAGCTTTAACACCAGCGATTTAATTAAGGTAACAGAACCAAAAACAAACTTAGAAGTCAGACAATTTCTTTCCAGAGCATTAAGCATCAAAAAGTCATCACTTAAGAACTACATGAATAAATGAGGTTTATTACTTTATTTCTAAATGACCAAACCTTTTTTCTGCTGGAGATGCAGCGAGTTCTAAGTTATCATTTTAACTAGTGAGGCTTTTCTTTTTAAGGATGCCACAAATTACCAGGAAAAGCACTTGTGAGTACACACACACACTCCAAACAAAAAACAAACCAAAAACAAAACAAAAAAACCCTCCAAATATGCAATTCTTTATCTACATAGAAAGAAGACTTTAAAAGCTACAATCTTGAAAGTCATTTAGTTTGACATTTTCGTTTTTTCTGCATATGCACACAAATATTCATTATATGTATGTACATATGTATGTATGCATATGTGTGTGTAATGAAATTGCATTTGCATGTGTATAAAATGAAAATTTCCAAAACTACATACATATGTACATATATGGGAATTCAGTAGTTTTCTCAAGATCACAGAACTAATGGATGCATAAATGGGATTGGAACTGAAATCTCATATTCAAAATATGACATTCTTATGATTACCATCAGAGTCAGGTTTATGATTATCTCTAATGTAGGAGGAAAGGCGTTGCAATGAAAAGGGTGCACGTGGGAGCTCCTTGTTGACCTGGATGATGGGACATGAGTGCTCACTCTGTGGTCATAGGTTATGCTATACATTTATGTTCTCTGTATGTATGTTCTATATTCAACAATTAAAAATTTATAAGATATCATATATAAATAAATATATATTTATAAAAATAGATAATGTTCATTCTTCAACATTGTTTCCTAATATGATTAAGTGTTATTCTGAGATGGGGGCAGACAATGAGAGCAGCTATAGAGAAAGCAGCTCTTGTGGGATCAGTCTGAAGATTCAGGCCAGGGATCCCTAATTTCTTAGGGAAACAGACTCATAGGAAACCATAAAATCAGGGTTTGTCAGGAGGGAGTGCTTACACATTTGTGTGTTCTGTCAGATTCTCTTAGCTGTTCACCAACATCCATTTTCCTCCTTATTCCATAGCAATAGAATTTCTAGCTAAGCAATAGAATTTCTGCCCAGAATAGAGTGTATTTCCCAGCCTGCCTTGCAGCTAGCTATGGTCATGTGACCAAATTCCAACCAATAGGATGAAACTTGCCAGTTTCTGGGGACCTTCTTTAGGTAGGGGACAGCTGATAAGTACCTTTTGTCTTTTTTTTTCTTCCACCCATTTGTTTGCCAGGAATACGGATATTGTTTTTGGACTATTAGGATGAAGCCACTCTCTAGAAAGGGCTGAGCAGTGAGTTGGAAGGAGCCTGAGTCTCTGAGGACTTTGCAAAACCGAGCTGCTATGCCATCTCTGGGCTTTTATGTGCAAGAGAATTAAATTTCTATCTTATTTAAACCACTGTTATGTTGAGTTTGTTATTCACAGCCATCTCTAATCCTAATTAATTCATGTATGCTTCTATGGGGGGGGCAGTTTATGATGTTAATGTTTGAGAGGCTTCCGTTGCTGTTTACCATTGTATGGGCTAAAAGATTCCACTTATGATTTTATAATGTAGGAATTTATTAGTAGAGACAGCAATAATTAAGAAAGCATAAAACCAAGGCTATCATATAGTTTTTCATAACCGCACTCCAAAGGCAGTAATAAATGGATGAATGTTATTCTCCTTCAAGAAAGATGCTTAATACGGGTTTCTTCCACCATGCAAACAACTTTTTGCCATATATACCAAGCAAGCTAAAATGTGCAATGACCTATTCCTAGGTAGAGCATGTAGGATCAAAAGTCAAATACCTAAGATACTGCCAATTGCTTCAGAGAATGGCCTCTGAATCCAGCAAGTTTGCATTCAATCCTGGCTCCATTACTGTGTGACTTTTGATAGGTTATTTGATGTCTCTAAGCTGTCATTTCCTTCTCTATAAAAAAAAAAAAAAGAAGATTATAGCAACCACACCTAGAGAAAGCTTGTTGTTGAGGGTTAGCATGAAGATCTGCAATCTTGGCCCAATGGTGTCCTTCCAGATGAGCAGCTCCCTGGCTGGTCTGGATTGCTGGACCCCTGGAGAATCCCTGTTCCTGGACCTTCATCTCCAGTGGGTCTCTGGCATCTTTGTGCCTTGGAGGTTTGCCAAGGTCATCTGACAGGGGGCACTACCAATCCAGGATTACCTTAGTCTTACAAGAGCTGAGAGGATTTGACAGTGTGGGGAAGCCTCTGCGAGGCCTTGCCTATTTCTGGCTCACGTCTCCTCCAAGGATGAAGCTCATTTGGGCCAACACAAAATGAAGCTGTTCACCAGGGGCCCCCCACCTTAGCAGGCCTGGAATTCCATTCCTGCCTCCCCAGACCTACAAGTAGTCAAAAACACTGCTCAGCAGCTCAGTCTCTTGCTGCCTTCTTGGGAATCCACAGACCTTATCCATGCCCCATATGGCAGGTTCATCTTATTCTAAACTATGGCCCACCAACTCTTCACTCCTTTATCTCTCTTGTGATTTCAAGCCAAATTTTTAATGTAATTTTGTACAGCTTTTCTAGTTGTCCACAGAAGACAGAATCGTTTCAACAATATTGGCAGCAAAAGCCTGCAGCAGTTTTTCAATCTCACAGATTCATCCAGTTTACTCTTTGTATTGTTACTTCCTCTCAGTTTAGGATCCAGAAAATATTGCTTTAACCACACTTACCAATATCTTCAAATTCCTGTCACCCTTGCACTTTAAACTAAATATATGAAACCAAACTTAATGTCTTCCCACCAACAGTTCTCCTTCCTGATTTCCAGTCACCACCACTGATTGCCATAAACCTTGGCCGCATTCTGAACGTCTCTCTCTCTCTCACTTGTGACATCAAATCCATCGCTAAGTCTTATTTCTATTTCCCAGAACACAGATTAGCAGAGTAATATTCTGAGATATTAATCAAGGATTTCCATGCTTCCTTTCCCTTCTATCCATGCTTTAAGTCTTCCTGGAGAGAGCTGATTAGAA
Source organism: Choloepus didactylus (assembly GCF_015220235.1). Taxonomy (NCBI): domain Eukaryota; kingdom Metazoa; phylum Chordata; class Mammalia; order Pilosa; family Megalonychidae; genus Choloepus; species Choloepus didactylus. The sequence goes on from NC_051324.1 coordinate 5,224,711, forward strand.
TGGAATAAAATCTGATGCTTTTGAAATCACAATATGTTGTTGACACTCACCACTGAGAAAAAGCCTTGAAATTGAAAGCTTTTTGTTTCAAGATTTGGGCTTTTCTGGAGAGAAGGTTTGAGGGCCAATGGGATAAGGCCCTCACTGGGGAACTCATAGCATGAAGTATATACTATAAAGAATAGAGAAGGAAAGAAGGCATGATGACATAAGCTTAGTGTTTCTTCCAAAAGAGATTAAGTTTAGCCAATTGATGGGAGAAGAAGTGAAAGGATCATGACTAGAGTTTAAGTTGTGGTGGGTCCTTGGGCCTTATGCTCCACTCCCTTCTCCCTGGTGTGGAGCTCCTGGGTGCTAAGGGAACTGGTACCAGATAGGTCTGTGGGATCCATAAAGCAGAAGGAGCTTGTGTGTCAATTCCCCATGCTGTTTGAGGAAGCAGTTAAATTTGAAGAGAAATCTGTCACATCAGTGGGAGAAGACAATGGTGGAACCTAAAGTGGTGCACCCACTGTGAAAACCAGTTTGGTGATTCCTCATGAAGCTAAACATAGAATCACCAGATGCACCAGCAATTCCGCTCTTAGGTATGTGCCCAAGAGAACTGAGACGGATATCCAAACAAATAGTTGTACACGAATATCCATAGCAGCATATTTGCAATAGCCAAAAGGTGCAAACAGCCCAAGTGTCCATCAACTGATGAAAGGATAAACAAAATGTGGCATATCCATACAATGGAAGGTTATTTGACCATAAAAAGGAAGGAAATACTGGTACATGCTACAGCGTAGAAGAACCTCGAAAACGTTACACTGATTGAAAGAAGCCAGACACAAAAGGTTACATATCATATGACTCCATTTATATGCTGTATCCAGAATAGGTAAATATGTAGAGACAGAAAGCAGGCTAGGGTTGCCGGGGCCTATGGGGAGGGGAGAGTGGGGAGTGATGGCTTAATGGATATGGGATTTCCTTTTGGGGTGAAGAAAATGTCTTGGTACTGGATAAAGGTGATGGTTGCACAACATTGTGAATGTGCTAAAACATCACTGAATTCCATGCTTTAAAATGGTTAATGTTTACTTTTATGTTAGAATGAATTTTGCTCAATTAACAAGAAAAGAAGGAATGTTGGTCAGACATCTGTAGGCAGAGTGTGTCTGCGACATTCCTATGAGACACTAGAGGATATGGAATATTTTTTGTGGTCTTAAGAGTAGCTCAGACCTGGCTGAGATCAAACCTCTGTGGTCAGGAAGAGAGAGAGCGTCAAGAAAGGCCGGACTGCAGTGAGAACGTAGATGTTTTCACCAAGGATGCACAGGAGTAGATGCCAGTAACCAAAGACTAATGAAGATTGTAAATCTCAGCAGAGCCTGCCTGGATGAAAGCTGATGACCAGGAGGTGGTCTCCTTTCTCACCCTCTGAGCCCTCCCCACTCTCCCCTGAACTTAGATTATCCGCCTGGGAAAAATGCAGGGAGAGAAATCTCAACTGACCAAGTTAAATCCCAAATTGATCAAGGGTAATTCATTTAATGAGCCAGTGTAATTCCAAAAGTGACTTAGTTTCCTTTGAAATGCCTACAACACAATTGTCTACCATCTGGCAGACTGGACTTGGAGTCACATGCCCAATTGAATTATAGAAAATAAAGTTACGTTTTCTGGAACACCTGAGCCACTATGGAAAGTGAATTTGTTACAAATCTTTCAAATGTGTTCACTGCTTACTCTTTCCACAGGCATCTCGTACATTTAAACGTCATCTGAGTGATGACCAATAAAAGTAATGGGTGGCTCCTTTGTCCAGAAAAGAGGGTTTTATGAGATCTTTGTGTTTTGTAGGTTGAATTGCTTTCCCCCAAATGATATATGAAATCCTAGATCCATCCCCACCCCCATATCTGTGAATGTGAACTTATTTGGAGAAAGAGTCTTTGTAGATGTAATTAGTTAACATGAGGTCATACTGGATTGGGGTGTCCTTCTAAGAAGAGGAAAATTTAGATACAGGGAGCAAGGCCATGAGAAGACAGAGGCAGAGATTGGAACGAAGCTACCATAAACCCTGGAACCCCTGGGGTTGCCAGAAACCAGAAGAGGCAGGGAAGGAGCCTCTCCTCGAGACTTCAGGGGAAGCCTGGCCCCGCCAACACCTTGGCTCTGGACTTGCAGCCTCCAGAACTGAGAGACGATAAAGATCTGTTGCTTTAAGCCATCCAGTTTGTGATAATTTGTTGCAGCAGCCCTAGGACACTAATACAGGGGGTTAAAAAGAAGGGGCTGCTAGATCCCTAGGAGGAGGGGAAGGGAGGGTGGTTGAGGTTTAGAGTCTGGGAGGTAGTGGGAAATGAAGACGGTGATGACTCAGGACTTGGGCAGACCTGTGGCTTCGGTGGTGATGGACTGGGTTAAAACAGAGAAAATCTGCAAGCTGGCAATGCCAGTGGCCATGGCTGTCATCGGACTAAAGGACGCTCCCTGACAGACGTGCTGTGCCCAAATCTACAGACACCCTCTCCCCCACACCCCCACCTCCACACCTAGGTCAGCGTTTCTGCTGCTCTAGCACTCTTCTGTGAAGTCCTGGCCAGAGATCTGCCTTCTCTCCCAGCAGACTGGGAGATAGGGCTACGTCTTCAAAGACAAGATACATTAGATCTAACATGAGCCTGGGAAAGAAGACAATCTCCCAGTTGACACCTGAGTCCCTGGTCTAATTTCTTCCAGCTCCTCCATTTTAATCTACTGCCACACCACGCTTCTCTCCATACCTACATTATGCTCTTCTTTCTGCCTTGCATTTCCTTTCATCAAGTCCACTCTCTTTGTACGTCTAATTTCTACCTACTCTTCGGATCCTAAGTGAGTTGCCACCTCCTCTTAGAAGCCTCTATTGATTTCTCAAATCTGGGTTAGAAGCCTTTCTATTGGACCTGATAATCCACCCATGGCCACTATCATCGGCCTCATCCCTTTGGCTTTAATTGCAGGTTCAATGATCTGACTTCCGTGTAGAACGGGGGCGGCAAAGTTTTTCTGTAGCAAAGATTTAAGGCTTTGTGGGCCACAGACTGTCTTTGTTGCAGACCCTTTCTTCTTTTTCTCCCCCTTCTTCTTCTTCTTTTAACAACACTGTAAAAAAGGTAAAATACCATCTCAGTTCACTGGTGGTGGTTTCCTGATCCTTGCTCTAGAGGGTGAGTCTTTAATGGCTCGTATCTCATTTCTTTGCACTGCCAGTAACCTAGCATAATTCCTGGAAGGTTGCTCAAAATATTTAACCTAATTAAATTGAACCGTCGATTAAGACCTGTATCTGACTTCTGCTTCCTCGAATCTTTTTCACCTCTAACAACTCCAACCAGTTCCTTCAAGTCTAGTTTCTCTATCAACATAATGCCTTCAGTTCAAAGATCTGCAACCAAGTCAATAAGGACCTTTTGTTTTGTTTTGCTTTGTTTTGTTTTGTTTTGTTTGAAGAGAGAGATTATAGAGCTATGCAGGTGGCTGCTTGTTTCAACCTGGAAAAGGTTTTTCTGGCACTCCCATTTCTTAGGAAGCTTAATTGGCATTGAGAGGGATTTTTGCAGCTTCTTGTGAAAGAAGTCTTAAATTTTTTCAAAATAAAAGGTTCAAACATGGGGAAAAAAAAGTATGCATATTTGAATGGAGGTTTTTAAATGGAGATACACTGTAGAGACCTCAGGACTCTAATCCCTCTAGAACTCAGCACAATTATAATTTTTGGACTTATGGGCAACTGCTCTCTACCTTGAGTGCCACTGCATCACCGAAAAATCTTCCAGACATCCTCAGGCATCACCTGAGCAGTGGTCACCTGTTACCTTGATATGGTGAGAAAAGATAGGATCACTAGGTACTGTGGTCTTGTAAAAAATAAAATAATATATATAAATGCCTCTTGGATAAAATATAGTCATCCAAGGCCATAAAATCTTTAACACCAGTTTAACAAACACTCTGCAGCAAGGTTTGAAACTGCAAGTAAAAAGCAACAACAAACTATACCCCAATAAAAACGGGCTATGGCTGATGACAGAGTGGTGAGTAGGTACAAACACAGCACAGCCAGAAACACTTGTGGCCCTTCCCTGCAGGTGGTTGGAGGCTCATTCTTTACAGCACATCTGCACAGCTTTCGCAGAAGCCCTGCGTACTTACAGAGTGAGAGCATGTTTTCTGTTGCTACAAACAGCCCCCATAAATGTTGGAGCCAAGTGTGTCTAAACATTACAGCATATTAAATACCTTTAAGCATGATCTGTAACCTTGTAGTTGGGACCGAAAGAACAAGACCTCTATGTTGAATGGGAATTCGACTCTGTTTGCTGTCGTCAGTCTGTTCCATTAGAAAGTCGCTGGGAAGGTAGGTCGTGAGAGAAGAGTGGATGTGATGGAGGCCTAGAGCCGTGGACTCTTACGCTTTGAAGAGCATCTGGGCTAAGGCCCATCTTTGACAGATGAGGACACCGAGGCTCTGTTAGGCTATATGATCGAGCACTCAACGCTTCCTTCATTCTTCTTTCCATTTTGCAATAATGCTTTTCTAAAAAGAGGAAACCTTTCTTGGTATAAATAAAAATTATAGTACCGATGAAGTTGAGTTTAAAATGTGGCTCTGCTGGTGTAGGAACAGGACGACGTGGGTGTGGCTTTTGTTTTTGATGGGCAGCTCCCAAATCATTTCTTCTTTCCAAATAGCTCTTTCCGAATCTGCTCCCAGTTCCAGAATCGTCACTTCTAGAATCACACCTTTAATCTTTATCTCTGCAAGCCTTGATTAAGAGGGAAATGTGTTATTAAGAGGAATTGTGAAGGACTGGGCTGAAGGTGGGCCTTAGAAGCAGACATGAATGGTTTACGTGCTGACCTTGACGTGGCTGGAGGTGTGACCTTCTCAGCCACAGATGCGTATGGAGAGCCCATTCTGTAATCGAAACTGGGAGGATGCTGGGAAATGACATGGAAAGTGATCATCCTACTGTTTTCCACAGAACAGACCTTTAACTATTATGGTAAATATAGAAGGAAATAAAAACGAGGTGGCTATTATAATATATAATATATATATTATATGGTGGATATTCTGTATCCATATATATGGATCTATTGTATATATAATTATCATACATATAATTTAAATCTGCTGCTGATGGAGGTAACTGCCTGGTTTCTAAATTCACCACCACGAGTACACCAAGATAAATACCAAGAACCTTGGCTTAGATATCTAATGACTGACAGAAGTCAGAACATATGATGTTCAAGTGCTGATACATAATTGGGGGAGTTGTGATTTGCAAGAGTCTTGGGAATGGGACTTGGTAATTAAAAGCCCTAGCATTTCTGTTTTGTTGTGTTTTCATCTCCATCCAGTCTTGTGATTGAAAAATTCTTTCAGGACCCTGTTTTTTTTTGCCTGGCCAGCAAAAATTTAAAAGTATTGTTATGTGGGGGACATACGAGGGAAAATGGAAGTGTTTCCTTCAACACCTGTTTTCATTAAATAAGGGGAAGGAAACTAAAGGATATGTTTAATGCTTATCAAGTAAGTGCCAGGAGCATTGCATATGTTTTGCCTCTTAATTTGCAAACCGGAAGAGGTAGACACTGTAGTCCCTGTTTGGGAAATGTTGTAAGACCTTCCCAAAGAATTTGAACTTTAGGGAATTAGGAAATTTTCCTTTAGAATGAAGCTTTGTGCTGCTAAATGCAGGATCAAAGTACAGATCTGAAAAGTCACAAGAAAGAGTTAGAATAGCTTTCAGGTGTGTCAAATTAGCCGTCATGTTACCATTATTAACTTGTTTACCCAGGACAGTGTCTTTGGAGAGAGGGGGGGCCCTGGACACCTCCAGAATTCCAGAATAAAAGAGAGGCACAGAGATAAACGGGTGCTGTCCCAAGGAAGAGGAGGAGCTCAGTGGATGAACTTGTTTTGTTGCCACGCTTTCCATTGCGTAGAGAGGTATACCTGAGCTGTATTAGTTTGATTCCACAAAACATCCAACCAACTTCTCCTTTTCCAATTTCATGCTCAGCAAGCAAACTCCTGGTTGTAATTTGACTTCCTAAGTAGATTTGCCTTCAGGAAAAGAAAGTTGCTGTGCAGGCCGCCATGAGTCATCCAGTCCAAGTCTTAGTTATCTTGGGAAATTAATAAAATACCTTTCTTGTATTATATATGTTCGGCTTGTCACTGGTTAATATAAATAGATCCACCTGGCATAATCGGGTTCCTGAGATGAACCAAATCCTGAATGGTGGTATATTTATCGGGTAATTAATGCCAACCTATGAGAGCTCATTGGAATCAAATACCCTACCTGTCCTGGCTAATTCCCCGCCACTTCCATTGGCTATGCCAATTCCATGCCCAACAGCTACAATAAACAGGTACTTTCTCTTTCTTCTCTGGCTACTACGTGCTAGGCCTTTTTGAAAAGTATTTATTTTCATAAATACTTATTAAGAAATATATATATTATGAAGTAGAAGTTTTACAAGAAGTAAAAGTGTCTCTATCTATGACATGATTGTTATTGTGGAAATCCAAGGAAATCTACTAAAAAGTGCGAGGATGAAAACTGAAAGTATCTCTATACCTAGCAACAAATAATTGAGAAATGAAAATAAGTAAACAATACCATTTACAATAGCCCAAATAATTCCAAGTTCATAGGAATAAATTTAGTGAAAAATGTGCAAGATGCACAGTAAAACTTTAAAGTGTAGCAGAAAGAAGTTAAAGAAGGTCTAAATAAATGAAGATGAATTCTATGTTCATATGTTGGATGATTCAGTATTGTAATGATTACTTTTCTCTCCAACTGATCTGTGATTTGAGCAATCTCAAGCAAAAGTATAGCAGACTTTTTAAAAAGAAATTGACATAGTAATCCTAAAATGTATACGGAAATGCAAAGTACCTAGAATGGCTAAAGCATTCTGGAATAAGAATAAAATTAGAGGATTTACACTGCTTGATTTCAAGACATACTAAAAAATAGTAGTATATTAGACAGTTAGCTATTGGCATAAAGATAGAGAAACAGGCCAATTGTACAGAATAGAGAGCCTAGAAGTAGACCCATATTTAAAGAGTTAATTGATTTATGACAAAGATGCTAGTAAAATCCAAGGTGTGGGAAAGTCTTTTCAACAAGTGGTGCTACAATAACCGTTTGTATGGAAAAAATGAATCTTTACCCCTTTCTCATACTATTCACTAAAATTAATTCATGATAAACCATGTTCCTAAAGATATGAGATAAGACTACAAAGCATCTAAAAGAAAAAATTAAGAATATTTTCTGTCTTCTGGTAAGCAAAGATTTCTTTGATAGAATACAAAAGACACCAAGTATAAAGAACGGTAAATTAGACTTCATCAAAATTACAAGTTTCTGCTCTTTGAGAGATACTATTTGTTTCAGTTTGCTAAAGCTGCCAGAATGCATTAAACCAGAAATGGGTTGGCTTTTTCAATAGGAATTTATTAGTTTACAAATTTACAGTTCTAAGGCCATGAAAAGGTCCAAATTAAGGCATCAAGAGGAAGATACCTTCTCCGAGGAAAGGCTGCTGGCATCTGGGGTCCCTCTTGTCACATGGGAAGGCGCATGGTGACATCTGCTGCTGCTTCTCTCCTGGTTCTGGTTTCAGTGGCTCTCTCCAAATGTCTTTGGACATTTCTCTCTCTGCTCTGTGTGTGTGTGTGTGTGTGTGTGTGTGTGTGTGTGTGTGTGTGTTTCTGCCTTTTATCCTCTCATAAAGGGCTCCAGTAAGGGGTTAAGGCCCACCTTGAAATGGGCTGGGTCACATCTCAATTGAAACAACCTAATCAAAAAGGCCTTCTGATAAGTTGATAGTAGCTCCAAACTGGAGATAAAAAAAAAAAAACCATTATCTGGAGAATGAATAACCAAATTAAAGAATATACATACATATGAATAATTACTCAATAATATAAAAAAGTACTGATCCATGCAAACACATGGATGCATCTAAAAAATATTATGATGTGTGAAAGAAGCCATAGACAAAAAAAGTACATATGATATAATTCCATTCACGTGAAGTTCAACAACAGGCTAAAGTAACCTCTATTATAGAAATCAGAGCAATCGATTTTCTGGGAGAGGGATATTAACTACCCACAACAATGGATTAAAAGAACATGGCCTTTTCTGAGGTACATAACAGCTCCAAACCAGCACACTGTTATAATTAAAAGAGAAACTATATTCTTGAAGAGACTATTGCCTCTGGGTTTTGGGTCTTAGCTGACCCATAGCATCCTTGGAAATTTGTTCTATAGCTACTCGTTAAATTATAATTGGAAAGCTATCACCTTTTTGTATATATGTTATATTTCACAATAAGGAAATAACTGAAACTATGGGAAATATGACCCACAATATTCTTTGAAATTTGCTCTCTAATTACTTGTTAAAGTGTATTTGGAAGTTATCATTTCTATGCATATATGTTATATGCTACAATAAAAAATATTTAAAAAAAAGACATCAGTGGGACAATTGATGAAATCTGAATAATGTCTGCAGATTAGATAATAACAAAAAAAAGACAAGCTACAGATGGAGAGAGAGCATTATATATATATGTGTATACATATATGTATATAATATGGCAAACAACTCTTATCTAGCATATTTAGAGGACTTCTCATCAATAATAAAAATTACTCAAAGAAAACAGACAAAAAACTTGGACACTTCCCAAGTGGCCCATGATCACATGAAAAGTGCTCAACATCATTAGTTATCAAGGAAATGCAAGTTGAAGCCACTGTGAGAGACCACTGCACATCGATTAGAATGGCTAAAATCGCAAAGACCGACAATGCCAAGTATTGACAAAATATTGGACCTCCTGGAATGCTTATATGTTGATGGTAGGAGAGTAAAATGATACAATAATTTTCCAAAATGTTTGGCAATCTAGCTACCATGATGATCACACACTGCCCAATGATCCAGAAATCCCACTCTTAGGAATTTACCCAGGAGAAATTAAAATTTGCATCCGCAAAAAGATTGTAAAGATATTTATTGATGCTTTATTCATAACAGCTCCAAACCAGAGATAAAAATATCCATTACCTGGAGAATGAATAACCAAATTAAGGAATATACACACATATGAATAATTACTCAATAATATAAAAAAGTACTGATCCATGCAAACACATGGATGCATGAACTATACTCTTAAAATCAAAGAACTTTAGTGTTTGAAAAATTACTCCAATAAATTAGTCAATACTCAAGACTCTCCCTGCTCTTGCTCCAAGAACCTCTTTCATTTGAAATACGTTGTAAACCAAGTTAATGAGGTAAATTGCAATTTCTCAGTAAAGGTGGAAAGGACAGCTTTAATTTGAGGATGCAGAACTGCCTCTTCTCAAGAGCATTCTTTTGACAAAATGTAGATTTTTCTAAAGTTCATTCTGAGAGAAAGAGGCAAACACAAATGTATTTAACATTGTTATCACAATGAAGTAGCATTAGCCAAGGCTTGATCAAATAAAAGGAATGAGCAGAAAATGAGAATTAAGAGAAAGGAATAAGCACCTCCCAGAAAATGGGAACCCAAGGAAAGAGAAAGGGGGACAAAGAATTTCTCTCCATTCTTACAGTAAAAAAAAAAAAAAAAAGACACCCTTAAACAATGTGAACTCTTTATTTTGTTTTAGCATATTGGTTAGAAGAGGGGACATTTTAGCAACTCACAGGCTTTTTACTTACTGTGTGTATGAATTTTGGCATGTCGTTTTAACATCCTGAACCTTAGTTCCCCAAGACTAGCATGGTAAGTGCTACCCCATAGACTTATTATAAATATAACTTAAAGAGCAGCCTAACCAACACCTTACCCCCAGTCCTCTGGCATCTGCATTGGACACGGGGCAATTATAAATCCTTATGCTATGTTCTTCATCTTACGGAGATAATTGGAGAAGATATTTGGTCCCAAACTTGACTTTATTTGAAGTTTTAAAAAAAACAACTTTGATTTCAAAGCTTCTTCCTGGTATTTGTTTACTCACAAGCAACTGCCTGATATAGATGCTTTTGTCATTTGAGGAGGCAGAATTATTTTCTGCAATAATTATGCTTCTTCTGAGTGTGGCTGGAAGAAAGATAAAGGTGACATGCCTGTGCCTTACAACATAAAGAGTTACCCCCACTGTGGGCCAAGGAATCCGTTCTGATTATGCTGCATTTAGGAAAAAGTGTTTCTCATTTTCCATTTAGAGCATAGAGTCTATAAATATTACTGTTTGTCACTGGAAGATGTGTGAGTAAGTTTGGTCTTATAGTTAAGAAAACCTCAGGAAGAATGGGGAAGGCAGATCTAGACCTCACATGAGAGGAGAGACTTTGAATAGGATTGGACTTGGAGGGTCAAAGCCCACACTGGACTTGTTTAATAAGTTCTGGTGAAACCATTGGTGCTGTTATTCTAGAGTTAGTAACTCAGACTCGGGGGAAATATACTGGTCTAAGTTAGTGTGGCCCATGGTTTGCCCTGGAGCAGGCATGGGGATGGAATCCAAGTTGATATCAACCCTTGTGGACTGGGGGTTTGGTTTTCTGAAAGACACCTAGAGATGTGAAATAAGAAGGATTCAGGAAGTTACCTCTCTCAGCCGGAAGGAAGGGAAGCTCCGGGACAGAGAACAGAAGTCTGAACTGGGCCTTCTCCTAAAGGGTATGGTGAAGAGCTTCACGTTGGCCAATCATCCATTCATTCACCTATCTTGTTTATTTGTTCTTCTATTTATTTATTGTCTTTTCATTTGGGCTCTGGGCACGATCATATTTCACATCCAGGTTTAAGTTATCGTTTTCTCTGTTGTAGTGGAATCAAGAGATACAATTGGAAAGGAAAGCATTGCTCTGCATTTTCTGATCACTTAATGCCACTGCAGCCGAAGTGGCAGCATCCCAAGGAAGATCATGGACATGGAGTCCTAGGCAGTGGCTGGCAGCATGGTGAGTGCCTCCAAGAGGGAGCTGAGAGCGGCTGAGAGTCGTGTGCAGTCACAGAAAGCAGCTGCCAGTTGGATCAGGAAACAGTTTTAAGGAAAACTCCCTTTTCCCAAAATATGGAGGAGGGCAAGCCTAGGCTAATACTTGAGTTACATATGGATTATGTCAGATAATATATATTCTACACATAGTAAGAACTGGGTATATGGTAGCTATTAAAATAATAATAATAAATCTAAATGAATTCCACATGGAACTATTTATCTGTGGAGGAATCTGGAGAGAGAGGTATGGCAGATTAGGAAGCCTCTGGGAATGAAGTAATATTATTTAAAACTTCAACAAATACTGAAAACATAGAAGCATTCAGTGCTAGAGCTGGGGAAACTCTCAGAGTTATTTTGATTCAACATTCTCATTTTACAAATGTATAAATTGAGTTCTTAAAAATTGAAGTGACTGGCTCAACATCACCCATCATTGTACAGTGGAGCTAGGGGCCGCTGACTTTCAATTGAGTAAGTTTTGGGGTGTGTGTGTGTGTGTGTGTGTGTGTGTGTGTGTGTGTGTGTTTGCCTTTTTCCATGGAATCCTCCATATCTTACATCCATAAATAAATTCAAGCAAGCTATTTATTAGAACATTCTATATAATGCCTATCACAGATTTATTTAATTGGGAAAGTTGCTGGTAGACATCTTCCCAGAAAGAAGTGGAACCATTTAGTGGGAAAGAAACTGCATTAGGATTTTTTTTTTTCAAGTCAGTAGTCTTTATTGGACAGAACCAGAACCCAGCAAGCAAACCAATTCCCATGCTCCTGGGAAAAAAAAATGCTGCCAACCTCGTTGCCATTATCAGACTTCAAGCTTATTAAACCTCCTAATATAGCAATATATCATGAGATTTCCTACAAGATTAGTAAGTTGTAGTCAATTTGCAATCTTCATTGTCTAAAAGGAACACTTAAATATGAATATTAAAAATATTAAAAATTTGAAACGTTAATGTAATAATGTCGGCAAACTAATCAATCCAATGCTAAAATACTGACCTATTGACACAAATCAACATTCTTAATGGAGAAAGCAATTAAGAAATCTTGTCTCACTAGCAGTGGAAACAGGGTTGACTCATAGTTAAAAGTTCCTGATGCACTCAAGATTTAGGAGGTAAAAATTACTAGGACAAACTATCAGGGGACATGCTATAGTCTATTTGGCCAAAACCCAGTTGTTATCTTGGACCTATTTTGAGGCTAGGTTAAGTGATCAGGTATACCTTAATGTATTAAACTGTGTTTAGCCAAGTCCTGAACCAGAATGCCTTTTCCATTCCCTTTTATATTCTGTAACCCACCAGAATTTCTGGGGGCAAATTTCAACAAGTCATCTGAAGTTCTTTACAACCAGTGTATTAGGATTTTAGTGATGGACATTGACTATTAAGGGAACGAAAAATTCTTTCCCAGAAAATACTGCAGGGATGTGTGATTTTGTCAGTGATCTGAAAACCTGGTTTTGTTTTCCATGATATACACTAAAAAAATCTTGTTGAGATTGTACATGACAAAGAGTATTACTAGAGAGAAAGAGGGATATTTTATAAGGAAAATAAGGTCACTTCATCAAGAATGTAAATAATTAGAGAAAAAATTACTAAGAATATAGAATATTTGAGCATTATAAACCAACTTAAGAAAATTGACATATATTAAATATCACATCTAACAACTGCAGAAATTACATTCTTTTCAAGTGAATGTGGAACATACATCAAGATCAACCATATACTATGCCACAGAAAAAAGTCTCAAGAAACGTCAAAGGAATGAAATTATACGAAGTGTATTTTCTGACCACAATGATATTAGATTAGAGAACAATAAAAATAAGATATATAGACCAATCTCCAAATAAATTGGAAGGTCAGTAGTACTCTTCTATGTAAACCATGGGTCAAAGAAGAAATAAGAAGGGATTAAAGTTATTTTGAATAGAATGATACTAAATCTACAAAATATCAAAATTTGTGAAATACAGCTAAGACATTTCTTAAGATGGAAAGTTTATATTAGAAAAGAAGAAAAACTTGAAATCAAGATCTATACCTCTACCTCAAGAAGTTAGAGAAAAGAGCAAAATATACCCAAATTGAGTGGATATCAATTAAATAGAAAAATATTAAGAAAACCAAAAATTAACTCTATGAGAATATTTATAGCTCTTTACTGAAAACTATAAAACATTGGTGAGTTAAATAAATAAACCCTAAATAAATTGAAAGATACACTCACTTCATGGATTAGAAGACTCAATTTTGCTGAGGGATACCTTTTCCTCAACTGATTAATAGTTAATAGGTTCAGCACAATCCCAATCAAAATCCAAGATGTAGAAATTGACAATTTGATCCTAAATTTATATAGCAATCCAAAGAGTTTAGAATAGCAAATAGTTTTAGTGAAAAAGTAGAACCAAGTAGAACTTACATTGTCTGATTTCAAAGCTTAGCATAAAGGTACAGTTATGAAGACAGCATGGTATTTGAGTAAGTATAGGCAAATAGATGAATGGAAAGAATATGGATTTCAGAAATAAACTCCCACAGATATAATCAATTGATGTTTGACAAGTTCGATAAGACAATTCAATGGGAAAAGAAATGTTTTTCAGCATATTGTGCTGGAACTAGATAGGCAAATGAAAAAAAAATTAGCCTTGATCCCTACCTCACACCATATATAAAAATTTATTCAGGATGGATCATAGACCTAAACATAAAACAAGGAGAAAACATAGAAGAAATGTTCAATATTGGAGTAGGGAAGTATTAGCCAGACAACAAAAGGCACTAACAATTAAAAATAAAACCGCTAAATTGAATTTAATTAAAATTTAAAATTTATGCTTATCAAGAGACCATTAAGTAACTAAATAGGGAAGCCATTAACTGGGAAAAATATTACTGACACATATATCTGACAAAGAATTTGTATCCTGAATTCCTACAATGAAAATCAAAATTAAAAAAATAATAATAATGAGCAAATAATACACTTCAAGAAAAAATTGTACAATAAAAATTTCTGTACATAAACACATGAAAAGGTGCTCAACATCTCTAGTCATCAGGGAATGCAAATTGTAATAAGAAATCCACTAAGATGACTGAAAGAAAAATGTTTGATAGCAGCAAGTGCTGTTGAAGGAATAACAGGGACTCTAAGATGTTGCTAGTGGGAGTGTAAAATGGTATAACCACTTGGGAATCCTGTTGGACAGGTTCACAGACAAACCTACATCTTCCCTTTGACCCAGTGATTCCACTCCTAAGTAATAAATTTCAACCAATCAATAAATCCATGGAAAATTTGTGTAAGAATGTTCATAGCAGCTGTATTCCTAATTGCCAAATGGAAACAAGCCAAATGTCCACCAAGAAGAGAATGTCCATCAACTACTCAACAATCAATGGAATGAGCTACTGAAACAAGCAGCAACATGATGAATCTCAAAGGGAACTATGTTGAATGAAAACCAGACATAAAATATTACATATGGTATGATTCCACGTTTATGAAGTTCTATAGTTGGCAAGACTAAGCTGCGGTAATAGAAATAAGAGCAGTGGTTACCTTTGGTGGGGAGAGGTGACTTGAAAGGGAACAGAGATGAGATGTTTTATTTCTTGATTGTGGTGGTGGTTACTTGAGGGTTACTTGGTGGTTACACAAATGCATCTCAATTTAAAAAGTCACACTGAGAAGTATTTTTGATTCATGGCTAAAAGTCAACAATAATAAAAAACCAGAAAGACTGAACAAGCCAGAGGATATATTGTGCATGTGTACTGTAAGATTCAGTATTTTAAAGATGTCAATTCTACCTCATTAACCCATAAATTCAACGAAATCCCCATCAGAATATCAACAGACATTTTGGTGGACTTCAGCAAGTTGTCATCTGTGCCTCCTTTTAGATTCCCTCTCCTTATATGGAATTCAGTATATGGATTAAGGCCCTTCCGTCTCAGTTTGGCATCATCTAAATAGGGTCTTTGAAGACCATATTTACAAGTGGGTCCACACCTTAACTAATAATAACATCTCCAAGGGGCCTATTTATGAATGGATTCAAAGCCACAGGAACGTGGATTAAGACTTGAACGTGTCTTTATGAGGCACATCATCCAATCCCCAATACTGCCCACTTTGGAAGTGGCTGTGTTCATCCAACCACTTACGTAAGTAACCTCATCCCATACTGCTGAATATGTCTCATCTGTTGATCCAACCCCTATCCCTCTCCTTCCACCAAGGCCATTATCAAAGGACACGATCTTATGGGTCCTTCGGCCCTCATAGCGTTATAAAATTTTGAGTTAGTTGCCAGCATTTCAAAATGAAAAGATTTCACATAAACCCAGAATTCTGTCTTCCTTTGAACAATCAAAGCCCTGGTCACCCAGAACTCTTACATTTCCACAAGGCACCAGTTGGCTGGAGCTGAGCGGCAGATGTCTCTCACTGGTCATGTGTGCTCCTCAGTGCTACAGTTCTCGCCTCCACCAATCATCCACTTCTACGTCTTGTCTCCCTGATGCTAATGCTGTGTGTCACTTGTGTATCATCGGGCTTGGGCTGCTGTTATTTAAAGTTGAGTTAACAAGTGAAATATTTCAGGTACCCATGTCTCTATCAAAAGGAAGGAAATGAAAGATCATCTGGGAAGCTTGTGTGTTTCAGGTAAAAATGCTTTTACAGCGACCCCTCTGCACTTAACTGACATTGTTTGCCCCACCCCTCAGTATCCAGTGCCGCAGTCAGCATTATTCCACTGTAAATAAACGTCTCTGGTCTCTGCCTCCTTAGGTGGGTCACTGAGTACCTCAGATAAGCCTGGTTCTCCCCTAAAGACACAGCTTCCCTGCAGCCCTTGTGAGTTAATGATCTCAAACTCCATATCTTTGGCTTTCCCTTTAATTTATTCCCCATTGCTACTCCCAAACCATTCCTCAACTTTTTGTCAATCGACTGAACTGTCCTACCACTGCAATATTAAGTGATGGGCCCTCTGTATTCTCCTTTTCCTCCTGCTCTTTCACATGGTCCTCCCAAAACCTGTCTGTCCCTGGTCTTTGTCCTCTTCAAATTTTTTGACCTCATCAGTTTTTTTATTTGTTTGTTTGTTTGTTTGTTTTTACCCTTCCTTCCCATTTTATTTAGCCCAGCTGCAATGACAAGCACCACACAATGGGTTTTGTCTTAGCAACAGGACTTGTTTGGCTCATGGCTTTGAGGCTAGAGGTCCAAAATCAAAATGCTGGCAAGGCTTGATTTCTCCCAGAGTCTATAGTGTTCTGATTCTGGCTGCCAGCAATCCTTGGGGTTCCTTGGCTTGTGTCTCTACCTCCTGTCACATGGTGATGATCTCTCCTTTCAGCTCTTCTGGTTTTGGCTGACTGCCTGCTTCTTGCTGTGTGACCTTCTCCAACTTCTGTCTTCCAGTTTCTTCTCTTTAAAGGGCCTCCAGTAATCTGGATTAAGACCTACTCTCATTCATTTGGGTCGAACCTTCCTTAACTAATAATAACATCTTCAAGTGCCCATTTAGAATGGGTTCACATCCGCAAGAATACAGATTAAGATTAAGAGCATGCCTAATTGAGTTACATAATTCATTAGACCGTACTTCTCCTTAATGATTAGTTCCTACAACTTTCTTTTCCACCAAGCTCAGTACCCATGAACCTCATTTCATCCATTTTCTTGCAAATAATCCACATTTGTTTTTCCTATATTTGTCCAGCAATTTAAATACAGTTAATTCTCATTATTCACAGTAATTAAGTTCTATAAAGTTACCAAAAACACCAAATTAGCAAATATTGAACAATTGCTCCCAGAGGAAATATAGGGTTAGTTTCCTGCGAGCCTCTGGTCACAACATTTCCATCAACTAATCAATACATAATCTAGTTTTATGTGTGCTTCTGTTTAAAGACATTTAATATATATCATTGATTCATTAACATTGAACTCATGGCCAACAGCACTGTAACTCATGCCTGAATGCAGCATCTCTAACATACGTATTTTCTCTGTTAAGGTGTATCACAATCATGCACTTAGTACACTAGACAGCACTTCAGCACTACAGTTGGTGCCATTTTAAATAGTGATGTCACCAACGAAAAGCACAAAAATGTAAAATGATGGCACTAAATATGTTGCATAAAGGACACTTGTTAACAGTATGAGAGATGAAACAAGACGGCAGTGTCACCTTGTTCAGATTCTGCTGGGAACATGCATATCAGGTAGCTCAAATTTTTCCCTGTTCTGCACATGTCCGTGAATGATTGCAAAAGCACCAAGAGTATTGATTTGGGGGTTCACGCATACAGAATCTGTGAATAGTGATTATTAACTGTATATGTGCTTTCTACTTATATTCCTGACATCCTTGGCACAGCTGAAAAAAATCTCACAATTGTTCAGATTGGTGCCCAAACAAATTCATAGTTCCAAACCTCAAGTGAGGTCTCAGTGGTTCCCAGGGAAGTTTTTCACTCATGCATTCAAACATTTTGATGACTTAGTAAATTTCTGTGTTTTCAGGCAAATACTGGGAGCCCATCAAACAAGAACTCTTTCAACTTTATGCTTTTTCACCTGCAAAGTTATCTGTATCCACAAGCACCTTTTTCTTCTTACTCCATGAGGAAGGTTTACCCCTCTACATCCCTATTTTTCCTCTTCCATTTAACTTCAATCCTCCCCTCTCTACTGACCCTCTCTTATCAGAATTTAAGCATGCTAAATTATTTAAAAAAAAAACAGAAACAAACAAAACAAAAACCAAAAATTCTGACCCCTGAATCACTTCTGTGTACTAGTATCTTCCACCTCATTTTTATGGCTAAACTGACTGAAAGTGTTGTTTAAATGGGTCAATTCAGTCTCCTCTCTCTTTCCCCATCATCATTCTTCAACCTTCTGAAATCTGGTTGCAATCCTCACCATTCCAAACGGAGCTGTAACCAAGATCACCAGTGACCTTTCTTTGTTCAATCAAATGTGCATTTCTCAATTACTTCTTACTAGACTATTCAGCCACATTGAGTATTGCTGGTCTCTTCTGCTTCCTTTGTGTGGTCACTTGCTTGATCGCTGAGATCCAACACTCTGTTTCCATTTTTACCTCCAAGTCTCCTATCTTCTAAGACTCCTTTGTGGGATCCTTGTTTTATGCCTGCCTACTAAATGTGAATGGTCCCCAATGTTTTAGTTTTCCAGGCTGTTATTACAAATACCATACAATAGGTTGGCTTCAACAAATGGGAATTTTAATTATTATTATATTTTTATTGCGATTGTTCACAAACCGTACAATTATCCAAACATCCAAAGTGTACAATCAGTTGCCCACAGTACTATCATATAGCTGTGCATCCATCACTGCAATTAATTTTTTTCAACTTTTAGAACATTTTCATTACTCCAGAAAGGAAAGAAAGACAAAAAAAGGGAACTTAAATCTTTCCATACCCCTAACACCCCCCCTCCATAATTGATTGGTGTGGTACTTGTATAGTACATTTGTTACTGTTGATGAAAGAATGTTAAAATACTAACTGTAGTATATAGTTTGCTATAGGTATATATTTTTCCTATATGCCCCTCTATTATTAACTTCTAGTTATAGTGCCATACATTTGCTCTAGTTCATGAGAGAGATTTCTAATATTTGTACAGTTAATCACAGACATTGTCCACCACAAGATTCACTGTTTTATACATTCCCATCTTTTAACCTCCAACTTTCCTTCTGGTGACATACGTGACTCCGAGCTTACTCTTTCCACCACATTCACAGACCATTTAGCACTGTTAGTCTTTCTCACAACATGCTACCATCACCTGTGTCCACTTCCAAACATTTAAGTTCACCCTAGTGGAATATTCTGCTCATAATAAGCAACTGCTCCCCATTCTTTGGCCCCGTTCTATATCCTGGTAACTTATACTTCATGTCTATGAGTTTACATATTATAAGTAGTTCATATCAGTGAGACCATGCAATATTTGTCCTTTGTGTCTTGTCTTATTTCACTCAATATAGTGCCCTCAAGTTTTCTTCATCAACTCATTTTTAAGACAGTTTTGTTCACACATCATAAATTCCATCCTATGTAAACAATCGATGATTCCCTGTATAGTCACATATTTATGTATTCACCACCATCACCACTATCTATACAAGGACATCTCTATTTCTTCCACAAAGAAGGAGGAAGAGTCAAAGAAGGTAGAGAGACAAAAGCAAAAAAAAAAAAAAAGAAAGAGAAAAAAACATGACAGCTAGGAAGCAACAAAAGAAAAGCTAGCATTAAAGCAAAGTAGAATAAAGAGTCAGACAACATCAGACCCAATGCCAAGGGTCCCATACCTCTCCCCTATGTCCCCCCATATGCATTTAGCTTTGGTATATTGTCTTTGTTACATTAAAGGAAGCATAATACAATGTTTCTGTTAATTATAGTCTCTAATTGGCATTGACTGTATTTTTCCCCAATCCCACCATATTTCTAACACCTTGCAATGTTGACATTCATTTGTTCTCCCTCATACAAAAACATATTTGTACCTTTTATCACAATCATTGAGCACCCTAGGTTACATGGAGTTATACGGTCCCAGTCTTTATATTTCCTCTTTCCTTCTGGTGTCCAACATGCTCCTAACCTTCCTCTTTCAACCATACTCACAGTCATCTTTGTTCAGTGTACTTACATTGCTGTGCTACCATCACCCAAAATTGTGTCCCAAACCTCTAACTCCTGTCTTTTCTTTTCCATCTGTAGTGCTCCCTTTAGTGTTTCCTGTGGAGCAGGTATCTTATTCACAAGCTCTGTCATTGTCTGTTTGTCAGAGAATATTTTAAGTTCTCCCTCATATTTGAAGGACAGTTTTGCCAGATATAGGATTCCTGGTTGGTGGTTTTTCTCTTTTAGTATCTTAAATATATATCATACCACTTCATTCTTGTCATCATGGTTTCTATTGAGAAATCCACACACAGTCTTATCAAGCTTCCTTTGTATGTGATAGATCACTTTTCTCTTGCTGCTTTCAGGATTCTCTCTTTATCTTTAACGTTTGATAATCTGATTATTAAGTGTCTTGGCGTAGGCCTATTCAGATCTATTCTGTTTGGGGTATGCTGTGCTTCTTGGATCTGTAATTTTATGTCTTTCATAAGAAATGGGAAATTTTCATTGATTATTTCCTCTATTATTGCTTCTGCCCCTTTTCCCTTCTCTTCTCCTTCTGGGACACCCATGACACATACATTTCTGTATTTTGTGTTGTCATTCATTTCCCTGAGACATTGCTCATATTTGTCCATTCTTTTCTCTATCTGTTCATTTTTGTGTAGGGTTTCAGGTGTCTTGTTATCCAGTTCCTGAGTGTTTTCTTCTGCCTCTTGAGATCTGCTATTGTGTATCTCCATTGTGTCTTTCATCTCTTGTGTTGTGCCTTTCATTTCCATACATTCTGCCAGTTGTTTTTTTGAACTTTTGATTTCTATCTTATGTACGCCTAGTGTTTTCATTATACTCTTCATCTCTTTTGCCATATCTTCCCTAAAGTTTTTGAATTGATTTAGCATTATTGTTTCAATTCCTATATCTCAGTTAAAGTGTAATTTTGTTTCTTTGGGCCATAACTTCATTTTTCTTAGTGTAGGTTGTAGTTTTCTGTTCTCTAGGCATCTGGTTTCCTTGGTTATCCCAATCAGGTTTTCCCATACCAGAACAGGTTCAGGTCCCAGAAGGAGGCAATATTAAATATCAGGTCTCCCTGAGAGTGTGTCTTAGAAGACTGATACACCCTTTGAAGCCTCAAGCCACTGTGCTTTTCTGCTCTGCAGGTGGCACCTGTCAGCCTCTAGCTCCAGACTGGTGTAAGGAGGTATGGTCCATGGCTGTTTTCCCCCAGGCTCTGGGGTCTGGTTCTGAATGGAAGGCAGATAGTAGAGCTTGGCACCACCTCTTTCCTCTTAGGGAAAATACACCCCCTAGGGAGATATTATTTGCATTTGAATATCTCTCTGACTCTGCTATCTCTACCCTTGTCTGGGTCAGAGCACTGGGAACTGAAAATGGCTGAGGCTTTCTGCACTGAGCCAAGAAAGGGACAGAAAGCCCCCCTTCGGGGCCAGTCCACGGCCACCCTCAGTTTCACCCATTGGCCAGAAATAGCACCTGGTCCTCTGAGATCCCCCTCCCTCCCAGTGGAGTCCTCCGGCTCTCCAAGTTCAGTTGTCACCAAAAGCCTCTGTCTGCTTGTTGGAGATTCATAGCTTGTATTGAGCAGTCAACATTTGTTAACTAAAACCTCAGTTGGAGTTAGGCTGAGGTATATTTGCTTGCTCGGAGAGTGCTGCCCTCTAGCATAGTGAGGCTTTGCAGTTTGGACTGCCTTGGGGGAGGGCCTCTTGGCTCGGGTCCTCAGTTTTTACTTACAGATTTTGTACAGTGATCTCAGGCATTCCTCCCAATCCAGGTTGATATATGATGTGTGGACAGTCACATTTGTCCCCCAGCAGTTATTCCAGATTATTTACTAGTTGTTCCTGGTTGTTTATTAGTTGTTCCAGGGGGGCTAACTAGCTCCCACTCCTCTCTATGCCACCATCTTCTTCCACCTCCAACAAATGGAAATTTATTGGCTCAAAATTTGGGGACTAGGAGAAGTCCAAAGTCAAACATCAGCAAGGTGGTGCTTTCTCCCAAAAGTTTGCAACATTCTGGTGCTGGCTGCCTGCAATCCTTGAGGTTCCTTGGCTTATATTCTTGCCTCACATCACACAACAATGTCTTCGCCTTTCTTTTCTGGGTTCCATTGACTTCTGGCTTCTAGCTCTTCCCCTCTGGTTTTCTCTCACTATATCTGAATTTCCTATGGCTTAATTTATCAGACATGCTTTGATGCCTCCAAGACCAACATATCCAGTCCAGATCTGTTTCTTGAGTTACAATACTGTGTACCTAACTGTTTGAAGGAAGGAGGGTAAGTTTCTAATCTCTCTGTCCACCTTCTCTTCACTTCTCAAGAAGAGGGAGCACTAATATGAATGTTCAAATTACGGGACATTTATTGGTCCATTTTGCCAATGGCTGGTTCCCCAAGTGTTAAATTTTCTGTATAATGCACAGTGCTATCTTCTGAAGCTGTCTGTTTCCTGATGCAGATCTATTCACATTCTGCCATTTTGCTCAGCTTTCCTCTCTCTCTTGCATGCATTCCTAATTTTACTTGTCTTTGCTTTGAATTCCTGTAGCATATGGATTGCCAGAGGGTGGTAAGATCATAATATCTGTAAATATAAAACTTAAAGGAGTTGGAGGTTTGTTTTGGTCATTGAGTCCCAACCACGAGCTCTGAACCAGCTTTTTCAGAGGATCACATAGGAAGTTCCAGACTCCTAGCTGATAATAAAATGGCACATAACATATTCAGCCAAATAACTTTGAATTTATGAACTTTCATAAATACAAGCAAACCACATTCCAGACCATCAACTCTGCCCATCACCAATAGATGAAGCAGTGTCTTGCCATGAACTCATTCATAATAAAAAGAGAGTAGCTAAAATGCAAACGTACTTGGATAAATGTTTAAGATAATTGAAAAGAAGCAAGAAGGCTTTACCCAACCTGCCCCATTCCCTCTCTGACTTCATATTCTGCTACTCCTCAGCTTGGTCACTTTGTCCCAGTCAATGACCTTTTGGAGATTCTGGGCACAAAGTGGGCATATTTCTGCCATGGGACCTGTGCACTTACTGTAGCGTCTATTGGAAAGATCTTCCCTAGATATCTGCATGGTTCCCTCTCTCCCAACCCTTCTAAAATGTTAACCCCACTTGATATTTCTAAGCCCCTTTCCTACTTTATTTTTTCTCTTTAGCACTTATCACTGTCTAACATGATATGCGTTTTACTTTCTTATGTTGTTTATTGTCTGTCCTTCACTGCCCATGTTCCCAGAGGGCAAGGATTTCCGTTTGCTTTGTTCACTGATACACCTTCAGGCCCAAAGTCTTCCAGTCCAGTGCTAAGGGGAAAATGTTGCGGAGTGGACAACAAGATGCTAACAGGTGTGTTGGTATCCTAGGGCTGTAACAAAGTTCCACAAAGTGGCTCAAAAAATATATAGACATTTATTCTCTCACTTCTGGAGGCCAGAAGTCAGAAATCCAGGTGTTAGCAGGGCCACACTCTCCGAAGGCCCTAGGAAAGGATCCTTCCTCACCTCTTCCCAGCTTCTGGAGGCTGCTGGCAATCTTGGGCTTTCCTTGGCTTGTAAATGGGTCACTCTGTCCTCTGCCCCTGTCGTCACCTGGCTGCGTCCCCTGCATTTGTCTGCTGTGTCCACATTTCCAGGCA
The DNA here is from genome assembly GCF_015220235.1 of Choloepus didactylus. Taxonomy (NCBI): domain Eukaryota; kingdom Metazoa; phylum Chordata; class Mammalia; order Pilosa; family Megalonychidae; genus Choloepus; species Choloepus didactylus. Next base: position 5,248,221 of record NC_051324.1, read on the forward strand.
CGTTGGATTTAGGCCCCACCCTAATCCAGTATGACCCCTTATTGACTTGATGACATCGGCAATGACCCTATTTCCTAATAAGGGCATGTTGACAGGTTCTATGTGGACATGAATTTTGAAGGGGGAATTCAACCCAATGCAATAGGATTACAGAGAAAAAGAAATCCTCCCTTGTACAAATAAATGTGTAGGTGTAAGCTTTAAACAAAGTAGATATAAATATAAGGATATGTATTCTTATGTTATAAAATTATAAATATAAGAATATATATATATAAGTATATATTTGTATATATATAAAGTACATATTGTGTGTGTGTGTGTGTGTGTGTGTATAATCTTTGTGGTGGAAATTGTTAAACCCTTTAGCATGAATTGACTTACACATGTAGTCTTCAAGTTTATTTGTAGCACAGGACCCTTTATCATTCAAAACCATTTAGGAAAAGCTGGTCTCTGCTTTGGGAAGGACCAACGAAATTGGCACCCCTTTCTTTTCTTTCCAGTTTGCTTCCTATGACAATGAGATGTGCAAGGCTTCTGGGGACAGTTTCAGAGCAGATCTTAGAGTTGTCTGGCCCAGGACACGGAAGGTTTATCACCTCTCCCTCTTTTTTCAGGCTTTCCTTCAGCCGGAAGTGCCATGGCTCACTTTCTTTTCTGTGTGTGACTCCCACTCATACCCAACCCAGATGCTGTCTTCTTTCTGAGATCCGTCCCTGACAGCCCTCTTCTCCCCATCACCCCCGGCCCCCAACCCAGGTCTGGGCAAGGCATTCTTCTACTCACTTCTCTGACACGTTTTGCCCGTTCTGTTCATCATACCTGCCGTCCTATTTTGGCAGCAGAATGGCTGAGCTCATAATTTAGTTGTTCCATTCCTAAAAGGTTTATCACCAGGTTGCACCTAGGTATTCAAACTGGGGCTTTGTTTCTTTCTTCCAGCTTAGTTTCCACCTAAAATTCTTGGCAATCTTAAATACCCTGAATCTCTAAGCAATATTTGTGAATACAAGAATGATTTATGAACCTGTGTGTGATAATGTTACTAGGAAAGCCTGATCACAAACATCATCTTACTGTACCTGCTTAACCCAGGAAGTAAAGGAATTTAAGCATTGATTAAATTTGGGGCCTGGTTCCTGGACATTTCATCCCTCTGCCTTCTTCTGGGTCATAAGGTAAAATGTAAATGAACTGAAAAGCCAGGTCGAGCTCCATTGTATTTAATGAGCCTCAAATGCCTACAATAATAAGCCCTGCATTGCGGGCCCTATTTTCATCTGTCCTCATTTATCTTTCCTACTTTCTCTTCCATTTTACAGAAGGGAACTTGGTCATCTCTTCTCTGATTTCATCTTTTATTGTTTCCTTTGTTAAAAAAAAATCAGAGTTTGATTATATCTCACTGGGGATCTGCAGAAGCATTTGTTACACAAATTTCTATTTTGTTCTGTGTCTTGAATAAAGCATAACTTGAAAATTCTTAAAAGTTTATTTACCATCAGTTTGGAACAATAATCTGAATAGCCAATTTCTTACAGGTGACAGTTAACGCATGGAAATAAATTCAAACATTTCTAAACGCATTCCTTTCCATATAACTCAATTATATATTTTTTTATATCATGTTCAATTTGGCCTAAAATGACACTATGAATTTGACAGTAATAGTGGGGGAATTACATCATTCAAACAACATTGGTTTACGAAGAAAGTCTCATTGTTCACATCTTTTTTTGCTGGGGTTCAAGCAAACATCCCTCATGGAGAAAAGGTTTCCATAGGATGCACCCACCTTAGTAATTCAAAAACTACTCATAACTATGCTAATTCATTATTAGATGAATTAGATGAATTCAAATAATAATTTCCAGTGTAAGGACAGTTAATGACTAATATAATGATTCCTAGAACTATGTCTGCTTTGTAAGGGCTATAAGTCCAAATGTATTATATGAGAGGGAATCATTTAATGTTGACATACGTATTTCTATTTGCATTCTTTTTTTCTAAAGATAGCATTAAAAATTTCTTTCACGTGCAGAAAATATGAAGCCTTTTAAATAGGGAATTATTATTTTTTAACTAAGTGACCAGGTTGTACAAGTTGATCTTGGAATTATGGTTCTTTGGAGGCAAAATCTTTTCATTCCATGGTTTGTGTATCACCTATCTGGACAAAATCTCTGGAGTGTCATTTTAAGAGTTCTCCAAAACATAAATCATGTCAAATGGGTAATAAAATATGATAGAAGAGGATAGGCTGATTTGCACTATTCTTCTTTCCAATAGTTTACTGGGATATCTGCATTTGTGATGGTTGTAAATCATAGGGCCCGGGTTTGCTCACCGGTGGTCTCTGCATGAGCCACCACATGTGCCAAGGAGATGTGTCAAGTCCCAGAAAAGGCAGCGAGAAATGTGAGACAATGGAGAACATGGGTAACGTGCCAGGGAAGGACAAGCTTTAGCTCCTCTCCATCTGATGCGTTCCACGGGGCTGCTTGAGCATCTTTACTGCATGTCCACTGGAGAATCAACATGGAAGTCAAAATGCCTTTCATGACTAGCGTTGGAAGTCACACTTGGTCACTGCTGCTGTCTTCATACAGGGCATCCCTGATTCAGCGTGGGAGGGAACTGCATCACAGCCTGGATGCCAGGAGGGGTGGGTCATCAGGGGCCATCGTGGAGGCCTCCACTCATGGCACCACCTCACACTGTGTTCTCACCAGCATCCTGCCTGAGCTCCCTACTTCTTCTCTTCTCCTCCAGTGCAGAGAACTCTCTTCTGAGGCTATTATTGCAGGGTATGTAGGAGAAGTTACACCCCCAACTGTTTTTAACCAAGACAATTGTCTGTTGTGCCTTAGTTCTTTCTTTTACTGACTCACAACTACTCTGAATTCCCCTGAGACATTGGTTTTCAATTCTGGCCATTAGAGTTACCTGAGGAATTAATATATATATTTCAATAATATATATATATTTTATATTTTATGTTCTATTCCAATAGCAATTCTGCTTCATCAGAAACAGTGGGCCTCACCCTGATCCTGTTCCCATAGTTTCTGATTTAACTGATTTGGAGAGAAGCCCAGCCAACAGTGATTTTTAAAAGTGTTCCTGGGTGATTCTAATGTGTAGTCAGGTTTAAAAATCACCGCCCTTTGGGAACACAAAATCCAGGCAGACTGGCCAGGTTAAGAGCACAGATCTTGAGTGTAAATTTTTACCTGCACATATTTCCATATAGCCACCATCCAGATCATAATATGATGCATGTCAACATCCCAATGGGCTCTCTTGCGCCCCTCCCAGTCAATAGCCTCTCTCAAAGGCAACACCATTCTGGCCTCTATCTCCACTGACTAGTTTGTACATCAATTAAATGAGACTTTTTTGGTCTTTTTTTTTTTTTTCACTCAATAGTTTGCATGTGAGATTAATCTGTGATGTTGCTTGTACCACTAATTGCTTCTTTTTTGGTGCTGTGTGGTATTCCATCACTTGAAGAAAATACTATCTGTTGATCCACTGGATTGGTTTCAGTTTTTGACTCACAAAGTTGAGATGATCAACTTTGTGCATGTCTTTTGGGGAAGATGCATTCATTTGCGATGCAGTAGAATTGCTTTTGGTATAGGATTTCAGGAATAGAACTGCTCGGTCATAGGTTAGGCGTGTGTTCAGCTTTAGGATCTTTCCAGAGTGCTTGTGCCAATCTGAAGTCCCACTCACAATGTGTAAGGGTTGTGGTCGCTATACGGCCTCATCGGTACTTGGTATTTTCAGTCTTTTATATGTTACTCATTCTTGTGGTTATATAGTGTTCTCCCAATGTAGGTTTAATTTGCATTTCTCTGGTGATCAATTATGTAGAGCACATTTTCATAGATCATTTGGCCATTTGAATAGCTTCTTTTGTGAACTGCCAATTCGGGTTTCCTGCTTACTTTTTAACAGGACCCTTCCTTCCTTCCTTCCTCCCTCCCTCCCTTCCTTCCTTCCTTCCTCCCTTCCTTCCTTCATTCCTTCTACTGAGTATAGGAGTTGCTCATATATTCTGGATTCAAGTTGGTTATGTGTATTGCAAATATTTTTTCCCAAGATGTGGGTTACTTTTCACTCTTATTAGGATATTTTTGTGAATACGAGGGTTTAATTTTAATGAAGCCCAAATTATCAGTATTTTCTTTCATGGTTAGTGTCTTTTTTGGATCCGTTTAAGAAATCTTTCCTACCAAGATCATGAAGATGGTTTCATGGATTTTTTTCTAGAATGCTTTATTGAATCCTTCTCTAGGAGTAATGAAGGCTGAGCCAGATACTTCACTCAGAGGAAAGAAAAAGAGAAAATAAAAGAGTGTGGAAGCATGAATAATACTTCAAAATAGTGTCTCACCACAGTCTAGTAGGCTTTAGGCCCTTTGAGGGCAAGGACTGTATCTTTGGATTCTGCCCAAAACCAAGCTCAGGGCCTCCCATATACCAGACGTATGAAAAAAAAAAAAAGATTGAATACACTTACTACTCAAATTCAGCCTCTGCCCTCCATCCAAATAAGGAAAATAAAGTAAGAGTCGAGATGACAGACAATCAAAAATAGGAGAAGCATTAGACATCATCGCCGAATCAAAATCTTATCACCAAGGAGAAAGTAGATGTGATTCCCTGGGCTCACACACCTAGTTAGTGAGACGACCAAGGTTTGACACCAGACTCCTGACTTCCAGTTCAAAGACCCTTTCCACATCTTACAGCTTCCTGGGAAAGCCAGAGCTATTTTTCTGCCTTCTCCCCAAACTTATGATGTTTTAATTTCTTGCTAATTGCCTTTTGGTAATTCAAGAGAGAGAATTAGAACCACAGAACTCTGGTTTGCATGTTGAATCAACAGTGTGGGGACACTGCCTCCATCTCGGGGCTGTCACCTTCACCAGGAGGGTGATACAAGTTGGCTGAGGCAGCTACTACACAAAGATCCAACTCTTCTGCCTACTAGCCAATTGAAAACAAAACAGATTCCTTCATGTGATATTTGAAATGTGCAGGAATTCCATTATTTGAAAACAAATAAATATATTTTCCTTTCAAGACAAAACAATAGTGACCTAACGTTTTTTTTTTTTTTTTTAATTGTTTTTTTTTTTTTTTATTTTTCATTCTCATACCAGGGGAAAAATACATCATTTGAAAGTTTTGACTTTTTTGAATTCATTCCAGAGTTGCGTTGAATAAGGCTCGATTTTGCGGCTGTATTTCACGAAGTGTCATTATCTTTCTGACAGAGCAAACTAACGGATGGCTGGGAGGAAAGATACAATTTGTAGGCAATTAATTCTGCTTCAAGTCCCAATTCACCAAGGTTAAATAGCACTCGAATCCTGGTGCAAGATTTAGAGTCCTGCAGCTTAGGAATCCGGCCTCAACTGCCCTTCTTCACAGCTCTATCCGGCCTGGCCTGCCTTTTGTTCTACTTCCTCTTGGCCCTGCGCTTGTGGTCAATTAGACCAGTGCTGGGGCTGCCCCTTATTCCATTTTCTTGGAGCTGCAGGCTGCTTTATGCCTTGATTTACAGCAGGGAGGGGGTCTCTGGTGAGCTGGTGCTGGACACTGGCTCAATTTGTCCCAGCCACAGCAGGACTCATGCTGCCATCTGCTTGTGACACCGAAACAGAAACACTCCAGGAATGAGCCTTATCTTTGTCTGCATCAGTGGTGCTGCTTGGAATACTCTGGGCTGGCAACGGAATCAGCGAGCTGGAGATGCTCACGCTTGTCAGCATCATCCCAAATGGGAGGCCCGGCCAGCGGCTGCTCCACAGAAATCACTGCTCGGGTTACAAAAGCATCCTCTTCTGCGTATGATTTACAAACACAAGGGGAAATGCTTGTTAGGCAGCTGCTACAAAGAGATCAGTCCTTAAGCCCACCCCTTCCTTTCTCCCTCCTAAAGGATAATGGCGGCTTCAGGCAGCCCTCTGGGAGCAGCCAGGTTTGCAACCAGAAGACCAATTCTAGGTCAACTGGCCTTACTTTCCATCACTCATTTGAGGACCCAGAAAGTTCTCGATGCTCGGGAAACCCCTGCTTGCTTTGCCTTTGCAGTGTCACGTCCGGCTTTGCCACTTCTGAGTCTGAGCCTCAGTTTCTGGTCTGTGTGCTAGGGTCATTGTGAGGGTTCAATGATATAATGATTTTAAACAGTCCCTGGCACACACTAAATGTTACCGAGCCTTTTCATCGGGGTGTTTCAACACACACGGAGCAATTAGTGGGCCAATTAGTGGGGAGTCAAGCAGACACCCAGGACAGAGCCCCCGGGTCATGGCCTAAATCCAGAGACCCCCGTTCTCCAGCCCAGTGTTGAAATCAGCATGAGCCGGATCCATGCCCCAGTGCAGGATGACAGCTAACGTTTAATAGGCCTCAGTGCCAGGCACAGTTCCAGCTCATTTACATCCATGATCTCATTTCAGATGTCACAACAACCATGTGAGGGGGTTGCTATTTTTTATCATTATGCCCATTTCACAAATGAGGCAAATAATGGCAAGTAACCTCCCCAAAGTCACACAGCTGAGAGCCAGTATTCAAACGCTGGCAGAATGGCTCCCAGTGTGTGCTCTTAACTGTGCGTCTTATACTTTTATGATATTAGGTAAGATTATAGGCTCTTTGGATGGCAGGGCCCAACACAAAGACACTCGACTAGATGAAAGGCAGAATGCTTTGTGACTTACAGTTCCGATCCAGAAAAGACTGCCCTGCAAGCCTTCACGGGGGTTTGCACCGAGGCAAAGCAAGCTGGAACCACAGGAAGCAGAAGTGGAATAAGTTAGGCTTCACAGGCTTTTTTGTGGATTGGGTATTTTGAGTAACTCTGCAGGCTCCAAGGAGAAGGGACTATCCTGAGATGTTTGTAATCTGGATCTTCTGGAGATCGGGTGTTGTACTGTAGCCCAAGAAAGTTATAGCCCCATCAGGGAGCTGGCCACAGTGTGGGCTTAGCAAATTGCTCCCAAGGGGAATTGAGAGGTTTTGGCTGTGCCCTCAAAACTGTGTCCAGAGAGCACTTATGAAATATTCTGTTACACCACACCCCAATCCACCCTCCAGAACTCTGGAAAAGTACAGTACTAGAGTCATAGATGGTTTGCTCTTAACAGGACTCTCTAGAGCTCCCAGCAGAGAATTGCCTCATATTGCAGAGGTGGAAATCTGGTTGAAGTAAAGTGGTTTGGATGAAACTGTGTAGCATGGTGGCTTTGGAATCGCACTTTGTTGAGAGTCCTTGTGCCACATACCAGCCAAGTAATACCAGGCAATTTGCTTAGGCCTTTATAAGTCACACCTTAGTGTGGTACCACTTCCTGGTGTCCTCACCTGAATAAAAAAAACATCAAAACAAAACAAAAGCAATAGAACACTCCCTGTCATGGCTGCCTTTTAAGACTGCAGGAAAGACCAATGGGATGGTGTCTGGAGGCCCTGAGGGCTTCCTAAATGGCAGTGGTGGGGCTGTTGTTCTCCCCAAATGCATGCAACTGGGGCTGACTCTCTCTATAATTCTTCCCCTTGATCTCTGCTGCCTGGAGAACAGCAGAAGCACAAAAACAAAATAGGTCTGGTGAAGTCCAACAGTGACACCATCCTACGTGGCTCCCAACCCAAACAAAGGTCTGGTGGGAACCAGCAAGAGGGAGCGTGGGGCGGTGGAGAGCCCACCAGGAGGCAGGACCCCTGAGTCCAAGCCCCAAGCCCTCATCTCTGTCGTGCTCATGCGAGGGCTTTGTGGTCCGGGGAAGATCTGTGAACCTCGGAGGCGTCCCGGCCCTGCCTCTCCCAGGCCCAGCAGGACTCTGAAGTTAGTGGGTCCTGGAGCTCATAATTACCAGATGTCCATCCTCTGAGGCCCAGTTCAGCTCAGGGTTCAAGGCCAGATGCTGTGCCAGAGGTGCACAGGGTGCTGGGTGTGGAATCATGTCCCCATGGGTGTGGTTAGCATGGTATGTGGAAGAAGGAAAGACATCCAATCTGAGCAGATTAAATAAGTAATCTTATTTAATTCTTAATAATCCCAAAGAGGTAAATAGAGTTAATTTCACAGATGGAGGTTAAATGGCTGAAGTCACATAGCTCAAAGGGGTCAGGTTAAGAGTGGAACTTGAGTCCGTATTGAAGCAAAAATCCAAACCCTTTCTACTATATCACATGACTTCTCAGCATTTATGAAGTATCTACTGTATACCAGGCATTGTGCAATGCATGCTGCCTCTATTACCTTAATTAATTTCTCAAAAATACTTATAAAATAAATATCAGTCACAATTTATGGTTAAATGCAGCTTAAATAACTCGCCCAGGTTCACACAATAGGTAAAAGGGCAAGATTTGAACCCAACTTTGCCTAGCTCTGAAACCATTTGCTGAACAAAACCTGTGCTCTTTCTACTGCACTATGATTTTTGAACAAATCACGCCCAAATTCAATCCAGGGTTTAGCAGTGCATTCTCATCTATGCGAAAATTAGCATGTTCATCCCAGACACTTCCAGACCTTCTCTCTTCATCTCAGGGACCCAATACTACATCTCCAAACCCAAAATAGCAGCAGGTCACACCACCTCTCATGACATGGGGCTTCTTGGTCAAACACCTTAGCGAGCAATGCCGTGACCTCCCCACCCCTTTCCCACAAGCATCCCCTCCAGACAGAGTGAGACTGACCCTTCCGTCCACTTCTCCGCTATATCCCATCAGCTACCAGATCCCTGCCTTACAGAGGCCGCTCCTCCCTCTCCATGTAGCTCCTAAAGACCACCTGGATCCAGATATGTACAAAAAATTCTCCTTCACCCAGAGAAGCAGAGAAGATAAAAAACACAGCACTGTCACAGCTGAAATATGTAAAATGTAGAGTGGTAGTTTAAGGATGGTGTGATTTAGTGGATAATGATATTCTACCGACGATTTTATAGAAAGGCAACAAGGAATGTACCTTCTGATCAGGAGCACAGGGAGAAACTTCTAGGTTTTCCCCTAAAGGCAGAAAAATCACTCATTTGTCACAGGAGACATTTTTCATGTGGAATCCATGGGCCTCTTCATAGTTGTTTTTGTTTTGTCTCTTGGCTTTTGAGCTCTCCGTTGCATGTGTCTTATTAAGGGTCTATTTGCTGATGTGTCTCTCTTCAATCCCTCTCCATTTCTCCTTCTCCCCGACAAGGTGAATGACACTCAGGCAGGAAGCTCTACTCCTGCTCCTCAGCTAAAGTGACCCACTGGTCCAGGTTTGCCCAGGACTTTTCCAGTTTTCACACTGAAAATTCCACATCCTGGGAAACCCCCATTGCAGGAAAACTGGGATGATTGGTCACCCCATCCTATCAGGATGGAAACTAAAAAAGGATACGGTGAGGCCTGGATGTAAAAATCAGAGTGAAAAACAAAGATGTTCTTGCCTAAAGGGCCTTTACTTTGGAGTAGGAAGAACTTCTACAGACCAGAATCCCCCGGACAGTGTGTTAAAACCCAGACTGCTGGGCCCCCTGGAGTTTCTGATTCAGTAGCTCAGGATGGAGCTGGGAATTAGCATTTCTAACCAGCTCCCTGGTGATGTTGAGGCGCTGGTCCAGGGATGCCACGGTGTACGGGCCTTCTCTGCGCAAAGTGCTGGCTTCCTCCAGCTCTGATCACGCCCGAACCATCTTGCCACTAAGCCTGACCTTGTGCATGCCCACTGAGTCATTTCATTCTTGCTGAAGTCTTCATTGTTCAGAGAGAGAGAGCGACAGTGCGTGGTAACGTGGCGACATGGCTACCATTGATTAATGAGCCCCCGCTGCCCTTGGGCCTTGGGGCTACTTTGGCATGCAGCTTTTGCCCCCAGAGCCCTGCGTGTGGAGGAAAGAAATAAGAAGGCTCTTTAGAAAGCTTGAAGGCCTCAGGCAAGAGGGGTTGGGCAAGGCTACACATCATTGGAGAAATACCAACCTGACCCTCTCCAAACCCACAACAAAACCTTTTCTTGAGTGATTAGGCCCAGAGAAAGGTGATTTGTTAAAGGCCCGGGTTCACCGCCTTTGTGTCCTGGGTCCAGGACATCTGGCAGGAGCACCCCGGCTCTGTGATAGGGGCCTGCAGCCCCCATTCTCCTCCACTGGACTGTGCATCATTGAAACACTGGCTCCCCATTCTCATGTTAATCCCTGAACCCAGAGAGCAGATGTGAAACATTTGGTTCTGTTCTTGCTCACTTGTAAAGAACTAACGCCACCTTTTGTCAAGGCAAGGGCAGAGTTGGACTGAGAGAAGGGGTGAAGGTGAAGGGGGAGGGCGAAAAGGAGGCGAAAGGGGAGAATTCCAAACAGAAATGAAAGTTTACTTGAATGACTTCCTCTCTTGGTGGGCCGCAGCCCTGCAGTTTATGTGCATCTCAGTCAACCCAATATACGGGAGGAAATGCAAATTAATATTGGAGGAGTGGCAAATGTCCAACTTTTGATGCAGGCAATATTTATATGATGCAAAGACAGAAAGGCACAGAAGCGTCTCCCCAGCGAGGTCAACATCTATCTTTTCCTCGCTGCCCTGTGCAAAAGATTTGTCTTCGGGGGCAATGAGTCCTTATTCTGGCCCCAAAGATGTGTTTGACAAACTCAAGGCCAACTTTAATTATTTGATATTTAGAACGCCATCAGGGAATTGAGATATGTTTAAATGGAAGCTGGTAGTTATTCAAAGGGCTATGGCTATATTTCTATATTACATATTACTATATTCTATTGGTAGAAAAATATAGGTAGACATATAGAGAGAGGGATAGATAAATAACTTCTTAAGCTGTCAGGCAGTTAATACTGTTATTCCAATGTGGTTCATTTGACTAAAGTGCCTATGTTATTGATGAAATTGTAAATCTGCTAATGACAACATTGACGCAGTGGAATATTTAAATTTGTCTCCTACACTGTCATCAGGAAAATTCTTAGGAGGAAAGAGTTATGATGCATTTGCTGATGGCTGACTGTCCCTCTTGCCCAAGATTTGTGGTCTATTTAATGCATGCCAGAGATACAGGCTGACATCTGCCAAGCATGACAACTCTAAATTGTTTACCACTCTCACCGAAGGTCCTCTCCGTCCCACCAGCTGACATCACTCACTCTAACAGTTCTGCTGTGTCAATAGCCTCGGCATGTTAAGTGGCCAGACTGCCACCCCCCACCCACCCTTGTGCCTTTCTCGAAGCCCCTTAAGTCAGTGTTGCCAAATTTTCCTGGTGGTGAGAATGACCTGGAGTTCTTATTAAATCTAGAACTTCCTGGGCTTTCTCCTGGAGACTCTGATTCGATAGATATGGGATGGGGAGCCAGGTTTGCAGCATTCTAACATGTGCCCCAGGTAAGTCTGATCAACAGCAAAATCTGCATCCCCTTGCCCAAAAGACTGAGTTTGTGGGTAGCCCGTCGGGTGACAGGAGTCGAACGTGTAATCCGAGCTGCGTGCCCTCTGCTCCAGCTGTTGCCCCTTCTCCTGGGATGCTGCCTGACTCCCTTTCAGGTCCTTGGGTGAAAACCTTTGACCTTTGATGCCTTGGGATGCCTGGGATTCTGGGCTACACATCTCCTGACAGCTAGAACTCGCTACTCTCTGCTGCGAGTCCCCACTCCAAGTTTAGGAGCAGAGACGTAGGGACATTTAGTGGTTGTGTTCCTCTCAGAAGAAATGTCCCCAGAAAAGTGACTTGGGACACTGGTAGATAAAAAAAAGTCATTTTTAGTTTCGCCACCCCGGGAGACCCCGAGAAGGGGTAGGTCAAACACAGCGTGTCACTGCACTTGGCATCCCTGCCCTCCGTCTGCCCCGTGTTCAGGCCAGTCCCAGAATCGGACACACACGTGAGTCCTTCTGCCTTCGTGATGATGTCTTCTCAGCAGCCTCCCTCTTTTCTTTCTTTCTTTCTCTTTTCTTTTTTCTTTTTGTATGCATATACCACATTGTGTTTATCCATTTAACTGTCAAAGGACAATACATCCTTTTTTAAAAAGGATGTTTTATTATAGTAACATATACAGCACAAAATTCCCCATTTTAACCACACTTAAATGGTTCTTCCCCCTGTAAACCCTCAGCCTTCCCTGTACACTGGATATACAGAACAAATATGAGTGTGCACACACACACATACCTTCAGGGAGCCTCAGCTAGGTTTGCAAATACATCACCCCACCCTATGGAGCGAGTTTCTTCTCACTGGGCCCCTGGGCTCATCCAAATGCAAGGATGTCATCAGCCCTCAGTTCAAGCGAACCAAGTATCCTACACAAGGCAAGGAGGCCTTCTCTCTCCTGAACTCAAAAAGGTGTCAGCAGACTCCTTGTGCTGGTGAAGTGACTCAGCCAAGGTGCCTGTTCCAGAAACTTTTGGAAGGGTTGCCATTTCTTTCTAGACCTGCTAGACCGGTTCTGCCTCAGTTGCACGGCGGTTTGCTTTTACCTTCATGCATTACTCATGTTCTTCTCCTTGCTTGCAAGCTTTGTCCTTTGGTGTCCACCTCTCCAAACCCTAAGGATTAAAAACAAGCATCCTCCATTCAGCCTTCCAATTCTTCCAGTCTTCAGGGAACTCCATCTTTTCTGAATGTCCAGTTTTGCATTTATTTGCATATTATTTATATCGTTAAATATGATTTCCAGTATAAATTTACATTGTATCTTCACTCTCTTCCATTTTTGACATTACTTTAGTCAAATTCTATTTCTTTCATGGGCATTTATTTTCTTCTTTTGATTGTTAATGAGCTTTTCAGTCTTTATCTTATGACCTGAACTAGATTGGAAATTAGTATATCCATCAGCAAAGACCTAAAGAACACCCACCATTTGCTGGGGAAACATGGTTAGCAAGGCAGAATTCTGTTGTTGTTTTACTATTGTGGAGTTAACAGTTTTCCAGTTTCCTCCAATTAGAGACCATTCTCCTCAAAGAGAATTGCATATTTTAAAGTCTTTTATTACTATTGTGTATACACCCTCAAAACAAGACATAAAATGCATATCCCATAAATTTGGCCATGTGATGTTCCCATCATCATGTCTAAAGAGTCAGTAAAATGAGGTAATAACAATAACCATATCTACTATCAAGCACTTCCTGAGCCAGACACTTCATTAAGCCCTTTGTACCTATTAACTCATTTAATGCTCACAACAGCTCTATCACATAAATACTATTATTATCCCCATTTTATAGCTAAGGATATTGGGGGCTTAGAGAGATTAGGCAGTTTCTCTAAGATCAACAGCTACTCTGTGGAGGAGCCAGGTACAAATCCAGGTAGCTCAGCTCCAGAATTCGTGTTCTTCACCACCGTGACCTGCCTTAAATCCAGATTCTTAGACTTTCTGTGGAGCCTGCAGAATCAGGGGAGAATAGCGCGCCATAGTACGCATTTAATAAATGCTAGTGATCAGGAGCTAGTCATGCGGTTTGGGTTTCGTCTTTGTTTATCAAGTATTCATTAGGAAAATATTCTTTTAGTTTTCTAGTTGTGTGATTTTTATTAGTTATCATTTTCTTTTCTTACTCTATTATGGTCAGAGAAAATGATTTATGCAATTTATGCTTTTTTAAAAAATTGAGATTTTTTTGGAGCTTAATATGGTCGATTTTTATAAAGGCATGTCTACTCATAGGGTACAAAAATATATATATATATATATACACATATTTCATAATTACATTCTTCAATTTATCTTTTGACTCAATTCAAAATATTTTGGCTGTAATAGATGAGTATATCTCTTTTGTGTAAAGTGTAACAGGTGTATTTGATTTAATTTCAATCATTTTAATTTGTGCTTTTTGTTTCTTATGCTTCCCTTCTATCTTCTTTCTTTTCTATGTTTCACTATATGATCTGGGATTTTTGCACACATGTATTGTTAATTTGTAACACATACTATCTACCTTCCATTCTACTAGTGATTTTTTTGATAACTAATAAGTATTCTTAAACTTATTAATTTTAAAACTATAAAAATGAAACTATATTTGTTGATTTCCCTCAGTGAAAAATGAGTTCAGTTATATTTCCTCTCATCTCTATCATATCTTGGGATTTTTCTCTGTTTATTAAAATTACTATTTTTTAACATCACATTTCTTTCAAGAATTATAACATTTAATACATTTATTATGCTTTTGAATGAAGTTTTAATGTCCTGTTTATGACTTTGTTATCTTTGAATTATTTTTTTAGTTGGTTAAGTTGTGTCTTCAATTAGTTTTTCAAGAAGACTACATGGTGACAGCATTTCTGAGTTCTTTTAATATCTGTAAAAGCTATTCTATTAATGTCTTTATTTGAAGTTGACAAATAGGCTAGGTATAAAATTCTGCTGATTTTGTTTTTCCCCTATAGAGTCACATGTTCTTGAAGAGATGTTTGAGCCTGATGCTTTCAATCTGGAGATCTCTCAAAGTTTACTAAAAGAGATTGGTCCTTTCTTTGGTTTCAGCACTTTATTTTCCAGCAGAGTCTTTGCTATGTTTTTAAAGCTTATTTTGGATTGTGCTGTAGATGGGAATTCCATATTTCCCCAAACTGTTAAAATTTTCAATTAAACATATATGAACCTTTTTCTCAATTACCTATTGTTAAAGTCCTTCTGGAATTTACTTGAAAAAAATTTCAAATCCTATTTTTATTTTTAAATTACTATATTTTAAAATCTTCTCTTCCCAGCATATTTGCCTGTAATTCTCTAACCAGAAAAAAATTTAGTGTTTTTAGTAATTTCAATACTCAATCTGAGTCATTTCAAAAGAATTTCCTGTTTATTTTTCACTTGTACATAGAATAGATTTGTTCCATAAATTTAAGTATATAATACTTTCTGGATTCTTGAATATAATGACATCTTTATATTATTTCTCTATGAGGAAAAGCGCTTTGGCAATTATAGAATACTTGACTTAAAATAGTTTTCCTTTAAAATTTTATAGACATTCCTCTGTTCTGTGGGCATTTAAAGTGGCAGGAAGATCTAAGGCCAATCTGGATTTTTATCAGTTTACGAGAACTTTCCTTTTCCATTTGATTTGTCTAGGTTCTGTCTTTTTATTAATTTTGACTGGCATTTGTTCAGTTGTTTTAATCTGAAGATTTGCTTCTGTTTGTTTTTCTTTATTCAGTTCAAGAAAGCTCTTAAAATATTTTAAATTGATCCTTGATTCAGCTACATTTGTTCCAGAGAAGACCTCAAAAACACTGAAGATTTACATATTACATCTTAGTTCTTTGTTCTCCATTCTATCATCTTTTGTCTTGTTTCTTATTACCTTTCTTTTTACTGGCATCCTGGGATAGCTTCTTTAATTTATTCTCCACTTTCTAATTCTATGTTCTTGAAGGTAAATTTTGTTTTTTGCTGCTTCTAATGAATTTAAAATATTTTATCTTTTTCTTCCATTGTGTATCAAGCTCTCCTTTTGTTTCTTTTGGTCCTCCAGAATTTCCATTTTCATCTCAGTCTTCTCATTCATATCTCTTCTTTCAGAGTCTTTTTCAATTTCACTGAGCAAACCAGAAAAATGTT
Source organism: Choloepus didactylus (assembly GCF_015220235.1). Lineage (NCBI taxonomy): Eukaryota > Metazoa > Chordata > Mammalia > Pilosa > Megalonychidae > Choloepus > Choloepus didactylus. The sequence goes on from NC_051324.1 coordinate 5,263,832, forward strand.
GTCTAAAATATACTATAGAGTATCATTGTGAAAATTATGTTTTTAGCATATATAATGCCCTTAAATTGGTATTTCTGTTTACTCTTCCATATATTATGATATTTTTATCTAGGAAATATATGTAATTTTCAGTAGATTGAGTTGGATCTATTGTATTACTTTGAGCTTTACCTGTTTGCTTGGTTACTCTACCTAGTAAAGACTACATATTGTTACTTTCTGGGGCCATTAACATCTCTCAAAAATATTTTTAACATTTCTATTTCAAAAAATTAACACAAATAATCCTCCCTCCAGTCCCTCAATATTAGGTCCAATTTTTCTTCTTCATAGCACTCTTACTCAATATTTGCAATTAACATATCAATTCTTTTAACATTTCATATCTTTCTTCATATCAGCCCTGAAGTGAGAGCCAGAACTGTCCCACTTATCTATAACTCTATCCCCAGCACCTCACACACGGAGGGCTCACAATACATGTTTGTTAAATGATGAAACAATTTTCATTATTATTATTATTATTGATTTGGATCCACATGGACTAAATGAGTCCCTTTATCTTTTCATATATTTTCATTGCTTTTTGTATTAAAATTGTTTTCCAACATTTCTAAAAGGATTATTTTCCTGATTACCTTATGTCCTAGTTTGCTAATGCTGCAGAATGCAAAACACCAAAGATGGATAGGCTTTTATAAAACGAGGGTTTATTTCACTACACAGTTACAGTCTTAAGGCTACAAAGCGTCCAAGGTAACACATCAGCAACCGGGCATCTTCACCTGAGGATGGCCAATGGCGTCCGGAAAACCTCTGCTAGCTGGGAAGGCAGCCGGTGTCTGCTCCAAAGCTCCGGCCTCAAAACGGCTTTCTCCCAGGACCTTCCTTTCTAGCAAGCTTGCTTCTCTTCAAAACATCACTCCCAGCTGCACTCACTTCCCTCTCTTTGAGTCAGCTCATTTATATAGCCCCACTCATCAAGGCCCACCCTGAATGGGTGGGGCCATGCCTCCATGGGAACATCCCATCAAAATCATCTCCCACAGCTGGGTGGGGCACACTCCAAGCAAATCCAACCAGCACCAAAAACGTCTGCCCCACACAAGACCACAAAGATAATGGCATTTGGGGGACACAATACACTCAAACCGGCACACTTTACAAAATATTTAAGTGATTTTTTTCCCTAAAATTCAACAATTTGTAATTTATGGATTATGCTATAAATAGATCCTGTTAACATTAGATAGGCCTTGACCGTCTAAGTCATCTATAGCTGAATAATAATGATCTGCATTTAATAACTGGGTTTTGATGAGACAGTTTCATGCAGATGCAGTTAGTTATGGTAGTTGCTAGATTCCAAATCAAATAGAAAGATCTAGCCTTGCTTTCAAGAGATTATTTGCCCAATGATTATAGATAAGAAGGAACACAGGTGAAAGTCTTCCTTAAAAGTCTCATGACTGTCTAACTTCATTCACCAGGAGAAAAAGAGGTCTATGGGAAAAAGAAAGTACAAATAGGAAAGAAGCAGAAGATATTACAATTTTTAATTTATTCCTTGATATAAACAAACAAAAACATGCTAGCATGGGCCCCTTGTTTCTTCATCTTTTATCTGGTCATATTATGCCCATGTTTCTATAATATAATATCAATTTGATATGTTTTACCATGCCTTTTAAATTTATAATGATAATAATAGCTAATAGACTCTGCCTAAAGTGGCTTATGTAAAGTTATCTTAACTTTCCACAAAATTCTCTAAGGTATTTTTTCATAATATTTTTTACTGTAGAATTTGACATATATACATAGAAGTGATAACTGTCCAAGTGAAATTTAACAAGTAATTAGAGAACAAATTTCAAAGAATATTATAGGTTACAGTTCCTTATAGACAGTAGCTAATGAAAGGGAATGATAAGCTAATATGTTCAGATATGTTAATGATGGTGAATTCAGAAGTATGGTAATGGATAGAGGTGATGAATGTTTGTTAATGGGATTATAAGTATCAGAGCTGTATTGAAGGCAAATAGGATTGAAAGGGGTTGTTTAAAGGCATGTTTCTCACAGATCAGCACCACAAATATAGATAGGGGCTTGCACAATATACTTCTAAGGTATGACACTGGCACAGAGAGTTGACAACAGAAGGGTACATGGGAAAAATCTACATATTGCATGCTAGGGACTATAATTAACAGGAATACCATACTAGTACTACTCAAATACTAGGGACAAATGATTAAGGGTGACAAGAGCTATGAGATGTTTTGGGTCATGAGAATTGTTTAAAATGGAGAGTGATGAGGATTGCACAACTGAGTGATGATAATGTGAAATATGGATGGATTATCGTGGATATATATGCTATGTGAACTTAGGAACCCCCTATTTTATAAATCAAGCCCTCAATCTTGAGGCTTGCTCAGGTGAAACTTATGCTTGTAAAGGGGAGGCTGAGCCCACCTATAATTACGGCTAGGAGTCACCTCTAGAGAACCTCTTTTGTTGCTCAAACGTGGACTTTGTCTCTCTAAGCCTAACTCTGCAAATAAATTCATCACCCTCCTCCCTGACATGGGACAAGACCCCCCAGGTGAGTGAGTCTAAGGTGTTATTAATATCACAGCCATGTGAGAGATGAGGAGCCTTAGAGTAATGCACCCAGGTCCCACGGGTGCTGGATGATTGTGCTGTGATTTCTGCTACTCCACTGGTTCTATAACTTCCACCAGCAACCTTAGCTAAAATGTGTTAGAAATGCACATTTTCTGCCTCACTCCAAACCTACTGAATTAGCAACTCTGGGGTGAGACCCAGCAATGGGTAATTTAACAAGCTCTCCAGGGGATTCTAAGGCAGGCTGACTTTAGTGAGCTTTTAGTTCTTTTGTCTTCTCCCTCATATGGATATAATCAGAATCCATCTTTGCTAATTACCCACCAAGAACTTGAATTTGTTTACTATCTTCTCAAATCAGAACCTACCCTTGCTTCAAGTTCAGTCCAGTGTAAGTAAATTACTGAGTTAAAATCTTTGTTATGCTTGAAAATAAAGCATTCAAGTGCCCATTACAAACATACTCAAAGAAAGAAAAATAATATTTGCCCTCATTAGAAGCATTTGGACTTTCTAAATAGAATTCTTTGAAAGATATAGGAGTTTAGATTGTATGTATTTAAATTGCATAGCTCAGGCAAATATTTAACTGTAATATTGGAGAGCGGGAGATTAAACCTTCATTTAAGTATGCAAATAAACAACCATGCAATCAAACAGATTCCACAGTTGGTTTACAAAATCTAAGCAGAAGACCAGTTTATTTCTATATTGACTTTTTTTTTTTTTTTTTGGTGGTGGTGGAGAGCTCATGTTGATTTCTGTTTGAAATAGAAAATATATGCGTTATCCAGAAACCATGATCCAGCTAGTCTACTCTTTGGTATTTACACAAGAAGTGAAAGCATATGTCCTCACAAAGACTTGTTGCAAGAAAACCCATAGCAGTTTATTTGCAATAGTCAGAAACTGGAAACAACCCAAATGTCCATACTCATATGTAGATTGAATGAGAAAACGTTCTATGGTGAATCCACACAATGGAAAACTACTCAGCAATAAAAAGGAATGAAGTATCATTACACACAACAATATGAATGAACCTCAAAATAATTATGCTGAGTAAAAGAAGCCAGATTATAGAGGGCACATAATGTATCATTTGATTTATATAAAATTCTAGTTAATGCAAACTAATGTGTAGTGGCAGAAAGCAGATCAGGATGCTGGGGACTGGGTGGGTTTTGGGATGGGGGAGGTGTTGGAAAGGGGATTACAAAAGAACTCAATGAAACTTTTGGGGGTGATGGATATGTTAATTATTGTATTAGTCAGGGTTCTCTAGGGAAATAGAACCAAGAGATATCTGTAAATATTATGAGGTTTTTATAAGAATTGTCTCACATGACTATGGGGATGGGCAAGTCCAGATTCCATAGGACAAGACACAGGTTGGGAATTCTGATGAAGGTTTTTGATGAATTCCCCAGGAGAAGCTGGCTGGCTGAAGTAGAGATGAAAGTTCTCCCTTCTAACTGCTGAAACTATCACTTCTCCTTTTAAAGCCTTCAATGGATTGGATGAGACTTCTCTCACTGCTGAAGGCCATCTCCTCAGTGGATAGTAGATGTAATCAGACATAGATACAATCAACCTACTGATGATTTAAGACCATGAAATACCCTCACAGTAACAACCAGGCCAGTGCTTGCTTGACCAAACAACTGGACACCATAACCTGGCCTAGTTGACACGTAAACTTAACCATCACAATTTTCTTGATTGTGCTGATGGACTCAGATATATATATATATCAAAGCTATCAAACTGTATACTTTAAATATGTGCAGGTTATTGTAAGTCAATTATTCCTCAAGAAAACTGTTAAAAATTTTGATGTAAATACTACATATGGATAGTGGCCATCACTATAGAGAAAAAAATGATGACTCACTCACTCAATTGTGGTGACCTAAACATTGACACATAGAAGATCCATCCCAAATCCTGGCTTCTCTGTTGTGTGACTTCCTCATTCCCAACAATCTTTGCCTTCACCTTGTGTCTGCCACCCACTCCACAGTCATACCTTAGACAAGTGTTTTACAAACTGCAAGTTGTAGCCCTTTAATATGTCTTGAATTTAATTTACTAAGTTGCAACCCACAATTTTTTAATGAAGTGGAATGGAGTGGAGTGGAGTGGAGTGGAATGGGATGGAATGGAATGGGATGGAATAGAATGGAATGGAATGGAATAGAATAGAATAGAATAGAATAGAATAGAATAGAATAGAATAGAATAGGAGTAGAATGCAATACAATACAATAAAGTAGAAAATACAGAGTGCGTTTTAGTGTATCTCAGTAGTAAGGACCAGTACTGTTTTGGGAAACTTTATCAAATATATGGAGATACTTGTATATGTGTGTGTATACATAATATGTGTGTGTGTGGGGGGGGAGAGAGAATTGGTTTTTAATATAAAATGTATTTTTTTACTGTGGTTCAAAGTCAAAAAAAAGTTTCAAAAGTACAACACTAGAACGTATTATTACCAATAATTGCACTATCTCCAAAAGCTCAGTTTCAAACATTCTGCCCTCTAATCATTGTATCTGATTTTTCTAGTCACTCACCTTACACTTATATTTGCTCACCACTTGCTCTTCATTCACGCCTCTCTCCTCTAGCACTCATTTTCAATTCTGGGGTCTCTCATACAATCCCGTACTTGCATCTTCCTTTAGCTTTCTTTTCTTCTTTCACTTTATAGTATTTCTAACAAATTGCATGTTAGTTAATCCCAAGTTTTTGTCTATTTTAGCCTGCGTCCAGGCAACTGAACATGTCTCAAAACATTAAAAATAAGCAACTGTACTACCCCGTGGCACTTTAAGTTCTTGACCCCAAATGCCAAGTGGTCTGTCTGTGCTGTATTTCCTATAAATTCACTCTCCTGCTCGTAGAGAACACAATTTCATACCTTCTTTCCCCCCCTCAGACCTTCTCCACCAACCCCATCACTGTGCCAAGAGATAACAGAAATGAGCAGTGAAAAATAGGCAAGAAAACCGTGAATCGCAGGTCCCAATGAAAGAAACAGAATATTGAAATGGGAGTTCTCGAGTAAGTGAGCTTGGAAAATCGAAGGTGGTGGGTGTTCAGGGTGTGAGATACTTGAAATAACGCAACACTGCATCCTTCCATGCCCAGATGGCCAATTTGGTTGAACCTGCACCCATATACTCTTCGATAACTTCTGCTCCTGCCCATGGTCACTTCCTTTCTTGGGTAACAGGTCCCCTCACTTCTCACTCACCCAAGGACTTAGTGCCAGCAATTCTCTCTCTTTCCTCAAGGAATGACTCATTTCAATTAACATAAAATATAAAATATCACACCTTTCAAAATATCTGCTCCAGCTGTCCCTCAAGTTTCCACCCCTTTCCTCTGCTCTCCTTTGCTCTCTAAATGGTTACAGTGATTATCTTCCTATTATATCATTTCCAGTAGGAACAAACATGCTACACATGTACAGTATTTCCCATCTGATAAAAATGAAATCCTTCCTAGATTCCAGCAATTTAATGAAACCATTCTTTTCAAGCTCAACAACAAATTATGTCCTGCCAAAGTTAGTGGCCAATTCTGACAGCACCCTTTGACCCAGTTGACATAATTGATCCTTCTTGAAACAAGTTCCTTCCCTGGCCTCATTGCCCAGAACTCATGTTCCTCCAATCCCACTGGCTGCTTCTTCTCACCTTTCTTTTTTGGCTCCTCTTCCTTCCTTTCTAAAGTTTATATATATATATATATATATACAGGAATACCCCAGGTCTTACACCTTGGTCCTCTTCCCTTTTCTATTTAGCTTTCTCCTCAGGACATGATTAAATCTATTTCCCCGGTTTTCAATGCATTCGATAAAGCTGGTGACTCTCACATTTGTATCTCTAGCCCCAAATTTCCCCCTGTGCTCCAGATTTAGGACTATTTAACCTCTCCACATGGATGTCTAATATGCATCTCAAACTTAGCATCACCAAAACTGTACTCTGGATTTCCAGTTCTGAGCCATTATCTAATCTGCATTTCCCTAAAGATTCCCCACTTATATAAATAGAAAAATCATTCTCTCCATTGGTCAGGCCAAAGACCTAGGAGAAAGGAGTCATCTCTTTCTCTCAAGTCCCACATCTGACCCATCAGCATACTCCATTGGCTCTACCCCCAAGATACATTTCGCATCTCTCTCTTACCAGTACTTCCACCAATAACTTCCTTGTTCAAGAAAGCATGATTTCTCTCCTGGAAAAACTGCAATAGCCTCCTCACTGATATTTCTGTTCCTTCTCTTGTCTCCCTAGAATTTATTCTCCAAGCATCTCTAGAACAGTCTTTTAAAGTGTAGATCATAATACATCACTCTCTTACTCAAAATCCCCCAATGATTTTCCCACCTCCATCCTCCTTTCCTTTAGAGCCTGTCTTAAAAGGCTCTAAATTATATGAACTTTATCTCTCTAATGTCATGTGTGTTCAAGGAATAAATAAATAATTAATGAATAAGTAAAAGCAACAGAGTTTAATGGTTATGAGCTCTCATATTAGATTATCTGTGGTTATATTTTTGATCCACCAAATAATAGTTATGGGATCTGTGAAATTTAACCTCTTGAAGGACTGTTTTGATTTTGAATGACAGATAATCTTCTCAGCTAGCATAAATCAAAAATAGAAAAGTTAGTGACTCATATAACCAAGGATTTCAAGGGATGATTGTGGTTTCAGGTACATTTGGTGATAGGTGCTCAGATGACGTCATTAGGAATTTGTCTCATTTTCTACATCAATCAACACAGCTGCCCTTGTTTTTGCTTTCAATATGAGACAAACTCTGTCAAACTGTGGAACAGATCTCTGTTTTCATTGTCCTGGTATATACAGCTGAAGAAATCAGGGGAAAGAGTATCTGTCTTTTTGTGAGTTCTAGCGAAAAGTTTCACGAAGGATTCAGTGGGTTGGTCACTTGCCCATTAGGGTGGAACCGCGTTTCCTTTCCCATATGGACTAAAGATGGAGGAACACTGGCTTCCCAAAGAGATGCTGTGAGCCCCTCACAAAAATAAGGGCCTAAAGATTGGGTTGTTGGGTTGTTAGGGCTGTTGTGGTGATTAAATGGGGTATTGTATATAAGGCTTTTAGCACATAGTGCCTGGCACGTAGAGAGTTCTCAGTTAGGGTTAATTAGATACAAACAGCATGTAGAAAACCTTCTTGAATGTGGACGATGTTCTACCCAGATAAAAAATTATAATCCTAAACAGTTCCATCACTGAATAAGAAAAAGTGAAAGTATATACAATTTGACCTCTGTTCCTGCTCAAGATTCTAGAACAACACAACAAACTGCATCTAAAGAAAGAAGAAAGGAAATAGTTACAACCAGAAATCAATCAACTAGAAAATGTTAGATGCTAAGTTTTACTTCTCAGTTATTTTTGTGAACAAAGTAAATACATCACATAGCTCTGGCAAGCTTAATGAAAAAGGAAGGTGAACCCTAAATGTATTAAATACAAATGAGAATTACAATATACACGGATATAATATTGTAAAAAAATTGTAATTGAATACCACACAGTCTGAAAACCTTAACGAATAGATAAATTTTAGTATACTTTTAATGTTTATGATGCAATCATTACACAAATAAAACATGAATATTTTATCGTAGAAAAAGTCAAACAGTTGAATATATGTAGCAAAAACAAGAATGGCCCTTTTCTCATATCCCTTCTGCCTCACTCTCCTTAATGACCATCTTCAAGAGTTGGGTGCTCATTCTTTTAGGTCCCCAGGGAGGGATTTACATACGTATGTGTTTGTGTCTTCCATATCACATGGGAACTTCTACATGTGAGATCAGAGAACCCACTGCTCTGGAACTCACTGCTTCTCTTTAGCTAATGAGTCGGCATTATCACCAGGTGACGCTTAGGTCTATCTTATCCAATCTCACAGCCTCGGGGTGTGCCACAGGAAGGTTCCATATTTAAGTATTTAACCATTTCTCTATTGATGGACATTTAGGATGTGAGCGATTTTGCTACTGTAAGCAGCATGGAAATTGAGCAACCCTCTATTTACATCTTCGTGCACAAGTGCAAGTATTTTTTAGCGTGTACTCCTACAGGGATTTAACATTTCTGTTTTGATACAGGGTGCCAGCTTGCCTTCCTAAAAGTCAACACCGATGTACTTTTCCTGTAACTCTTTCAGATGTCCTATTTTCTTCTCATTCTTGAAAACATTTTTCTATCATCAGTGGTTTTACTCTGCCAGTTTGATGAGCCACCCAGTAATTCACTTCCTCCATTTCCCTGCTCCTTAGCAGCAATTTCTACTTCTTATCAGTCAGGAGAGGAAAAAGACAAAGATGACCCTCAGATTTCATCTCTCCAAACTTGGGGATATTAGTAAGAATGCTCAGATTTCTGTCAGTTCACTAGGACAGCTTCTGGGCATTGCAGGCAGGCAAAGGAACAAAATCAAGACTTAAACCCCACTCTGCTTTAATTGAATTTTCCCTCTTTTTCTTTTTCTTTTTTTTAAATAGATTAATTTTGAATGGGAGTGAGGTATATTGTTTCCTCATTTTTACTCATTTCTTTAGATATTGGGAAAGAGATTTTCTGTGACAAAATTTCAATCTTTTATCTCGAGCCAGAAATCTAGTTGACTCTTCAATGAATGTAACATTCTCTTGATTCTCACTGATGACGTTAATTGTACATATTGAAAAGCCTTCTTTTGTTGTTTCCTCTGTTAGCTATTTTATTGCTAGATGTTGTTCCTTCTTTTAATCAATTGAGTATTGATCATTCCTGGTGGATCAAAGTAGGTTGAAGAAAATGTAATTGCTGATATTTGATATTTTTTAAATCTACAAAGGCAGCAAGTTCATATGGTTCAGCCTAATATTTGGCAAGTCCTTTTTTTAATGCAATTTTATTTAGATATATTCACATACCATATAATCCATCCAAAGTGTACAATCAGCAGCTCACAGTATCATCATGTAGTTGTGTATTCATCACCACAATCAATTCTAGAACATTTTCATTACTCTAAAAAATAAAAAGGAACACCCAAACCATCCCATATCCCTTATCCCCCTATTATATTTATATATATATATATATATATATATATATATATATATATATATATATATATATAAAACTTGTCTGCCCATATACTGGATAAAGGAGTGTCAGTCACAAGGTTTTCACAATCACTCGGTCACACAATAAAAGCTATATAGTTACACAATCATCATTAAGAATCAAGTCTAAACCCTTTTTAGGTTCTAAAGAATTGGGGTAGTTGGTGGTGGATACCTGAAACTATCAAACTACAACCCAGAACCCATGCATCTCGAAGACAATTGTATAAAAATGTAGCTTATGAGGGGTGACAATGGGATTGGGAAAGCCATAAGGACCACACTCCACTTTGTCTAGTTTGTGGATGGATGAGTAGAAAAATAGGGGAAGGAAACAAACAGACAAAGGTACCCAGTGTTCTTTTTTACTTCAGTTGCTCTTTTTCACTCTAATTATTATTCTTGTTATTTTTGTGTGTGTGCTAAGGAAGGTGTCAGGGATTGATTTAGGTGATGAATGTACAACTATGTAATGGTACTGTAAACAATCGAAAGTACGATTTGTTTTGTATGACTGCGTGGTATGTGAATATATCTCAATAAAATGATTAAAAAAAAAAAGAATCAAGTCTACTGGATTACAGTTCAACAGATTCAGGAAATTCTTTCTAGCCATTCTAAGACACTAGAAACTGAAAAGGAATATCTATATAATGCGTAAGAATAACCTCCAGAATGACCTCTCGACTCTATTTGAAATCTCTCAGTCACTGAAATTTTATTTTGTTTCATTTCTTTTCCTCCTTTTGGTCAAGAAGACATCATCAATTCCACGATGCCAGGTCCAGGCTCATTCCTTGGAGTCATGTCCCATGTTGCCAGGGATATTTATAGCCCTGGGAGTCATGTTCCTTATAGGGGGCAGGACAGTGAGTTTATTTGCAAAGCTGGTTTAGAGAGAGAGGCCGCATCTGAGCAACAAAAGAGGTTCTCTGGGGATGACTCTTCGGCATAATTAAAAGTAGGCTTAGCTTCTCCTTTGCAGGAAAAAGTTTCATAAGATAGAGGGCTTGACTTATTAAACTGGGAGTCCCTAATGCTTGTGAGAATATCAGAAATTCCCCAGGTGGGGAAGTTTAATATTTCCACATTGTTTTCCCAGTCCCTCAAGGGGACTTTGCATTTATTATTTTTCTTTATTTTCTGCCCAAAATACACTGGGATGTATCAGGGTATTATTTCAACCTGTGCAGAATAACAAGATCTCATTCCTCATTCTGGGTTCCATGTAATTATGTTGTTTAAATGAACTAACCATACAGGTTAAATTAGATAGTGTGCTACAGAGAATATAAATTTTGTATCAAATAAACATCTCTTAAATAGCAGTTAAAACTCAGGAATAGATGTGACTACTGTAAAAGCTTATAATCTAGGGACTTTTACAATAAGCCTTATTGAACGTTCTGTATGCCTGCATCATTGATTGCTCAGTCTCTGTCCGTGTTCTAGCCCTTGGTAACCTGTGCTCTCAAATTCAATTCTCAGCATTTGCTCATTATAGTTAGTTTATATTAGTGAGGACTCACAATATTTTTCTTTCATTTCTGGCCTATTTTACTCAATATACTGTCCTCAATGTCCATTCAGCTAGCTGCATGCCTCACAATTTCATTCCTTCTTGCAGCTGCTCAGAATTCCATTGTATGTATACAACATAGTTCACCATTTGGTTTATTCATTCGATGCACCCTTAGGGCACCTCCATCCATTGCAAATAGTGAATACTGCCGCCATAAACATCAGTGCGCAAATGCCTGTTCACATCCCAGCTTTCAGTTCTTCCAGGTACGTACCAAATAACAGGGCTGTAGGACCATATGGCAACTCTATACTTAGCCTCCTGTGGAACCACCACACTGCCGTCCAGAGGGGCTGCACCGTTCTACTTCCCTGCCAACAGTGCATAGGTAAATCTCTCTCCACATCTCCTCCAGCACTTATATCTTTCTGTTTATTTTTTAAACAGTTTTATTCACACACTATACAATCCATCCTAAGTGAACAATCAATAGCTCCCAGTATAATCACATACTTAAGCATTCACCACCACAATCTATATAAGAACATTTCCGTTTCTTCTGCAAAGAAAGAAGAGGAAAAAAAAATAGAAGAATAAAGAGTAAAAAAATTAAAAGAGAAATAACAAGAATCCCATATCCCTTCCTTATATCACCCTCTATTGACATTTAGCTTTGGAATATTGCCTTTGTTACAATTAATAGAAGAATATTACAATGTTACTGTTAACTATAGACCCTAGTTTGCATTAATTGTATTTTTTACCATATGCCATCCCATTTTCAACACCTTTTTGCTTGTCCTTTTAAATGTAGTTTGGTCAGAGTGATAGGGTGACTGACAAAATAAACCTACAATTTGTGAGACAATAAATATGTGAGAATAGTCAAGACATTTTTGAAATGGTAGTTTTGAGTTTGGAGTCTTAAAGTAAGACTACTACTACCATAATGATGTGTAGTTCTGATGAAACTGACCTGGAACAGAATCAAATGCCCCAGGACATGTTCAAGCGTGTACAAAGTTCAATGTAAGATATATGTGTCATTTCAAATCAGCAAGGAAATAATAGGTGTTAGGAACACTAGTACATCATTGGAAGACAAAACCAGTTGGGTGGTTATCTTACAACAAACAGAGAAATTGATTAGGTAAGGAGCTTGCTCAATCTCTCTGTGGCTCACTCTCTCTAGCACTTGTTCTCTTGCTCACTCCTTAGTCATGTTTTCTAAGACTAAATTCTTTGCAAATTTAGTATATTCCATTGAATTTCCCTGGATATAAACAAAAAGAGCTTATCATATACAAAGTAGGGACTATTTTTGAAAGCATTATACAGCCATGTCTAAAAATATTGTTTTTCCTTGTATAAATGGGTCTTACATTCTCAAACAGTCTGGGATTTGAGTTATCCTAAATCCTTTAAAAGAGTGAGGCCCATGTCAGAGGTCAAGCTGTGAAAAGTTTGGAGGTGAGCTTAGGCTTTTAGTGCTTAATTAGTAGAGTTAAGCATCATCTTTGCAGCCACAGCTACGATTATCCCAGCAGTTAAAGGGCTGGATGCTAAAGAGACGAGGAATCAGGTGGGCAAAATGCTCCTTTCTTTAATTGGAAATATAAGATAGCCTCAGAGAAGTAACATTGACAAAATCATTTTCACCCCCATTGTCTGCTGTCTCCTCACGGAAAAACTGCAAGGATCATGGGAGCTGAGGAAGGAAGCAAGAAAGTCAGTTTCCGGTCTTTCCAAGGTAGTAATGGAGGTGAGAATGAGCGGAAGTTCCAGGAGAAGCGAGTGAGTCAGAGTTTTAACATCTGATGGCTGGTCTAGTAGTCCCACAGGTGTGAACAATATACAGCAAAGAACTGCAGGTATAGTTGGAAAACTGTTTTACTGAAGCCTGAAATAAGAGTTCTGTTTAACGGTGATGGAAATCATTTAAGTAAGTTATTTAATAAGGGATAGGTACAGTCTACTGGTTAAGATCATTGTCTTTGGAGTTAGACAGAGGTGCATTGACCTTGGGCTTGCCACTTAGCAGCCGTGTAACTTTGGACACGTTTACTCATTTTCTTTGAGCCTCAGTTTCTCTTTTTGTCAGATAGATTGACAAAACCTTCTCTCATGGGTGATGTAAGGACTAAGTGAGATAATAGTTGCAAGCACAGTGCCTGGTACATAGGAAGAACTTGAAAAATGTTTGCTAGTATTATTTAAAGCTAATTGTGTTCAGATATATGCATTTATTTTACTGTTGAACTCCACGGGCTTTTGTTTTTTAAAAACAAATAAGCAAATGGATGCCATCATTCTGTTCCAGGAGTTTCAGTACAACTTAAAAAGAAGTAGCAAATGAGGAAAGAGAGGGAATGGGCATTAGTTCTTTGGGGTTGGCATCAGTTGGATCTCATCTCCAATGGCAAAGACACAGTGGAGAAGAAAGCAGAAAAGGAGAAGGAATGAACTGATGTAAAGTAACTCTTGTTGGAACAGAAACCCCAGAGCAGACGGTGAACAAGACTTCTCTTGCTAACTGTTGCCTACTTCCTTCTCAGTTTCCCATTTATACACCACGCTATTTTGTGATTTTGCAGGTGATGTAAAATTTTCCATCAAATCTGAAATTGTATTTATTTCCTACCACCTCCAGATTTTTATTAGAAAAGTTGTGGATTTAGAAACAAATCATGCCTAAAATGCAGGTTTCCCATATTACCACCCTATTATTAACATCTCCAGATTAGATTGTGTGCTATATGGCAAAATCTGCTGAAGTTACGATTTGCTTGAGTTGAATATTGCATAACCTGAGGAGCATCTGCAGTGATTATTCTAATTCCAGTTAATATTCATGCTCAGCTGTATTAATCACTTTCTTGTTCTATTTCAAAAAAATCAATCACTAGCTGAGAAAGGGGGATGATTCCTATGAGAACAGTCAATTCAAATTCCTTGCTATAGATATGAAGGTATTTGTGCTTATGTGTGTCTCTGTGTTTATGTTTGATATGTTTATGCTTCATGTGGGCATTGCAGAGACCAATGACATAGAGATTATTTTGGTAAAGATCATTTTGAATGAAAGTATCTCAGTTTTTAAAAGTCTTGCAAACATTGACTAACTCCATCAAGTAAGAACTCTTCAGACTGTAAGGACTCAAACTAACCACGTTATAAGTATTGAACTTTGCCCAAGTCAAATATGCATAAAAATCAGCCATAATTAATCTTATACTTTTAGGTGCCTAATAATATGACTGAGAAAAACTACATTAATATTTGCTGAACAATGCAGAATCCATAGATGTTGAAGGCATGGCTTTTAAGTACTTATTCGTAAACTAAGGGTCTGTCCCTACTCAGTGAGTGTTACAGGTACAAAATCTCAGGCTGGAAAATCAGGTGTGCAAAAAGTAACTTTCTTCTGCATTTGAAAACTGAACTGAATTTCCATTTTGAGCCCCCAGGTTTCTGAGTGGCAGAAACGTCACCTCAGGGCATTCTGGGTAATTGCAGTTCATGTGGGGTCTCCTCCAGCCCCCATCCATATCAACCCTTCTGCTGTCACCTCTGACTCTGGGTGATCTTACTAGTGCTGAGTCATCATGGGAAATCTGGGCTTTGGCTATCGTTAGCCATCCATGGGGCATCTACTGAGCTTCAGTTTGTCCTGTCTGGTCCTTGGTTGTCGGTTCGTACCTCCTGCAGCTGTGTCATGCCCGTGGTTTCTCGGTCGTTTCTGTGCCCTCCTGCCATGACTCTGTGGAGCTTTGCAGGGCCTCTGGCGAGTTTCTGCAGGTGCTTTCTGAAGTATCCCAAAGCCCGTCTCCTCTTCTCTCTCATGCCCTTGGTGTGGGGGCCCACTTTGAGGCTAGCCCCTTCCAAGGACATTCCCTGGAAAATGGTGGACAAGGGTCTTGTATTCCTTCAGGCCTACTAGACGTCTGAGACTCTTCTCCAGCTCCTGATAGCCATGAGGCTTGGGAGTGGGAGTGATGGGACATAGCACTCCTTCCCAGGAAACACCGGTATTTACTCTCCTACTTTCCCTCGGATTCAGCATCCTCTTCCACAACACAAGGAGTGCTTCTGAAGGTGGGGAACCAAGAAGAATCTCGCTCAGAAGCCCTGGATTTTTCAGGTCTATTATTTATGTCCCACATCCTTCTACAGTTCACTTAAAAGATGAACTTAATTTGTATCTACTATAAAAAATATCTGACATCTTTAAAATAAAAGAAAGTACCAACATTATAATATAACGAAGAAAATAATGAGCTTAGTGTCCTCCACTTTTCAGAAAACAAACTGAGAAGAGAACAAGTAAAATAATAACCCTAGCACCCTCACTATATCAACTTTTGGCTCTATGTTGCTTTGTTAAGTATGTCTCATTTTCCAATGAAGAGTTCTTGTTTCTTCCAATGCTTAATTTTTATTGTAGCCAGGCGATGTTTGAAAACCTGGATGTTGTATTGAGAAATGTCATTTGACCTTTTCATGTGCTTAATTAATTTCTTGATAAGGTATGTTTCAAGACCTATCCAGTGTCTTTTCTATGTCACAGAATATGGAAGAGTCTGACTTGGGACAGAAGAAAGAAGCATGAGAAGATATCTATGCAATTGTCAACATTTCCAGTTATTTTTGGCCAAATCAATAATTCATGGAAATTTCCATTTGTCAAGACCTTAGTTAAAACCCTATTCCCAGGGGAAGGTGGGCTCCTGGAGAAATGATCCAACAAAGATAATCTCAAACCCTTGGTGAACCATCCTTCACTTGGTCTCAAAACAAACCAGGCCCTCACTACATGCAGCTGAGGCTCCAATATGTTCAGAAAACATCCATCCTCTGAGGTTCTGACGTAACATGCCCTGTAAAGCGTAGGACTGCGTTTCTTAATGTTGTGTTCTCCAGAACAATGGATATGGGAGATGTTGCTGGATGGGCATGGATAAAAAGAGACCATGGTTCAGAAAGCTTGGAAAACATCGGATTGAGCAAAATTTAACTGGATTCTTCATTGCAAAGACATCTCAGAGACTATAGTATGCTAATGTTTATCAGGAATGTTCAGGAGGAGAGATGGTTTCCCAAATTTATATGATCACAGAATGATGGAACAGTTTTTCATGGAATGTTTCCCAGGAGTAGGGTTATACTTGGGGAGACTCTGCTCTCTTCCAACATTGGAAAGGACAAGAATAGACATGAGACGTCACTCAGATAAGACCTGCCAGGATCAACACTGGGTGCTAGCTCGAATGCCTGCCTTCAGTGACTGCGATCAGCCCCGTTTAGGCTCCCTCCCTTACCATCCTTTCTGGTCCAAACTACAGAGAATTTTCTCATTAATACTGGTAAGCATTAAGGGTTTGTATTTGTCTGGTAATACATTTTTATCTCTACCAGCATCATTTCACTCTTGAGATTGAGAAGATGAATTCTGTCCCCATCGTGAGCTGGTAAGGATCTTACATGATCTACACAGTGGTCAGAAATGTCACCGTGACCTCATTTCACCTCTGGTCCTTTGATGAGACCTGGCTTGTAACCAAGGCTGTAGCGTCCATTCTCATTGCGACTTGACCCAGCTTCCATCCCTGCATGGCCACCTGACTGCTGTCCATTCAACTCCACCTCTCCCGCCTACTGGCACATCCCCAAGTCAATTTAGAACAGGGCACCAGCAATCCTGACTGCAACTGGAGATGCAAAAACCAACTAGCAAACCAACAAACCAACACCAGGCCAACTGGAGAAGGAGCAGTTCATTGGCAATACATGGAGTGGCTTTGGAAGATTCCTTTTCTTTTATCTGCTACATCTATCCCATCACAAAGTTTTATGATTCCTTCTTTGCAATGTATTTTAGACTTATCTCTTCCTATTTGTGCCCTCTGGCAACAATGTAGTTTGGGGCTATGTGATTTCATGGCTGGCATGAGCCTATGTCCCTTCTACTGGATTATCCACTCCAAGGTTTTTCAGTCCTTCCAGCATAAAGCTCTCAAAGTAATTTTCTAAAATGCTACCTTCATTATTCCTGGGAATGAGATATATTCCTTGAAATCTGAAGATCCTGGGCCCTAGTTTTTCTTGTCTCTTTATTTTTGCTTGTTTTGACTATAAATAAATCTGGGTTTGTGGGACCAGGTAGCTAGCTATATATCCCAAGCAGGGGCAAATCAGCCTTCTATTTTCTGAAAATGGTTGTGATTGCAAAAAGTTCAGAGAATCAAATGATTTCCATTGATGAATAATAAAACTTTAAAAATATATATGGGAGTAATGTGCTTATATAACCCAAAGCAACAGGTGTGTCTGTTCCATAAGAAAGACCAATTGAATTTCAAAAGCAAACATTCCTGTTTGATAGTAAAAAAAAAATTAGAAATGTGTTAAACCCTTATAAGGTAAACAAAAAAAAAATAGCTTAAAATGTCAGTAGCAGCCTACTCTGTTTGACACTAGGTTGTCTGGGTCAGGCCAGATGGTCACAGTTCAGACCTGGCTGGTGTGCTGGGGATAGGAGGGCAGGTGCAGTCAGACAGGTGAGAGCAGGTAATTCTTGGTAGGTCTCAGCTCGTGAGCCCGAGCAGTACGGGCTGGGGTCATTAATAAGACCACCGGTGGGAGAGTCTGGCCAGGCAGGCACAGGAAGCCTGTATGGTAGAGCACAAAACCGGATCAAAGAACTACCTCTGAGGAAACTGAGAGACATAAGCTGCTCTAACATCCCCCACGAATGTTAAAAACATCATCATCAACAACAAAACAGGATTGGTGTGTGTAACTAAAAGTTCAGAGTAGAGATGATTCCAGGGTCTCAGACCACGTTTCAGGGCTCTCTCCTTCTCCATCGCTCTCCTCTGCATCCCTCTGTGCTGATTTCATGCTCCAGCAGGTTCCCACCCACCCAGGGAAGCACGGCTTCCAGGAGCTGCAGGCTTATATCCTATCAGCCTGGCAAGCGGAGGGAAAACAGACATATTTTTTCCAGTAATCCCAGCACAAGTCCCGGAATCGCACCTCTGGACCTGGCTTACATTTATTTGCAATTTCTAAACCATCCCCTCAGGAAAGAGAGAAGGAATGCTCTGATACCTGCAGCCAAGGTGGGGGGTTGACTATTGGCATTTTGCGCCTGAGTATGGGGAGAAGTGTTGGCCCGGGACAAAATGAGGGTGCTGTTCTAGAAGACGGGCAGACGCAAATGATAGACATGGACTGCAATCGCTTTCCTATCTCCAGTCTGGTCTCTCCAGGCACGTGGCGGAGAGCACCCCTTCCTAGGGCCTCACCCAAGTCGGAGGCACCTGTTTGCAGAGCTTCAGCACCCAGGTGAGGCCATTTGGCAGCATTTTGCATATTAGATAAAGGTATTTCTTCTTCCTGTCATCATAAGTTGTGAATCTACAATGACTGTCATGGGGATGGCATCCCCTGGAGTTAACTACAGTGGGTGCAGCCTGCACAACCCAAGTGTGGCCCTCGGTCTCGTCCTCAGCAGTGACCCTTGCAGCTGAACAAGGACAACTCTGCAAGGCTCCTCGGTCATTTCTTGACCACAGTTTTCTTTCTGGCCCGAAATCTCCTGGTGCAAGTATTGACAGAGAGACCTGATAGAAGCAGAAAGTTGGGATGAGAATGCTAAGAAAAAAGGAACATGACTTCTCATCTGGTAAATTCAAATCTGAGGATGGTGAGTAAACTGGAGAAACTACAAAGTAAACAGAGATCTCGTTTTAATGTTGAAGTCCAAGGCAAGGCCCAAAGTCTGGGTAAAAATCAAAACTTCTGCTTCCAGGAAACAGGAGACATTATAGAAACCCTCTCAAGCCAAAAATAATATAAATGAAGATTTGGTCATCGTTATTTATTCAACAAATATTTACTGGCTGCCACACTGGTGTTTATCCCTCATGTCCCCAAATTACCATATCCCCACTCTCTGCACCAGTTCCTCAAGGCCCATTTTGAAATCCGCCACCTCCACCAAACCTCCCTCCTAATTCCTTGCTACTAATTTATTGTCACCTTTGCTCTCTTCTAATAACAATTAGTCACTTAGCTGGAAGACTGACCTTGGGTCATGACCCCTTCAAACCTAGTCTTGACAGTGCTGTTGGAGCAAGCTTCCTAAAGAGCAAATGAATCACGTCAGCCTTCTCTGCAGATGTCGGACCAAAGTACACATGCCAAGGCCCCCTCGGGATCTTCTCTAGTCTCCTTTCCGTGCTCCTTCTAGGGCCCTCCTATACTAGTCCAGGCCAATCCCACCTTCCTTTCACATTGAAACACCAACAGTTCCCAGCCCACCAGCCCGCTCTGGTCCCCACCCTTCTATAGGGTGTGCTCTCATACTGCAATGCCAGCCCCCCACTCTTCCTTTGATCCATTCCTCCACTCCCCAGGAACTGTGGGAGACACTAGACCATGTACTAATGAGCAAGAGGCTTGGTCACTTCTGAATGCTCACAGCTCAGGGAGAGGCATAGATGTAACTGCACACCCACATAACTACAAACCTTCTTGATGTCTAGAAGGGAAAGTGCTGGATGCTTTGAGGATCTGCACTAGACCAGGAGATTTGATCTAACCAGGGGAGGAGATGGACAGGGACAGCATATTTGAAGATGTGTTTTGCGCTGTTTTCTGAAGGATGAGGGATAGGGAGAACCAGCACATGCTAAGGCTTTGAGCCCAGAAGGAAAGGGCACACTTGGGAAGTGAAAATCGATCTGGTGAATGTGTAGCATGAGGTCTGGTGGCTTAGGTGAACACCATGAAATTGTGCATTCTAAGAAGCTTGTGTATGTTTCGGCTCCTCATCAAGGTTATAAGCTCCTAAGACCTGTGCTTCCCCATGTGCTGCACGTACTCTCCTCCCCCAGATCCACTTTGCCTCCTGCTCCTGTCCTGGATGTATGACATCACTGGGCTCCTGGGCCCTGTGGCTTCCATTTTGATTTGGGGAGTGGGGTGCCCTTGCCAGAGGGAAGCAGAGACGAGAGTGCGGGACAGCTAGGAGGGGAATGGGGTGGTCAGGGGCCAGAGGGGTTGTTTCTCAGATATACTGCTCTTCAGGGGGAAGGGGAGGTAAAAATGTCCAGTGAAGTAGACAAAATCCTTGGAGCAGAACCATTCATGAGTTTATATACACCAGCTGTGCTCATTAAGGATGTTCTGATGTTCTCCACATGTCTAGAAATAGCCTTGCCAGACTGCCTTAATGCTTAATAAATCTATTTCTACATGTATCTCACTTATACCTGTATGCCTATCTATCTCTGTATTAGTTAGGATTCTCTAGGGAAACAGAATCAACAAGAGATATCTATAAATGTTAAGATTTATAAAAGTGTCTCACGCAACCGTGGGTATGCACGAGTCCGAATTCCATAGGGCAGGCAGCAAACTGGCAACTCCAATGAAGATGTTCGATGAACTCCTCAGGAAATGCTTCACTGGGCAGCCAAAGGAGAAGTGAAGGTCCTCTATCTGTCTTGCTTAAAAGTCTTCAACTGATTGGATTAAATCCAGCTGACTGCATTCTCTCATTGTGAAAGACACACCCTTTGTTGACATCATCAGTCAGAGCTGCAGCCAATTGACTGATGATTTAATAAACCAGCCTTCTGCTTTATTAATCAGCCACAAATGTCCTTGCAGTAATGGTTAGGCCAGTGCTTGTTTGACAAGACACCTGGGTACCATCACCTGGCCAAGTTGATACATGAACCTAACCATTAAAATCTCTATCACTATAAATATCTTTATCTCTGTATCTTTATCTATCTATATATCTATATCTATTTATCTGTATCTATGTCTATACCTATACCTTACCTATATGTCTATTTATTTATCTATCTCTATCACTATAAATATTTTATCTCTGTACTTCTATCTATCTGTATATCTATCAATATCTGTGTCTATCTACATCTGTATTATGCCTTTAAAGGAACCTAACCAGTATATTAAACATGGTCATCTCTGGGCAACCAAATTTGGGGTGTTATTTGTTATATTCTTTATAATTTATGGTATTTTAAGTTTATTTTTAAATGAGTATGAATCATTGATACTTGGGCAGATGAGGAGAAGTCATTTTTAAACACATTCCTTAAACTTTCAAATGCAGGACCCTGTGGGTAGGGTATCAGGGAAGATAAATAGTCCCTTGTACAATACTGTGGATGATTTTATAGGACACAGACTGGGAATGGGGAATCTTGGGGAGCACTGGGTGAGGAAGGCAGAGCAGGAGTAGGCACCCCACTAAGCAGAGAGAAGAGCACCCCACTAATAGGAGAGAAGGATGCTGGAAGTCACTGTACTTAAACCTCACCTATTTCACCACCAAGTCCAAGGCTAGTGTCTGTGACAGCAAGAGAACCTTGGAGATTTTCCAAGTCAAAGCCTCGCCACTTTAAGGAGTGGCTGTGTGTTATAACGTGGCATTACAAACATATAGAGGGAAACGGGAAGAAACTGTGCCATCAAGTCCATTTGCTTTTTGGGAGGCATTTTTTCCATTGAAGTGCCATAGTAATTATTAGTTCCAACCTGTTCCATCCCAACAAATGCATCTAAACAGAAGAGAGCAAGTGTTTTCTAAAGGTTTTTGTGGTATGACTTGCAACTAGTGTTACTGTGAGACTTGAATCTCTTTTCTTGATTTTTTTTTTCATTATTAGAAATAATGCCACATACCTATCCCTTCTCTCTTTTTCTGACTCCCGCTCTGAGAGGTTGTCTTGGGCTGGCTGTGTCCCTCCACTTTCCTTCCAGGTTTTTTCCAGCTTCTCCCTCCCCTCGTTCCTTCAGGACTAAGGATGGTAACTGTTCCACCCTAGTGGTCCTGGGTTATTGCCGAATACACTGGCTTTTCCCACTCCTTTGTAAGCAGACCTTTGTAAAATAACCCCTCCCTGAGTTATCCTGTTTGGATGTGCAGTTTCCCTTCAAGAGCCTGACAGATACACCTCTCCATCAAAACCAGTACCCCAGTCTGCGCTGTCCAGTATGGCGGCCACTAGCCACGCACGGCTACTGAGCACAGTAAATGTCACCAGTCCCATTGGAGATGTGCTGTGAGTGTAAAATGCACTCTGGCTTTTGAAGTCTTAGTATGAAAAAAAGATTAACTACCTCAATCACTTTGATATTGATGGCATGATGAAATTATATTTGGGGGCATATTGAATATATTATTAAAATTAAGTTCACCTGTTTCTTTTTACCTGTTTTTAGGATGGCTCCTAGAAATCTGAAAATTCCATACATGGCTCACATTGGAGGCTTAGGTTTTACTCCTATTGTACGGTGCTGCCCTAGATATTGTGTGTGTGACACTGAGAACCACATCTCCTAGACAGGGTGAGTATTTAATACCCTCATAAAGAAATACCTATGCATGATATTGTATCATAGTGGAAGCTATAAGGGAACTTGGAATCCATCATTTTCCAGATGAGAAAACTGAGGCACGTTTGTCAGCATTTATGGGATTGCACGCTTTCAGAATCACTTTAAATTGGGTCTTTGTTTTGCTGTCTTCCTCCAGCAAATCAGACCAGAAACCCTGAAAGTTGTAAAAAAGGCATTAATAGTATTAATAAATTTTAATTTATTAAAAGTTTATTAAAGTTAGTAATAAAGTGAGAAACTTTTGTTTCATCAAAATCCAATTTTAGGACACAGGGAAGCATTAAAGCTCGGCAAGAAGTGCTGTTCATCCTCGTGGAAGCCCTCGTGCTTTATGACACCAGAAGGTAATGAGCACTTCACCGGTTGGGAGAATCGGTTGGGGTTGGTACTCAATAAGCATAAAACCTGCCGCTGGATCTATCAGCAGGGAACCAATACACCAGTTCCACCCCGGCACAATCAGAACCACGAGGTCCCCCTTGGAAATCAAAAAGGGCTTCTCTTCCACTGTCAGATGGAGCGTAGTAAGGCCGGACAGAGGAAGGCTGCAAAATACCTAAACCCCCGCGAGTTTCCTTTAAAATGGCCTTGGGGCCACAGTGGGCGCAGAGAGCCGCCCCGACACCTTCCGGGGAGGGGTCAGGGTGAAGCCCGCGGGGTCACCGTCCACAGTGCGAAGCGTCCTGCGGCCACAAGGAAGCCAAGAAAAAAGGGCCAGATCGGATTGCAACAAGAAACCCACCTCATGCCGGTTCCCAACAGGCCACCTCCCTCCCCTGGACTGCAGAGCATTCTGTACCCCTGCCTGACCGCTCCCCGAGAGCGCACGGAGAGGGTACAGGGTCAAAGGAGGCAGGAAAAAGGGGAAAACGCTGTTTACCAAAGGACATTTACCCCCCTTACCGGGACGCGCACACGCATGCTACAGCAAACAACATTAAAAATAATAGTAACACTCGTCATGAAAGCAGTGCATATGGGCTTGGAATCGGAGCCGAAGTTTTTAAATCTTAACCTCTCCCCTTGATTATTTCCCAAGAGGTTGTTCCTTTTTAGGTCGTGGGGGACTCTTGATCATCCTAAACTAACCCAAGGGAAAAGAACTTACGGGGGTGGGCGGTGGCAAATGCCGTCGGGGGGAGAAGGGGCATAGCTCCAGGGCCCGCGGTGCACAGTGGAGCAGTTGCAAATCGAAGCGGTTCGCCGAGGAATTCCGATTGCCGCAGACACACGGGGGCGTGGCGCGCAGCGCGGTCCCGGGAGCTGCAGCCAACAAAACTTGCAAAGATTCGGGGGGCGAAGAGGAGGAGGTCCGAGGGGGGTGGGTGGGGGGGCTGGAGGTAGAAACAGAGACCCGGGGTGAGGGGAGCCCAGCGCAGGGTACCTGGAGCGGGGTCGGGGGTCGGGCTCCGGGCTGCGAAAGGCGGTGTTGAATCGAAGAGGTCCGGGAGCCCCTCAGGGAGCGAGCGGCGGGCGGGGTGTCAGGCCGGGGTATCCGGAGATCGACCGGCCCCAGCCGTCAGTCGGGCCCCCCGGAGCCGCCGCGGCCCCGTGCTCCTCTCCAAGGGGGCAAGGCCGCCCGGGAGGCGGGGAGGGGGCGTCGCTCCCGATGCCCCCGCCCCCTCCAGTGCCATTGGGCAGCCGCGGCGGGGTCCCAGCCACCTTTCCTGCATCGCACCCCTCCCGCCAGGCTGCCCCGGCCCGCGCTCGTCGGGGGGCTGGTGGCGCCCGGGCCGCTGACGTCACCGCCAAGTTTGCTGCCCTCCGCGCCCCACGTGTGCGGCGGCCGGGCAGCGTTGGGAAGCGCCCCGGGGCGCAGTGGCCGCGGCGGCTGACAGGTCCCGCGCAGCCCCGGCTCCGCCGCGCCGCTCGCAGGTGGGGCCCGAGAGCAGTTTGCAGCGGCCGGCGGGGCTCCCGCGCCCGCCCGGGAATCGGGGAACCTCGCACCGAGAAGGCGCGCCCCGGGCGGGCCCGAGGACAAGAACTAGCGCGGGCCGGGGCGGGAGGCCCACTGGCTCGCCGCTGTCTGGAGCGCACGGAGGTCAGCGGGCTCGGAGCCGCGCGCGTTCCCTTCCCGGGACCGGGCGAGGGATGCACGACTGCTGAGCGGAGATCGGCGCCGAGAGGCCGCTGGGGCCGGGGCCGAGACGCACGCCTGCGCCACCGCCGCCGACACCCCACTCCGGCGACCTCGGGGGACCCGGGCGCCGAGAGCTGCCCTCAAGCTCAGGACTCGGAGAGTCTAAGGCGATGGTTTCCTAAGCACGGCACCGTGTCCCCCTTCCCGCCCCCTAGACCGGAGGCGGGGATCCCGCGCGGGACTCCCGGGGCTCGGGGTTCCCGAGGAGCGCCGCCCGCCGCCTCCCGGGGTGGCTCGCACGGCCGCGAGGGCGCGCGGCGATGTGGCCCCGGGGCAGCGCGCAGGCCCGCTGCGGGGATGCCGGGGCACCTGGCGGGGTCCCGGCCTAGCATGGCGCGCGCGCTGCCCGACGTCGCCTCCGGCTAGGATGGCCCCCCCGGGCCCGGCCGGCGCCCACCCCGCCTCGGCCGAGCCGCTGTCCCGCAGCATCTTCCGGAAGTTCCTGCTGATGCTCTGCTCCCTGCTCACGTCCCTGTACGTCTTCTACTGCCTGGCCGAGCGCTGCCAGCCCCTGGCGGGCCCCGTCGTGGGGCTGCCCGGCGGCGGCGGGGAGGCGACCCGCGGCGTCCTGGCCGGAGCCCCGAGCGCGCTGGCCGCGTGGCCCGCGCCCGGGCACGGAAAGCGCCTCCTGCAGCTGCGCCGGGGGCGGAGGCGCCGGCCGGCCGCGCCGCGCGGCGACGGCGACGAGGCGGCCTGGGAGGACGACACCCCGGGCCTGGCCGGCGGCCCGGGCGGCTCCGGGGCCGGCAGCAGCGTGGCGGAGGCCCCGCCGGGGACCCTGGCCCTGATGCCGGACGAAGGCAGCAAGCAGCTGCCGCAGGCTATTATCATCGGCGTGAAGAAGGGCGGCACGCGGGCGCTGCTGGAGTTCCTGCGCGTGCACCCCGACGTGCGCGCCGTGGGCGCCGAGCCCCACTTCTTCGACCGCAGCTACGACAAGGGCCTCGCCTGGTACCGGTGAGTTTCCCCGCGAGGGGCCAGAGCGCGAGCGGGGGGCTTGGGAGGGTCCCTGTGACCGCCAGATCACCTCCCTCCTCACTTCGTGCAGAAGGCAAAGGGTCCTCTGTGCTTGTTCCAAAGTTGGGTCGTCTTGTTTCCCACCCTGCTTTCTCCTTCCGGGGCAGTGGATATTGGTGGGGAAGGGTGGGAGAGAAGTTTGATTCTTAATACTTTTCTTTCTGTTTTTTTTTTTTTTTTTTTTTTTTAAGTCCTTGGGGTTCCCTTTCCCCCAAATAGCCAACCTCATCTCTTTTTCCTCTAATGTGAAAGTGCAAGTTGTTAGCTAAAGAAGAAAAAAGCAAGCAGTCGCTTCTAAATTAGAAACCTGCTTAAGGTTGATCCCTTCCCCAAAGAAGCCTGTTTTTCTTTTTTTCTCTTTTGGGCAGTTGCCTGTGGTTAACACGCAGTCTTTGCCATCAGGTATTTATTTACCTTGATCCTTTGCCAGATAGTTGTCCTAGGTGGCAAGTAATATAGAGACTTAGTAAAATTGTCAAGGGCCGGAGAGTCTGGGTAGCTGGTAAATACATGAGACGTCTAAGCCATGCCAGCAGCCAGTCACCCTGTTTTGAAGAAGCCTTCCTTGGTGATAACTTTTGTTTGGGCTGAGGAATGAGTTTTGTAAAGTGCTTTCAATAGTTATAGAGAAAACTAAGTTTTGTCTCTGGAGTGGCAGAAACTTTTCTCAAGATCTTCAAACTTTTCTCTTTATAAACAAGTTGCCAATCTTAAAAAGAGGCGGGGTGGGGGGGGGTAGGAAAAGAGAAAATAGAGACACTGGCTACATTGTGAAAACCCTGTTTACAGAACAGGTCAGATTTAGACCTTATTCTTAAATATGCTGGTATCTTCAAATTCAGACCATCTTTAGAAACAGATTCAGCCACACCCTAATCAATATTAGTGTCACCTGCATTTTGTTTTCTATAAAATGTTGGCTGTTTTTTCCTTCCCTCCTAGTGCAAGGCAAAACCATGCTACCAGAAGTCTCCATTGTATAAAGTGTGTCTTGCAAATTAAATATTCATTCACCTTGTTATTTCAACTGAAACAATATTCCAAAAGTTACAACATAATTTAGATATATTTTTAAAAGCCCACTAAATTAACCATTTATCCCCCAAACAGAAATGGACATGATTTGACGAGTTTATTTACTTGAGGGGTCAAACACACCCTCAGATAGATTTCAGGAGCAGAATTTACAGTAACCCAAATCGTGAGAAACCATTTGGTCCTAAAACTCGAATTCAAACATTAAACACTTTTAAAACAGTAACTTTCCATTTGTTGGAAAGAAAAACAAACAGCATTTCCTTAATATAGAATATATATCATTTAAAACCATCAGCCACTTAAAAAATCCCCTTGTGTTTCTGTCATTTATGTTGTATCCTCTGGGAAGTTCTTATAAAAATGACCTGTTGAATCTGAAAACAACAGGTCCTTCTTTTTAGCACAAAGGCAGCTCTGTTTTTTGCATCAAGGACACAAGAAAGAAATGATTAAAGACCCCTAAAACTCTTATCTATAGCAGTTTGCATTGAATTCGGTCTCATCCAGTGCTATAAGTGAACACATTTCAAGCTAACTGCTAAAGTATCTAAGACAACATTTGAGTCTGAAGTGCTATTAAATCTGGTGAAATATTTAGGACTGAAACCCTTTATTTTCGTTTTGCCATATAAACTTTATTTCCACAGAGTAGAATTGTTTTTTCTTATTCCAGAAATGAGTATTTGATTTTTGAGGGCACAATATATCAACAGACCTGGATTTTATTTTCCGTGGACGTTTCTGAGCTTGTGCAAAAGAAGGAAGGTTTCAAGGTAACTAGAAACACAAGTATAAAAAAAAGAAAAAAAAAAGAGTCATAAACTTTTAGGCCGCGCTCTCCTTTGGAAACTGGATGCATGCTATAAAGTAAATCTCTCCTTGGATTGTTTACTCCAGCAGAAGAGTTCTATAAAGCAATTTACGGTGGTTGCAGAAATAACTGCTCAGTAGACTTTATGGTTTGGTGAATTTAATTTTCTAAGTGTTGGAGCAATGTCTTTGTTTTACCATTTGCAATGGTTTTTTATTGGATGCATAAATTTAAGTTTAACTCAATTACATAGAAAACTCGTTAAAAAAAAAATCCAACCTGTGGAACCTGGATTATGCAATTATTTAATGAAACTTCCCCACATTTCTCTTTCATCTCAGCTCTGAACTTGGAGTTTGATGTTTGTGAGAAAGACCGAAGGCCACTTAGTTGTTAAGTGCATTTTAGATGCTTATAGTTAGTCAACATTTTCGAACAGGGGATTCAGTTAGACCTCCTGAGTTAGTTCATAATTCACAATATAGGATTTCTGCCACACCCTTGTAACCACACACGGCATGCACACACACACACATGCAGGAACAGAAGAAGATCCTGATATTTGCAGACTGAAGTGAATTATGGAAAAGAAACATCTGCATGTTATGTTTAGATGATCTTTGACTTGGGGCAACCCTAGAAAGTCTAGACTTGTTTTTTGCCCAGAGAAATCTCTCATTTTGTCATAATAGTGTTTTTGTGGCAGTGCCCCCTACTGCCTGACAAAGTTAGAAATTTGTTGCTATTAGGAAGATGGGAAAAAATCTCTTGAAGAATGAGTTTGAGAGTTAGAAATGCCTGTTTCTGGGATGTTTCAATAAATTTCTCTCACTGGCCAGAAAAATAAAATACTTTATAAACTGAATCCCAAGAATAAGGTAATAAACAATTCCTCTGTTTGAACAAATCTGTACTAAAAACAAAGAAAATTTATTTACTATTCGAGATCTTTGAAAAGCAAACTATTCTTACCGATTTAAAATGCCCTAACACCCTTCTCTAAAATAAATGAAACAAGGGTGAATTTTTAAATTCTGGGAAGTAGATTAATGGTAAGGTAGGACACTTCAGTGGAGGTTTCTGGCTAAGAAACCTTCACCCTGACAGGGTTTAAAAAACATTCCACATGACTTAATTTAGCAGACATGATATCAGTACGGCAAATGTCTGTGGCTTGCATGTCATGGGAAAGCAATCCTTTGCAATGAATAGTCTCCATTTCCATTTTATGTGTGGTAGGTTCATAAAGGAAAGTGGAAAAAAGAACCTGGAGATCTTTCCTCAAAGTCAAGACCAATTGCCTATATTGTAACTCAAGGGCAGGTGAACTTAGAATTTAGTAGTCAGGCCTCGCTCTGTCTGTGTATTTGTACACCCACTAGAAAGTGTGTCTTTTTATCTCCTAAGACAAAAGACATGCATTTATAAAGTATTTAAAGGTAGTCTTATACGTGTGTGCATATATGTGTGTGTGTGTGCGTGCATGTATAAAAGTTTTCAGTTTTTGTAACCATATAGACTCTTTTTGGTACAAGATAGTAAACGTTCCTTATCCGATTTCTTATACTAGCGTGCTTATTTCTTACACGTTAATTATTTTTCTTTAGTATGCCTGGGCAATTCCAGCAGAGAAGAATCAACGCTAAAATTAGTTTACCGCCCAGCATACAGGAAGATCAAAGATCGTTGAGCTTGGCATTTAGGAGTTAGTTCTCCCTGACTTCATCAAAATCTGGGAAGTTTTCTGACCTGTAATTATCGTGCCCTTGTTTTTCGAGTCCACCGGATATGGGAACTTTTGGTTCCTATGAGGAGAAATAGGCATTTGTAGCAGCTGGGAGCAGCTGCAGAGTACCTCCATGTGCAGATTCCCGTCCTCCTGGGCCGCAAGCCCCTTCTGCAGGAAGAGCTGGAAATGAAATCTGAGCCAGGAGAGCTACAGAGTATGGCCACCCAAGCAAGATCTTGTAGACTGAAGTCCAAGGAGGGCTCTGTCCTTAGAGTGGAGTTAAGAACATTGGGGATGGTGGCAAAGGAGAGTGGAAAGTTGCTTTGGACTCTGAGTCTAGGGTACATGTCTACGGGAGAGAAGGTCTAATTTCTTTCATGAATGTGCTTCCCAGGACTCTCCATTGAATACTCTCCAGTTAGTGAGAGGTAGTGGATTCCCCTTTGGAGATTTCCTGGTGCTGTCATTTGGTTTGTTGAATGTCTGAACTCTGGGCTCAATCTCTGGTAGACTCCATCAGCATTCCAGCTCAGTCAGCCTGTGTGTGTGTGTGTGTGTGTGTGTGTGTGTGTGTGTGTGTGTGTGTGTGTCAGAGAAAATACCTGGTAGGTGGAGAAAGTGATGGAATTTTTAGAACAAGGTTAGCAAGTGGTTGGGGAACTTCTGAGCAATATCAGACACCCAGGGTATGGAACAGGCTTTGGGGCTATGAAAATTGTAGTCCAGGCATGGAAAAAAAAAAATCACTTTTGATAGAGCCTGGAATCGGATCAAATTATGTGAGTGAATATTATTCCTTTATGATGATGAGATTTATAATGTGCTGATATATTTTATGTGAAATGCATAGACATTTATGGGTGAAAATCCTCTACAATATTGTAATTCCCCACCTTCCCTCCAAGAGTGATTGCCCAGGAAGGAGAAAGTGCCAAATGTGTATTTTGGAGGGTCATGGGAATGAAATAGGCTGTGCAGCTAATGACAGCAGGGGATAACCTTACACAGAACAGATTCTCACGTCATGAGACGAGTGTCACGGAGCAAGCAAACCTGCTTGGTAGAAACAACAAAAGAGCTCATATCTCTAAGGGACATATTTGAACAATTGCAAATTGTAATTACCGTCGGTCAAATTGTGGGCTCAGTCAAGGACTTTATGTACTTCGCACTGTTCCTTGGGGAGCTGTCTTCTTCCACGAAGTCATAGGAACTTGGCTGATAAAGAACATCATTTCTTGATATATATTTCCCAATGATATCTGACTCCAAGCTTTTAGAAAATGTGTTCCTATTTGAGGGATGAGTTACAATTATGAAAATTAAGTTTCTTTTGAAACATAAGCTTTTACTATGTAAGCAGAAGAAATTGCACTGAAGTATTATTTTAGCTCTCTTGTCTTTGCATTTATAAAAATGACTCATAAATGCTTGTCAGCATTTTAAAGCTTTTGCTAATTTGGTACAGTTTTAAAATCTCTGTAAGGGATAGCGGTACAGTTAGTAGATAAGCTTGTATGAACTAGAATCTAGAAATTGAGGAAGTGCTTAGTTTGGTGAATTGAACCATCTCCCCAATTGCTGGCTTCCAATGATGCAACCCCTGATTTTTTTTTTTTTTTTATTACTCATGGCTATTCATGTGTCTACAAATTTACATTTATCCTATGATCACTTGAGTACAGTTTTCCAGTTTAGAGCTGGACTTTTTCAGAAGTTGTCTAATGACAGTACATGTGACAACGAAAGGGGGAAATGTTTATTAAGAATTAAATATTTATTAAGAATGAAGTTTAGAATGTACAGAGTTTCTATTTGGGATGATGGAAAAGTTTTGGCAATTGATGGTAGCACAACATTGTGAACCTAATTAACAGCACTGTATTATGGATTTGAATGTGGTTAAAAGGGGAAATTTTAAGTTGTATGTGTATTACTGGAATAAATAAAAAAAAAAAAAAATCCATGGAGCTGCACAACAGAAACAGTGACCCCTACGTGAAACCATGGACTATGGTTATTAGTGCTTTCATCAAGTGTAACAAATTTACCACCCCAAATGCAAGGTATTAATAAAAGGGTGGTATATGGGAACCCTGGATTTCATGCATGCTTTTTCTGTAAACCCACAAGTTCTCTAATAATAATTATTAAAAAGGATGAAGTTTAGCACTTGGCATTAGGAGTGTAATGATCTTGCAAAGGTTGGATATCGAATCCAGTTCACTGCCTGCCGAGCGAGAGCCGCCCGTTTGGAATGTGATGTGTAGCGCCACCTAGCGCGTGCCAGTGGAAGACGAGTCAGCTGAACTTTCTAACCTCTTCCTAATCAGACTACATATATGCAGCCTCAATTTTAAAAAAAGAAGAAAAAAGTCCTGTTTAGGTAGCACTTATGGCCGGTATGGTCGTCTTAGCGTGGCTGAGCTGTTCTTTCCCTCTCTGCCTGAGCCCCTCTCATAGCTCCTTTCTTTTAGTTTGGGAGATTTTCCTTTGGAGAGAAATAAAAGAGACTTGTCTTCTGGATAAATCCGAGAAACAAGATATAAATGACTAGGAGACTTACATTAGAAGTGTGTATGACTGAAAGGAATGCCATATGCCCCAGATTAGATTTGTTAGTGTATTTTGCCTCTGTTTCTGAAAGCCAGCTTCAAATGAAAATACTTCCAGATGATTCCATCGCAGCCTCAGCCAGGAGGCTTTATTCCCTGCCCTGGGTTGCCTGTCTCTGGTGGGGTCGCCCGCGGAGGCCTGGTTAACCCTTGGTGCATCTGGCACCTGCCGATGAAATCCTGCCCACCTCGTGTGGGGTGGTTTCGACTGGAAAGGGCTTCAGTCCCAACCTTGGAAAGAAGGGACAGGAAAGAGGCAGGCAGGGCTCAAGTGAAAACCCAGGTAGCCAGAAAGGGGAAAATAGTAACTTTACAGTGGAGACACCTGGCAGACAGCATCTTAACAAGTAACCAGGGTTGCCATCACCTGTGTCATGTTGAAATCATGACCTAGCCCTGGCTTAGTGCAATGAGGATGCTACGTCCCAGCTCTGTGGAATCCTCTCCAAATTGCAAACCGCAGTCTAGTCGTGAGGCAGCACCAGGCAAACTCAAACTGGAGGGCAGTCTATGAATGTCGGACCAGTCCTCTTCAAAAGTATCAAGGTCACGAAAAATAAGGTGAAAGCGATAAGCTGCCACATTGCAGGAGACAGAGGACACTAATGACGCATGAGTGACTCGGTGTGGAATCCTCCATGAGCCCCTAGAACTGAAGGAGGACATCGGTGGGAAGGCTGGGGAAATCAAGGCAAGTCTGTAGTTAACAGTGTTACGTCAAGGCTAATTTCTTGGTTTTGATCATTGTACTGAGGTTCTGTAAGGTGTTCACCTGGATGGGGTCTCGGTGAAGGAGTCCTGGGGATTCTCTGTACTATCTTTGCAATTTGAATGACTGAAATGGTTTTAAAACAAAATAAAACAACAAAGAGAAGGCAGGAGGAGCCTAACAGGCAGGGTGTTCAGGCAGTAAGGCCTCTTTCTGGAATATTCTCTCCGAGCCAGCTCCCCCTTGCTGCGTGTTTTCTCTCTCCTCTCCTGCTGAAGGCCTCCAGGGTGGGTCTGCCAACTTCCCCCCCCACTGCCACCACCTGTCGCTTCCAGACATGCCGATCTTTCCCCCGCTTACTCCAGCATAACACGGGCTCAGAGCTCCCCCCCAATGCACTGTCCCTAACACAAGCACGGAGATGGTTTCCTTTTCCTTTTCTTCTCTTTTCTTTTCCTTTCCTTTCTTTTCCTCTCTCTCCTTCTCCCTCACACTCTCCCTCACCCCCCCCCCCTCTTTTTCTTTCTATCAAAATGTAAAATAAAGACAAACATTTAAGGTTCCCCACCCCAGACCAAATCCCGCTTGGGATCAAGCACAAGATCTTAGATGTAAATGGAAGTTTTTTGAGCACACACAGACCTGAGTTAAAGGTCAGACTTGAGCCATATGGCTCTTTGGCCATCAGCACAGGAGGACTCAGTGTTTGGATTGGGAAGCTCGTTACAGGGCAGAGAGATGGGGGCTCTGGCTATGGACACCCCTTATGGCTAAAATGGCAACACGGTCCAGATTTTCTGGACCCGCTTAAATGCTCGATCTGCTTGCCGGACCAGGTGCTTTGGTTTGGAGATTGGCTTATGAGACCAGTTGTAGGAGTAAAACAGACCTGGAGTAACCGCTGTGTTAGAGGAAGGAGGACGGAGAGAAAGCCTGGGCTCAGTGCACTGGAGGACGATGACATCCTAGAACTCCAAAGGGTTATTCCTGCTGGGACTGGTAAACCCAGGCTGTCAGCATGATCAGAATCAAAGTTCCTGTTTAGATCACGTCCCACTTCTGTTTTTAAACACACATTAATCCATTAATGAAATTCTCCCCTCAAACATTTCCTTTGATATTTTTAGCTGCAAAAATAGTTTTATTCAACTTCCATTGTTGACTTAAAGCAAAACAAAAGACAGCACCCACAACATCTAGAGATTAAAAGAAGTTGATAATGTTTCCTTTTATATATGTATATTTTTTTAATTTGAGAAGTTCTGGGTTTATAGAATAATCGTGCATAAACTGCACTAGAGTCCCATATACACCTCTGTCATTATCACCTTCCATTGGTGATACATTTGTTACAATTGATGTAAGCTGATTTTTTTTAGTTGTACTATTAGCTGTAGTCCATAGTTTAACTTAGGGTTCACTGTTTGTTAGTGCATTTTCATGCATTTTTTTAAACGCATTTATTCTATTACCGTATATAGAACCTAACATCTCTCCCTTTTTAACCACATTCGGGTATCTACCTCAGTGCCGTTAGTTCAGTTCACGGTGTTGGGCTACCAATCACCACCATTATCAAAACATTTCCATTGTTTCAAATAGGAGCTCTCTACCTTTTAAGCCTTAACTCCTTTTTCTCTATCCCCACCCCATACCCTGGTAACCTGTATTTTAAATTCTGACTCTATGAATTTGTGTATTCTAATTATTTCATGTCAGTGAGATCATACAATATTTGTCCTTTTTTCTGGTTTGTTTCACTCAACATGTTGTCTTCGAGGTTTGTCCATGTTGTCATATATATCAAAACTTCATTCCTTTTTATGGCTGGATAATATTCCACTGTATACATATACCACATTTTCTCTATCCACCCATTGGTTGATGGACACTTGGGTTGCTTCCATCTTTTGACAATTGTGAATAGTGTCGCTATGAACATTGTATGCAAATGTCTGTTTGAGTCCCTCCTTTCAGTTCTTTTGGGTTTATACCTATAAGTGGGATTGCTGGATCATATGGCAGTTCTACACTTGGCTCTCTGAGAAACTGCCAAACTCTCTTCCACAGCAGCTGCACCATTTTAAATTACCACCAGCAGTGAATGAGGGTTCCTCTTTCTTTGCTCTCCAACACTTATAATTTTTTGATTTTTTTAAATAGTAAACATTCTCGTGGGTGTGAAATGGTATCTCATTGTGGTTTTGATTTGCGTTACCTGGATGGCTAATGATGCAGAGCATCTTTTTGTGTGTTTTTGGTCCCTTGTATATCTTCTTTGGTGAGATGTCTGTTCAAGTCTTTTGCCCATTTTTTAATTGGGTTATTTATCTTTTTGTTGTTAAGTTGAAGGATTTCTTTATATAAGTTGAATATTAAACCTTCATTGGATATGTGGTTTCCAAAAATATTTTCTCCCACAGAGTAGATTGTCCTTTTACTTTCATGATAAAGTCCTTTGAGGCATAAAAGTTTTAAATGTTGATGAGTTCCCATGTATCTATTTTTTATTTTGTTGCATATGCTTTGGGTATAACGTCTAAGAAACTATTGCCTAACAGAAGTTCCCCGAGAAACTTCCCTACATTTTCTTCTGGCAGTTTGATCGTTGTGGCTCTTATATTTAGGTCTTTGATCCATTTTGAGTTGATTTTTGTGTATGGTGCGAGGTAGGGGACCCCCTTCATTCTTTTGCAAATGGAGAGCCAGTTTTCCCAGTACCATTTGTTGAAGAGACTATTCTTCCCCAAGTGAGTGTTCTTTATCCCTTGTCAAAAATTAGTTGGCCATGAATGTGAGGGTTGATTTCTGAGTTCTCAGTACTATTCCATTGGTCTATATGTCTGTCCTTGTGCGAATACCAGGCTGTTTTGTTTACTGTTGCTTTGAAATAAGTTTCAAAATTGGAAAGTGTGAGTCCTCCAACTTTATTCTTTGTTTTCAAGATGGATTTAGCTATTCAGGGACCCTTACCCTTCCAGTAAATTTGATGATTGGCTTTTCCATTTCTGCAGAGAAGGTTGTTAGAGTTTTAATTGGAATAGCAGTGAATCTGTAATTCACTTTGGTTAGAACTGACATCTTAACAATATTTAGTCTTCCAGTCTATGAACACAGAACGTCCTTCCATTTATTTAGGTCTTCTTTGAATTCTTTTGACAACGTTTTGTAATTTTCTGTGTATAAGCCCTTTGCCTCT
This sequence comes from Choloepus didactylus, assembly GCF_015220235.1. NCBI lineage: Eukaryota > Metazoa > Chordata > Mammalia > Pilosa > Megalonychidae > Choloepus > Choloepus didactylus. Next base: position 5,299,862 of record NC_051324.1, read on the forward strand.
TTGGTTAAATTTTTCCTAGATATTTGATTCTTTTCGTTGCTATTGTAAAAGGGATTTTTTTTTCCTGATTTCTTCTTCCAGTAGTTCATTGCTTGTGTATAGAAACACTACTAGTTTGGGGGTGTTGATCTTGTTGTCTGCCACATTGCTGAACTCATTTATTAGCTCTAGAAGCTTTGTTATGGATTTTTCAGGATTTTCTGTATATAGGATCATGCCATCTGCAAATAGGGAAAATTTACTTCTTCCTTTCCAGTCTGGTTACATTTTTTTTCTTTTTCTTGCCAGATTGCAAGTACTTCTAGTACAGTGTTGAACAACAGTGGTGACAGTGGGCATCCTTGTCTTGTTCCTAATCTTGGAGGGAATGCTTTCACTCTTTAACTATTGTGTAGGATGTTAGCTGTGGATTTTTCATATATGCCCTTTATCATGTTGAGGAAGTTTCCTTCTTCCATCCCTAGTTTTCTAAGTGTGTGTGTGTGTGTTTTTTAAATCAAGAAGCAGTGCTGGATTTTGTCAAATGCCTTTTCTGCATTGATTGAGATGATCATGTGGTTTTTCCTCTTCAACATGTTAATGTGGTGTATTATATTAATTGATGTTCTTATGTTGAACCACCCTTGCATACTAGGGATATATCCCACTTGATCACAGTGTATAATTCTTTTAATGTGCTGTTGGATTCAGTTTGCTAGTATTTTGTTGAGGATTTTTCCATCTATATTCCTTAAGCGATATCAGTCTGTAATTTTCTCTTCTTGTGGTGTCTTTATCTGGCTTCGTTATGAGGGTGATGTTGGCCTCATAGAATGAGTTAGGGAGTGTTCCCTCCTCTTCAGTTTTTTGGAAGAATTTGAACAGGATTGGTGTTAGTTATTCTTGGAATGTTTGGTAAAATTCACCTGTGACACCATCTGGTCCTGGGCTTTACTTTGTTGGGAGGCTTTTGATTACTGATTCAACCTCTTTACTAGTTATTGGTTTGTGGAGATCCTCTATTTCTTCTTGAGTCAGTGTAGGTAGTTTGTGTATTTCTAATAATGTGTCCATTTCATCTAGGTTATCTAATTTATTGGCATACAGTTGCTCGTAGTATCTTCATACACTTCTTTATATTTCAGTGGGGTTGGTAGTAATGTCTCTTTTTTCATTTCTGACTTTGATTATTTGTATTCTGTCTTTTTCTGTCAGTCTTGCTAAAGGATTGACAATTTTGTTGATCTTTTCAAAGAACTAATTTTTGGCTTTGTTGGTTCTCTTTATTGTTTTTCTGCTCTCTATTTCATTTATTTCCACTGTAGTCCTTGTTCTTTCTTTCCTTCTGGTTTGTTTGGGTTTAGTTTGTTCTTTTTTTCTAGTTCTTCCAGTTTTGAGGTCAAATCTTTCTTCTTTTTTAATGTAACATTTAGAGCTATAAACTTGCCTCTGAGCATTGCCTTTGCTGTATCCCATAAGTTTCAGTATATTGTATTTTCATTTTCACTCACCTCAAGATATTTCCTAATTTCTCTTGTGATTTCCTGTTTAACCCATTGGTTGTTTAAGAGTATGTTGTTTAATTTCCATGTATTTTTTTAATTTTCTATTTCTTCCTCTGTTATTGATTTCTAGCTTCATTCCATTATGGTTGGAGAAGATACATTGTATGATGTCAATATTTCTGTTACTCTCGTTGGTTTAGAGTACCATTAAAGTCTTAAATTTCCTTATTGATCCTCTCTCCAGAGGTTCTATCCATATCGAAAGTGTGTATTAAAGACTCCTACTATTAATGTAGAACTGTCAATTTTTCCCTTCAAGTCTGTCAATATTTGCTCCATCTATTTTGGACCTCTGTTGTCATATATATTTATAATTTTTACCACTTCTTGTTGAATTGACCCCTTTGTCAGTATATAATGACAGTCTTTGTCCCTCCTAACTGTTTTTGACTTAAAGTCTGTTTTATCTGATATTAGCATAGCTTCCCCAGTTCTCTTTTGGTATATGTGTATATATATATATATATACATTTTTTTTTTTTCCCATCCTTTCTCTTTCAGCCTACTTGTGTCTTTGAATTTAAGATGCTTCTTGCAGACAGCATTTATTAGGTCATGCTTTTTATCCATTCTTCCAGTCTCTGCTTCTGGACTGGAGAGTTTAATCCATTTACATTTACCATCACTACTGATGATGCAGGGCTTTCTTCTGCCATTTTGCTATTTAGTTTAAGTTATACCTTTTTTTGTCTCTCAATTCTGTTAATGCTCACTTTTATATTTACATGATTTTTTTTATGCTGTACCATATTGAGTGCCTTCTCATTTCTATCTGGATATATTTTTCATGTATTTTCCTTGAGGTTACCATGAGTTTAAAATTTAACATCCTAAGTATATCACAATCATATTTAGTTTGATATCAAGTTGACTTCAATAGCATACACATACACTTATCCTATACTCCTCCATCCCCCCATGCTTTTTTGTACTTGTTACCAGTCCTAAGTTTGTACATTGTATGTTCTGCCTGTGTCATAGGTTTTCTGGCAGAGAGACTTATTCCTGGATCTTCCTACTGCACCATCTTCCCACAGTTCTCCAGCATTTCCTTTTAATCTTTGATTCACTTATCTTTATTTGATCAGTTTTATAAGCCTGTTTCTTGCAAGGGACAGGCTACTAAGGATTTTATAGCTGAAAATAATTTCTGTGATTTAACACCATTCTCTACTTGTTTAACATTTTTTCCATTTTTAGTTGGTATACACTTATCTTCATGCATTTGAATCTTTTTTAAAAAAATGGCAAAATATTTGAAATTAGATTTAATTTGATAAAATAAGTCATTTAAAATGTCAGGCAATACCAGCTAAATTTGTTAAACCCTCACTGTGTAGTGGATGATTCCAAATGATGTGCTGGAGTTAGTAGTAGATGATACATTAAGTGCTTTAATATTGACTATCATTAAGTAGAGCATACTGTTTTCATTTTATAGATGAGAAAACAGAAGCTCAGAAAGATGAAGTAACTTACCCAAGGTCATGGAGCTAAGTCATTGGTGGAACTGGGGCTGAATGCAGGCCCATCTGTCCCCAGCCCAGCAGGTGAAGACCAGCGTGTTCTATGATGTTCCCAGAGAGAATTATCCATGAGCTGCTCCTGCCTAAATAGGGAGCCAGCAGTGGCTCGGTGAAGGTGGGAATGAATGGCTGCCCACATGGTAGAGGGGCCTAAATGAGCTTGATTCTGATCTTGAACTTTTAGTTAGAAACTTGGGTAGCAAAATAAGGTTGAAAAGAGAATTTTAAAAAGTATGTAAATGGTCTATATGCTTAACCGAAGTCACCTCTTTTTTGTCAACTTCTTGTTTTATTTCAGAAGTAATCTGATTACATTAACCATATCAGAAATTCTGAGCCACTCGATATTTTCCCCCAGCCATTAAAAACATAACAATAACCACTAAAAAAACCTCTCAAGTGGACCAAATGAGCAAGTTTTCTCCTTTTAAACTGTTGCATGGCTGAAGCCAAAAGATTGTCAGAAATATAATCAGAAATGTAATCAGAAGGTTGACTTCAATAATGTACACATACAATTATCCTATACTTCTCCATCCCCCCATGCTTTTTTGTACTTGTTACCAATTGTATGTTTGTACATTGTATGTTCTGCCTGTGTCATAGTTTTTGGAGAGACTTATTCCTGGATCAGGAAAGGTGAGCTTTAACCATGCCCAGAGGCCGTATCATCAACAGCCCCAAGGGTTCCTTTGTGCATTTTGTGCTGTAGGACTCCCCCAACTGGCCACTCTTCTAGATGTTGCTGAGTCACTGCTGAAGTGACTCACTCTTTTCTATATTTGCACCTTTTGACCAACATATTGTTCTAGTTTGCTAATGCTGCTCGTTATGCAGAATACTAGAAATGGATTGGCTTTTATAAAAGGGGGTTTATTTGGTTACACAGTACAGTCTTAAGGCCATAAAACGTCCAAGGTAACACATCAACGATCAGGTACCTTCACTGGAAGATGGCGTCCGGGACATCTCTGTTAGCTGTGAAGGCACGTGGCTGGTGTCTGCTCCGGAATTCTGGTTTCAAATTTCAAAATGGCTTTCTACCAGGACATTCCTCTCTAGGCTTCATCTCTGATCCAAAATTTCACTCTTAGTTGCTCGTGGGGCATTTGTCCTCTCTTAGCTTCTCTGAAACAAAAGTCTGCTATCAAAGGTGGTCTCCAAAATGTCTCTGTAAGCTGCAGCTCCTCTCTCAGCTCCTGTGCGTTCTTCAAAGTGTCCCTCTTGGCTGTAGCAAGCTCGCTCCTTCTGTCTGAGCTTATACAGTGCTCCAGTGAACTAATCAAGGCCCATGCTGAATGGGCGGGGCCACACCTCCATGGAAATCAGAGTTATTACCTACAGTTGAGAGGGTCACATCTCCATGGAAACACTCAAAGAATTATAATCCAATCAACACTAATACATCTACCCACAGAAGATTGCATCAAAGATAAGGGCATTTTGGGGGTGCATAATACATTCAAACTGGCACACATATCTTTTGATTCTTTATGCTGATAACCCCAGTGCTGGTTACCCCAAGCACTCTTCTCTCTCTTCATTATTATTGTTGGTGATGACGTTCATCTAGTTGCTTCCCTGCCAGCTGCTCGTTATTATTGCAAGCCCTTGCTCCGTGGTCAGATCATTGCCATGATTAGGACGTGACTGTTGACTTGAACTTTCTTTGGGTCCCATCAGATAGAATCATAAACTGATAGAATGTTGGAGTTAGAAGGCATCTTAGAGAAAAAGATCCTCTTTTGCTTATGAAGAAACAGGCAGAGTCATCAAGTGCCTTGCCCAAGATCAAGCAAAAAGACAGGAAATTGGGATGCCTAATTCTCAGGGCATAATTTTGAAAATTACAATCAGGAAACAGTTTCACACCCCAAATTATGTAAATACAGTTTTGGAGGATTTGCAGCAATGTACAGTATTCCAGCAAATAGAACTAGTTACAGCATTATTCTTTTCTCCTCCCCGTAACTGCTGAGTTAAATTGAATTAAAGAGTCAATCTTTCTTATAATTCATCTTTAAATTTCTGTTTTTCACCTCAGATATTTTGTCCCAATGTTTTGAAGCGTATAGATTTTGGAACTGAGCTAGTATGACTGGCCTTTGGAGCCTCCTCATAAATAATTTGTGTTTTACAGCCGTTGCCTGCTTGTAAAAGATTGGTTGGAGAAATCTGAGCACAGACAGGAAAAAAAGTTTGCTTTTTCTCTCTGGAATGTTCAGAGTAGGAAGTAATCAATCAAGTTATGTGAATAAAATTCCTTTTCCCCTTTCCAGAGTTCTTACTTGGATTAGATCTTTCCTTTCCCTAGGAAATATCAATGTTGCCAAGCTGGTTTGAATGACAAAGTCAAAAATGATGTATTTGTTACAGTCATAAATCTTTGCAGATTCTCATTAAGTTCAGGTGTTTAAAAGGGGTACTGGATTAGGCTGCAACTAAAGTTACATTCTCAGCACTAACTGTTCCTTTCTTAACCGTAGGTGCAGTTGCCCTAGCTCCAGCTAGATGTTTCGGAAAGTTCTGAAAAAATGTGGCAGTGATGCGGTTATTCATTTCACAACAGTTTTTAACAAAAACTTTCATCTGTGTATTTTCTTTTTAATTTCCTGGTGGGCTTTAATTATGATTGTTTCTTTCATCATATGTTTTGAGGTTTTTCTTTTTCTCTTTTCTTTCTTTTTTTTTTTTTTTTAAAGAAATAAGGGCCACTTGCTTTTCTTTCTTAGGAGGACTTACTCTTTCTTCTTGGTGTAGGAGGCCTTAGGATTACAATAATATCTGTTAAAAACAGAAAAAAAAAAGCCTTACCCAAAGGCAGGGGTTTCTTCTAGAATGCCCCACTAGAGTTTAATGATGGAAAGGAAACAAATTGGATCTGTTTTGTATTTGAATGGTAGGGAAGTCATGGGAAGCTCGTGCTTGTGATGAAAATTCTTGGGATTTTCAGGTGCACTTGCCCTGGGGCAAAGGGTGGCAAGTTGGATAACAGCCATTAGAGGAGCTACTTCTCAGCTCCTGCTGATTACCAAGTAGGAAAGTAGACTCAGTATTGCCATGCCCTCTGGATTTTCCAAAGCAGCTTTGGAATATTGATTTTTATTTTTAACATTTTGGGAAATCATTCACATATAAAAAAACCAAAATCAAACCAAACGGAATTGTATATGGAGCCACTCAAAGCATCATAAGGGGAAGGGCTGCTGGTTTACAACCTGTGGCTTATGGTGAAGACTAGAGTTTGACAATAAATATCTAGTTTGTACCAAGAGTTTTTCAAATGGTGGCTCACAAGACATTAACGTATAATAAATTGATCATTTTTTAAATGGAAGAGACTAACAATGAAATAGGAAATATCAGAGTGAAGTTATGACAAGTTCTGTTTTAACGTACTGGGCTCAGTTGTTTACGTATGTAGATACATGTGTGCGAAATGGGTTGAATATAAGAAAAAAGTTTAAAAAAACATCAATGAGTGGAAACAATCCTGTTTGAAAAAGACTTTGAAATGACCATATGCTCCTGGATCCCTTGAGAAACTAAATGTGAGCATTCTGTGCTATGGATTCTAAATTTCAATCTTTTTCATTGTTGTATCCCCAGGGCCTGGAACTGTGCCTGTCACAAAGTTATTTGTTTTATGAAAAGACATGAAAAAGGGCAGGGGTTGGCAAATTTTCTCTGAAAAGGGCCAGATAATAAATATTTTAGGCTTTGTGAGTTATAAGATGTCTGTGATAACTCTCCAGCTCTGCCTTTGAAGCACAAAGCGACATAGACAATACATAGATAAATGGGTGTGATGTTTCTCCAATAAAACTTTATTTATCCATACAGGATTTTGGCCCATTGGCCGTCATTTGCAAACTTCTGGGATAGACTCAAAGCTTCAAACAGGAAATGTGCTCTTCCCTGACTTTAATCCTGTTCCGATTAGGGGGACACCGTTGACTCTCATTCACAAGAAGGGGTTGGTGAATCATGCATGATGTACACGATTAATCTCCCACTGAGAGACACTTCAAAAATAGCAGCGCTCTCTGGTTGTGTGAGAATGGGATGGTCCATCCTAGAAGTGATGTGACCTGTGGCCCAGGGGAACTTTTTGAAATAGGCAACATCGTCCAGGATGATGGCATTTTATATGGAGGTGTTTATACCCTCAACTACCAACATTCCACTTTGGAAGAGCCATCATAGAAACACATCAAAGCAGTCTTTGGTAGTTATTTTTTAAAAACTGAATAATCCATTTTGAGGTTTCTATGGCTTCGTACTTGGGTGCAGATAATTTATAGATCTTCTCCTGCTCCCCTCTTTCCCTGTTGTCTTTTGGATGCCTGAGCATCCCGGGAAGCATTTGGAGGGAGTCTTAATAGGAAACAGTGAGGTTTTCCTTCAACACCTGTTTGCCAAGAAACAGACCCAGAATGCAGTTTAATTCATCGTGCTGTTTGGGCAAGGAGCGAGATGTCAATTTGGGAATAAAGGTTGGGGGATATCTTTAGGATTTAATGATCTTATGATCATTAAATGACATGTTTAAGAAGTTTGGGCTTTATTCCAGAACTGTCTAATAGAAATATTACAAGAACCACATATGTCATTTTAAATGCTCTGGTAGCCACAATAAATACAAAAGTAAAACTAAAGAGGTAGGACAGTTAGTTTTAATAATATTTCAGTTTAGCCCAGTAGGTATGAAATATTTGAATTTCAACAGCTCATCAAAATAAAGCATAATTAGTGAGATATCCTGCATTTCATTTACTGGATCTTCAAAATCTAGCATGCCCATTTCCATGGCCGCCATATTGGACAGGGCAGCTGGAGACAGGGTCAGGGAAGTGGACGTTGGAGGCGTCCAGTAGAGGATGGAATCCACAGAACCCGTGGGTCTGCTTTGGAAACCTGGTCCTAGGTGGGCTGTGAAAGGTAGGTTGGTGACAGGATGGATGCCTCGTCAGGTAGGCAGCTGTTGAGGACTCTGGAGGACAGGTGATGGGGGATTGAACTAGCACCATGTGGTGGTAATTGCAAACGGGGAAATACTAGCTAGACATTTTGTCCTTAGGAATTATCCAACTTTGTCGGGGTGGGAGGATGCTGGCCATGAGGAAAGGGCAAGAAAGTGGAGAACATTTGAAGAGTTCTAGCTCGAGTGTATGTCTTAGTAGCTTTAATGGTGACAGGGAGGACAGGGGTGAATAACAAGTGTCAGGGTGAAAACAATGTTAATTGGACAGTGCTTGGGGGGTAAACTGCAGCTCCTGAAGAAGGTCCCACTTGGGGGCCATCCACGGAGGTGGATCTTTGGGGTCGGGTCACGACAGCAGAGATGTGGAAGTATGAGCAGAACTCAAGGGGGTGGAAGGAGAAGCAGGGTCAGGAAGACGTGTTGTTCTGGTCCCAAAGGGAGATAAGTTTCTGTGGTTAATACTGTGCCCTTTTGAGGGAATTACACAATGTCTACAATTTACTTTCAAGTATATCTATGGATTGATGGATGGATGGATAGAGGGATGGATAGAGGGACAGATATGTGATTATAAATCTATAAAAATATCTGTACTTAGAATTTAGTTAGGGTATTTGGTTATGAAAATATATGGGGAGTTGTACAATGTCTACAATTTACATTAAAATGCATAAAAATAAGGTGGACTGGTGGATGGTTAGAGGGATGGATGAAGAGACAGATATGTGATCATGAAAGTATGGAAATATGGATACTTAGAATTTAGTTTGAGGGTATTTGGTTATGAGAATATACTGGGAATTGTACAATGTCTACAATTTACTTTTAAATATATATATAAATATATATAAACATAGATTGATGGATGGATAGAGGGATGGATAGAGGGACAGATACATGACCATGAAAGTATGTGAAAGAAACATGTATACTTGGAATTTCGGTTGAAGGATATTTGGGTGTTATACAGTTCTTTCACATTTTTGGCATGTTTAAGGTTTTCATAGTCCAGTGTTGGCAGTGTTGGGTGGGAGGGGGTAATTTCAAGGTCAGTGGTATCAAATGCTACAGGAAGGTCAAATAGCGGTTTGAGCATGTTTGCCTTGTTTGGGGAGGCACCGATGACCCTTAGACCAGGTGGGCCTCTTTGGTGTGGCAGAAGCCCATTGGCAGCAGAGGCGAGTCAGCGGAAATGCATCCGAAGGGATGAAGGGGATGCAGTGAACTTCACCTTGGCTTGCCTCACCTGTGCTGTCTCCACTCCTGTCCTGCACTTGAGCTGGCCAATGGGGGCCTCATACTTGCTTTATGATCATCCTGGCTAATCATCCGTGTATGTAAAACTTCCCCACATGAAAGGGGGATTTAAAATGTGTTCAGTGCCCTTTTGTCCTAATTACTGCACTTGTGCATTCTGGTTTCTGTGCTGCTGTGGCTTATACCAGGTCACTTGATTAACAAGTTCTTTTCAGCGAGTTTTAGTCACATCATTTTGGGGGTAAGGTGGGGAGTTGCAGATTGTGCTGTTGGGATGGATGCTTCAGGTTTCCAGCACCAGTTAAGAAACATGCATTGCATCTGATTTACTCATTTAATTTTCTTGAAAAATTTGGTACAAGCATAGTGGCTGTTTTTCCAGACAGTGCCACACCAGTCTACTCTGGACTGTATTGTAAATGTAAAAAGGAAAACAAACTTGCTTTAGGAATCTCTTTCTGATTTTTTTCATTACACTTTTTATTTCGAATTTACAGGACGGTTGTAAAAATAATACAAAACCCACACATAGAATGCCGGCATTCCCCATGCTGCGATACCCAGATCCACCAATTGTAACATTTTACCACGTATGCCATATGATTCTGTCGTCTGTCTGTCCATCTGTCCATCCATCTATCATCATCTATTTGTCCATCAATCCATCCATCCATCATCTGTCTATCCATCCATCCATCTTCTATTTATCCATCCATCCATCATCTGTCCATCCATCCATCCATCATCTATTTGTCTATCCATCCATCCATCCATCTTCTGTTATCCATCCATTCATCCATTTATCCATCCATGCATCCATCCATCCATCCATCATCTGTCTATCCATCCATCATCTATCTTTCTTTTGTCTGTCTATCTATGTATGTTCTGTCATCTCTCATCTACCTATCTATCATCTATCTCTATATCATCTATTTCTTACTATCTCCCTAGTCTATTTTCTGAACATTTGAAAGTAGACTGTACGTATCATGCTCCTGGAACACAGAATACTTCCAGATACATTTCCTCAAAACCAGGATATTCACTTGAGTGCAATTACCAAGTGTGAGAATTTAACATTGGTATAAAGCTTCGAAGGATCCCCATCCTTTTGAATGCTCACTTGAATGTTCCAGGAGAAAACAAAGAAATTTTAATGATTTGTTTTCTCTCACCAACACTGAGATTTTTTTTTTTAAGTTTCAACCATCAGATTATCTTTCGTTAGTGGCTTATTCTTATTTTTTTGCCATAAATACCAAATAGATAAAATTCAGAAAATATTTGTCATGTTCCTCATACTTTCCTTTCTCCCTCAGGAAATTTTGGTGATGGTAAGAAAACATTAAAAAAAAAAAAAAACAGAGAAAAGCAAACAAGCTTATTCCTTTATTGTCTGACCCACTTAATTTCTTGCTCATGGGAAAAATAAAAATGTAGTGTTTTATTGTTCATTTAGTTGGTGGTGACTATTTCTCCATAACCTCAGCAGGTACATAAAGAAAGGACATTGAAGGTGCTTCAAGCTGAAAAATTTCTTAAAGTAAGGGGTGGGAAGTGGTATATCTAAAGTTCAGAAACAATCTTCATGGTATAGCTTTAGATTCAGTAATGGTATATTGCAAATAATTATTTTATTTCACCAGTAAGTGTCCTTTCCAGTCCACTAAAAAATCTAAAGGTGAAGACCCTCTAGCAGCACAGTGACAAATGAATTGGGATTTACTTGGAGGGAATGGGGGAGCCCAGGGTTGGGGGGTGGTCCAGAGAGCAAAGAATTAAAAAACTGGTGGGCTTAAGTTTAAACAAATAACTTCGTGAAATCCTTACTCTCCAAGGACCCCAGTTGTAGTAAAGCCAGTGTCCATGTCACCCCCCCATGGCCTAACTGCAGCAGAAGGAAAAGGCGGACAACCAGAAGGGAGAGACAAGAGAAAGAAGCACTGAACAAATGCCCATGGGGGCAGAGAGAACCCCAGAGGGACAGTGTGATGCAGAAGCCACTTCAGAGTTGGTCCGTGTCAACCTTGATCCTCTCCGGGTTCCTCTGGAGGCTTTGTGGGTCCTGAGACTTCACCAGCGTTGAAGGGTTTGTACCTGCTCCTGCCTGACCCCCGCCACATCTGTGGGCTTCCACCCTATTTCCTCAGACCCTAAATTTAGTGTCTGCTCGGCTTCCACTATAATTTTATTCACTGGGCCTTTTGTTTCACAAAGAAGCACTTCCCTCGTTTCTAGAGACCCAGTGGTTATACTGTCTTCACAGAAATTCGAATCACCTGCCTCGACAAAGTGAGCAAACGAGTGACTCTCCTGAACAGGGCAGGCTACTTCCACCCCATGAGTGCAAATGGGAAGCCGGGAGGGCCAGAGGTTACACTAAATGACAATGCCAGCTAGAAAATAAGGCGTTCAGAACGACAGGACAGTGTTTCAAATATGGTTTCTAGAAGGCTGTTGATTTCTCAGGGAGAAGCAGCATGAAAATTATAAATCAAATGATAAAATGTATGAGAACGTGGTGCTATGCAAATGTAAAAGGTGATTATTGTGAAATGCTTAGAAATCCATTGGACATGACATATTTCATTCCATGTGCAAGTCTTTATCCCCTTGCTTGTTTGAACTACATCAATGGCTACGTTATATTTCAACCCTGTAATTACAAGCATGTTTTGCCTTCGTTCATAAAAAAGCAAATAAATAATAGACCACCTATATTTGGATATCGCCTTGGACATCTGCATATCCATTATCATAATATGCCGACCCAGTTTTAAAAGTGTAGGTAAAAATCATTGCCATTCAAAATAGGAAGTTCTTACAAACAAATAATAATAGGATATTTAAGTGACGTTACTATTTTGGTTGGGACATCTGACTCGCATATGTTTACTATCAGACTTCTGTAGAATATGCTAGCTCAGTTTCAAAACCTTGAACAAAGTCGTTTTCCTTGAAAACAGAAAGTTCTTTTTCTTCCTCTCCAAGGCCTTGAAAAATGTGAACTGTTGAACTCAGATTTGAGTGATGATGTCCTGCTTTTTTGCCAAACAAGTTGTTTCCTCTTTTATAATATCCATCAAAAAAAAAAAAAAAAAAAAAAAAAGCGTTCAGTTGGACAAATTGTTTCCCAGGAAAGGGCCTTTTAATTTGTTTGCTTGCTTGCTTTTTGTTTGTTTAAGACCAGGTAATTTTGAAATGATGGGAAATCTTCACATTGTTCTAGGTGACATTTAGGGAATAAAAAGATATGATTTTGTGAATAATGCCCTATTAGCACAGAAATGCCAGGAGAGTGGTTGAAAGAAAGAAGTGTCTTCCATTATCAGAGGGAAGTAATTTAGACTATATTATTGCATATGTTCATAAAACGAACTGCAGAAATAAGATATGTCTTATATATTTGCAGGTTTTTAGTGACAACCACAACAAAATATAAAATGTAATTTTAACGTTTTTTGAAATTTTATAATATTCAGGCTCAATATTTGGTGTGAGCAAATTTACTTTTATCATATTCAGTTCCTGCTAGAAGTTCCTGGAGTTTGTTCTAAATCTCAACCCTCTGGGAACTGAGCTTGTTTATTCTTATCTAAAAATCAAATACCTTATTATTGAGAAATAAGTACATTACCATAAAATCTCATTATTAGCATTGGAAATGACCTTAGGGTCATCTAGCCCAACACTTATCTGATAGGCCAAAGTTTATTAAAACAGTTCCATAGCTATTTCAGTCATCAAATAATGCTTTTAAAATAAGTCTTCAAAAACACTGATATAACTTTTGAATAGTGAACTATTTAGTCAACTCATTGCTTGTTTTGCCTACTTCTCGCTAAAGAGATTGACATCTATTTATTCTCCACTCATGTGATTAGTTTTTTTAAGACAGTGCACACTACATAGGCAACTTTAGAAATGTTATTTTATTAGCTTATATTAAAGTTTATTTACTATGATAATGATACAGTCAGTTCTGCTCTAAGGTTAGTTTTCAAAATATGAATTTGTTTCAGTGTGATTAATATACTAGGAAAAATTTGCGCATGCCACAGATTTTGTTTGTTATTGCACATTTGTGTCCACAGGAAACATTAGATGCTTGCAGAAAACTACCCCCCCCCCAGCTGAACCCAGGCCCCCAGGAGTACACAAACACATGTACACACATGCCTTAAACATCTACCTCTGCCTCAGTGCACCGTGTGTGTCATAAGACACTCTCATCCGTATCTGAGGAATGGCTTTGGGGTCTGATTTCTGATAGTCTTTCTCCACCCTGTCACAATAACTCACAGGCTGTATCCCATCTAATGCCCATTTTCACAAAAATGCTTCTGGGCTTTTTCAAGGTAAAATGCCAAATTTATTGTAGCACTTATGAATCTCTTAACCCTTTAACATGTGTAAAATAGTGCCATTGTTATTGGGTTCCTATTTTTTTTGTTTTAATGGGCCACTGATGACGTTTTTGAGTGTTGTACCCTAACCCCATTTTATTGTGTGACTTGGCACAGTGTAGAGACATTAGGTACATGGATGTCAGCATTTGAGCACAACAGACTGGATGTGTTCACCCGTCGAAGAACGTGAAGCAAATAAAGAAAACACAAACCTAGTGACTAGTTTGATGTATTTCCTTCTAGGCAATACTATATATCCTTCCTACTTTGTATCACGTATATATGAAACCTAATTAGGATCATAACATATGCATAATTTCTTTTGATTTTATCTTTTAGGAGTGAGCGTGAACATCTAACTGTTTTGTTAGATGCTTTTATAAATATTATAATGACTTCTAAATCCCCTTTTAACGTTTGTGACTGTATCATAATTTACTTATTTCATATTTAGGTACTTTGCAATTTGGGGCTATTATCACTAGCAACTTGATGTATGTAATGCTGTTTCTTTGTATGTAGTGTTATTTCTTATATTGGGTAAGAGTTGTTTAGAATGTATTGCCAGAAATAGAATCATGAAGTCAAAGGCTGCGAACATTTGATACGTATTGCCAAATTGACTTCCAAAATGATTATGTGAATCTAAACTCCCAACAGTATTGTAGAGTTGAAAACATAATGCAGTTTGCATGTCTGATTGATGCTGAAACAATAAATAAAAACAGAGAATTTTGTTTGAATTGAAAAATGTATCTGATTATATGAATATTTTAAGTTATTAAAAATAGATACACAGTACTAGGCATACAGGTATTTTTAAATATAGAGGGTATAATGTGGCCAAGAAATGTCCAGCTTTCCAATTTTAAAATGTTTTTCTAGGTTTTTTGACATCATACTGCTATACGTGTTGCTCATAGCTTTTATACCCATAATGTAAATAACAAATCTGGGTATTGCCCATAAGGGAGACTCAATTACTATTTTTCATACATGAAGTAATTCAAATTTGAATAATTTGTGTCGGCATGGTGTCTCAGTTTGCCAGAGCTGCTGTGACAAATACCTCATGAAGGGCTAGCGTAAAGAGCTAGCATTTATTGTCTCACAGTTTCGAAGGTTGGAAGCCCAGGGTTAGATGTCAGCAAGGACATGCCTTCTGGAGCTGCCCGTGCGCTGGAGGTGACACACCCTGTCATGTGGCAATGCCCTTGATCTCCTCCCCTGGCTTTCTCTGACTTCTGGTTTCTGCATCTTCTCACCTCTCTGTGTCTGAATTTCCTCTCTTTCTAGGGCTTCCAGCCATATGGATTAAAACCCACCTGGATTCACTTTGGCCACACCTTAACTAATGACAACATCTTCAAAAGGTCCTATTTCAAATGGGTTCACAGGCACAGGGACTCTGAGTAAGAGCCTGTCTTTTGCAGGGGTGTGATTCAATCCCCAGCACCTGGTGTCTGTGATCCCTCTTAGCTGGGTAAGATTTTGCTGTTGGGGGCTTCTGGTGTCCCTCCAAGAATCCGATTGTCATTCGTTCACATGCACGTTCATTAAATATATGCCTTTGACATCCTTTCCCATGTCAAGCACTGTACCGGGTACTAGATCTGCCCAGAAGGAGAAACCATGCCACACTATCTCCCCAGACTGGAGTGCTAAGGCCTTGCTGAAGAAGGCATAATTCTCCAACCAGCACTGTTAGGCCTTTTAAAAAGATCGTATCATTTTTGAAAAGTTTTTTAAAGACTGCATGGGTTCTGTTGTTTGAATGTGCCATAAGTCACTTAAGAATTCCTTACTGTTTGAGGTCTTACTTGATTCCTACCAATATTTCACCATGACAAAACGGCAGAGGACTCCTTGTAGCTAAATCGTTAGTGTTCACCCATGTTTATTTTCTTAGGTTAACTTCTCAGATGAAGAATGGTTGTGTGAAATGGGATATGCATCTTTTAAGGCTTTTGACTGATATTACAAAATTGCCCTTTGGGAAAGTTGTACCCAGTACTCCCACTGGTAGTTGTGAGAGAGTATATCTGATCAGGTTCTAGGTTAACAGTCGCTCTGAGACATCTTTCACCAGATTATGATGATGATGATGATTTACAAAAACTGACATCAACATTTCTTGGCATCCTTAGAATAGTGGTCAGACATAAAAGGCAGGGCAAGCCTCAAGTTGATACAAATGTGGTAGAAAAGCATTTTCTAGGAGGGAGATGTGGGAACTAGTCCCGACTTTGGCATAATTAGTGAAGTGGTACAAGGAACCTAACCTCTGTGTGACTGAGGTTTTCCATCTGCAAAATAAGAATGTCAGATGAGGTGATTTCTGTCGGCTCCCCCCAGGCTAAAGCTGTATGTTCCGTATGTATTCTCTGCTGAGCCGTATGAATCCAGGCTAGGGAGAGTTTGCAGACGTTACTTTTGTTTGGAATATCCTTAAGCTCTCGTTCTTCCTCTGTCCCAGAGGGTGCAGCTAGCTAGGCTGGTTTCCGTCACAGCTGCCCTGCAGGCTCTTCAGGGTGGGAGACGGGGACTAGGCAGGCCCATGCTGATGATACAGCTAAGGGGGCAACCCAAGGACACGTGGAAACTGGGAACAGACCAGAGCTCAGAGGACTGGGGACTAGAGAGATTTTGTCCAGGCAGGATCAGGGTGGACAGATCGTAGTTCTGTGAATTACTGGCATGCTGGTTAGGCCAGTCCTCCAGGAAAAATGCCTCTTCAGTCACCCAGTGCCTAACATGAAACTGTGATTAATTTGCAGTATTTAGTCTACTGGCAAAAAATAAAATTAGAGTAGTTGCTTGCCTCTAGAAATAACCAATTCTTATGATGTCCCTCGATCTCACATACTGAGAAGGTCTTAATTAAAATGGGGTGCCTGAGATGCTATATGTAGTAAAAGTCAGGGATGGCTTTTGGGGGCTCCCCCAACACCAGTGTGTTGGTGTGAAAGATAGTCCACAAATTCTTTAATGTTCCTTCCTATAAGAGGTAGGGCTTATTTCTTCACCCCTTGAATTTGGGTTGGACCTAGAGACCCGCTTGTATCAATATTGCAGAAGTGATGGTGTGTTACTTCCAGGATTAAGTTATAAATCTAATATGTAGGTTATTGCACTTTCCACCGTGGGGGTGCTCACCAGTTCAGATGACTTGATTTGGGGGAAGTTAGCAGCTACGTTTTGAGAGCAGCTGTAAGGAGAAGCCCACATGGTGAGAAACTGGTCTCCCACCAACAGCCACGTGAGTGAGCTCAAAAGTGAAACTTTCCTCACACCTCCATGTAACTGTCACCCCAGCTGACAACTTGACTGCAATCTCAGGAGATACCCTGAGTCAGAACCACCCAGAGAAGTGGCTCCAGGTTTCCTGATCCAGAGAAAGTGTCTGAGATAATACGTGCTCGGGAGTGTAGGTTACTAGGTTCTGGAGTAATCCATCATGCCACAGTTGTTAATTCAGCCACAACCACCATTGGCCGAGGCAGTGGGTTCTCAATCTTACACTTGTATCCAGATCACCTGGCAAGCTCATTTGAACACAGATTCCTGGGCCTCTAATCCAGAGATTCTGATTCAGTGTCACGTGGGACCTGAGAATTTGCATTTCTAAGCTGCCCCCAAATGGTGCGGATGCTACCAGTTTGCAGACAGTTCTTTTGAGTACCAAGCCCTTCTTTGGCTGCCTGGAAAACCTTGTTCTGAACATGCTGTACTCATCAGAGTAGGGTTGTTCCATGGCATTTTCCTGGGAACCTTTTTAGCCTTCTCAATTCACCCAAAGCCTCTGTTTGTTACCCAGCATCGCAGGGAATGACACTAAACTAACAGCCGATACTTTGAGGCTTATATATATGCTGATCTGTTGGTAGCCATTCCATCAATTAGTCCATTTGCAGCCCATTATTTCCCAGTACTATTTCCCTCCCTTCTTAGCTTCTATTGGCAGACTCCTTGCTAACCCTGGGTATGGTCCCTTGATGTCTAGGAATCTTGTAGACAAATGTGGAAGGAGATTTAAAAAAAAAAAAACTCTCTGAATGACCCTTAGAACAAGCTATAAGCTGAAATGGTGGGAGTTGGAGGTTAAGACAGTTTTTCCATTCTTTCTCTGATGTGAGTCACCACAACTAGGAGAGAGCCAAAACTCCCTGGTTGGAAGTAGGAATTGACTGGATACAGACTCCTGTTATGCCTCTGTGGTTTCTTCTTTGTAACAAGCCCTTGCCTTTATCAGACCAGTGTGGTTTCATTTACAAATATCTTACAAATTTAGCGAATTACAAAATCAAAATGGAGGGTCAGGAATTTCACTCCTTACTGATCTCCAACATCGCTATACAACTTTTGTTTTAGTCTCTAAAAGACACTTTTCTTGGAATTTTGTGAGAATTGCAGTATAGTGTAGGGTGTGTGTTAGTGTCAGCTGAAGGCTGAAGATGATAAGTATCAGAGGACTTCAGAGCGGAGAGAGCTGCAGACAACTTGTATGCTGGGGCATTTGGGGAAAGACTCCTGAAGAAGAAGGGATCATAAAATATGGAAAAGAATCAGAAAAATTGAGAGAAGTTGGGAAGAAAGTCCACGTAGGGGCAACTGCAAAGTTGGGGGTGAATTGACTTGACAAGAGAGGGTATTTTGTTTAGGAGGAGTATTGAGAGATAAAATGAGAAAGAGAAATTAGAACCTCATTATGGGGGCCCTGGAAGTCAGTTTCAAAACTTGGGAAATTTTTTGCAGGGAAATAGCAAACGTTTTTGAGTAGGGTAGTGATACCTCTTGAATAATTTAGGAAGATTAAGGTGACAGTTGGTATAAGTCTGAATTAATAGGGGAGGGGTTGAGCTTGAAGGTGGAGGGCACTTGAGTTGGGAACGCCACTTCAGGGACGATTGTAGTCACTTGGGCTGAAAGTAATGAAAACCTGAACCCGGATGAGACGGGAGAGGAAGGATTGCCAGACTTTGGTGACAGGTTGGTTAGGAAGAATAAAAAGGAATAAGAAATTACTCTTCCCAAATTCTCAGCATGGTTTTCTGGAAGTGGGTAAAACTGAGGCGGTATGAATAAGGGGTCGTGGTGCAGGAGGGACAGAGAGGCCCAGGGGTGGAGTTCCAGGTGGAACCTTCCATCAGACAGAGCTGGAACACTACAAATGTAGTGTTGGAGAATCCTGCCCAGAAGTGAGAGGAGAAACCATGTGTTGGATAGAAGTTTTAAGTGATGCAGGGCAGGAGGTTTTGGAATAAGCCCAGTGGGGGCATTGAGTCATGGAAGGATATTTTTAAATGAGAAGACTCAGGGAACTCTAATGTCATGGCGGCCAGAGCAGGGGTCATCTTAAATGCTGGCAAGAGGTTAGAGAGAACCAAGTGTGCTAGGAATTGAATGAATTCAGCAGTTAGGAGGTCAGGACAAGAAGTCTCATGGGTATTCAATGTTTTGACTAAAATCCATATATAATGGAGAGGGGGAAGCTTTCATAGAGTGGGCTATTGTATTTCTCCAGAACCTCCTGAACTTCAGGACTGTGCATAAAAATCCCTTTCTGTCCATTGGGAATAGGGTGTTAAATAAACAGGGTCTTATGGTGGAAAAAGGTCATCTCTTTTCTGCAATTCAACATACAGTGTCTTTTAACTTATTCTTTTCATGCCTCCCTATCTCTAACGAGCATGCTAGGCTTTTGAGGTTGTCTTTGCTCAATTTTTTTAGTTTTTTATTTTCCTGTGGTTTCTGGCCCAGTGCCTTGCACGTAGCCAAAACTCAGAAGATAGCTGTTGAATTCTCCGTCTCCTTAATCCTGTAAAATAAGAGAATGGATCTGAAGATAGGATGGGAAAAGTGACCTTAGCAAATTAAAACACAGTCAGGACATCTCCTCCAGGGAGCCCAGCCTCTGTAACGGAAGCCGTAGGTCCAGTGACATCCAATTCAGGCAAGAGTGCTGGAGCGTGCTGCAGAATACAATCCCTCTACTGGTTCCCGCGTCCCCTCCGCTGGCCCCTAGACCGCCATGATGCCCTTCTTCATGGGTAGCCTTAGCATCTTAGCATTTTTTAATGCTAATCCTGCCTTGGTTTGCCAGGGTTGCTATGACAGACACTGCACACTGGTTGGCTTCAGCAACAGGAATTTATTAGATGTCCAAAATCAGGGTCTCGATGGGCCATGCTTTCTTGCAGGGTCCGCAGTGTCCTGGTGCTGGCCAAGAGGCTCCTTGGCTTTCACCTCTGCCTTCCGTCACCTGGCGATCTTTCTCCTTGGTCCCTCTTGTGGCTTTCTCTACTGACCGCGTCTGAATTTCCTCTGCCTTTTAGAACCCAGTCATACGGATGGATTAAAGTCCACCTCAGTTAATGTGGCCTCACCTAAATAAGATCTCCGAAGATCCTATTCACCAAGGGGTCCACGCCTTAGCTAATACCAACTTCTTCAAAGGCCCCATTGACAAGTGAGTTTACACCATGGGACTGGGGCTTAGGGGGGCTTGAACGTATCCTTTGTGGGGGACATGATTCAGTCCCCAACACCCCCTCAGTTAAAACTCCCGACACGTTGTTTTCCTAGTCCTTCCAGTTAAAATTCCACATTTTAGTGGTCCAACTCTTCATCCTTTAGAAAGGAAAGTATATAAGGGGACAGTGTGATCTGGAAGGCAGGAGACCCACCTCCTGCTTCCAGACCTGCTGTGCGATGACTCCATGTGGGACAAGTCAGTTACCCTCCCTAGAACTGAGTTTTTCCTCCAACAGATGGGTTTGACTCAGTGCTCTCTGATCATACTTGATCATCTTCGGAGAACTGTTCCCAAGCTACTCACAGAGGGAAGAAAGACGTGTTGAAGGGGTGCACTGAAGAAAGATGAAGGAAGATGGAAAAGTCTCTCCAGCAGCCCTCGTTACTCAGAGAAGCTCTTTCCTACGGAGTCTCTCTTCCAGTTAGCGACATGTGTATGAAGAATTTCACTATACAGCAAGGTATACTGAATCGGTATCTAGATTCTCTTAGTACCATTTGCCTATTCCTGTTCTCGTCACATATACCGTCTCTGCAATCTAGATTCTCTTTTGTTTCCATGAACCCTCTGGGCATTTTGACTTTTCTTAGGCCTGTTGGAAAGTTAAGAGATAATTGCCAGTTAGTCATTGAGACAGACTGGAATGGGCAAATTGTAACCAACACCATTTTCAATACCTTCAGAAGGAGGTTTATTTTTCTCCTATAATCTTTAGAGAGTAGAGCATTTACTAAAATAATGCATCTATTGAACAATATAAAATATAACAATCAGGAGACTATAAAAAAACCCCACAGACTCTAGATCCAAATGAATGATGTTCATAAAAGCAGTCTTTGGTGGAGGTTGTATACTTATTCCAGAATTGCCGTCACACCAATTATTTTGAGGACTTTTTCTTATGGAATTCCCCCTCAGAACTATAAATCTCACAAGAAAACTGGCTTAATTACTTCTGGGTCTGCCACACAGTGATTAGACTCAGTACTTCTCAAAGCCACGGAGCCTCCCACTTTCTCCTTTTAGTTCCTCCTGCGGTTCTAGTGCTCACTGCTGTGACTTTGTGTAGCTGAAGGAGCAACTGCTAATTCCATGGTTATTCACACCTCTAAGAAGAGAGCTTTGATGATAACAGGCTGCTTCTGTTTCTCTATGATGCTGAGAAACTTACTCTCAACTACCTGAGTCCCAGTTTCTCTGTAAAATATAGCCCAGTGTTTTTACCTTGCTCTACTTAGAGAATTGTTGTGCTGAAACAAAAATCAGATAAGACATTTAGAGATGCTTAGGAATCTAAAACCCCTGTAAAAAGATGAAAAATACATGGTGCATTATGATTTTAACTATGTTTAAGTAAAAGTCCTAAGACTGAGAACACAAACAAAAAAGCCTGAAAGGAAATAAGCATATGGTGTTCTTATTTTAGGACAAAAAGAGCAAGAAATGATTTTGCAGTAATTAGTTGAAGAAGGAACGACTAGTTAGGATAGGTAGAAATTGCAGTATCATAGAGACGAACTTTCTTTGCCTGCTATTAGCTCTGACTGCTGATTTATTCCTTCCAGAGCCTCAGAACATTCATTTACTTTGCATCCCTGGGTAACAGCTGTGATCTCCCAAATGTGGTCAGAACATCCAAATGTCAATAATTCTAGAAGATTTTATTCCTGTGGGGCTATAAAAAGACTTTCAGAGGTTAGAATAACTGTTTGTTAACCTGCTAACTCCTGTCTTCTCTTTGTGCCACTTTCCAAGCTGGATTAGTGGAGATCCCGGAATAGAATGTCCAGCCCACACCACCAGGAAGCAGCTTATGGGAGCAGGAAGGTGGGAGGAGTGTGTAATCGCTAAAGGTCCATTTTAGATGGAGATGAACAGAGACTTTGAAAACCAGGGAGGTTACGGTTAGAGATGATGGTAAGTCGGCTCCAAAGAGGAGGTGGCATTGTGATACTTTGGGCATGCTATCAGAAATTCCATGTAACTGTTTCTTGCGTGTGTGTGTGTGTGTGTGTTTTCTCCCCATTACCTTTCCAAAGGGATTACGTTTACACCAGAATTTTATTTGCAGTCTAGGTCTCCTCCATTAAACTTTTAGAAGTTGATGGTTTAAACTGCACATCTTAACAGTCGTTACTGGTTTTACAGAGAAATAGAAATGGAAGGAGCTGGCGGGGCAGGGCTGGCTGACATCAGCAGTGAAACATCTGGTTTGTTCTCGCGTCATCTGGGACCAGCAGGCCTCGTGTCCTGGCTAGCTTTCCGCAGCAGCCTTCCCCGAGGGCTCGTGCATTTTAGTGTGTGTATCTGCCATGTCTTACAGCAAGGCGTGTAGATGTTGGAGGCCTAACCTCTCAGCTCATGAGATGCGGTACCAATTAAGGTTTACAATTAAAAGCCTTTAATTATCTCAGATACACTTCCCGCAACAAGATGGGCCGAACCGGGGAAAGACGCGTTCCACGCTTCCCTTCTCCCTTGCCCACCCAGCAATAAAGACACAGAAATGCTACATAAAACATAACAACAGCAAAAACAAGGACACCCAGCCAAAGCTAAAGGGAAGGGAAATCTTACAGAAGTGTAATTGGAAGTTGAGTCTGCAGTAGCTCATTAGAGGATGGGCAGGATAAAGGACCTAGAGGCTGAGGGCTGGCATCTGGGGCTTTGGCTACAGACCCTGTGTACCAGGAGAGCAAAACAGTGCATGCTGCGTAACGTCAAACGCCTTGACAAAGCCCGTGCTCCTTGACCTCATGGATTAGAAAATAGTGCTGGGGGGGTGTGACTGTGTTATTGTGAAAATCTTGTAACTCACACTCCCTATATCCAGTGTGTGGACAGATGAGTAGAAAAATGGGGCCAAAAAGTAAATGAAAAATAGGGCGGAATGGGGAATGGAATGCTTTGGGTGTTCTTTTTTACTTTTATTTTTATTCTTTTTGGATTAAGGAAAATGTTCAAAAATTGATTGGGGTGATGAATGCACAACTATACGACGGTGCTGTGAACAGTTGATTGTACACCACGGATGATTGTAGGGTAGATGAATGTATCTCAATAAAACTGAATTTAAAAATAAAAGTGGTGAGGGGGTTGCCCTCTATGTAGGGTTTTGGATAACAGAAAAACATAACCCACAAGGAATTAAAACCCCCGGTCTGAGCTATAACCTTGCATGTGATCTGAATTTTTAACTTCCTGTGAGGTGTGAGAACCATAAGCTGAGGAATCAACAGAGAAAAACTGGTTTCAAGATCATTGAAACCCCTCGTGTCTCTGGCAGAAGGAAGCCTGGGAATTCCATGTTTGAGTTTCCCCCAGAGTGAATAACTGCAATTGAAGAAGAGCTCACAATGAGAAATTTCAATCACTTGTAAACAAACCACCGTATGCGGGAGAAGCAGTAGACCCAAAAAGCAGAAGAATTTGTGTCCTAAGAGCTTGAAAAAATGTAATATTCTGAGAGGTAATTAGATAAATTTGTTTAAAATTATTAAAGAAATAAAATGTACAAATCATAATGAAAACATAGCAGTATAAAAAGGATTTGAAAAAGAACCAAATAGAATGTGTAATGCCAAATAGAGCTGAAATTAAAAAATTAGAAACTCGATGGATGGGATAATCTGCAGATTAAAACAGCAGAAAAATATAGTGAAAACTAAAAGATCTGAGACATAAAACAGCAGAGAAAAACAATCGGAAATATTAATAACTAACAGATTTAAGAAACTTCCCAAAGAGGTAAAGAGATGGGAACTATAAAAGAGCAGGTAAAAAACATGGAGATTAGACTAACTAGGTCCAAGATCATTTAGTAAGAGTTACAGAGAGACGGAACATGGACAACTTTCAGATAAACAAAGAGAGTTAAGCACACACAGACCTTGCCCGAAAGAACTACAAAATGACATGCTTTGGCAAGAAAGACCTCAAATCTGGAATGAAGGCATGATGTGATAAAAGCAGTATTGAGCCTGTAAACTGGTAAACATACTAGTACATCTAAATGAGCAATGACTCTAAAATTAATGTAATAAATTCCTTGGGTTAATGACAAGATAAAATTACAATTAGAGAAAAGTGAAGGAGGTACAGTGTTAAAGGATTTTAAAGTCCTTGTATTGATAGAAGGTTAGTGATATTAACTTTAGATTTTCCTAAGTTAGTTACCATGAGAAAATGTTAAATGTAACTACTGAAAGAAAAAGAATGGCTTTTAAACTGGAGGGGGTAGAAAAAGAAACAAAAATAACTTGATCAATCCATGAGAAGGCAAGAAAGGAGCAAAGAATTAAACATGGTAAATAGAAAAGTGCCAAATACGAGTGTAGGAAAATAAAGTCCAGATTTATAAATAATCAAAATAAACATAAATGGGTTAAACTCAAATATTAAAGGATTCTCAGACTGGAAAATTTTCTCAGCAAAATAAATCTCGAACAAAAAAAGAACCCGAACCTTTGGAGAAAAGCAGACCCTGTTCCCTTCAAACTGTCCCAATGCTTAACTTCTAGAATCTTCTATGTACATCAAGGGGTAAAAACCCATGTTGCTCTGCACAAGCAGAAAGATCAGTGTATAGAAAAAAATACCATTAACATATGTCGTGAGGTGCTGCTGATGGAAGCAGAATTGTTTTTCTTGGCCAGATGGTAAAAACTTCCTGAAACCAACCCTAAACTCTTTGCTTCCTAAAATACGATGGTGATGCATTTTTGGCCAATGGGAGGAGTCCAGATGCTCCATTGTGCAAGAGTAGACAAGCCTTCAGAAAAGCTGTATGCACCAGGGCTAGTAGTTGCAATTTTGTGATTTTGAGTTGCCCTCTCACAGTCTGTTAATAGCATTTTTAAAACATGCAGGAACACATTCAGGTGTAAGAGGAGCTGCAGCCTTGTTCTCTGTGAGCATCCTTCAGACAGTGGGATCCACGCCCCACAGGAAAGCGGCTTCCTGATGCTTTGCTGGTTTACAAGCCTCTGGCCTCCATCCTCTTAGAGATCTCTAGGGTCAAAGTGTGTCCGAGCTGGAAAGAACTGTACAGATTTCCAACTGGATGTGCTGCTCTAGTGGGGAGGAAATCTAAACGCCCCCCTTCCTTTCCCTCCTCCACTGGAGTCATCAAGGCAGTTTCTGGACATCTCTGATAATTTCCTAGTTTATCTAGATTCCTACTTCTAGATTGTCTACAAAAATCCCACTCCCTTCCCCCAGCCGACATACAGTTTCCTCGTGCACAATAGTTTGGGTGAAACAGAGCTCAGATGCCAACCAAAACACAGACCCTTCTGTTTAGTGAAAGAGCAGAGCATTTGCCATGCCCCTTTTTGTAGCTCATAATTGTCTTCTAAATTCCTCCAGTCACCTTCCTCTCAAACTTCAGCTTCTTGCAATACAGTTGCCAACCTGAACAGGTGAGGCGTGCTTCTAGCCTTCCCCAGGTTTCAGGTGATAGGTTTGAGCAGGTCATTATTTCCCCCAGGTGTCACTGGAAGGAGGAGAGCAGGAGGAACTCAGGTGGAACTCAGGTGAAACGTGTTCCCTTCCCTCTGCCTTCCATCTGCATCTTGGAGAATAACAGGTATGCTTTCATCCCCGTTTACAGTGCACCCCTGAGAATCTTCTTGCGAAGGTCCTCTTTAGATCTGCTTCAACTCCTTTCCATGACAAAGTGAGCAAACAACAGCTGGCTGGCTGAGCTTTCCAGGCTCTGTTTATGCCCCTGATACACAATCCCCTTGTAAAAGAGACTAGGCCCTTTCAGGCGGCTGACGTTAGCTGAAATCATCTTTTTATGAACTAAAACACTGTCCTGTCGTAGTAAATATAGGATGGTTTACGGTTGCAGGACATGCCACTTGGCTTCATAAACTCTGACTCCTGGAGCTCGGCTGGGTGCCTTGATATTTGACTCTTTGGATCAAGTTTGGCCCAGTGGAAATGTTTGCCAGCGATTTCCATCAATGTAGAAAAACAGGACTTACAGCCCATAAATTCTCTGCCTGGCCAGGGTATGGCAGGGCCTGGGGGAAGGGCCTGAAGATGAGAGGGTAGGGTAGGGCAAGGCCTTACAGCAGGATAATGTTGCTTCGGTTTCTGAATCTGCCTTTCACGCTGGACATTTTTATTGGGGCCATTCAATCCCAGGATGTCAGGAAGATCAGAGGGGGTGGGAGGGGGCTGTAATGTCAGGAATCGGATAGGGTTACTGTCCCTCCGGTGGCCAGGCTGGGGACAGGGTGGAAAGTGCTCACAGGGGGCTCCGTCGTGTCTGTCCAAGGCAGACACATCTGTCCCAGCCTTGCCTCCAGAACGGGTGGCCGTGGACCCCTCCAGGCCCGAGCTGTCTCTGAGTCACCTTCTGGCACTTGATAGGAACTCAGTAAACTCTTGCAGGCTGCTTGCTGGTCTCCCTTTTACTAGAGACACAGCCAGAGTTCCTCCTTGCCCATTCCAAAAAAGACAGGTGAAGGGGGGAAGGGACAAAGAGGCAGAGTACAACTCATCCTTCATTCCCATTTTTCAGTATTTTGAGACAGCACAAGCGGCGGTCTCTGCCCATGGATCCAACTGCCTGTAACTGAAACTTGCAGTCCGCCATGGTCAGCTCTGCATTTCTTTTGTAGCTGAGCTCCCCAGCAGGGTGAGAGCCCCATCTCCCCAGAGAACTTTGTCTTAGGAAGCTGCCTTCAGCATCACACAGAATATTGTGACCAGACAGAACTGACTTCCAAATTCATTCTTTCTTCCCCCTCCCCTCCCCTGAGATTGGGTGTGCTCAGTTCTGTCTCTGTGATGCTTGTGTAAGTGGAGGAGCTGCCTTTTGCTGCCCTGTCTGTCTCCTGCTAGAATTACCAGTGTCTGCAGCCCAGTGGGGGGTCCAGGATGATGCAGCCAGTGCGTTTAGGAATGGTGCTGGCTCGGCGACATCTCGGGGTAGAGTGCAGTCCAGTGCCAGCTCCCAAGGCGAGGGGCTGAGTGCCTTTTGGTGGGGAACAAAAATTCACAGCTGCATCCAGAGTTTGAGCTTTGGTGCCTATAGGGTCATGAGGCCCAGTTCTGGCTGCTTTTATAAGAATCAGCTGGGGAGCTTTTAAATACCGGTGTCCTGGTTCCCTCCCAAGAGGTTCCTAATTTAATTGGTCTGAGGTGGGCTGCAAGGCATCCGGGCATCTTTTGAAATCTCCCGAGATGGTTTTAATGTGCAGGGAGCCATGGAATCTCCGCTTTAGATGTGTTATGGGCAGAGACGAGGGAGATGGAAGCAATTTCTGTCTGACCTCTTAGT
Organism: Choloepus didactylus; assembly: GCF_015220235.1. Taxonomy (NCBI): domain Eukaryota; kingdom Metazoa; phylum Chordata; class Mammalia; order Pilosa; family Megalonychidae; genus Choloepus; species Choloepus didactylus. The sequence continues at coordinate 5,327,414 of NC_051324.1, forward strand.
GAATCTTCTACACACAGACACACCCGTAGGCTAAGCATTTTTAAGGTTTTGGACTTTGATGGGCAAATGGCTGGAGTTTAAGTTTGATTTTCACCAACTTGTCCTCAGTCTGTAAACTTGAGCTTTAATTTCCCAAACTTTGGATTCTTTATCTTTTAAAGAGGGAATCATTTTTAAAGTTTTTTTTTTTTTTTTTTTTTTATTGAAGCGCTAGGTATTTTAGCTCAGAATCCAATTCTTTACTAGGCACCTATATTGCAGTTGTCATACTTTACATAAAATAGAATTTCAAATATTTATTGATGATATTCAGTGATGGAGCTATGTTGCCTTGCCCTGGGGGTCAGCTCACTTTAGCATGGCCATAATCAGATGGAACCCCAATTTCCAAACCAAAAATCCGGATACGTGTCCTGACAAAAGATTGTCTCGATGTTAACTGTCCTGAGTGTGATCTTTATATTACGGCTACTTAGGAGAATGGCTGTGTTCTCAGATGATATGCACTGAAGTATTTAGGGGTGCGACATCACAATGTCTGAACTGTATTATGGTTCAACAAAAGCACGTACACATTCACACACACACACACACACACACACACACACACACACAGGCAAATGTGGCAAAATAATAATTGCTGATTTTAGCCAACAGTGTATGGGCAGTTCATTCCTACCGTTCATGCAACTTGCTGTAACGTGGAAAATTTCCGAAAGAAAGATTTGTGGAATCTAAGAATTGGTAAGAGAAAAGTGGGTGACCCACATGCAAAATAACAAAACTAAACTAACCCTTTGAAATAGGAATAGTGTGAATTGCACAACAGAAGCACATATGCACACAAAGCTGTATCTGCACGTTGTGTCTCCTCAGTTACTTTAAGGACAGTGTGGGCTTAAATTCATACCCAGAAGATGAAAAAGAAAACAGAGCTGCTGCCAGCGATTCACTGAAGCTACCAGTTAACCATGCATTCGTTCCTAGAATTGTAGGGGGAAGGATACCTTAAAGATTTTAAAGTGCTTAAGACCTTAAAGATATGTATATTTTTAAATCTCACTTTCAGTTGTAAATGTAGTAAGTTTGGACATAGAAATGTTTTGGTTCCTGGGTGTTTTGGAGAGGTATCGTTCATTAATATGAAATGATCCCTGGCCACAGAGGATCCCAGCTGGGGATAGAGAGTCTGAACGAAAGTCACCTTCACTTAGCACCCCAGCACCCTGGAGCAGGCTGCATGGCCTGATCATGGGGTGCTTTTTCAGATCTGCACGAAGGCGCCATGTGGGCAGCACAAAGGTTTTGATTCTCTCCTATATTAGTGCCTCTGACCTCGCATTTTGATATATTTGGTGTTACTCTTATAACCTTCTACTTTGATCATTTGCCTATTAATTTTTGCTTGTCCAATTCCTTCACCCTTAATTTTACTTTGCAAAACCATTTGGTACCACTTTGGTTTTAGATGTGTCTCTTAAAGGCAACATATTGCTGGATATTTATATGTATATACCAAGCAGATAGATTTGCTCCACTTTCCTTCATTGGTGTCACTGTAAGTGATATGTTTGGCTTTATTTCAGTCATCATGCTTTATGCCCTTTTGGCCGTTTTTTAAAAACATTTTCCCCTTTATTTTTCTATATAGACTATGATTTTTATCAATTTTTTCAACATAATTTGGATGGTGTCCATCATATGCTTAATTCTGCTAATTTTATCTTTGATTTTTTTAAAATGGAAAAAATATGTATTGTTTGTAATCAGGATATAGAAAGAGTAACTATTTATTCCCCCTCTGTAAAATGAACTAATCTTCCTGTTTTTACTTCCTGCCACTCTTCTCCACCTGACCCATTTTTGTTGTAATAATAATAATAGCTAATATTAATTGAGTATTAATATGCGCTAGGCTCCATGTTAAGAGATTTGGAATCGTTTTACGTAATCTATACAATTTCTCCACGAGGTAGTTACCATGATCATCCCCTGCACGAAGGAAGTAACTGTGATTCAGAGAGGGTGTATAACTTGTCTGAAGACACACAGCCATTAAGTCAGGATTTGAACACAGATCAGTGTTATTCCTAAGCTAGCTCAAGCCTTTAACCACTATTTTATACCACTTGCCACTTTATTATTACTTTTCAATAACATTGGTTTCAAGGCCTTTTTTTTGCATTTGCATTTTGTAAACATTTTTGCATTTATTTAGACTTTTGTGTTTAACTCATTTGGTGATTAAGTCTTTTATGGTCTGACCTCCCTATTTTTCAGTTCTTTTAAAAAGCATATACAATATATCAAGCATACATAGTACAGATAATTTCTCATGTAACAGATTTGACACTTTGCTATATTTGCCTCAGACGTAGATACAGATAGATACAGACATTATTAAAAAGAAATAAGTTGTTGTAGCCTCCTTACGCCGCCTCCCAGATCCCACCCTGTCCCTTCCTCCTTTCAGGAAGCCGCCATCCTGAATCTGTTTTTATTTTTTTAATCATTCACTTGGATACTTTGATATTTTTAATATTTATATATACCGTAAATAGTTACTATTGGTTTTCATGTGTTTAAACTTTATATAATATTTGTTATATAAATATTTATTTTGATTGATGTATTAGTTGGAGCACTTTAAATACTCTTTTCAGCATTTAATTATGATTCCTGGCACATCCAAATATTTTTTAAAATCTTCTCTTATAAATGAAATCTTGGTGAAATACAGCTTTTCTGAGTCATAGATGTTTTCCCTCAGTATCCTGCAGAGTTTGATTTCTGGTCTTATGGTATTTAATTTGTGAAGTAAACACCTTAGACAACTTATTTTATCTATAAGATAACTTGTAAAGTTCTCTCTTTATTCTTAAAATTAAATAAATTTGCCAGAACACAATTCGTGTTTATTTCCTTTCAGTTATTTGCCTTGGACAGTCTTTTCTGTCTGCAAATTCAAGGTTAGGACATCCCCTTCCGGAACACTCAGTTACCAGGGTCACAAAGCTCTGTTTGCCGTTCTCCATCTCTCCCCTTCTCGCTTCCTTCTCTTACCTCTCAATAGTTTTTCTCTGCAGCCCAAGAAGAGACCATCTCAATCTGCCCTCCATGACGATAATCAGCTCTTCTCCTTTTGTATTTTTAGCTTCCTTCAGTTAATTCATCTATCCACAGTGACCCTTTCATTTCTGCCAACCCCCCAACTAGCTCCTTCTTAGAAGCCCGTCTTTATTCTTAGCATTTCACATTTCATCTCTGTTTTTAAAAAGTCCATATTCAAGTTTCGTGAGAGCATTTGTCATTTAAAACGTACCTTTGTTTTTGTTTGCTTGTTATAAATAATTTTTTTTCCTCCAAAATGTACTCTTGTCTCTTCCTCTTTGAGACCTCGTTCCTTTCCTTTAATTTTGTGCCTTCTCATCCTAGAACTGATGATGGTTGTTATCTGTTGACTCATACTTGAGTGTTCAGGGTTTTGTTTTGGGCCTTTAATTTTTGCTCAGAAAATAGGGTGTGTGACTCACCTCAGATAAACAGGAGGTCCGGTTAATGAAAAATCCACTCTAATTAAGTAGTTCAGCAACTGAGAGGAGGGGAGAAAAGGTGGGGGTCTTAAAATGCCCACCGGGGAGACGTCGCAGGCTGTGCGCCAACCCTCCTCGTTTGAAGCCGCTGGGCTAGACGGCTGCTTTCTACATGTGTTTTCATTTGTTGGGTTTTTGTCGGTTTTGTTTGTTTTAATGTGGTTTGGCTGAACCCTCCCTGTGGGTATGTGATACGACTGCGTCTGATCTACTTCCTTTTATGCTACCTACCGCTTCAGGGAAAATTTTCATTGTCCTGAGGATTTTCTGCTGGGAGTGAGCACTGGTGCTTTTGAGTTTCCAGCTGGTTCATTGTTTATTCTTTGATTTCTCCTTGCTTCCTCACGCTCCTAAATCTGAGGAGATGAAAGGAGTTGTCTAGGCTAGCCCATCCTTCTCGTCACACCACACTACCGTCTTAGGGAAGGGCATGATAAGGTGCTATAGGTATCATCCATTAACTTGAGGCCATCGGTATTCCATCCACAGAAATACCTCAAAGCTCAACATGGATGTGAAAGCTTCCAGCTTTCAGTACTGAAGGAGGGTTTCCCACATTTTCTCTCTCCTTTGTCATTTTGCTTAAGATTGAGTAGTGGATGTTAGAAGAAGGATTGTCAATGAAGTCAGAGTATCTTTACCTTCATGATTTATTCCTCTGCTCTTTATGCTTGGAAAACACCTCTACTTAAATGACCCCATTTTCATCCGTATTTTTAAATATAATATAATATAATATAATATAATATAATATAATAACATAACGTAATATATTCACAAACATTAACTCTTAACACATCTGCTATTTATTTTTGTTCATGGTTTGAGGTGCATAAGAAACTTAATTTTCATTTCAAATAATTAAGTGCCTGTCCCAGAAGTTTTTACTAAATGCTGCTGTTCTAGTTTGCTAATGCTACCAGAATGCAAAACACCAAGGATGGATTGGCTTTTATAAAAGGGGGTTTATTTGGTTACACATTTACAGTCTTAAGGCCATAAAGTGTCCAAGGTAAGGCATCAACAATCGGGTACCTTCACTGGAGGATGGCCAATGGTGTCCGGAAAACCTCTGTTAGCTGGGAAGGCACGTGGCTGGTGTCTTCTCCAGAGCTCTGGTTTCAAAATGTCTTTCTCCCAGGACATTCCTCTCTAGGCTGCTGTTCCTCAAAAATGTCACTCTTAGTTGCACTTGGGATACTTGTCCTCTCTTAGCTTCTCCAGAGCAAGAGTCTGCTTTCAATGGCCATCTTCAAAATATCTCTCATCTGCAGCTCCTGTGCTTTCTTCAAAGTGTCCCTCTTGGCTGTAGCAAGCTTCGCTCCTTCTGTGTGAGCTCATATACTGCTCCAGTAATTTAATTCAGAGCCACCCTGAATGGGTGGGGCAACACCTGCATGGAAATTATCTCATCAGAGTTATCACCTTCAGTTGGGTGGGGCGCATCTCCATGGAAACACTCAAAGGATTCCAATCTAATCACCACTAAAACGTCCACCCCACAAGATTACATCAAAGATAATGGCGTTCGGGGGCACGTAATACATTCAAACTGGCACAACTACATCTTTATATTTTCATTAAAATCTTCCACCTTTGTATTGTAGTGAATATTGCCTTTTTTGGGTGTTGGGTTCTAAACTCAACATGCAAGGCAAGTTCTTATATAATCAAACATATACTTTAAAAACTCTTTAATTAGCTCTAGATCCAGAGTGCCAGGAGGTGAAGTGCTCCCTGTCTGAGGGGGGCTGAGGGTGGGGGGCCCATGGAGGGGAAAGCCGGGTCTCAGCACCCGTTGCTGCCTTTCTAGGTCAAAACCCAGGTTGGAACACCCACACTGTTTCAATTGTGTTTTCTCTCCCAGTTCCCAAGTTTAATCTGTGGAAGTGAAATGTGACACCCCTTAAACAAGGGTAAGTTATGCTTCACTGTCTTTGGTTTTATTGCCGTACCCCGTGAAGTATTTGATAGTTGGTTTATCAAAGCAAGTGTTTGAGGAAGACTTTCTAGAGTGGAGTGGGGGCGGGGGAGATTGAACTCCAGGCCAAGGGCCCAACAAAGAGGGATGGAGGTTCAGTCTGTGCTCGGGAAACACTGGGTGATTCAAGTCAGTACAAACATAGGTTACAGGCTGGGGAGTGGGTGATAACGCTAGAAAGGTGGCTTGGGGCCATGTTCTAGTTTGCTAACGCTGCTGGAATGCAGAACACCAGAAATGGATTGGCTTTTAGAAAGGGGGTTTATTTTGTTACAGAGTTACAGTCTTCAAGGCATAAAGTGTCCAAGGTAAGGCATCAGCAATCAGGTACCTTCACTGGAGAATGGCCATTGGCGTCCAGAAAACCTCTGTTAGCTGGGAAGGCACGTGGCTGGCGTCTGCTCCAGAGTTCTGGTTTCAAAATGGCTTTCTCCCAGGACGTTCCTCTCTAGGCTGCAGTTCCTCAAAAATGCCACTCTCAGTTGCTCTTGGGGTATTTGTTCTCTCTTAGCTTCTCTGGAGCAAGAGTCCGCTTTCAACAGCCATCTTCAAACTGTCTCATCTGTAGCTACTCTCTCAGCTTCTGTGCATTCTTCAAAGTGTCCCTCTTGGCTGTAGCAAGCTCGCTCCTTCTGTCTGAACTTATATAGTGCTCCAGTAGTTTAATTCAGATCCACCCTGAATGGGCAGGGCAACACCTCCAAGGAAATTATCCAACCAAAGGTCTTGTCCACAGTTAATTGAATCACATCTCCATGGAAACACTCAAAGGATTCCAAAATCTAATCAACACTAATACATCTGTCCACACAAGATTGCATCAAAGACTATGGCTTTTTGGGGGGGACATAATACATTCAAACTGGCACAGACCAGATTAGGGACAACTGTGAACCCCAGACTCAAATGTTTGCAGATTCTTTGGTAATCAGCTGGTGCCACTGAATGATTTTAAGAAACACCATCCTTGAGGTGCTTAAGGAATGGCAATTTGGCAGCACCAGAATGCAGGGTGGAAAGGAATGGGGGACATTCTGCCTGCAGGGAGATAATTTATGAGGATTTTGGTGTATTTTTGGTAAAGGTGGTGGTGGGGTTGTGGGTGGATGAAATGGTCTATGGAGGTGGCATCTGTTACAACCTCAGGGACAGCCTCTTATCCCATCCAGCAAATTTTTAAAATCTAGAAGAACATTTCCTCTTCCTGCTTGAAAAACAAAATCTTTCCCTTATCTCTCTTTCAGAGGAAAGCTGAGCATACTTCTAACTAGATTGCCCCATAGTTTGGGGACTTGGCAATTCCTAAACACCAGCCCTCAGTGCAGAGGCAGTATCAGTCATGAGGGTTGCATGGAGCTGCTCTGGGGATGAATGTATCTTACAAAACTTACGGAAGTTTCCATTCCCCTTGTGAGCACTTATATTTCTTACTTTATTTTCACATAAGCTTGATATATTATACATTGCTCATTTGATACTAAAATTGGAACCAGTAGAACAATAACTGGCAATTACCTCCTGAGCGCTGAGGAATTCTCTACTAGTTTTCTGGAATAGGTGGAAGACTCAGAGCTAAAACCATCAATAGAAACTGTCAGACAAAAAAAATCCTACAATCACATGGTCAAGAAGACTTGTTACTACATCATGGATGAAACTTGAAGACATCATGTTGAGTGAAAGAAACCAGACACGTATTTCAAATAAGCAAATTCATAGAAATGGAAAGTAGATTACAAGTTCCCAGAAGCTGGAGGAGGTTGGGGGGAAATGGGGAGTTATTGCTTATTGGCTACAGAATTTCTCTTTGGGGTGATCAGAAAGTATTGGTGATGGATGGTGGTGATGTAGCACAATATTTGGAATGTAATTAATACCACTGAATTGTACAGTTGAAAATGGTTACAGTGGGCAATTTTGTCTATATGTTACCACAATACATTTTTTAAAAAAAGATATCTTGTTTATGAGTCAGGAAGCCCCAAATCTGGTTAATTCACTAAGAATGTTCTGTTTCCTTTTGCTTCTCTGATTTTTCTTTGCACCTTTTATGCTGGTATCGATGGCACCGTTTCCTTGTCTTGGTGGCTAATATTCCTTGCAGATTCCTGCCTAGAGTTTTTATAGGAAAGTTAATATATCATCCATTGCTCCAAGGCCCCTACTATAAGGGATGTCAGATGAATAAAATTCCTTCTGGATGTGATTTTAAGGAAAGGTTGATAAAGATGTGGTTAGGTAAGGAGCCTGCTACCTAAAAAGCCTGCAGTTTTAAAGGGCAACACCTGAGAGGGTAAAATGTGTAAAAGATATAGAGTTAGGACTGATGAATTTATAAAAAGATATTTTGTAAATATCTTTACAAAGATGAATGGATGAAGAAAATGTGGTATATACATACAATGGGATAGTATTTAGCCATAAATAGGAATGATGGGACTTCCGGGAAGATGGCGGAATAGGAGAGGTGGAGCTGACTTCTCCACCATGGATTAACTAGAGTAAAAGCAGAAAATGACTGAGGCAGCAGTTTCAGAGAACAAGCGGCCAGAGAGGGACTTCTACATTATGTAGGGAGGACCTGGATGAAAAAGCAAGGAAATTATGACTGAAAGGATGGGGTGGATTCATTTAACCATGACTGGCTCCAGGGCAGGCTGCTACACGCTAGCCCAGAGTGGGTGAGCGGGGAGATGAGCTCTCCCGCATTCCCATCATCACAACCAGTTGGGGAGTCATCTCTCAGCCCTGCAGCCAGGAGCTCCCATATGGAAATTTGGGAATCAGCAGACTTATTTTGGCCACATAGAGAACTTGCTGTGGTGTGCAGTGCCTGCCCCCAAACCTTGAGGCCAGCCACGGGGGCATCTGGTTTGGGGGAAGTCTGGGGGGCCCTACCCTTGGGAGGTTAGAGGATGCAGAGCATAACAGAGCCAATCTAACAATTAGCAGGCAAGAGAGACATTCTATGTTCCCTTCCCAGTATCCTTTCTCCATAGAATCCCGCAGCACTAACGACATGCACAGGTGTAGAGGCAGGGACGAGAGAGAGAACCACACAGAAGCACCAAGAGCTACCCCTCCCCACCCAGTGGCCCATGAGTACATGGCAGGCAGGGATCTTATGGGCTACCAACTAGCAGGGGACTTACGAGCTGGCAGAGGGCTGGGGGAAGGTGAAAATCTCAACCCCTGCAGCCTGAGGTTTCTCTACTCAGAAGCCTGGGAATCACCAGACCAGTCATGCACTCAAGCAGATTCTCCAACAAAGTGTGCAGTGCCCACTCCTCACCCCCAGGGATAGCAGTCTCCAGCACACACGGAGACCTGCTGCATTGTCTAGAATTCCACTTGGTTTGGATCCTGTCTGGCTAGCTGCCACAGTCAGGGAAAAGCAGGCTTGAGGGGCAGAGGAGGCCCAAGAGCACCAACTGCTGGGAAGACAGGGGAAGTGCACCTTGGCTAATTGCTGTTCTGACAAATCTCCTCCAGACATCTAAATAGGCTTGCATCTCCCATAGGAGGCCTTGGCCTTGCATGGACTGGAAATTAGTGATAAACTAAGTGCCAAAGGAGCACTTCAATGCAAAGCAAGCAATTATATAAATCCTAGGTGAGCAAGGGAAATCAACTTTCAAAAGAATCTTAGATAATCAAATGCAAAGAAATCAGTGGAAAATAACAAAGCACATGAAGATGTAAGAAGATATGGCCAAACCAAATAACCAAATTAAAAAGCTGAAGGAGACAGAATTTGGAACTACTAATCAAAGAATTAAGTACAAATCTCCAAAATAACTTCATTGGATATGACAAAGACATAAAGGATATCAAGAAGACACTAAGTGAGCATAAAGAAGAATTTGAAAGAGTAAATAGAAAAATAACAGATCTTATGGAAATGAAAGACACTGTGGATCAAATTAAAAATATACCAGAGATACACAATGGTAGATTTGAAGAAGCAGAAGAAAGAATAAGTGAACTAGAGGATAAACAATTGAATGCAGATGCACAAAAGAACAAATGGTGACAAAGATAGAAAAATTTGAAATGGATCCCAGTAAAATGATGGACAACATGAAGTGCACAAATACAAGAATCATTGGTGTCCCAGAAGAAGAGAAAAGTAAAGGGCTAGGAAGAGTACTTGAAGAGATAATTGGGAAAACTTCCCAACCCTTACAAAAGACGTAAATATGCAAATCAAAGAAACCCAATGAACTCCAAATAGAATAAATCCAAATAGACCCACTCTGAGAGACATACTAAATCAGACTGTCAGATGCTGAAGAGGAGAAAGTCGTGCAAGCAGCAATAAAGAAGCGACTCACCACATACAAGGGAAACAACATAAGACTAAGTACTGACTACTCAGCGACACCATGGAGGCAAGAAGGCAGTGGTATGACATATTTAAGATTCTGAAAGAGAAAAATTGCCAGCCAAGAATTCTTTATCCAGCAAAGATGTCCTTCAAAAGTGAGGGATAATTTAAAATCTTCACAGACAAACAAATGCTCAGAGAATATGTCAGCAAGAGACCTGCCCTGCAAGAAAAGCTAAAGGGAGTTTTATCGGCTGAAAAAAAGAGAAAGCAGAGAAAGGTCTGGAGAATGGCACAGAACTGAAGAGTATTAGTAAGGGTAACTTAAAGGAAAAAAAAAGAGAGAAAATGAAACCAAAAGGGATAAAATAGATCTGACAAATGAAAACCAAAGGATAAGATGGTTGGTTCAAGAACTGCCTTTACAGTAATAACTTTGGATGTGAACGGATTAAACTCCCCTATTAAAAGATGCAGACTGGCAGAATGGATTAAAAAGTATGATCCATTGGTATGCTGTTTACAAGAGACTCATCTTAGACCCAGCAATACAAAAAGATTGAAAGAGAAAGGATGGGAAAAAGATTCCATGTGAGCTGTAACCAAAAGAAAATAGGGGTAGCTAAATGCAAAGATATCATAAGAGACAAGGAAGGACACTATGTATTAATAAAAGGGACAATTCAGCAAGAAGAAATAATCACAAATGTTTATGCACCCAATCAAGGAGCTCCAAAGTACGTGAGACAAACTTTGACAAAATTGAAGAAAGCAGTAGACATTTCTACAATAATAGTGGGAGACTTCAAAACACCACTCTCTTCTATAGATAGAACAACCAGACAGAGGATCAATAAGGAAATGGAGAACCTGAACAATATGATAAATGAATTAGACTTAACAGACATATATACTTCATTACATCCCAAAACATCAGGATATACATTCTTCTCTAGAAATCAATAACCACCAAAGAACCAGAACTTTCACAAATATATGGAGGTTAAACAACATACTGTTAAGCAATCAACATACTGTTAAGCAATCGGTGGGTCAAAGAAGAAGTTGCAAGAGAAATTGGTAAATATTTGGAGATGAATGAAAATGAGAATACAATATAGCAAAACCTATAGGATGCAGCGAAGGCAGTGCTGAGAGGGATATTTATACCTCTCCATGCATACATTAAAAAGGAAGAAAGAACTAAAACCAGAGACCTAACTGAAAACTGATGAAGGTAGAGAAAGAACAGCAAACTAACCCTAAAGCAAGTAGAAGAAAAGAATAACAAAAATTAAAACAGAAATAAATGGTCTAGAGAACATAAAAACAATAAAGAGAATCAATGAAACCAAAAGTTGGTTCTTTGAGAAGATCAACAAGATTGACAAACTCTTAGCTAGACTTACAAAGGCAAAAAGAGAGAAGATGCAAATAAACAAAATCAGAAATGGGCGGGGGGGGGGGGGCATTACCATGGATCCAGAAGAAATTTAAAAAAAAATCCTAAGAGGACATTATGAACAACTATACACCAATAAACTGGAAAATTTAGAGGAAATGGACAACTTCCTAGAAGCACATGAATAACCCATACTGACTCGAGAAATAGAAGACCTCAACAAACCAATCACAAGTAAAAAGATTCAGTTATCGTAAACCTTCCAACAAAGAAAAGCCCAGGGCCAGATGGCTTCACAGGGGAATTTTACCAAACATTCTGAAAAGAACTAACACCATTCCTCCTCAAACTCTTCCAACAAGTTGAAGAATAGGGAATATTACCAAACTCATCGAATCCACCTTCATCGTTACCCCTGAGAATGTTTTCATGGGGAAGCAATTTTGATCAGAGCTGCAATCGTATTTTGCCCTGATGTACTGGCCCTTAGATTTTAAGTGCTGTGATCAGCCCAGGGCAGATTAAAGCATTCAAGAGTCAAATACAGCAATTGCCAGTCAGATAGCAATAAAATCAGGTCTAAATGAAATCAGTAAGTGATCGTCAATTGGTTCCTACCGCCTGGGGATACGAAGAGGAGTAAGACAAGATTCTTACTTTCAAAAAAGCTTGCAACTTAATTGCATAGAGTAGTCTCAGCATTAAGATCCTAATTAATAATAATACTACACTTAAATAATATCAGAAAACTCTAGAAGAAAAGAAGGTAAATGCCACAAGGAAATGTCAGATATGTGAGAAATCGATCATTATTTAAAGTTGTATGAAGGAAGTAGTTGGACTTTTAATTGATAAGGGTTTGGTGTGATGAAGAAGGTAAAGAATAAAATTCTATGAATCAGAAGCAGATTAAGCAAAAGCATAAAGATAAGAGAGAATACAACTTACACAAAAGAAAGTTAAAAAAATAAAAAAAAATACTTTTTTTTCATTTTTTTCATTTGGAGGAGATTCATTTAAGCAGGGAAACTAGTTTGGAGCCTGAAAATGAAGGGCCCTGGTGAAGCAGTTTACAGTTACCTAGTAGCTCTTTTGAACAGGGCAGGAATATGACCAATTGGTATGATCAATTGGTGTCTTAGAACAGTTAACCTTCTACTGTGTGTGTCCTGGAAACTTCTGTCAAGGTAACACAACTATCGAATGGTCATCCTGTCTTCATTTAAAATTTTGGCAGTTTGTTCATGATGGATACTTTGTGCATGAATTTTTATAGTTTTAAATATTGAGTTAAAATATTATTTATCTTGATTACTGAGTTTTTTTTGGGGGGGTGAGAGGGGCACCTTCCTGAAATTTTGTACCTGTGGCAAGTACCTCACTCGCCTCACCCAAGTCCCAGCTCTGAATAAGCCACCAAATTTGAGTGGCTACAGAGCAGAAGTTTATTTCTCTCTCACGTAACAGACAATACAGGTATTTTTTGGTTAGAAGCTCTACACCAGGTGGTGATTCAGGGACTCAGATTCTTCTGCAGTGTGTGCCTCCCGAGGGTATGTATGCTGTCTCCATTCCAGCAGAAAGAAATGGAAGGGAGGTTTAACAGAGTCCGCTGGGAAGTTAGCTCCCATCATCTCTGGTCTTGATCCATTAGCTGGCGCTCAGCCTCACGGCCGCGCCATGCTGAAAGGGAGGTTGGTAAATGTGGTGCAGTCACTTTCACCAGCAGAAGGGGGAAATCATCTGGGTGAAAGGCTGGCAGACTCCACTGACACCAGTCCTAAAAAAGATCGTTTAGCCTAGTGTTATTCAAAGTTTGGTCCATGTGCTCTAAAATTAAAAACAAACAAACAAAAAACTACTGCTATTAATAAACAGATCCAGATATTCAATAGACCTGTAAATGCTGCGTGCTCTCAGATTCATAATGCGTATTAACATTTTAAGGCCCTAAGAAGTCCTACAATAAATGAAACAAGCTTATTTTAATTTAACCTTATGATCCTCACATATGACCAGGGAACCTTCTTTTCATAAGCTGTCTGTCAATGTTCCATGGGCATTTGGTGGGAAATGGTGGATCTCGGGGAAAGAGCAGTTTTGAGATAATCAATAAGAAATGGAAAAAAGAATCTCCAAGTACTGGTAACACTTCAGTTCCATTAGGTAGCCAGACTTTATGGTCAGCTAAGATAGACTAGCTTCCTGACCTTTTCCAACAGTGTTCCTAGAGGCCGGGGTGGAAAAGCACAGGGCTGGCGTGCTTGCACTCTGCACAGATTGTTAAGTGCATGTGGTGGTCAAGGGAACTCTTGTAAGGTAGTGTTGAATTGTCCAACCACAGAGTTCGATGGGGTGGGGATCAGCTACCATCAGAATAGGACTGTGGGATTTGGTTCATTGGGAGGGATCGGTGTTGGAGACAGTTGACTGAGGTCAGAGAACAGCTATGCAGTGGTGGAGCACAAAGAGAGTGGCCCAAGAAGATATTCATATAAAAGGCAGGAAGCACTCAAGAGCTTAGAGATGGAAAGATGTTGTGTCATAACAACGATGCTTGTGCCCTTTTGGGTGGGTAACAAATATGGTGTGGGGACTGTTGGCAAAGTTCAGGAAGATGACAGATTTTCGGAAAGCCAAGAGTAGAGATGTCCCATTAACCTGAATATTACAGTTGTCTAGGATGTTAAGAAACATGGTGGAATTATAAAAGTGACACAGCTACAAAGTCATTAAAGACAATGGAAATGGTTCCTGGAAGGCGTTAGAGTGTGAAAGTGATAATTTGGACTTTGTAGTATAATTAAATAACAAGGACTTTAAAATGAGATACATAGTGTTCGATGCTGGGGGCAGGGATCAAGTTGAAGAGTCTTTTACTTCTGCCAAGGAAGATGGGAGTGGGGATGGGGTCTTATTATAAAATACCTAGTCACAGAATTCAGTAGGCAGAAGGAAATTTGGTAACCATTAAGTCTTACATGTGTTCTATAAGAGGTTCATGGGCAACCTGCAAAACATGAGTTCCACAGTTAAATATGTTTGCTAAATATTGCATACCACACCATCTTCTTGGACTTCATACTGCCTATTATTAGCACATTAGAGGGTCTGAGAAGTCCTGGAGTAAAAATTAAACACATTTATCCCAACTCCCCCCAAATTTATTTGTCTCCAGGATCCTCATGGTATGTTTATTGTCAGTCATTAAACAAACATTATTGAACATCTCCTATTTGGCACTGTACCACAGAAGGTTGGTGTTCTAGAGAACACACACCTTGAGAAATGCTGGACTTGTCCAACCCTTTCATTTTTCAGATGAGGAATTTATGCTTATGAATAGTCAGGTTTCCGTAAAGAGAGGAAGTAATGAGAGAGTTATGGATAGACAAGTGATAGAGGCTAAGAAAGTGATGCAATTTCCACAAGGAAGTCAGTAGGAAAAATCTATGGGGTCGTGAAAATTGACAAGAATGATATGGAGCTGGTAGGAGTGAGGTTTGGGACGCAGGTGATTTCTCTGGAAGTGGCATATGAAAATAAAGGAATAAAGCAAGATGAAAGTATGCTCTTCTTCATGGTAAGAAGAGGGTCTCCTTGGTAGAGTCAATTTTATGAAGTTGGAGGGGAAGGACTGGTGGGAATTAAGCAAAGACACACATCTGTGCTCCCATACACAAGCAGCCCCAAAGTCTGGCAAGAGGCTGGAGATAAAGACTCAAATGATTCTTTAAAAATATTGTCTTAGATGCTCTGGGTGATGCAGACATGGCCTCTAGGAGCTCCTGTCCGCATGGAGGAGATGATGTGACCTCAGCTTCAGGATCAGCAGTCACTCGTGTCTCAAGCCCAGGTGTTTCATTTCACAGATCACATGACCACCTCAGGAACCCAGTAGAGTATGACAGAGAATATAAAAACCAAAAACCTCTTCCCTGTGAAGAGATGCTTAGCCCTCACTTATGGATAAGGAGAAGGAAGAAAGGGTTTCTCAGATGGTGAAGGCAAAGCAATGGAAGGGAAAAAAAAATCAGACATGAAAGCTCAACCATGATGATAAACAAACCCTGAGACCAGTTATTTGTGGAAGGACCTCCCTGTGGAGATAGCACTGGTGTCTCCGTTCTTTGTGCACGTCCCTCACACAGTTTTCATTACTTGAACACTATCTGGTGTCATTAAGGTATCAATTTTATTTAGGCGTATCTGCATTGGCAGTTTAATTACGTCTGGGGAAGGCTCCGCACTTATTCACGGGCAATCTTGGGCAGTTGTCAGACACCAGCCTGGAGATAAAGACTCGGTCTGAAGAATGCTAATGTCCTGCAGCTTGCCTCTTGACAAACACACATGCCAGTTATTCCCAAACTGATTATTTCAATCATTAACAACACATACATCAGCCTCCTTCAGCCGGGGTAGCTGCCCCATTCATCTCTTCATAAACAATTCTCTGACAAGGGCACTGAGAATTAATGTTCTGGAGGGGAATTGCCCAACTTGGTCATTCACGAGGGGACAGCGAGCTGAACACCCCCATAAGTGTGATCATTTCATTAATCAGATGAGGACAGTAACCCATCGAGCGAGCTGCATGTTCATAAACAATCACCAAGCCGGGGCCGTTTGTGCTGCCTGCGGCCGTGGCTGCATTTCTTTCTAGGGAAGGTGGCTTTGCAGATCCCCTTGGAAAACCTGCATCTTTGCTCATCCCACTGCCCGTCCCATTTATAATCATTACTCTCGTTAGGAGGAGCAGAGCGCAAGGAGAGACCCCGGGGCTGGGCAGGCGCCATCTGTTCCTTATTGCCCACCTGAGTCGGGGCCTCCTGGCATCACCACACCGCGGTGACTGCACCAGCCTGAGCAAACAAAGGGGCTGGGACCGCGTGGCCAAGCGACAGGTTAGAGAAGGGGGACGCCCCAAACCAATCCCAGCCAGAGAGCCCTTTCCCTCTAGGGCTGACGTTTGCCCCACGTCAGAGTTCATCCCAGACTCGTAACCAAAGGACTCGCATTTGTTTCTCCACGCTCACAGTTTGTGCAGATCACATCTTACCCATTTTGGAAAATAGAATGTTCTATACAATTTTACTTAGATTTTTTTTTTTTTTTCATGGTGGTGGTTCTTCTGATGTAATGCGGAGTTACAGAGGGTTCAGTTTTTAATGATTCTTGATGATTTCCTTTTCAGCATGTACATTTATTTTACGCTTACATTTATTTTTAAGGTAAGCCCAAATTGAGAAAATAAATAGTTGTTTCTCTTTGGAATGTTTTCATTTGGAGGTATATTCACCGTGATGATGATGATGATGATGATGATGATAATGATGATGCTTTCCATTCATATAGTACTTCAGTAATGCAGTCTTTTTTTTTAAAGAAGTTTTGAGATAAATACATACAATCCATCTAAAGTGTACAGTCACTGTCTTCTAGTATATTCAGAGTTGTGTCTCCATTACCATAACCAATTCTAGAACATTTTCACGCTGAAGAGGGTTCACTATATTAAACAGTCCCATGTTTCACCCCCTTCTAGTAACATACACAACCCTAAATTTCCTTTTCACCCCCACTTGCACCCACATGCCATTGCTGTTAGTTACACTCTATAATGTGCTCCTGTCACCTCCGTCCATTTCCAAACATTTACAATCAACCTTATTACCTATTCTGCACAAATTAAGCATCAGTTCCCCATTCTCTGCCCTCATTCTATCTTCTGGTGACCTGTGTTCCAGGTACATTAACACCATGAGTTTGCTAGTTATATTTAGTTCATATTAGTGAGGTCATACAATAGTTTTCTGTCTGTCTTATTTCACTCAACATAATATCCTCGAGGTTTATCCACGTACTCACATGCGTCATAACTTTGTCTCTTTTAACAGCTGCGTAATGTTCCATCATATGTATATACCACCTTCTCCTTATCCATTTGTCAGTTGATGGACACCTGGGTTGTTTCCATCTTTTGGCAACTGTAAATAATGCTGCTTGTGAACATCAGTGTGCAAATGTCTGTTTGCGTCCCTCCTTTCAGTTCTTCTGAGTATAAACCTAGTAGTGGGAGTGCAGGTCATATGGCAGTTCTAAACTTAGGTTCCTGAGGAGCCGTCAATCTTGTCTTCCACAGTGGCTATACCATTCTGCATTCCCACCATCAGTGAATAAGTGTTTCTATTTCTCCACATCCTCTCCGACACTAATGCAGTCTTTTTTTTTTTTCCAAAAAAATTGAACCTGCTTTTAAAAAGAAGAAGAGTTTGGGAACTGACATTAAGAGATTTTATGCAATTTGCCCAGTATCATGAGGTAGTTGGCAAGAGGCTGATGGGAGATCTCCTTCATCTTATCTTTACCAGCTTAACATTATCAGACTCAAAGTAGTTGAACATCCTATGTGAAGCTTCAGAATCCTGACAATTGGTTATTTGCTTGAGGCAGCCTCACTCTCTTGGTAGTGAGATATTTCTGTTGAATTGCTTTCACGGTTTAAAATTCCTTTTTTAAATAATATGGGCTAAAATATTTATAATTTCCAAGTTTTAGATTTCCTTCCGTGCACACCTAAAACAAATCTGATTCTCCATGTACTAGCCCCTCAGATATTTAAAGACAGCCATGTTTCCTGGAAACTTCTCTTCTTCAGGCCTCCATTTCTCGAGCATACTTAATTACACATTTAGGAAACAGAGAAAGCCAGCCCCGTTCCCAGATGGCGGAGGTGTTTGGAGGTGCATGATTGACCTGCTTTCCGTCACCTTTCTTCAAGCAACTTTCAGGATTTGTATCCATCCACTGAATGAGTGCTATGTAAACAGCCAACAGTTGGACAAGATGCTAAACCACTCAACCTCAAACAACATTGGAAATCATGAAGACTAAGGCAAGGGATAAGATTCCACGGAGAGGAGAGAGTTCTCAAGGAAGATGAGCCTCTTGGAAGTGGCTGTTCTGTAGCACATGATGTGAAATCACAAATAATCACCCACTCAAATCTCAAAGAACCTGGACTCAGGCCTTGTTTTCTCATAAAATGTTTGAGAAGGTAGCGAGAGCAATTGTGTAAGCTGCCCCTTCCATTCCCAACATGTCTACCCAAGAGCCAGTGAGACAGTGATGAATTACCCATGATGAGGTTAGAATAATTTAATAAAGAGAGGTGGAAATGGGGTCTCTAATTCCTAACCTTTTGAGCTGGGGCTAAAATCCATTAATAGAACATGGATTAAGAAGTCCAAAGTAAGATTACTCAGCACCACCCTCCAGTGAGTGGCATTGGCACTTGGGTCAGAATTAACATCTGAGAATTCTTTGAAACTGGATGGCTGGGATTTTTTTTTTTTTTCCTGACTTCACTTCTTTTGTAGTCTTAGCCTCTTTAGCAAGGCAGATAGGAAATCTTTGGCATCCATTCAAAACTCTTTCAAATCACAGGGCAGAACTAAAAAGGAGGCCCTTAGGAATATGTGAGGTCAGTCTGAATAGTTTATATGATAGCTTTCAGTTTGAAAAGTTCTTTTACAGCATTAGTGGGGAAAATTATAACACAATATAGAAATAGATTTAACAGGATTTACAGATCCACATGCGCTCCCTTGAGCAGCAGTTTTCAAACATCTGATGACCGTAGAACTCTTGGTTCAGATGAAATTTTACACTGACGTGAAAATGAACAAAACTGATAATCAGGAGAGTTGCTTTGGCCAAATAAGGATGTGAGGTTCCAGAGACCCCCTGCTTTTCCATGTATCCCTCAAGGGGAGCAAATGCCAAGCTCCTCTAAGAAGATAGATTGAATATTTTTTTCTCCAGGAGACCCTCACTCCACAGTGAATTTCTCTCGATGAACCACAGAATGTGTGAGGGAAAGCTGATCATTAAGTGGTAAATCACACCTCTCCTTAAGGCTGAAATAATATTTTGAAAATACAGGGTCCTCCAAAATAAATGTAGAAATTAAAGGAAGTAGATTTTCATCACAGCAGGAGAATTTTAATCCCCTTGACTGTTTAAAGCACACTGCTGAAAAAGGTGTATTTCATCAATTGAGCATGCATTTTTAATCCATCAAATCATACAAGGTTGAAGAAGGAAGGGACCCTAGAAATTGAAATCAAATGAGGTAGTTGCATCAAAGTGCTTTGTGAACTGTAAAACACTTTGCAAGAATAAATGTTGATGACGGTGATGTTCAGTCCCTTCATTTATATTTGAAAACTGGAATGTGGAGAAGGGAAAAATATCTTGCCCAGTGTGAAGCAGCTAATCAGTGGCACAGATCACACTAGAACATCATAGATTATGGCTTGTGGGCATTTTGATCAGTCATAAAAGCCTACTAATTAGAAGGCAATCAGAAACTAACCAGAAACCATCTTTGTTTCTCTCGTACAAAAATGCATTTCACCTTCACCTGAGATGGATCTCAAGGAACAGCTCTTCGTTGGAACGCAAAAGGAAAATCTGGCTTCATCTGGACCTGCAAGTCTAAGACATGTTCATGGAGGGAAGTCAGGCTCATCTGCCTTAGCCCCACACTGGGTGCTTGATGGGCACCCTTACTTTATTTCTCAGCAGGGATAACTTTGGAGCATAGAGAGTAGAATTTCATCTTCCATGTTTAGTATTGAGCTTCTAAAATCAGTATATAAGGTAAAGAGCCTACATAATCAAAATTACCCCTGAGAATCCCTTAGACTCTCAGAAGCACAAAGACCAATCATATATTATTTGCCCTTGGAAATTTGGCTGAGTTTTCCCTGTGATGTTGAAAGCCAAGGTCTCTTTTGAATTGAGTCAAGCAGCATAAATAAAGGGATGTTTTGTTCTCTTTGAGCTTGATTGGTTGGAATATGTTTAGGATATGCATGTGGTCTGATCCCACTTTGCAAGTTTCCTATTTTACCCACAAATTGGCTTTTGGATATAGGACTGACTTGTAACTCAAATGAATTCGAAATAAGGATATCTGCAGTGATTTTAAAGGGAAACACATTATTTGGCAATGTCTGTAACCTGTGAGGTGAAATTACAGAGCCACGAGCTCCCCCAACTGAACTTCGTACCCTCATCTGTGCTAGGATCTGGTTTAGAAGTACAGTGGGATTGGTTCAGTGGACTGTCTCCAAAGATGGCCACCAGCAATGCCTCCTGTCCATATTTGTGCATTTCCCATCAAGAGGTTGAATCTAATGGTTTCCTCTCTCCTTGGAACTGACCTGGCCTTGCAGCTTGCATTGGCCAATAGAAACATAGTATAAGTGGAGGCTGTGCCTGTTCAAGGCTTAGCCATTAAGAGGCCTGGAAGCTTCTGCTTTTATTTCCTGAGATCCCTTGAACCACCATATGAGTATTGCAATCAGCTTGCTGGAGAGAGAGGCCCAGGCTGACCCCCGATCTTGAGCTACTGCAGCTGAGGATCCAACCATGTGAGTGAGGCCATCTTGGTCAGTCCAACCCCAGCTAAGCTTCTGGCCGAATAAAGCTGAATGAGTGGCTCCAGCCGACATCACATGGGAGCAGAAGAACCGCCTAGCCAAGCCCTTCCTAAATTGCAGAATCACAAGCAAATACATGTTTAAGCAGGAAGTTTTAAAGTACTTTGTTATAGAACAGTAGATAACTAAAATAGCTGGCCAGAGAATTTCTGATAGGTTTTGTTTCTTCTAGTCTTCCCTGCCACATTTTGTTCCTCCTAAGAGGCTATTCTGCTTTGGCATCCGCTGACCTGCCCAGAATCTTGGTGAAGAAACAAAAAACAAAAAGCAGAAACACCAGAGATTTCTTCAGTGGTGGAGCCTGCTCAGTCTGGGTCCTCTTCCCTTCCACCCCAAACAGGCGATCTGGTTGGAATCTTGATGACCTGGTCTTTACCTGTTGATGAGATTCTCAGCTTTGAGGAGCAGTCACCATTTTGTATAAGTTTCATGAATTTTTCTTTCTGTATTCTCTTACTGGTAGTCAGTTTCCTGGTCTCCTCTTAGGAAGGAAGATCTGATTCTGCAGTGACACAAGTACTTTCTAAAGGATTCAAAACCTTGGGAGCAAAGCGAAGTAACATAAAAAGGTATTTTAGACAATAGTAATGTAAGCCAGGTCAAAGGAAAGAATACTTGGGAAAACAAAGCACTTTCATGAAAGTATTATGATGCAACTTCAACGTCTTGCACAGTGATCTGTCCATTTCTGCTGGGCTACGCAGTGGCCAATTTGGACAGCTAGCAAACAGTCATAAGTGAGCCATTTCAGTCCACTGTAAAAGGAATTTGTCTGAAAAGAAGTTGTCACCCTCTGTAAACACGAAGGGTATCTTATCCAAAGGGAAGTGCCACAGTGAACTTCATTCCATGAACCTGGAAACACAGTTGCTGGACGTTTGACCATTCAGTAGTAAGACAATTCACTTATTTTAGATTAAAAAAAAAAAAAAAAACCATAAAACTGGTGTGACATTTAAAATGCACAAGTGTGGCACTTATAGGCCAAATCGATATTTCCTGATAGCAAACATCGTTTAAAACCTTGGCAGGGTGAAGCAATCTGCTAAAGAATGCTTATTGTATTTGTAGAAAATGCACTTAATTCCGTGATGTTGTCACCCGAGAAAACTGCTTTTATCCTTACAGAAATATTGATGGCATAAAGCGGAGGCTGATGAAGTAAAGAATCCTTATTACCTGTGAACCCCAGGAAAATGCTTTCCCATCGCTACTCACGCTCCTCCCCCAACCCCCACCGCCGTGTCCTGTTTCCTCCATCAAGAGGTAGCTCTACCCTCAGCTGACAAGTGTCTGGTGGAAATTTTATCAGAACTGGGGAGTTTTCAGTGAGGCAGCAGTTGTCTTTAATACTTGAAAGAAAATTGAAGGGAAGGAGTCAATTACTCATGTGAAAAATGAACCTTCTACCCAAGGTTCGGCCACTGCTGTTATGCTTCTTTTAAAACTGAATTATAGGCGCAATACATTTGCCAGAGACACAGGCATTAATTTTGCTCAAGCCATTCACAATGAGGAGGACAGAACGGGGTGGGGGGGCAGAGGGAAAATTAGATAATAAGAGTTTTGTGTTGATTTATTCACCTCTGGGCAAAGTGATGGGACCAGGAGGGAGACAGCCCCAGGACCCTGGAGGAGAGCTGGAGGGGCTGTGGGGGTAGGGTTTCGGGGCAGCCTGCCAAGTAGAAAGTCAGATTGTTGTTCTTAGATGATATAAGATCGGTTTATTTCTCTAGCTGCTTTATGAAAATACATTCTCATAAAATACACCATGAGATGCAGCCGGAGTGACAAAAGGGTTGTGCTCCTAAGCTGTCAGCCTATTAGTTTATTCCTTTATAAAGATAAACTGGGCCTGGGCACGTTGGCTTCTGGGCGTGCATGGGACAGTGGCTCACAGCCGCCGCGAGGGGTTCTGGGAGGTGCGGGGTGGACACCACACAGAAGTTGGGGAGTGTGAGCTCCCACGGTTCCAGAGGATGCTCCATTCCTCGTGGACCTACTGTTGATCGCTTCGAATGGCTAGCAGTGGACTAGGAGTATGTAGAGTCCTTGCTCAGTCACTATATAGCTGCCTAACCTGCAGGACCTGGCGCAAAATGAGAATGCTCGTTGAAAAGTGTTTAAGAACATTAAGATGGAAACAGCAGGGCATGAAACCAAGGAGGAGCCCTTCTGAGGGTGGGGGCCCTTGGGGCTGCACAGATCCTAGGCCCATAAAGCTGACCCTGGCTCCACAGCTGCTCCTTTGAGTCCGTCAATTTCGATGTGTTGAAATAGACCAGTTGGAAGTGAGCAGCCAGCTTCACTTAGGGTTGTGAAACATTGGTGGGATCAGGTAGTAACATTATTGTTTAAACTGAATCTTTTCTAAATTATGGAAATTGCGTCTTGCTTTGCCCAAATTCCAAAGGAAATCCTTACCTGCATCCCTCCCCTCCCTGTCGTGTTTGTAGACCCAGGTATCTGCAGGACTCGGTTCTGGCTCGGTACGCAGGAGGTGGTGACAAGAAAGCTTGCAGCCGTTGTCTCGGGAAAAAGAGAACTTATGTTTAAAAAGAAAGAGTATATTATGCCCCTCTCTGTGAAATGAAATCGAGTCCATGCCGTGCATTATAAATTAGCCCTTACCTTTCTTCCAAAACAACTTAAACCTCTTTTTGTCCCCACACAGAATTTTTTTTTTTTAAATACCCTAAGCTCATTTTTCTTGGAACTGACTTTTCAAGCAAAGCTGCAGGTTTATCTATTTGAAAAGAGACCTTGAAACCCAAATGCCTTCAGAGCTTGGGCTCTGAAGTTGAGATTCTGGGGGATGACAAATGGGAATGGGATGAAGTCTAACTTTTCTTGCTTTAAGCAAAGAATGATGCCTGAACCCAACCGTGCAGCTTCGGATTGTGAGTTCTGAGAAACATCTTTCTGTGTCCCACTGCTGTAACTAGACACCAGAAGAACTTGCTAGTCTTTCATTTTCTGGTCTTGATGAGAGAATCTAGTATAATTCTGAGAATCTGCTCTTTTTGTTGCGTCTTCTCATGCACCAAGACTAGTAAACAAGTCAGAAAAACCCCAGAGCCACTCATCAGCTTGGGGAAAGCAATTTAATATCAAATTGCCCTTTTGCATGAAGGGGTGTGTTCCTCACCTAGAGCTGTTTTGCTTTTCTTGTAAGAGAGGGAAAACTGATTTGGACAAACAGAAGTAGCCCCACGGCACATTTGGCCTAAACAGAGACTCAGGTTCTCTCTACTACTTAGTGACACATCCAGGATTTGATACCCCATATCAGGCACTCCTTCCCCCCACCCCTTGTTCTTTTGTTTGTCTACTGAACCAGAAGGAAACCCGTTTGCTGTGGCTTGGCGGCTACACTCTTGATACCTGTGCTTGCCTTGGGCACTTTTTGAATTGAGAAAAAAGCTAACAAAATAGATATTTCCGGTTGGTTTTCTAGAAAAACACTAAGCTCATCCCAATTTCTCCCTCTAGCTTCCTTTGGGATCTCAGTAAAAATGCTCTCAGAGTAGCTCTTCTGAAATTTACGGTCTTCCATACGTTGAGAACTTTCTCTAATGATTTGTTGCATTAAATCTAAGGCAGGAATTTTAAACAAGCAAGAGTAGAATGTTATGCTCTCAACTACGAACTTCTACCAAAATAAATATTTTTTTCATGTTTGTGGTTATTGTTGCCCTGTTCAGTCAATTTTCAGACCCTACTAAAGCTTTGGGAGTTGTTTCCATGAAAGCAATGTCTTTGTATCCTGGTACAATTAGAGTCTATTATTTATTTTGACTTAAACCATTTGCAATGGATGCAACCAACCTATAGATTGTTTTTCTCTTGCCTTTAAAAAACGTTTAATAACTTTTCTGATTATGAGAGTTCTTTGTGTTTTTTTTTTTTTTCTTCTCTCTTCTTCCCTTTAAAGGTCCGGGGGCTCCTTTAAACTAGGATCTCTTTGTCCCAGCCCTTTCCTTGCCACACAGGGAGGGAAACCCTTTTAGGGTTGCTGTAAGGATAAAGTGAGACAACTTATAAAACCCCCTTCACCTGTACCTGTCTTACAGTGGGGCTCATTAAATATCAGTTCCTTTCCTACTCCTATTAGGCAGTTTTTATTTAGCAGTTCAGGCCATTTATAAGGCTTCATACATATAAATGGGAAAGCCTAACTTGTTGCAGCTATTGCTATGTATAATACCCTTACATGTGTAGAATTTTTACAAGTTAAAGAGTTTGGGGCCCCACATATTTTATCTGATTTAATCTTTCCAGCAACCATGTGAAGAGGACGCAGAAGGCGCTATTTGCCCTTTTTTGGTAAGAGGATGAGACTGAGGGTCAGAGAGGCTGAGATTACTCAGTATAAGACCACAGGTGTCTCTGAAAATAGGCTGTTTTGTTTCCTCCATTTTTATCATGAGTCAAAGCGTGATTGTGGCATCATGCTTATGAGTTGCAATATGTCTTGTAAATATTCAGCAGAGATAATAAAAGCCATCAAGAGCTGCCTCCTGCAAGCGCTTCCTGATCCTGTTATCTTTTAATGCCCAGATGGCCCTAATTTCATACTTGTGTCTGCCTGGACTATTGAGGATGGCTGTCATTCCCCAACTTGGGTGTCCTGTCACCAGATACTAAAACTCCCCAATTCTAACGTACACTCCGAATTTCCAGATTCTGTTTCCGTGTTGGTCTCTACTTTGGTCCACTCTCATCCTGACCTCCTCTGGCCGTGGACTCTCTTGAGAACCTGATTTCTTTGCCGTATGGCCTGGATCACCTTGTGGCTAGGATTTCACCGCTTCTGAAGCTGTCACCCTGGTTTCCTGATTTCTGGCACTTTGGCAGCAGTGCCAGTGGCAGCTTCCCCTCCTCCTCCTCCTCCTCCTCCCTTTCTCCTCCTCTTTTTCCTCCTCCTCCTCCTCTTTCGTCTCCTCCTCCTTCTTCTTCCAGAACTTGCTTGTTTTCCCTGACCGCCTTAGGACGTCTCATTTGCCAGTTTACAGGTTGAACTTCCTCCTGGTCCCCGCTGGTTTTCACCCCGTTCCTCTGCCAACGCAGATTCTATCGATGGTCCCCCATGTTCCACGAGGACATTGAGCTCTTCCCCAAGTACGGTTGCAAACGACCGCGTGTGCACCGAGCACTTGTGTGTGCACAGGAGAGCTCCCTGCTTGCAGGAGCCGGCATGTCCGGCTTCAGCAGCTCCAGTCCAGCCTTAAGTGCAAATGCCAGGGAAGTGCCCGTGAACGGCACCGCTCCTCCAGCTCTGTGTGGACGGAACCAGCGCATCTGGTCCATTGTGCTTGTTGCACGGGGGCTCGATTTTCAACCCTAATTACCAGCCGCTGATTCAGGCCCGGCCCTTGGATCATTCATCTTTTGAGGGTTCAGCTTCTGAATCCCATTTGGTTGGTTCTCGGTGCCCCCTCCCCCCCACCCCCATCCGACCACCGCCCCTTGATGTGGCCAGAATAGTTAAGTCGAGACAATTAGTAAATGCTGAATCATTGAGTCAGTGAATGAAGCAAGGGTCTGTGGGAGGCATACAACTTCCTGAGCGGGTTTAATGGAAGCCGAAAGAGATTTTTCACAGATTCATGGGTTTTCAAAGGCGAAATTTGCATATTAATAAGAAGCTGTTCAGACTGATTCTCTTAATGTGTTTGGAGTAAGTATAATTAAATGTCAAGGGAGATATATCATGAAGTAATGAAGCTGAAGCCAATTTATCAAAAATAAGGTCTAGAGAGAGACATTTCAAATAATAAACAGTTCTCTAACCTTCCTTTTTAAGGTGATTTGCTTAGTCTGGGCCCAGATTTACATGTTTTTTTTGCTTTGTTTTTTTTTTCTTGGAGACTCAGTTCAAACAACGATGCTGGGAATGGGGTTGGGGGTTGGGAAGAAGGAACATTTTTCCTATTCATGTTTGTAACATTCAAGGAGATCTTTCCTATCTGAACTCCTATAGGGGCAAAACCTATTTAGTTTTTCTCTGTCAGTTATTGGGACGTGGTTAGGCTCGGCAGTTTCTTTATCCCCACTAACCCAGTTGCCACTTGCTTCACAAACTCCTGTCCTGATGAAAAGGAATGTGGTACACAAAGATGGCCAGAAATTGCAACTATAAGCTAAATCGATGGAAATCCAACCCTGGGTCTTGATTTTTGAAGAGTGAGCCTACTTACTATTCAGCGTGTCTAAGGAGTTGGCCATTCTTTGAACAAAGTCAATCTGTGCTTTCCTTTGAATTCACTTAGCAGAGAAGGCATGATAAAGTTGCACCGGAATCTTTGTGTACTTTATTCCTAAGCATTCAGTTGAATTAACCAAGAAATTGAGGCTCATGTGCTCTGTGGATTCTGTTGAATTACAGATGACATGGGAAGCGACACCAAGAATAGTTGCTTGACCGGATTAGATGGAAAAGTCCATGACATCTTGGTCCTGGTCTCAGAATATAAAAGCCATTGCATTCCCTCTAGCCAGGGTGAAGTGAGCTGGGCTTCAAGGAATTCTCCAGAGAAGAGAGAAGGGCTTGAGGCAGTGTAAAAGCACCAGGTGGAAGTGGGAAATGCCCATCTCAGACTCATCAGCCATATTAACAAAAATGAAAAATCACACCCACAGAACTGAGAGATGAAGTGTCTACACCTGAACTGACTGTGTATTGTGCTGATGTGGCTGCTGGGAAGATTAAGCAGAGAAATTAAGCCTGAGTCAGGGATATAAGCTTTTAGAAGTACCATTTAAGTTTTGGATAAGTTTTGGATGGTGGCAGGTTCCCCCAAGACCTGCAAAAGGAATTAGCCTTGAGAAGTCTCGAGAGCATTCTATTTTTTCTGAAATCCGAACGGATTGTAGTATATATGATTTTAGAAGCTAGTCACTGTGCCACCAGCCTTTGTAAGAACATGCCTTGGAAATCCATCGGTCTTGGAGCTCAGTCACTGCACTACTCCTTATCATCCCGCTGTCTGTGGGCAGGTGGCTTCCCCTCTCTACACTTCAGTTTTGTCATCTGGAAAGTGGGGATAATAGTGTCTGCCGTGTTCACCTTTTGTCAGGATTGTAGTTGGTGTCCGTAAACTACCTCATTGTTCTTCATCTTGCTACTTGTATCATTCAACCCATGACTGTAGGAAGCCATCATTTTCAAACCCATCATTTGTGAACTTCCTTTGCACTTATAGTGATTAGAGACATTGGGCTCTACAGTTTCCTCTTCATTCAAAACTAAAAATAAGAACTGTATTTTAGGTGGAGTTGTGCATGTCTGACATACACAAACTTCTCTTGGGAAAACTTAAAGTTGCATCCACTTAGAGCAGTGTCACAGAGGGTATTTCTTGTTCTGACATCGAGTCCCTGTCATCTTCCTTCTCCCTATGGCTCATTTATCTTCCTACCTGTGTGTGAGATATACATATATACATATATGCACACACACATGTATGTGTATTATGTATATATATATGGATTATATGTGTTTGCATGTGCAGATTATATAGTTTTATAGTTTCAAATGCTTTGTACCACTAGAACTCATTATTCAAGCAAAACCTATTGCCAAATTGTAGTAGGTAATAGGGCCTATGCTGATTGAATGAGGGAGGTCTAGAACCCATCACTTAGCCCCATTTCATGGGATGACCCTCAAACTTTTCCAAGGACCTTCCACGAAAACTGGAAGCTTAAATAGCCTGAACGCATAGCTCATTGGCTTGTGCTTTCTCTAGCTGGGTTGAACAGGTTTACATCATTCAGCTCATTGGCTTGTGCTTTCTCTAGCTGGGTTGAACAGGTTTACATCATTGTTGAAGGAGGGCACAGTTTTTAACTCATGAAACTTCAGATGAACACAGGACATTATGCTGTGGTCACAAACACTAAGAAAACTTCAGACAGACATTCCTTAGTTTTGCTACATAAAAAGATTTTTCTGTCGATGGTTGTTCAGCAGCGCAAGAAACCTTCAGCCTCAACTAGCTCATTTATTCTCTTCTAAAGTATGTTTCCAACTGTGAGCTTATCTCCTTCTACCATAGAAACCATAAGGTGAATATTACCAGGTCCCACTCTTAGGAATCTCCATAGCATGACCAGTTGGAAAATCCATCCACATACCTGATTGGGAGCAAAACCCTTCCTTTAACTTTAAACTTGAATCCAGTTTAAAGAATAAGACCCGAAGCTTTGTGAAACTACAAGGCAATTCTTTTGTTTATTGCTATCAAGTTTGGATATTTAATGCTTTTTAATTTCTCAAAGAGTGCCTCCAAAATACGTTCTCTGTAATGTAACTTCCATAGCGTTCATGGGGGTTATGAAAGCGGGAGGATTCTGTGATCAAATGTGAATGGGAAATACACACAACAGAGTTAAATGGATTTTTGTTTTATGGTGTCTTCTTACAGTTCTGTTTCTAAGGTTCACTGTAACAAGCCAAATGAGATGTGTCAAATACTGTCTCCTTTGTTACAACGACCATTAAAAGAACTTGTTATGAAAGTCCCATAGAACCATGTGTTGCTGGGAACGCAGTTTGGGAACTGCTGGTTTTTTGAAAATCTAAAACCCATTATGATTTACAAAATGAAAACTTCCTTAGGATGGATGGAATTCATTGTTAGAATTTGGTAATGGTCTTAAGAAAGTTGTTTTAGGACTCCAAGTCCGGGTTCTTTCCCTCTGAATAATGGACAGCTATAGGGATAGTAACCGCCAGTCTCTTGACTGAAATCTTGAACCTGGAGACTTTTACATGATAAATCGGTGTTATGATAAGATTGATTTTACTGTACCATGGGACAAGCAATTCATTCACTCCCTAACAAATAGCAGGTGCTATCTGTTCAAGGAAACCATCTACATAGAAGTAAAATATCTCTTTTCAGGTTGTCAAAAGTACTCTGCTATTGAATTCTCCATATTTTATTGCTTCGATAGGTCATTATTCTGCCAGGGTCACTTTTCCCTACACCAGAGTTTAGAGATCAACAGGAGTGCCTAAATATGGCATTGGTGACAGCTGTATATCTTGGATCCCATATTTTCCAATTGTAGCTCTCCATTCCCCCCTGCTGCCCCCATCACTGTATATGCTGTGTATACACTGTATATTCTGTTTACACAGCACTATGCACAGTTCCATATCCTCCATCCCTGTGCCTTTGTGCACGTGTGCATCCCTCTGTTTGAAAGGCCTGTTTTCCTCTGCTCCACCTATTAAACTCCCATGCATTCTTCTAAGCTAAACGCAAATGCCACTTCCTTCGTGACTTGGTTTTCCCCAGCTCCCCTCCCCACATTTGGCTTAATCCCACCCTTTTCTGAGTTGCATGCCACTTGTTTATCACTCATTCTGTGTCCCCATTTGGGTTCTTCGGGAAGCAGATCCTGAGGCAGAGGAGTTAGGAGAACAAAAGGCATCTTGGGGAGCGAACCCCGGAAAGGAGAAGGGAAGGGAGCTAGATTGGGCAGTCCCTGAGGCACACCCGCCAAAGTCTCTGCCAGCCTGACGGGAGTGCTCTGGAGCAAGGATTTTCCACTGAAGGAGGCCACCTCGGGCAGAGCTGGCCACACTCCTGAGCCAAGAGCCTCCTGGAGGAGAGCAGAACCTGTGCCCCAAACTGAGATGGATCCTCCAGGCTCTCATTGCTGGGACTTGACAGTGAACCACGTGTCACCCAGCTCACAGTGGGTCCTTTCTCAAAGGGATCTGGGTAGCCCACCTTTATGTCTGCCATGCTCCCCGTCTTTCTGCTGTCATCAGAGTTTTTATTCCTTGACCCCTACATCCAGATGGTTGGAACTATAGGGGACCTTAGAGAACATGCAGTCCAACCTCCAAATTTTACCCACGAGACAACAGACATTTGTTGCCCATCCTTAACTATGATTTCCTTGACCAAATGATCTATCCTGAAGTAGATCCCAAATCAGAACCTAGTAGGTCCATCAAACCATTCCTCATTTCTACTTCCTCCTTTCAGTGATGTGCATCAGTATCCTTTTATCTGGCTGCCCCAGGAGGCACTGGCTTTTCCTGGGGAGCATCCTAAAGCTCACAGAAATAAATGTTGATAGATGTCTGGTAAGAAAATGATGAAATTATCAGTGATCTCTTCACTAGACCCTTGTGATTCAATTACACATTTAAAAACAACAACAGAACTGACATTTTAAATATTAGGCTTTCATGACTTGAAGTCCACAGACAGTTACTAATAATCAAGGGAAATAGAAACATGCAAAACTTAGATGAGCTGCAGTAATAATTTGGAGACTATGAACAATTTTTTGTTTGCAAAAGGAAGACAATCAATGAGCACAACAGAGTAAATCGCAGCAGAGCGTTTGTTTTCCTTTCTGTTTGTCATTCGTTCTTAACAGTCGCTGCTTGGCTTGGAGAATGTCTTAAATGCACTTTGCAGACCCGGCTTTCCCTGGCTCTTTGCTCTTTTGAGGGATCCTCTCGGCGCCGTGGGTGGGTCGGTCGCCTCTGCTCTCCCACAGGGATCCGCCCCAGTCTCCTGGTGACTGATAATGCCTTAATTACCAAACCCAAAGCAGGTGATGTCTGCCTGCTTGGTCCTCAGGGCTCTTGATTACTCAACTCCCTAAAAGGAAACACTTTCCACATCAATAATTAAACAGAGCAATTAGGGGAATTTAAAAAGTGTAATTAGACAGATTCAACTCTTGTGTCCCTTGAGCATTCTGTGTCTTTCTTTTTCTTTTTTATGCTCCATTCCCTCCCTCCCCTTCCTTTGAAGTGTCAATTTGGACATAGGGGGCCTCTGTTCAGTGTCTTTCAAGCCCAGGCAGGAGAGAAAAAAAAAATCCACTGAAAGGGATGTACGTGAGAAGTGGAAGGAGAGTGCAGACAAGACTGTTGTGGTTTCGGTTCTTGGGATCTGCTGTTCCTACATCAGGCAGCCCCGGCTCTTGGGGCCTGAGGGGTGGTAATGGGGTGGGTTATTTAAGGCAGACACGTGAGGTTGTGCAGGAAGTCTCTGTGAATGGGGCCACCCGCCCTAGAATAGTGCAGTGCACAACCTGTAGCACAGTACACGGCCACCCTGAGCGGCACCCCCAGGAAAACTGCCTCTGCAGGGCCTTTTCCCTTCGCTTCACTGGGATCCCCATCTAGTATCCTCAGGCAAAGATAAACTAGTATTTTTTTTTCCTAACTTGAGGAAATGAAAATCAATCACAGGCCAACCAGAAAATAGGAAAGTTATGAAAATTAAAGATACATCTTAGATCAAGATGATAATTGAGCCTTTGCTTGTAAATCTCCTCTCCTCCCACATTTCCATCGGAATGGCCAAAGAGATATTAGCAATAAGGAAAGGGCCGTATCAGTCATGGAACAAGAGCAAGTCACGATCCACATACTAAAAATTTCATAAATGTCTCCAGGAAATCTGGGTCAAGCCGGGGGTTACCGAAGGAAAGCTCAGCTGGGAAGGAAGCAGCCCCTGGGCTCCCACACCAGGGCAGGAGGCGAGACGTGCTTGGTGCAGGGGCAGAAGGCAAGTCTCCACTGGGCCTTGGGAAGACAGCGAGCCTCAGATTGCACAAGCATCCTTCAAGCTTGCAGTTGGCAAGGCCCAAACTCTGTCTTCTCGGGTCCAGGATGGGTTGCAGCACGGCTCACTTCAGGCCTTGGCACGTGAATTGCTGCATTCACCCCCTCAGATCTCGTCTTCCTGGACTATTTGACTTTTCACTTGACAAAGTAAATCACAGAAGAAAGGGAACATTTCTCTTCTTTCATCTGGGTCTGACAGATTTCAACCGGAAATCAGAAAAACAGAAGCCATCGCAGCCCTTAAATATGGACAAAATGTAGCTCAAGCCCTGGCATCCTACAAGGTCAGCGGGCAGAAACCCGATCGGACAGAAGACCCCGGCGTTAAAAAGAACAGAG
Organism: Choloepus didactylus; assembly: GCF_015220235.1. Classification (NCBI taxonomy): domain Eukaryota; kingdom Metazoa; phylum Chordata; class Mammalia; order Pilosa; family Megalonychidae; genus Choloepus; species Choloepus didactylus. The sequence continues at coordinate 5,360,179 of NC_051324.1, forward strand.
CCAACTGGAGGGACCGCAGCATGCATCCTCCCTTCCTGTCGCTCTGTGATATAGGGTTTCAGGGTGAAATAGGAGAAAACTGGAGAAAGTCTCCAATTTGTTTTCTCAGCAAGAGTGGAGGCTCCAGTTTGAAAAGGTTAACTGAATACCACGCGAAAATGATGGAAGTGGCCGAAATGTATCCTGATGCCAAAGAGAGAAGTTTAATCAAAGGATGTAAGGAAAAGAAACCCTACGATCATTTAGACAACAAAAACAGGTTGCCTCAAGAGAAGAAAAATGAACTTGGCTTTAGATGTCTTCCTTAAAATATTGCATTTCAAAAGATGTCAGCCTAATCACATTGTTTTCAGGGGGAAATTTTGTGACTCAAGAATTCTTTAATGAAATTGCATTAAAAAAAAAAGAATTCCATAACTACCCAAATAATTGCAAGTGTTAAGGGAAAGAAAGTTGAGGGATCACAATAAAAATGAATGCACTAAAACTCTATATTAAAAAGGCATTAATAGTGGATTGTATGTATTGTAACAAAAAATTTTTAGAAATCCATGGAGCTACACCAACAGTGAACTCTAAGTTAAACCATGGACTATAGTTAATAGTACAGTAATACAAATTATGCTCTCATCAATTGTAACAAATGCTCCACAGCAATGCAAGCTGTTAATAATAGGGTAGTATGTGGGAATACTGTATTTTATGCATGATTGTTCTGTAAACCCACAGTTTCTCTAATAAAGAAGAAAAAGGAAAAACTCTGATGGAAAAAAAGGAATTAATAATGTGACAGTTGTTTGTTGGTCACAAGAGATACTGAAAAAAAGAATATAATGTTTAGAAATAAAAGGATAGTGGAGGCTGATGTGTCAGACACATAACGCACACACACATGCACACACACGTGCAAACAGACAGTGAGAAAGAGAGAAAAGAAAGAAAAAATGAGGTCACCGAGCTGGAGTGGCAACATTAGCACTGGGCAATGTAAAATTCAAGGGAAAAGACTTTAAATAGAATAAAAAGATATATATTCAATAATCCTAGGTACAATCTATAGCTCAGTATTCATGAACTTTTATGTGCCAAATGACATAAACATTTGGCATCAAAATATATGAAGTAAAAGCTGTTACAAATGCGGGGTTTTCTTTTTTTTGTTAATAATCATATTGAAATAATTATGGATTTGTAGTAAGTTGCAAAGTAATGTATTGGGAGGTCCTACGTTCCTGTCACTGCTCTACTGTTAATATCTTGCATTAATGTAGAATAATATGAAAACCAGAAAATTTACATAGTTACAATCCACAGAAGAAGCAGAGATTTTTTAAAATATCAGTACTGGTGGAGGATATTAATACTTTAGTTTTTGTCACAGCAATTGGAAAAACATGAATAAACATATAGAATTCTCAAAATATAATTAACTTTGAGTTAAAGGTATCAGAAGGTGACCTAAACTACAATCAGAAAGGAGGAAGTCTTTGTAAAGTCTGTGGAACATTTATAAAATACCTGACTATTAAAAATCCTAAGTTGCCTGGAAGTTTAAATCTTATTCAACTGATACCCTGAAGACAATTGAAAAACAGTAGCACAAGGAAAAGTAAAGCTAATAAAACCACATGAAGGTTAAAAACCTATATTCCTTAAAATTCTTGGATTAAAGAAGAAATCAAGTCTATAGTTAAAGGGAATTTAGATAACAGCAAAATGATAACACTACATACCTACTGTATTTTATACAGTCAGTGAGGTAAACGGAATGAATTCACTCCCCTATATATTTTAATATTAAGCTAGAAAAAATGGACATTCAAATCCAAAAACTAAAAAAAAGAGAAAAAAAGTGTATGACTAGAAATATCAAGGATATTAGAAAACATGCACTTTACATCTCTAATTAATTTAAACATATTAAATAAATTTTTTGTATAGGAAGACACAAATCACCAAAATTGACAAAAACAAAAGGGATACCAGTTGTTGAAACAATTCTAATTAAATTCAAAACAACCAAACAGAAGTGTGCAGAGCTCACTGAGAGAAAACCGTTGAAGATTTCTCCGTGTGGAACCAACTCTTCATCTGTTGTCTGTAGCATTAATAAAACCTGCCTCCCCATGGAAGGAACAAATTCTAGAGAAATTGTCCTCTCCTAGGGCAGCTGCTGTTAGTTGTATTGCTGCCATCTTGACTCGTATCTTTATCGCGCTTGGTATCCGACACTGCTGAGTACGACACTTCATGAATCATTTTCCTACATTCCCTTGATTTCTTCTTCCATATGACAACATCCTCCTTCTTCACAGCTTTCTTCCTAATTTTATGGCATGTGGTCTTCCCGAGGTCCAGGCTTTGTCCCACCAATTGTTATGTTTCCTTTGGCTCAGTTAACCAATCCTGTTTCCTTCTCAAGAGATTAATTAGATCTGCTGCATTCTGTGTCTTTCCCTTACCATTTCACCCAATTTTCCCACAACCACATGATCACATCTTGAAATTCCTTTCTTTCTAGAAAATGGAAAAAAAGGAAAATGGAAAAAAAAATCCCTAGATCTTTTGCTTGATCCTAGACTCTTGAACACTTCACTCTTGGGATGTATTTCCAGCTCTCTTTGGTGAACCTCTTCATTGTTGTTTTTACCATACCTCTCACTTTTAACCATATCTCCTGCTTCTTGACCCTAACTTGACCTATCTTTGTCTCATTTCCAAGCACTTGGGACTTCTAACTTTCCCACCCTTCCCACTGGTTTTAATGACCATCTCTTCCAGCTTGATCATCTGCTCTACTTCTCCCTACGAAACTTTCACTTCTGTGTTCTGTAGCCTCACAAGCATGATATCGCCAACTCTGAAAACATCACATTCTTCTTACTTTTTTTTTTTTTTTGTCCACGAAACTTGATTTGAAACAGCTTTGCTATTGTTAAATATTATTTTGCCATTATATCCACATTTTGGTTTTTATGTGTTCACGTCCTGTGACACTTTCTGATACCTGAGAGCAGATACCGTTTCTTGTGTGACTTGATATTTGCCATCTGTTGAGGATTGACTCACAACCCCCAAAAAGGCATTTTAACCCCTATCCTGTGGCAATGAACCTACTTGTAAATAGGACTTTTGAAGATGCTATTATTCATTAAGGTGTGCTCAAATGGGATGAGGGCAGACGTCCTTACAAGCAAAGGAAATTGGACATGGAAGTAGAAGCCAGAAACGAGAATAACCCAGAAAATGAGGCAGATTATCATGTGATGGAGGCAGAGATGCGAGCCAAGGAACCCCAAAGATTAAAGGAAGGCAGCCCCAGGACATTTACAGACCCCGGGAGGAAGCGTGGCCTTGCCGATACCTTGAATTTGGACTTTTAGCCATCAAAACTGTGAAACAATAATTCCTGTTGTTTAAGCCAAAAGTATGTTTGTCATGGGAGCTGCAACAAACTTTTACCACCTTATGCTTTTTGTTCTGTCTGTAGAGGGAGACTTAGTAGACATTGTTTAATGGCTGTCTTCTGAAATAAATGACAAACCCTGAGATGGAAGGGTTTGGCTACACACATTTTTGCTATTTTCTTCAGCACGCAGTTAAGACTTGCTTATCTGCTAGATGACCCTGATGTTCTGATTTGCTACTTTTGTATCACCTAAGGAAGACATAACTCACCGATATTGTCTTAATAAAGTAGAAAACACAGTGCCTATTAGTTGTTGAAAGAAAACCATATTTACTTAAAAGCAACCAAAGAAAAGTGTTCCATGGATTATTGAGAGAAAATAGATTTCTAAGTGTGAAAGTAATACTCATTCCTTAGCAATATACAGATAAATAATTGTTTTTTTGAGATTCAACATACTCTGTCAGTATTTTTTAACCTTTTTAACCAAGATCCACATTATTCCTATGCATATACATCCAAATTAACAAATAAATCTGAAATAAATGTTCATGAAGCAATACTTCCTCATATTTCATGCAGTCTGATATTGTCTATCCTCTTCTATTTGATTATATTCTACTTTTTAAAATGCCAGTTGCAATCCTGTAAAGCAGGGATACTCAACAAGGGGCGATTTTGTCCCCCAGAGGACATTTTTGGTTGTCGTGACTTGGGGGTGGGGTGGGAGGATGCTACTAGCATCTAATATGTAGAGACCAGAAATGCTGCTCAAATTCCACAATGCACAGAACAGCCCCCACAACAAAGAATTATCCAGCCCCCCATATCGATAATGCTGAGATTGGGAAACCCAGATCTAAAGGAAAACCTGATCTTTCCAGGAACACACAAAGTAGGGCCATTTTTCTTTATTGGCGGTGCTTGGGGTACTCTTCAAGTTTCTGGCAGCTGGTGAGACTTGGGTCTTCAGCCCCACAGAGGGCACTTTGAGGTGAAAACATTAAAGAATGCCTCGCCAAGTGCCCCTCAAGGCTGATTCAGCACTCGGGGTGATTAGCAGGGTTGGAATAGGACTAATGAGCTTTGGATGCCAGTAGTTGGTATTTGGGATTAGTGGGGCATTGAGATCCAGCAGTACCCAACCTCTTTCTGCCTTGCCTGGGCCTCTGTCAGTTCAAAACCCAGGAGTGAAAGAAGTGCTGAGAAGGCAGTTTATTCCCCATCAGGCTAATTACTTCTTTTCCCAAGATCAAGAAGGACATCCTGACTACTGGGCCAGGGAAGCTAAGGCCGCTTTTTGTGCCCCTCAAAGGAAAGAGGCGATTAGCAAAGAATCTGAAAGCAGAGCACAAAGTGGAGGGATCTATAATGTCGCCCGTAGCCCAATCTGGCCAAGAAGTGAGTTGTGATTAAACTCAGAAGCATGAGGTTGGGAGTTCAGCCACTGCACGCAGCTGCTGCCCAGTAGAAAGAAAGAGCAAGGAAAGCCCACAGAACGCATGTGAAGGGTAGAGAATTTGGAACGGAGCACGTGAGGCCTCATTTGGTTGGCAGGTTTGATGTCATCACCACAAGCTGTCATCAAACTCTACATTTAGGGATGATGATGGTAATTTTCTTAAGAATAAGCAATGTGTGCGTGTGTGTTTTCCTAACTGAAAATGTTTTACATGTTCTTTAACACTGTTAGCTGTGGTCACTGTGGATTGGTTCCTCAGACATGACACTGGTTGGGAAAGATTTTGAGGTCGTTCTGAACTGTAGGAGGGTCCTAGGTGTTGTTTCCACTTGGTTGGTATAACATTGGGCAAGTTACTTTTTGTCTCCTGGCCTTGCTCTGTTAATACTAAATGCATGGTTGGACTGGTATGCTCTTTAAAGGCTCGATTCCCATCATTACTATGAATTTAAAAGGATTAAATAATATTGGGACTACCTTAAATGTAGAGCAGCAGATCCTGTTTTATATCATCATACAAGCAAGCATAAGAAAATAAAAGCACTGGGGAAAGGGAAGTTAATAAGTAAGTACCAACTTTTGTCTTTGTAGGTATCGGTTTGTCTATAAGAGATGTGGAGGGTTCCAGTTGTGTACCAGTTTGGCATTGAACTTTGCCAGGTTTTTTGCAGATTTGAGAATAGAGCTAGTAAGGTGGTGGCAAGTGAATGAAACTGATTTCTGTAGCGAGGGTACCTTGGTTATTTCTGTAAAGTGGAAGAGGACTCTGGGACCCAGAGAAATTCAGACACTTGTGAGTCACATGGGTATTCGGAGATTGAGCCAGGTACTTCTGGTCCCCAAAACTGACCCTTTCTCATGGTTTTTTGCCATCCTCCTACCTCTTCTAAATTCTGTGCTTAACACCAGGGGATGATCCTCTGCTTTTGAAAATTCCGCAGTTATTTTAAATGCTTTGCGGGCAGTGAACAGTATTTGTTGAAGCTTAATGCGGGAGGAACAACACGGCCAAATCAATAATAGTTTGTAATTGCCTTTTTTTTTCTAGATTCGGTAAGAGTTAAACAATAACCATACCTGCTCCCAGAGAGTTATTAGCATGAATGGAAGAAATAATTACACACGTCAGTATCAGGTTGTGTATAAAATATGCCAGTAATTGCAATCATTTGGAAAGCCAAACTAGATCAACTTCAAGGAGTCTTATGGCAGTTGGCTGTGATGACAGATAAAAATGAACACATCATCATCATCATCTCCTTTCTAAGCACTCAGCTTATAATACATTTGTACAGCATTTCTAGTCTTTTAACCATCTCACCATGGCTTTTCCTCCTTATAATAAACACAATCGTTATCTTGATGACCCCTCCCCCAGCAAGAGCCACTTGCATCTTTAAGAAAAATGGGCTCTAGAGGTTAAGTGGCTCTTTCCCTGATGTTTAACCTATCAATGTTGCAGATAAGAACAAAAGCCAACTCTTCTAAAACTTTGGCAGAGTCCATGTTGTAGCTACTCAGGTTTAATTTTTAGGCCCAAAGCAGGCTACCGGGATTAAGACCTACTTTCTTATTTGACCTATAGTTGGCATCTTTAGACCAAGAAAGGAAAATGGATCAAGGCAGAAGTAGCAATTTTTGTTTCTTAGAGGATTCAGCAATGCATCGAGTGTTTGGAAGGACAGTAGAGACCCACAGTTCCAACTGTTAATCACTGTTAAGTTTGGCGTGCATCTTTCCAGATTTGTGGTATTTCTATAAAAATGGTATATTTGTTATTTATGACCAAAATAGTGCTGCATAACATGACCACAAGATCTCAGGGATGTACACCAACTCTTACTTAGTTTGCAAGTCTGTAAGATTCCGCTGATCTAGGCTGGGTTGGGAGCTCAGCTGGCGTTGTTCATGTTTGGGGTCTGCTGTGGGTCAACTAGATGGCTGTGCCGATCTTGGCTGGGTGTGCTCACGTGTCTAAGGAATAAGCTGGCTGAAGGTTGTCCTAGGATGGTGTGGTAGATTGACTTATGTACTCCAATTTAGACAGGTTCTGAGTCCTAATCTGCATTCCTCTAAGTGTGAATTCATCATAAATAGGACCTCTTGAAGATGTTTTTTGTTAAGGTGTGGCACAACAGAATGACAGTGGGTATTAATCCATGCTACTGGAGGCTTCATGAAGAGAAGGCCACAGGGAGAAGCTGGGAGTCAGCAGGAACCAGAGGAGCAGAGACAAAGAGAGACAGAGCTCCATGAGACAGGAGGCAGAGATGCAAGCCAAGGGATGCCGAGGATTAGGGCAAGCCACCACCAGAAGGGTACAGACTCTGGGAGAAAGCACCTCCTTGTTGACGCCTTGATTTTGAACTTCTTCTAGCCTTCAAAACCACAACCCAATAAATTCCTATTGTTTAAGCCAACCCATTGTGTGCTGTTTGTCATAGCAGCCGTGGCAAACTAAGGCTGATGGCCTCTACTGGGATGGCTGGGGTGACTCGGCTTTTCCCCATTTGGCTTTCATCTTCCAGAAGAAGTCTGGTCCAGACAAGTCCTCTTCCTCACAGTCAGGGCAAGAGCGTGAGCAGAATATGCAGGAGGTTTTCCAAGCATCTTCTTGCATCACAACTTCTGACATTCCATTGGCCCAAAGCAATCCACATGGATGATCCCAGAATGAAGGGATGGGAAAATAAATACCACTCATCATGGAAAAACTGCAAAGGCAGTGCAAAGGGCAAGAACAAAGGAAGAGATTAAGAATCGAGGCCATCCACATGCTCAACCTACCACTACTCACAGAAGTACATTCTTCTATACAAATGTCATTACTCTGGCTCGCTCATCAATGTAGTAACTGATGCGCCAAATCGAAAGCAGACCTAAATCAAAAGTAAACTGAAAGTAGCTTCCACCTCACTACAGTTTGAATGCTGAACACAGTTTATTTGCTCACTTATTTGCAGCTTCTAGTATGACTCCTACACAACAACCAGGTCAAAATATTTAAATACATTTGATATTTAAGTGTACCAGCTATGATACATTTAAGGGTAGAGGGTATGGAGTCTTTGAGCCTCGCAGCCGCTGGGAGTCAGAGCCCTGATGTGGATTTGCCTCCATCTGACTCTCACTGTGGGTGCATCAGCACTGGATTTTTGTAAGAAGTGCTAATCTAGCTGGCATTCAGCCAGACCATGTTGTTTCTCTGCATAAATGACTGGTAATCACTTATTAGAAAAACATGTTTTACTCAATTTGTTTGCATTTTATTTTGTGGCCAATATGTTTGCAAGTTTTGGGTTTTTTTTTCTCAATTTGCATTCTGATTTTAGTCCATGTGTTTACACGTTTGGGGGATTCAAGATCATTAATATCATTGCATTATACAACTTACTTTTATTGTTTGTTCTTACAAATATGAGATAATATCTGTTATTTTATGGCTTATTTTGTAACATAATGTTTTCAAGATCTTTCTATGTCATTTGAAACAGATGCCACTCAGTCTTTTTAGCATTGCAATATATTTTATAATGTGGATATTACCAGAATTTTTTAATCGGTCCAGGAATGATGGACATTTAAGTTGCTTCCTGTTTGGCAGACTTTATTAGCAGTGCTGCACAGCACACACTTCTACATAAATATCTGTGTACTTACACTAGTATTTCTGTAAATGAAACTTGTAGAAGTGGATTGTGGAATCTCTCATACTTGATACTTCAATAAGACTGAGTCGTTTATGTATCCCAGAATGAGCCACAGTCTCCCACACCTCCATGTCTGCAAACACGTTTCCCCTGGAACCCTCCTCCCTCCCTAACTTGTCCCTTGACAAATTATCGTGGAACCCTCTGGTAAAATGTGGATTATCATGTCCCTTTGCAATACCCCAGTTTCACAGTAGATGCAGTTGGCCTGTTGTGGAGGCCATTTAAATCTCTACTCCATCGTTCTTGTCGTCACTCAAGCACTACTGCATTGGTGAAGTCTTCCCTCAGTACTCCAGGAAGATTCTGGCACCGCTTCCCTGAGTGTTACTAACACTCCTGTTTCAGTAATTGTCCACTGAAACATATTTGTTTTTGTGTCTATCTACAAAGTAGAGGGTAAATTCCTTGAAAGCAGGAACATTATATTTTTATCCATGGAGCTCCAGTTTTAAATAAAGCACTTGGCCAAAGTAGGCTCCCAATAAATGTTTGATAAATTAAAGTCTTAGGCATGGGGTCAAACCCAATTCTCACCAAATAATAATAATAATTAAATAAATGTTTATTTGTTCATTTATTCAATAAATATTTATTGAGGGCCTATGTTTGCAGTGACTTGGGTATGATTGAAATGAAAGGGTAGAGAGAATATACTGTGCTTTATTGAAATGGGCTGGATGGTTTTTTTTAGAGTGTCTGATGAAATTCCAGATGTTTCTCAAGGAAAAAAATGCATCTGTACTCATATTCAGGTTTCTATTTACAGTTACAGTGAACTCACTACTTCCTGATACTCAATCTTGGAATTCAGGCTAAGAAACTCTGCCTTAAGTTGATAAGAACATGGCCCTATTTCAGACTCAGCTACACTAAGGACAGATGTTGGGGCTTGAGATTGGACCCCCCGCCATTGTCCTCCATCCTTACCTTATCACGGGTATGCAAATGGCTGGAAGGGTGATTCTGTCATACCTCTTCAGCCTACATTTTAAATGTCTTACTTATTCCACAAAATATATTGAGATGCACACATTTTGGAGTTCAGGTAATGAGATACATACAAATGGAATCATCTACCACAAAGACTCCATTTGTATGAATTTGGTATTACCTAAGTATGATTCTGTGTAAAAGAATAGATCTATTCAATTTTTTGGAATAAATGGAATTTCATAAAGTTTACCAGATAGGAAATATAATTTTTGCATCTTAAAAGGCAACTTAGAGCTATTTAGATAAAATGAAACATCAAGATACCATTCCCAATAGCAGCAAAAATAGAACGTCTTTTGTAATAATCTCAACCAAAAGTGTGCGGGACATGCCCAAAGAAGCTTTTCTGAAGCTTTATGGCCTGGAGCAAACAGCCCTTAGACATGGCACTCAAAAGCAGAATTCATAAAATGCACTGATAAATTGGACTTCATCAAAATTTAAAATTTTGCTCAGCCAAAGACACTGTTAAGAGAATGAAAAGATAAACTGCAGATTGGGAAAATATTTCCAAAATCACATGTTCTGCTTTGCTAATGCTGCTGTTATGCAAAATACCAGAAATGGATTGGTTTTTATAAAGGGGATTTATTAGGTTAAAATTTACAGTTCTAAGGCCATAAAAGTGTCCAAAGGCATCAACAAGAGGACACCTTCACAGAAGAGTGGCCAGTGGTGTCCGGAACACCTCTGTCAGCTGGGATGGCACGTGGCTGGCATCTGCTCGTCCTTTGCTCCTGGATTGCGTTTCAAAATGGCTTTCTCCAAAATGTCTCTGGGCTTCATCTCTTAGCTTAGCATCTCCACACATCCAAGTGTCTGCATCTTCAAGCGTCAGCAAGCTTCTGGGTCTCCTGGCTCTCTTTTAAAGGACTCCAGTGAACTAATCAAGACCCAATCTGAATGGGTGGGGCCACACCTCCCTGGAAATAACCTAATCAAAAGTATCACCTGCAGATGGGTGAGTCACATCTCCATGGAAACAACCTAATCCAAATATCCTACAAGATTGGACTAAAATATCATGGCTTTTTTTTTGAGGGGGGGTACATAATATATCCAAACTGGCACATTACATCTCCAACAAAGGACCTGTATTTATACACACACACACACACATGTTTTAAAATTCAACAACCCAATTCAATAAACTACCCAATTTAAAAAAAAAAAAGGAAAAACTTTTAACAATCATTTCAACAGACAGGTGATAAAGCACTTGAAAAGATTTTCAATATCATCAGCCACTAGGAAAGCACGCATTAAAACCACTATGAGATACTGCTACATACCTATCAGAATGGCTAAAATGAAAAATTCTGATAATATCAAATGCTGGCAAGGATACAGAGCAAATGGAGCAAATGGAGGCCTCATACATTGCGGGTGGGAATGCAAAATGTCATAGCCACGGGATAGTTTCGCAGTTTCTTACAAAGCTAACCATGTACTTATCAAATGACCCAGTATTTATGGCAGTTTTCTATTCATAATCACTAAAAATTGGACTGACCCGTGGATAAATGTGCTGGTCCATTGATACAGTGGAATACGACTCAGCAACAAAAAGGACAAACTCTGAATGCACACAAGAGAATAGAGGAATCTCAAAGGCAAACGGTAGGGACAGAGAACAGCTCAGTGCTTGTCAGGGTTTGGGGTGCTGCAGGGTAAGGCTACAGAGCAGAAGCATGATACTGGGGTGATGGACTAGTCTACATCCTGGTTTGGGTGGAGGTTACCCAAATCTAAACACATTAAATTTCATAGAATTATATTCCAAAAAAATCAGTTTTTCTATATGTTAATTTAAATATAAAATAAAAGCTTTATTAAGGAACGTAAATGAATATCTGTATAAACAAAAATCCTATCCTTCTAGATTGGCAGTCTCAAATACAGTAAAAATGCTGTTTCTTCCTAAATTAGTCCTTCTATTTGATGAACTCACAATTCCAATGGAAGTGAGGAGGGGAAGGAGACTTTAAAGAATATTTTATACTTATTCAGTCCTTTTGGAAGAAAACATGTTCAATAAAAGATATTCAAGAATAGGACAGATAGGAATTTTCATGTTAGATATTGAAATATATTATAAAACTACAATAATTTATAGAATGTTCTACTGGTGTTAGGATAAACATAGAACAGAAAAAAATCTTTGTACACAGAATGAAGTTTACATAGGAATTTAGTATATGGTGTTAGGTGGCACATCAGTATTGAATGAAAGGACAGCTAGCTGTTCATTATTTTTAAAAAAAAAGTGTTTAGAAATCAACCTCATCCCACAATTCAAAATGCATTCCAAAATGAATAAAATTAAAATGTAAAAATGAAAACCAGAGATGCGTATTGATTTACTTAATATTAAAGTATAAAAGGCCTTACTAGGAAAACATCATAAAGGAAAAACAGTAGTCAAATAGGAAGACTGATAGATTTAGATATCAAAAATACCATAAATAAAAAGAAAATGAGAAATGATAAACTGGAATATTTTCTACATAAAGACAATGGGTAAATATCATTACTATACAGAGAATGTGTAAAATCTAAGACATAAAAGACATCCTGATAGAAAATAATAGGCAAAAATAAACATTATAAAATCAGGAAATGTCTTTAAAAATCATATTCCTAATAAATATCTGAGGAAGTGCTGACTAGTTTAAAAATAAGTATTAAGATAATGAAAAATCATTTTCCCTACATTTCTGGGCAGCAATTATACATCATCATAATACATAGTTTTAATGAGTGAGTGGGAAAACATTTTAATATGTCTAATACAGAACTGAAGTATTTTAAATTATCTATTACAATTTAAAGACAAAATATAAATATCTTCATGGAGGGCAAGTTTGCAATAAGATTCAAAAAGCTTTAAAAATATACATGCCTTTCTTCCAAAACATTTGAATGAAAATCTTTAACTTTGGAAACAACCTAATAAGGGATTCTGTAAACACTTTATGGCAATTCATTTAATAGGATACTGCATAGCCATTTAAAATGAAATAGATATGTATGTGTGTACTGACAGAAGTGATGTTTCCCGTCTATTCCTAAGTGCAAAAAGCAATTTGAAACAGCATGGGTACAAGATGATCTCGTTTTATAAATAAGTTCTAAAGCTCAGCATAGAATAGTTTGAATAGGTACATTTTTAAATGTTACATTAGAGTGGTGTTACATTAAGGTTACTTTTTAGAATTTTCTGCTTCTCTATATTTCCTATGTTTCTGTACTGAACATTTTTACCCGTATGATTTTTTTAAATTAAAAGTGTCCTTTTGGAAAGCAGTTCTGTTCTCCATCGTCTCAACCTAGAGCCGATGTTTGGTTTTTCTTGGCGGAAAGAAAAGGTAATTCCTGCTTCATCGTGGACTATTTACATTAGCAATGGGCAGAACTGATGTCAGGCAAGTGCACTGTGACATCGCTGCTGAGTTAGAGGCGCGTAGAACATGGGAATCACTTCATTTGGAAAATTCAGTTCCTGAGGGCCCTTAGGTTTCTTTGGAACCGAGAACTTGTTCTGTCCTGTTTTTCTATATAATGACTTCCGTGAGTTCTGGCCCATTTTCTTTAGGACCAACCTCAACATTTTCAGGGGTCTGGACAAAAATACAAATAGAGACCCACATTCCATATGTCTAAATATTTTAAGTTCTAAATCAAGCTAATAACCCGTTAAACAAAATACATTCTGTTCTCCTAGTTTGAAAACATTCCTTCGTAACAACAAAACAGAAAAAGATGTTTCTATCTATTGTCTGAAAGTTGGCAAATTATCAAAGATGACTAAATTTAATTATTATTGTTCATCTGGGTATTTTGTTGAAGGGTCAGCAGTGTTTGGATGAGTAATAAAGTAAAGACATACACAAAGCATGAACTGTTATATATTTATTCAGTGCGATTCATTTTTCATGCCTTAATTTCAGCAAAATGCTAATGATCTCATAATCAAATTTTTTATATTAGTTGAGTTCTGTTGACAGTAATGATCTAAAGCAGGGGTTCACAAATGTTTCCTGTAAAGGGACAGAGAGTAAATGTTTTAGGTTTTGCAGGCCATAAAGGCTCTGTAACAGCAACTCAAATCTGCTCTTGTAGTAAAAACAGCCATAGGCAATACATAAGCAAACAGGCGTGGCTGTGCTCCAATTAAACTTTACTTATAAAAGGAGATGGAGAGCCAGATTTGGTCTGCAGGCCGTAGTTTACTGATCCCTGATCTAAAGGACTTCTTCAAAATATGAATATATTTTGATAAAAACATAACTTAAAGCAAATGTGAAAATTAAGAAGTTTTGTTATTTTCACATGTTCTTGAAAGTTATTTTTCTTCTAAAGTGTTTCAAGTTTTCTATGAAAATCCAATGACTAAATATCAAAGTTTTAAATCAAAATTATACAAAGTAAACTTTTTATCAAGTTTAATGTTTATTAATTTTTTTTAAATTTTGGTTAAGCCTTTTCATTAAATTAAAACTGTCCTCAGTTCTAGCTTTTGAGGACCGTCTCATTGCCAATGTGGAGAATCAGTTTCGTGCTTCACGTGTTTCACCTAGACCTATCTATATACAATTGAAGATGAACATTTGTTTAATATTACAGAATGCCCCCCAGCCTTTAGGTGCAACTGTTGGGGATACTGTGCTAATGTGTGAGCGACTCCAGAACCAGGAATGGGACTGGGAAGAGAAGTAAATAAAGTAGCACACTAGGAAATGATATTTTTACAGTTTGGGCCATGTTATATGATACAAAGCATTTGACAAGTAAATTAATTTGCCTCTTTCTCTTATCTAGATGCTTTGCTCACTCAAATCCTCCCTCCAGTCAGAAGCAATGTTAGTCTCTGATGCTGGCAACACCACAACCCACATAGCTCACAAGCATTCCAACTTTTCGTTTGGAAAACGTGGGGCCAGAGGTTTGCAGCATTTCCCTGGGGTCTGAACAGCGTGAGCCACAAGAGTAGATGTTGAGGGTTATGGGCTGTGCTGTGCCAGCACTCGGGTGACAGCTTCTTTAATACATTTGCACATGAGTGTGTGATCAGTGGGACCTTTTAGACTGTGAGACTAAGGCTGGGGCGCATCTTGCTCAGAACCCAGGGCATCCTGGGGCTTTAACCTGTGTCCCCATCGCAGTGATGGTTTTACTCCTGCATGAGGTGATGTGAACACAGCTGTGCTGATGGATGATGTATAACGTACACATTGATGACTTCCCTGAAGTTTGTTTCGCCCGCTTGCCTCATTTCGTGATGATGCCTTTACTTTGGAGGTTTGCATTATATCATGGGAGCGATCATATCTTGGATATTCCTGAGGTGAAATGCATATTATTGTACACCGTTCAGAAGTAAGGAAGCGGAAATGCTCATACAGGCTGCTGATGGCAGATTTTAGAAAGAATATCCGGACAGCCCAAGGCCCCAGACCAGGATCCTAATTGTGGCTTCAAGCCACTTTCCCTGTTTCAAACGTCAGCGACATATTTATTTAGCATCTACACTGTGTCCACCTAACAAACAGAAAAAAAGAATAAGCAAACAAACGAAAATACTTTCTATCACCAAAATGAAACAAAGAATCTTTCAAACATTTCTGATGGACCCTCCTTATGCCCCCATTGTGTCGTCTCTCGGCTCCCCCACTCCCCTCAGATTGTTGATTTCCAGGCAGGGAAAGCACATCTTTATTCCTTATCTCGACAGGCACATATGCAAAGACCTGATAATTCCAGGCTGATGAGAGAGCTCTGTTCCTCAGCAGCTGCCCAGCAGCAGCACAAAAGCCGATGGCACGGCTCTCAAAGTAATCATTTATGAAACCCCTGTCAGAGCCAAGATGAGCCTGGGCTGGGCATTGGCTCCAGCAGGGGCCATTGGACTGGGAGGAGCCCAGGCTCTGCCCATTTTTAGTAAGAACGCCATATTCTCCTCTGTCTTAGTCAGGGTTCTCTAGGGAAACAGAACAGACAGGAGATATCTGTAAATATTAAGAGATTTTATAAAATTGTCTCATGCAACTGTGCAGATGCGCGAGTCCAGTTTCCATAGAGCAGACCGCAGGCTGGCAACTCCAGTGAAGATTTTCGATGAGTTCCCCAGGACGAGCTGTGGGCTGAAGATGAGATGGAGATTCTCTCTTCTGCCTGCTGAAGTCATCGCTTCCTTTTAAGGCCTTCAATTGATTGGATGATACTTCTCTCATTACTGAAGTCAGTCTCCTTGGTTGATATTAGATGTGATTAGTCATAGATGCAATCAACTTAATAATGATTTTAAGTCTATGAAATGTCTTCACAGTAACAGGCCAGTGCTTGCCTTATAGGTATCTTCATTCCCTCATAGATATCTTACCTTAGAGCGTGGTTAGAAGAATCAAAAGGTTGAAGAAAAGCCAATACTTATTTTAATCAGGGCTTACATTTAATGTAACTTTCCCACCTCAGATGGCAAAGCAGAAGCACTACAAGAGAATTTTCCCTCCACGATGAACCTTATTTTTCAGGGTTTTGGAACTTCAAGGTGATCAAGTGCTGGACCCATGGTGTTTCTAGAATTAACACAAAATAGAACAGTGAAGCAAGGGTCAGGAGACGCAGAATCTAAGCTGGGCTTTGGGTCCATCGGCTGGATGACCTTGGACAGGTCACTTCCCAGGGACCTTGGACATCTGTGGCACAGAGAGGCTGGACTAGGGCATTTCTAAGGTGCCTTCCAGTTCCAACATTTAGTGGTGCTTCTTAGGAGAAGATTGTCTTCCCACTTTCCTTTCTCCAGCAGATTTTTCTTTTTTCCTCCCACCCTTTGGTCTCTTCCTTCTGTCTCCATGTATATTAGTTAGGGAAACAGAATCAACAAGAGATATCTATAAATATAAGATTTTATAAAAATGTCTCATGTAACTGTGGTTATGCATGAGTCCAGATTCCATAGGGCAGGCAGCAAACTGGCAACTCCAATGAAGATGTTGGATGAAATCCTCAGGTAGCGAACTGGCAACTTTGATGAACTCCTCAGGAAATGCTTCACTGGTTAGCTAAAGAAGTAAAGGTCCTCTCTCTGTCTCGCTTAAAAGTCTTCAACTGATTGGATTAAATTCAGCTGACTGCATTCTCTCATTGTGGAAGACACGCCTTTCATTGATGTCATCAGTCACAGCTGCAGCCAACTGACTGATGATTTAGTAAACCAGCCTTCTGGTTTATTAACCAGCCACAAATGTCCTTGCAGTAACGGTTAGGCCAGTGCTTGCTTGACCAGACACTTTGGCACCATCACCTGGCCAAGCTGACACATGAACCCAACCATCACACCCTGTAATAAATTAATCTCTTTCTCTCTCCCTCTCTATCTATCTCTATCTCTCTCTCTATCTCTCTCTCTCTTACACACACACACATACATGCACATATCATCTCATCTCTTCTAGGTCATAATTCAGAGAATCAACATTTAGTCCCTTGTGGGAAATCATTGCAGTCCTAGGATAAGTTTGCAATGATAAATGTAGAAGCAGTTTGGCGGACTGATTAGCACATGGCATTCATTCTTTCGTCTTCATACACTGTGGATGGGAAATCAACCGATGACATATTTCCCATCCTAGTGGTTTCCTTGCAGTTTTCCAAGAGCACTACTGTGCTGATACAGCCAAAATGAAATAGCATCTTTTGAATCCCCCTCTTTAAGATGCCTTATTCTAATCTTCAGATCCTTTGCCAAACACACAAACACACATTCACACACTACTGAGGGTGACCAATATTTTTCAGACTTTAAGTTCTGACTGACTTAATTATATTATACTTCTTTGTTTTATTCTGCTATTTACAATCAGTTTTATAATAAGATGTAGAATAATTCTTTAAGACTTATTTCTCTTCTAACTGATTTTAGACATCCCCTCAGCTCTTTCACTCAATGACTTCCTCATTCTTGAGCTTTTAATTTTGCTCTATCTCAGGCTCAGTGGAAATGAAACATAAAGCTTGTTTGGTTTTTTTCCCATAGTTACATGGGTGCTAAGTTTTTTGCATACTTGCATATCTGAAAATATCATTTTCATACTACATCATATGAAGTAGAATTTAGCTGAGTAGAAAGATATTTTTTGCTTGAATCTTTGGCTCACTTTGGGCATCTATTACTGAAGGCCAGCATTTTTCCTCCTTCATGTGTCAGCCTAGCTGTTGTGTTGCCTTGATTCTCCATCTGAATGAGTGCCTCTGGAATATTTTCTTCAGTCTCAGATTTTTGCTAGCAGTTTCCAAAATTTAGATTTCCTTTCTTCCAAGGGAGGGCTAGGATTAGGGAAAGCAAGAGAAGCATGTAGGATGCAAAACTAAGGAGGTGCCCCTCTCGTGTATGCAGTTCTATACCATAGGGGAGAAGAATAATTACTACTTGTTGGCTTGGTGCATAAAGAGCATCTAAAGTCCAGGGACAGAGCCAGTGGGGTTGAGGTATAACATGTTCCTACTTTCTTCCAGGTGGTTTTATTAAGCTCTGATGTTCTTACCCATTATTAAGTTGTCTGTGAATTTTAGTTTTTAAACTTTTTCTGGATATTTTTAGATATTTTGATAAGACTTTGGGAGAAGAACATTGGTTCCCAAGAAGCCAAATGCCATTTTAAAATATTATTTGGGATCATATATACAGATTTGAAAATGATGTTTTAAATGGTATGAACACAAGTCCCTCCAGTGATGTGAATTTAGAAGGAGATCAGGAAGTCCAGTGGAGAGCCTTGTAAGATATTGGTCTATTTTTAGTCTTTCTCAAGACTCAGTGTACAAGATAATGTGCAGAATTGCTTGGGAAACTACAAAGTCCTACATAAATAGGAAGGATTATTATTTGAATATGACCCCAGATAACTCTTGTTCCTTCCCTTTCGAAACTGCTCTTCTGGAATTGGAACACAGCTATATTCTCTTTGCTTTAGTAACGTTTCCCCAAATTACCAACCAAGAACCCTTGACCTTTCTCTCCTCTGGAGTGCCAAGGAAGTTTGTGTTGCTTTCTTGAAATCAGCTTTGTTGACTACTGTGTAAAGCAGAACTGGTGCATATTAGTGAAAGTCAAAACCATTTCTTTCTCTTTCTTTACATTCTCCTTCAGAGCTTTAGAAGAAGTCAGCTATAAAAGGCACCGAGAAGTGTCCCAGCCTCTAAGTCTGATGTTTGACTTATCTTGATGATGGTTTGATGAGAATTGCACATCCAGAGACAGCCAGTGTGGGAG
Organism: Choloepus didactylus; assembly: GCF_015220235.1. Lineage (NCBI taxonomy): Eukaryota > Metazoa > Chordata > Mammalia > Pilosa > Megalonychidae > Choloepus > Choloepus didactylus. The sequence continues at coordinate 5,379,030 of NC_051324.1, forward strand.
GCGATTCAAAAACATAAAGTCTTCCTCTCCCACAGGTGCCAACTCAAAGAACAGCCAAAGGCAGCCTGCTTTCCAGACTCACAAGTCACGTTTGGAGTGGGGTCCCAGCTAATAACAGCAGGAAAAGAAATAATGATGAGTGGGATGGGCCCAAGGGACGGCAGGCTGCCAACACAGGGAGTTTGCAGAAGTTTCCTCTGCTCCCAAGCACACACCATCAGGGACTGCAGGAACTTCTTTAAGGCCACAAAAAAGAGTGTTTTTACTAGCATGTTTTGCTGCCAGTGGCTTCCAAAAACAGACTGGAGGTTCCGTTTTGTTGTACAGACAAAAAAATATGTAGGGGAACCTGGGCCAGATTAATTGATTCCTCAAGGTAAATTACCCTTGCATTACACTCAGGGACTTTTCCTTGCAGCATGTCCTTTCCTTGCAGTAGTTAGCCTTTTTTTTTTTTCATTAGAGCAGTTGTGGGTTTACAGAAAAATCATGCCGAAAGTAGAGTTCCCATATACCCCCAACACATGCACAGTTTTCCCCATTATTACATTTTGCATCAGCGCGGTACCTTGGTTACAATTGACGAGCCACTGTTACTATATTATTAACTATAGTCCATAGTTTACATTAGGGTTCACTTTTTAAGTTGCAAGTTCTACAACTTTTTAAAAAATCCTGGTAACATTTATACAACATAAAATTTCCTATTTTAACCACTTTCAAGTTTACAGTTCAGTGGTATAAATCACATTCACATTACCACCATCCATTACCAAATCTTTTTTATCGTCCCAAATAACAACTCTGCACCAATTAAGCCTTAACTCCCCTTTCCCCATCCACACCCCTGTCCCTGGTAATTTCTGACTCCATGAATTTGCATATTCTGTTTATTTCATAACCGTGAGATCACACAATATTTGTCCTTTTGTATCTGTCTTATTTCACTCAGAATGATGTCTTCAAGGTTCATCCATGTTGTAGCATGTATCAGAACTACATTTTGTATAGCTGAATAATATTCCATTGTGTGTATGTACCACATTTTGTTTAGCCATTCATCTGTTGATGGACACTTTTGGCAATTGTGAATAATGCTGCTATGAATATTGATATTGCAAATAACAGTAGATAGCCTTTTAAATCCCGTTATGTGTTTTATCTCTTTGCAAGTTTCCAGACAGGTTGAATGAATAGAGAAATCACGCATTTAATACTCATTTGTTTTGACAGAACGTCAAAGACTTCTGGTAACATCGACCAAAAGAGCTGTTCTGATATCATCTGGGTGTTTGGGAAGGTTCAAAGAGTATGTGCTTTTGAGCCTGGTGGACCTGGATTTTCAGTCTATCCCTTTCACGGATACCTCTCTGACCATATTTCTCCCCATCTGTGAAAATATGATAATTCCTCCAGCTTTTCATGTTGTTGTGAGACTCAAGAAATAGCACATGAGTTCTTGGTCTATTTAAATGTTCTTTAACTTCGCCCAGTCCTTGAACTTCATCTCTTAGCCGTGATGTCTTGTTTTGATGTTCTGGGCCCTGAGGAAGCATGGGACAGATGCTGGGCTCCTTCTTCTCTTGCCTTCTCAAGTGCTGTGGGCTCCTGGGTTTCCTGCTGCTGCTTCTGCCCTCGAGGGAAAGGGACATGCCACTTGAGCCTTCGTCTGAACTAACCTCACTCAGCACTTTCTCTTGGCATCAGTTATTTGAACTGCATTCCCTCGGACCGAATCGATTTTGAAATCGATGCAAATCTGCGGCTGAATTGCCTTGCCTAATTATCTACACAAACCTCTTGATTTAAGTGGTGGAACCACACTTCGGAGCAGAACTGTATGAGGCTGTGCAGAGCTTTAAATCTGACACACTGACAATGAATTAAGGTCCTGCTCTGTACATGGGCTTTGGGAGGTGGAAAGTCCTTAACAGTCATTGAGGACTAGATTGTCTCGTTTTGTTTTATGAAAATACTGAGATCTGGAGAACTAAAGTGATTCACCCAGGATCACACAGCTTATTAAAGGCAGACTCAAGACTGAAATCCACATTCCTGCTTCGCACTTTTGAGCTTCCTACAAAATTATGAAACCATTCCTTCTGATTACTGTGTAGTATTTCATTGTATGTGTGTGTGTGTGGGTACTTATATACTTTTCTCGTGGATATTCAGGTCGCTTACATTTTAGGCTTTTCTGATAAGCTGTGAACATTCTTAAAGATGTCTTTTGGTGAACATATATATAGATTTCTATTGAATATAGACCTGGGAGTGGAATTGCTGAGCCACATTATATGCTTATGTTCACCTTTAGTAGATCCCAAAGTTTTATAATGTCATTGTGCCAATTTACACTCCAACCAGCAGAGTGCTAGTGTTCCACATCCTCACCCACACTTGAAATTAGCTGTTTTTTATTCTAGCCATTCAGGTGGATATGTAACAGTATAGCATTGTATTTTAATTTGCATTTCCCTGATGAGTAATGAAGCTGAGCTCATTTTCATATATTTATTGGACCATATCATACTATCCTTTGTACTTAGTGCCTATTCAAGTCTTTTCCCATTTTTCCTTTGCATTGTTTGCATTTTTTAAACTTATTTATTTGTAGGAGCTTTTTATATATTTGGGATACAAATCTTTTGTCAGAGATGTATTTTAAATATCATCTCCCATTCTGAAGCTTAACGTTTACCCTCTTAGTGTCATCATTTGATGAACAGAAGTTTCTAGTTTTAATGTAGTCCACTTCATCTTTGTTTTCCTTTTTGGTTTCTACTTTAAGAAATTTAAGAAATCTTTACTTCTCATGGAATCATGAAGATTTTCTCCTATGCTTTCTTCCAAAAGCTTCACCATTTACGATTCCAATTTAGATCTGTAAGTCATCTGGAAATAATTTTGCATGTACTAAGAGTAGGGATTAAGATCTATTTTTCCTACACAAATTACCAATTTACCAAGTGCCATAATGGAGAAAAAATAATGCACACTAGCGTAAACGATGGACTATAGTTAATAGTACAATATAATATTCTTTCCATTGTAGCAAAGGTACCAGACTAATGCAAAATGTCACTAAGGGGCGGAGCGAATTATACGGGAAGTCTGTCTTTTTGACAAGATTTTTCTATAAACCTACAACTTCTCTAATAAAAAAATGGGGAAAGGAAATTTTTGAGGAAGAATACTTCCAGCGAGGGCCTGTAGTAGTTCTAGTGGGGTGTGGCAGGGAGGTGGGGTGCAGTAAGAAGATAATGAAAGCAGTGGAAATCCAGGGGAAATGGGCCAGATTTACAAGAAGGGGGAACTAAATGAGGCAGGAGGTGTCTCCTTTCTGTACTTTCTGGAATACAGTAAGTTCCCAGTGAATGTGTGTGGTTGACTGTGGTTGAGTCTCTCCCTGGGTCGTGGCAGGATCATGGCGGAGGTGATGGTGAGGGCAGAGCTGGGCAGGCACCTGTTTCACCCCAAGGGAGCCCCTGAGCCCAGCTCATCCATGGAGGCGTCTGTCCAGCAGCAGCGAGGCGGTGGGAAAGCCTTCCCACTGTAAATTAGAACAGAGCTAATGATCTAACAGGTCTCTCATGGATCCTGCTTGGCAGTAGCATCTCCCACACCCTAGACCGACAGCTGCTCAGGCCACTCTGGTCCCACCAACCAAGGCTCATCCCTGTGTGACTCATCAGAGCCAACATAAAATCCCGGGACAGCAGGGTGGTGGAACATCATGAAACAGACGCAAGTGTGGCCCAGCTCTTGATCTGCACCACCTTCCGCCCAAAAAGGAAATTAATTCCTCTTCACAACTGATCTCACCCCTCTCACACCATGGCAAGCCAGTCTTGGTCCTTCCAAAGAACTTGGCTTGGCCAACTCATGGCTTTCAAGCCGGGCGGCCTCGCCGTCTGCAAGTCCTGCAGGCAAATGGGTGGATGCCCCAGGACCATGGCACGGAGGCCTTTTTTATCTTATCTCCTCAGCATCCTTGAATGGGGTTCTACGGGTAGCTGGGGATTTAGAACACCAGGCATCACTTGATGAAAACACTTCTCAGTGGAGTCCTCATGGGAACGGTCACTCCAGCATTCCATTTACAGTCCTGATTTCCTGAGCCCTCCGCTGGGTATTTCTGGTGAGGTTAGATGATTAGCTCATGGTCACATGGCTAGTAGTGGTGGGGACAGGCTACAGACCTTGTTTTTTTTTAATTCCACATCTGCTCCCCCCAAATCTCATAAATCACTGTATTCCCACAAGGGCCACAACAAGAGGTAAGGAAAACCACAGCCTCCCTCAGTACCTTGTTCTAATTAATTAATTACCGGTAAAGCCAAAAAGACTTCTTTGTCTAACTAATTTCTGTTGATGCAATTGAAACTCTTGCTCTCTTGTTGATTTCTTTGGGGAGAAAGAACAAATATGTGTGACCTGCTTTGTAATAATCCTCAGTTTGCCTGTGAAATCCCTCCTAATACTTCCTGTTTTCAGGAGAAAACAAAATAAGTATCTCTAATATTTCCTTATAATTGTGGCTTCTACTCACTTCCCCATCCCCATACCTACTGTAAATGTCTCCGAATCCTTTTCACAATGTAGGCAGAGAGTTGGACTAAGGTCTCCACTGCTTAGCCTGCAAGTTATGTCTCATAACATCCACCCTTGCCGTCTTCCAAGGTAGTTTCTCGCCTCCCATCCCAGGTTGTCTTCTCCAGGCAGCCCTCATCTGTCTTCTCCTTGCACATACCTTTGTGCTCCCGTGGTCTGTCTGGAATTTCTAGAAACCTTTCATGACACTGGACTGGATCTTTGCATGGCCCTACCCAGCTTCCAGCCCTTTCACAGAACAGATTCCGTACCTGCTTCACCCAGGTCAACAAGGACCATTTCCAAGTTCTCTCTTTGAAATATGCCATCCCAGTGTACCTGTGCATTTTGTTCTGTGTGATAGGCAAGCACTTTTTTGAACTTTAAAATCCAAATTACAGTAAGAAAAGGAGCGCACAATTGAAAAAGGAGTTCACTATTCCGAATCCTTTTACAAAGCAACTGTTCTGCATAATGTAAGCTTCCTTAAGGATTTATTTCGTCTATCACTTCTTCCTTTAAAAAAAAAATAGCTTTGGGAGAGTTTATAATTAACCCTGGCTCCCCACCCCCACCCTGTCCTAGACAAGCCATTTTTCTTCTTCCTGTGGATCACCATTAATTGTGTTTTTCTTCTGAAATTCTCCTTTAGCCGTTTCCTCTTCAGACTCCTGTTTTGGAGATTTCTTTTCCCTACTTGACTGAGATAACTGAAAACATGGCTTCTTTTTTCCTGAGCTGTTAGTAGTGTTTCCTCCGCACCCAGAACAAGCAACAGCTCTAATTTCTGTAGAAAGGCTGCTGGGAATCCTGTTTCCCAGAGACCAGAAAGAAGGAAGGTGGAGATTTCCACCCACCAGCTCCCTGGTAGACCATGTGATCCCTATTTTAGTGGTCAAAATACCAGAAAGCAGTTAAAAAGTCAAAGATTTGGGGACAGGAGGTATGTAGGAATGCCGACTTTTTTTTTTTTTAGAACAACAAATCCCCCTTCTTATTGCTTCAGTGTATTTGAGCTTTGCTTTTCTAGTCTAGAACCTTTTCACACAGTTGACCAAATTTCCTTTAGTGGGCTATTCCAACAATTTCTAGGTAGATCTCCTGCTCCTCTTATACTCGTGTAACCTCAGCCTCCACGTGGGCTGCCTCCAGCTTCTCGAGTCACCAAGGGCCTCCCTGTCACTCAGAGAAATGAGCTTCACGTGGGGTAATGTTCTGTGTCCCTTGAATTCTCAGGTCTCTACTTATTCTCCCTCGGACCTTAAAGTATACTTAAGGGATCATTAATGGGGCACATTAAAAGTTGTTTTGAAAAATAAATTGCAGATATTTTTTAAAAAACAAAGTAGTAACTAAACTAAAATCATATTTCTAATTTTTACTTCTCCCTTCCAAAAAAAAAAGGAAAGATAATCTGACTGAAATTACTGAAGAAAATGGGAGAAAACGTGTATCATTAAAATGAAAGGGCAGTGTCAATACCAAGAGATTGCCACAAATGTTGAGGGATTTGGACTAAACAGAATGCAGAGGGGAAATGGAATTTATGTGATATCTGAAATTGACTTCAAGATTGTCCAGTTGGGCAGGCGGGGTGTGTAAATGTAGGGGAGCTAAATGAAATGAAATTAGCAATCAATTGTGAACTTTTGAAGCTGGTTATAAAGTACACGAGGTTCATTTAAAAATTCTCTCTACTTTTGTGTGTATTTACATTGTTTCATAATATATACTTATCAAATTGTGTAGATGGGACAAAATTGTAGGAAGTAAAAAAAAACTCACAACACAAAGTACATTCTTTTATTAGAAAGGCAAAATAGCAATTAATTTTTAAAATTATTAAGAAAACAAACCAACCATTACAATTAAAACTAAAAATAAAAGCAATCCTAGGTAATTCCTGAACCAAAAAGAAATCAAACCTACAAAATGCAATTACTAAATATTAATGAAGTTATAAAAATGACAATAGTACATGTCAAAATTTATGGGATTTGACCAAGGCTGTATTTAGAGGAAAAATAATAGTCTCAGAATGCCTTTATTACTTGAGAAGAGAGATTGAAAATAACTTTGAAGAAGAATAAAACATAACAAAAAATAAATAAAGGGAGACATTTAAAGAAGCTAAAATACAAATGATTGAATTAAAAAAGACATTCTAACCATAAAAGGCAGAATAAAAGGCAGAAAATTATGGTCAAGAATGGGATGTAATTTCAACTATTCGTTGGATGATTTTTAGAAAACTATTAATTGCCAAAATTGATACAAGACCAGGTGGTAACACAGTAGACCAATAACTGTAGAAGAAACTGAAAAGGCATTTGAAGATCCTACTTCCCTTCCTACCCCTACCTCCAAAAGTGCTGGTGGGAGATGGCATCTAATCTTGAAGGACTAAAAAATTTATTATTGCACTACTTAAATTTCTCTAGGACATAGAAAAATATGAAACATTTCTCAACTCATTTGTGGAATAATTCATATTCCAACAATTGATGAAGCTGTTCTACAGAAGGAAAACTACAGGCACATCTCATTAATGAATATGGATAAAAAATCCAAAACAAAAGAATGATAAATCAATCCTAGGATGATATTAAAAGAATAATAAAACTCCAGCCACTGGAGTTTATTCCAGGAATAAAAAGTAAGACAATATAAAGGTATTTACAAGTATGATTCTTCTAATCAGTGAGTGGATCAAAGAGCAAAATACTTTTAGTCATTGTAATAAATTGCAAAAGGATATGGAATCTAATATACGTTTGAGCAACATCTATTTCTCCAAAATTTGGGATTAGAAAGATAATGCCTTAATATATTTCAAATAAGTAGTGCATTTAATGGCAATATACTTAAGTTGGAATAGCAAATAGATTTTGTCTTTCCTGCTTCTGTTTTTTGACCACTGTGCAGCCCGAGGCCCACGGGGTCCCAGTGGGAAGATGTGCTTTAAAGAGCAGCAATATCTGGCCCATCAGAACTCCAGTGGGATGTTTTTAGCTTGGCAGAGTGATTCTCACATTCATCAGGAAGAGTATACACAGATAAGAATAGTCAAAAACATGCTGAACAATATAGAGTTGGAATTTACTTTGCATATATTAAAAAATATACTGTGAAGTGATAGAATAACTTGAACAACATGATAATTGGGCATCATGGGCAGGAGTCAAGATATCCAGCGTGTGATAATGATGGCATTTCAAACCATCAGATAAAAGATGGGTTTTTTAATGCATAAACCTTTTTTTGTTATGGTAGAACTCCTCAGGAATTATGAAGTTAAGTGTTTTGCATAATGTGCTATGATCTTATGTTAAATACAACAGCTTTGTTTATAAGAAAACTACCCAAACTGCTCAGGATATTTTAATCCCCTTCTCAAAGCAGTATAATTGTGTTTATTACAATATTCTAGTTCTCCTAAAGAATCTGATCAAGATTTTTTTCTTAAAGCATTGTGGGTTGATAATAATAATAATAATAGAATAAAACTTCTCACTGATTTTGTGCCAGGTCCTTTTCTAAGCTGAATAGATTTAATCATCACAACAGCTTTATGAGGTGGGTGATGTTGTTATCTGATGGATGAGGAACCTGAGGGTCAGAGTGGTCACCGTGATGTCTCCAAGGTCATGCACCCAGTACGTGGAAGAGCTGGCATGCAAACCCAGCAGTCTGGCTCCCTTGAAATATCCTCTCCATGTGAAGCAGGGGAAGTCACACATTTTTCAGGCTCTAACGTGCCTTTTTTACCTTTCTCAGGGACCTGATGCCGAGGACCCTGGACGGGCAGATCACCATGGAGAAGACGCCCAGCTACTTCGTGACGCGCGAGGCGCCCGCGCGCATCGCCGCCATGTCCAGGGCCACCAAGCTCATCGTGGTGGTGCGCGACCCGGTGACCCGGGCCATCTCGGACTACACGCAGACGCTCTCCAAGCGGCCCGACATCCCGCCCTTCGAGAGCCTGACCTTCGCCAACCGGACCGCGGGCCTGGTGGACGCGTCGTGGAGCGCCATCCAGATCGGCCTCTACGCCGAGCACCTGCAGCGCTGGCTGCGCCACTTCCCGCTGCGCCAGCTGCTGTTCGTGAGCGGCGAGCGGCTCATCCGCAACCCGGCCGGCGAGCTGGGCCGCGTGCAGGACTTCCTGGGCCTCAAGAGGATCATCACGGACAAGCACTTCTACTTCAACAAGACCAAGGGCTTCCCCTGCCTCAAGAAGGCCGAGGGCAGCAGCCGGCCCCACTGCCTGGGCAAGACCAAGGGCCGGCCGCACCCCGCCATCGACGGCGCGGCGCTGCGCAGCCTGCGGGCCTTCTACCGGCCCTTCAACCGCAGGTTCTACCAGATGACCGGGCACGACTTCGGCTGGGACGGGTGACGGTGCAATTTAAACAGAAGCGTATCCAGATATAATATATTTTTTTACCAGTTGGTAGGGAAGAGGCGGTTTAATATTTGTGCTGGAAATAATGTTTGTTTCAGTATTTTTGCCAATGAATGTTGAGTTTGTTCTCTCCCCCTTCCCGCCCCATGTTCATATATATAACCATCACCAAAAAGCGTTGGGATACAAAAGTGAAAGCGTCCCTCACATCTAAATACTTTGCGTTTTCAGTTTTCATTGTATGCTTTGAATACACAGTCGTAAAGAAGAGCGCCAGGCATCATTAAAAGTTTTTAAAAAAATTCTGAGGGCAAACTTCTCTCTCTCTTTTTTTTTTCAACGAGGCCCTGATGAAATCGGTATCTCTCCCCCTTTAATTTTTTTTTTCTGTGTCCCCTTTTCTTAAATGATTTCCTTCATCATGCTGTGTGTTTGTACATCACCATACAGTGCTTTCGAATACAACATCTTTTGGGTGTGAGAATGTGGTGCAAGAATGTAATGCAGAAGGTTGCTATTCCCATTTTACAGATGAGAAACTGAGTCTCAGGGAGTTTAAATGACTCCTATGTGGTGTAAGAATGTAATACAGAAAGATTGCTATTCCCATTTTACAGATGAGAAACTGAAATCTCAGGGAGTTTAAATGACTCCTGTGTGGTGTAAGAATGTAATACAGAAAGATTGCTGTTCCCATTTTACAGATGAGAAACTGAGTTTCAGGGAGTTTAAATGACTCGTCTTAAGGCCAGATGGTGGACCCGGTGCAAAACCCCACCTTCTCCTTGTTCCTTATTTCATGCCACTTTTTCCAGGGAGAATGGGAAATAAGTCATCTGCATCTTTAGACATGGTTAGCCAGGTTTCCCATGAGCTGAGAAGAGACAGAGCTTTCTCTTGCTTTGCAAGCTCCAGGCTGGTCTTACAATATCTATTCTCATTTCACAGTTGAGAATCTTCTAAGAGTCGATCTTGGTTTATTAAAGGACCCTGAAATATGGAGATCTTGGCTTAATCGAACGTGAGAATAATTATTGGGTTCTTACATCAGTCAAACTAGGAACGGTATAAAATATGGTAGCAGCATAATAGACACCATTTATTGATTCAACAGTCTTTAAAAAAAAAAAAGAAAGAAAGAAAGAAAATACCCACTTCAGTAAAAGCTCACAAATGTGAGTTTCATTTTTCTTTACCTCTTTTTAGTGAAAGAAAATCTGTCTCTTTATAATATCTGGTTTCTAACCTTGAAACTAGCACTAAAAAATATCAGTTCACAATTCATTTGTAATACACTTGTTTTTCATGCGTGCAGGACTGTCATTTTGTTCCTTTACTTTTTCCCATTCCTTATTCATACCACTGATAACCTAATGTTCACTAATATTTGGAAAATATTCTAAGAAATGCAGATTTGGGTAAAATTGTGGTTTTACCTCTTCTCCCATCTGTTCCTGACCATCCCCCATTTAAATTGCTCGAATAAATCAATAGTTTATTAAGAGTACTCCTTTCCTCTCTGAGTGAGCATTAACAAGATTAGCATTAATGTGAATTAAATTGGTTTAGAGAGGAGCACATATGCACGAAATATATAAAACATTTATGATTAGTCTGTCAGCAACATTTTATTACAGGTTCAAACCCAAGAGGAAAATGTTTCTTACTTCGTGGAAGTTTTCTATAGCTACCAAAATTTAAAGGACCAGACACTCTAGAATTCTAAAATAATAACTCTTTTTTTCTCCAATGTTTCTCATCAAAAGAAACTAAATTTGTTTAAAAATATGTGGCCCAACTGTGCATGCACTATAGTTGTTGTATTAGGCAACATAAATATTTCTCAAGAAGCCCATCACTTTAGGATTAAAATGAAGAAAGAAGATCTTTTGAGTTTCTAAATTATTTTGCCATTGCGCCACATCTTTGGATTATTTGCATAATCTCATTTAAGGGAGTAGAGTAAACCCCAAATCCAGTTCACCTTTTTCCATTAGATTTCTCATTTCTGTGCCCTCATTTTTTCAGTGCCACAGCCTTGTTTTTGTTCTGCTTGAATCTTCACCAGCAGTAACAAAATACTCATTTTCAGCTCTTCTCATCTTTTCTCTTAACTCCTTTTGTTTGTGCTCCCCAATCTGTTGTAAGCATTTGTTTGATATTATGCAAAAGTGGCTTGCACAAAGAGACAAAAGCATCTAACAATTGTATTTAGCAACCTTCGTCTTTTTTGTGTTGAAGAAATAATAAAACAACAGAACTGAGTGCAAAGGACTGCTTCTTCCACATAGATATTTTTGTTCATATTTTTAGGAATAACTGCAGAAGCACTCCAGGAAAACCTTCTGACTTCTAAGATTTCATGAGAGTGTTAGAAGTATAGATTCATTCCGCAAAACATATAAAAGATCTGGATTCAGTATAGTGTAAGTTTTCTCTAGAACAGGGATTTTCCATTTCTGCCTCTACATGATACTTATTTCTGTTATGGATGGACTTGGCTCAGATTTTTTCCTCCGTACACTGCTGTCCATGTAGCTTCATCAAATAAGCTTTACTCTTGATTTGAATACCTTAGTGTTTTGCTTTGCTAAAGCTGCCAGAATGCAATATACCAGAAATGAGTTGGCTTTTACAATGGGAATTTATTAATTTACAATCTACAGTTCTTAGACTGTGAAAATGTCCAACTCAAGGCATCAACAGGACAATACCTGGACTCTGAAGACGGGCTGCTCCATCCGGGACACCTCTGTCACCTGGGAAGACACATGGCCGTTGTCTGCTGGTCCTTTGCTCCCAGGTTCCATTGCTTTCGGCTCCTGATTCCACTGGCTCCTCTCTCAGCTTCTGTGGGTCCTTTCTTAGCTCCTCCAGGGCTTTTTTCTTTGCACTTCTCTTAATTCCATCTCTCTGCTTGTTCTCAGCTTCTCTGGGCTTTTCTGTATTTCCTTTATCTTCTTATAAAGGATTCCAGTGAGGGAATGAAGACCCACCTGGGGCAACTCCTCAGTTGAAATAACCCAGTCCAAAGGCCCCACATACGATAAGTCTGCACCCACAGGAATGGATTAAAAGAACATGGTCTTTTCTGGGATACAAAACAGCTTCAAACCACCACACTTGGCCATCTTTGCTCTAAGCTTCCTGCTCCAAAGCCAGCCTACTCAAATTAGAGGCAGAGAGTTGACTCTCCAGAACGTCTGGAGATATCTACAGCGTCATTCCCGAGCAGTTTGCTTTCAAGGCCCCATCTACAGTGTGTGCATTCTCCAGCTCAGTAACCTTCCGGGGGAATTCATTTTATTCTAATAACTGGAGATGAATAGCCTTGTAGAGAATAGATATTTATTCTTCTAAACATATCGATCCAACTCTAATTTTCTTATTTTCAGAATGTCTTCAGAGTTAGAATAAACCTCAGTGGTAACGTGGATCACACCCCCGTTCAGCACATCAATCCTTTCTTTTGCTGGGTTTAGGGGTTTAAAACATTGATGTGGCTATAAATTTCTTAACGCTTCATTCTGCAGAGCTTTTTTGGTTGCGGCAGGTAAAATTCCACTAAACATCATCATTGTTCTCTGCCAGCTGAAACCTGCTGGATTTCCTGCTATGCAAGAAAACATCTTAAATTCAATGTGTGAATAAATAAATGTCTGTGAATGTATCTTTTAATCGGGGGCAGATCACCCTTTTGAGTGCATTATTTCTCTAAATCAACAGCGGCTCACCACTCGCATTAGACCCATTTTACAGATGAGGAGGCTAAGGCTTATGATGGTGGTTCTCAACAGAAGGCAACTTTGGCAATATCTGGAGACATTTTTGGTTGTCATACCAGTTGGGGAAGTGCCAGGCTACTAGTATTTAGTGAGTGGGAAGCCAGAGATGCTGCTAGACATTCTACAATCCACAGGGCAGTCCTGAAAACAAAGAATTATCCCACCAAAATGTCAATAGTGCCGAGGTTCCTGGCTTAGGAGAAAGCAGTCAGTCACAGCTAGTGCATCTGAACCAGTTCTAAAAGCCAGATTCTAATTAATGTTTGACTAGTAATTCTTTCACTTCACCACTCTAGGGTTTTCACTTGAAAACCTTTCTCTCTCTAGCAAGCAACTCCAATTTAGCAAAGCCATTGATGGTAAATGTGCTTTGGCAAGAGAAGGGCTAATGGGAAATGTCACTGAGCTGGGCTTTTACACCTGAGATATCGGAGCAGCTTGTAACAAACATACAGTTGCATTTCTGTGGAGTCCGTCAGCTTCAGGTGGAAAAATATAACATTTCTAAAGGCATTCTCAACTTCAAGTCTTGCAGTTTTCAGTCAGCTTCAGTGACAGGGCCGTGTCTGTATTTCTTGTCATCTGACACAACCAAAGTGTTAAGAGATGAAAGCAAACATCCCACTTCTGTGAAACAGCTAAATTCAGATAGACGTGCTGTGGTTTACAGATATCCTCAATTCACTAAGGATATTTGAAAGGAAAGCAAATTCCTACTGTCACATTTTCTAGAAACCCCAGAGCTTTGCACATCATCTCTGCAGAGTCAGAGAAGAGAAGAGCTTGTGGTCCTCAAACATGGTAAAAATTGAGGAAAAATTGTTGCTGAGATCCAATCCAATGCAAGCCCTGTTGTAGAAATAAAAGACCCCACCTACTCTCTTATTTTATTGAGTAATCATTGGTGAAGAATGGGACTTTTAAAACCCAAATGCATCAGCATTATTAAAGAATTTGCAGTCCCGGAAATATCTTTATCACCTTGCAAACAGATTTGCACTTATGTAGATGAAGAAGATGGACATTGTAATTATGAACTTGTCACATAATGCAAAATTGGAATGGCAAGCTTTTTCTTTAAAGCTTGCAAAAGGGTGAACTGGAAACTATGAGGCTTGCAACTTTTTGCACAGAGTAATAAGAAATAATGAATTTTAGCTATGCCAGGAGGAAATAAAACTGAAAACAGAAGTTGCTTCCAATGTATGGATCCATTGTGGGATATTAGGAAATGCTAGTATGTTTCAGGCTATGACCCTAATCTCTGAGTTCAAGTTCCATCTCTTGGTTGTGTCCATTTAATAGCCATATGCTCAACAACTTACCCTCCTCTGGATTTACTGTCAGAATAAAAGGTGCAATAAGTGGAGGACACACACATTCTGTGGTGAGTCCTTTTCATCCCCAAATGCCTGGAGTCTGATATTTTAGGTGCATTTGGAGGATCAAAGAAAGTGAGAAATGGTATCCTTTATTAGCTCTGCTTGGGTGATAGATGATTACGGTGGATTTCTAGCTTGATGCTAACTTTGATCATTCCTAAGAGGGCTTGCAGTTTACTGTCTAGACAACACATGGGCCAACTTGGGTCTCTGTGCTCAAAGTCTTCACCAAGTTCACTTTTTAGTAAACCTCCAGGTGTTACCGCCCCCAGGGGTCCAAATAAGAATAAAGTCTTTCTCCACCCATCTCCGTTCTCCATGCTTCTCTCACTTTCTAGTGGCTTTCTCCCCCATGTCCTGTTTGTGTCCAGTGATCACGGATGCCTCAATTCCACCCTCTCTTCAAATGTCCCACACCCAATGGTGTCCACTTCCTACTATGTCTTCCTGGGGGAAACCTTCCAGTTTAGGGAGGCCACTTTTAGCTTCAGCTCCAGGGAAAGCAGCCTGATTATCTGATATGAGTATCCCAAGAGGTGAAGGTTAGATGTGTTCAACTTTTTCCAACAGTATTTGCATTTGAGTGTGGGGACACATTTTGGAAAGGACATGGAAGGGAACTTGCCAGGTCTCCAGGGCCCCACCCCTCGCCATTGACCCAAAGAACTAGGGTCAGCAACTTGGCATTTCACTTCCGAAAGGTTGTCTGAAAGTTCGCCTGCCTCTGGTCTAGGCAATGACATTCTTCTCCCACCTGTTTCCCCATAAAGCCTTATCTAAGCTCGGATTTCTTTATTTCAAGCCTGCAACAGCTGGTCAATCAGAGAACAGGAAGACTCAAAGAAACTTTACAATCATTTCACTGCAGTTTTTCAGAGGGAACAGTTCTTGATGGGTACCATCACCTGATACCTTAAGAGTCAATCCCAATTCTTATTTCAGACGACTTAATCTTACTCTTCATTCCCAATCAGTTGTTCTTTGTTATGAAAAGCCTGGCTAAATGTTCTGTAATAGTAATACTTTTATAAAATGATTCAAAGTCTTTGTTTAGGCTTGAGTGGTTTTATTTTCCCTCTTTCTTTCAAGATTAAAAAAAAAAAATGTTTTTATGGTCTGTTACAACTCTTTCCCACTTCCAAGAATCCCCACATTTCCCCTAAATGAATCCCTTACAAGTATTTTTCCAGCCTCTTTCTTTCTACCCTTCTTATTTCCTTATTAGTTCCCTTTTGCATGACCATTTATCTTTCATTATTTTCACTTATCAAAATCTTTGTCAAAAGTCATCCAGCATGCTCTTCTTTCTCTTTTCTTTTCAAAATTGTTAGCTTTTCCCTTCTGTAACCATCTGGCCCCAAAATTATACTTTATCTTTGGTTTCAAAGGGCTTGGCTATTCTCCTGCTCTCTTTGCTCTTGTTTACCTTTTCTTAGAATGTCTTTCCATTTCAGGGAAAGTTCTCTTTAGAGAAAACCTTCCTCCCCACTAGCCTTCCAGCATACAGCATTTGAAACTTGCTTGTGGCTGCAACTCTCCTATCCCTTCTTACTTACTGAAATGCAAAACTACCAGCGGAGTTGACTTCCAACTGTTAAATGGTTCCGTATTGAACATGTCTAGCTCTTCTACCATTCAGCCATAAATAACGAGCTCTTTTTCAGACTCTTTGGCCCCTGCTATTTGATGAGGCCATTAATAAAAAAGTTCTGTATCAACGGGATGATAAACTCTACTAGCCCAAACCATATATAATGAATACCCAGAGAAATTGGAAGCAGATCTGTTTTCACCAGCCTCATCCTGTCTTCTAACTTAGGTTGCAAATCTTCCACGTGGAAATAATGCCCAGTGTCTGTTTCCCTCATCATTCTTTCAAAATGCCCCTGTTTCTTGCCCATCTCTTCTCTGCTTTTTCATTTCCATTTAGTCCTATGATGTTTTCGTTATTTATTTGACTCTTGTTTCAATTTCTCCAGCCTGATCTTTACCATTTTTACTATTGTCTCCCTTATTTCTGCTGTTGTCACGATAATGTTTTCTAGGTGTCTAAAACGGAGCTGAATCTGCCTTTCCCTGAGACTTTATCATCTTTATACTCGATTTCTTATAGCTTTCAATTGCGCTTCTGCAATTGTGGAGCCACTGACTTTGCAGACAGTATGAGATTACGTGAGTGGCCCAACTTCATTTCCTGCATCATTTAAAATTTTGTTCCATTCATTGTTTGAGTCCAGGGATACGGCCACACTGAGAAATAATGTGCCTGCGTATTTATTAGGCTTACCCAACACTTCCTACATATATACTTTGGAAGAGGAAACATGACTTGTTCGATCCATCCCATTGTCTTGATCTCACATCCTTCCCCCCCACCCATGATATTCCTTAGATTCACCAGCTCTTTGGTGCCTTAATGATGAAACCCCATGTCTTGTGAATAATCTTCTGAATTGTCTGACTTAACCACAAATGATGAAGTCTTGCATGAATCACGCAGAACCACCCAGCCTCAGTTTTCTCATTTATTTAAAAAAAAAAAATTGCTGCTAGTCTCATTCCAACTGTGAGATGTCTGGAAACATTTTATGGTCAGACCACATTCTTAATTATTTTCCTCTCTTTAAAAAAAAATAAATGATTATCATTAAATCAGTCACTATACCTTTCTCCCATCAGCCTCTGAACACTTTTAACTAAAACTTGCTTTTTTATTAATAAGAATCAGTGCTATCTGACCACTGAATCTTTCCTTCCTCTACAGCTTGATCAAATTTGTCAGTGTTGGAGGAGTGATGAGTGCCCTTGAATTGTGTGTTTCTTTCTACTTTCCTTGAAATCCTGGCATTATCAGCCTTCCCTGACTCTGAATAAATATCTTTTCTGGCCTTTGAAATAATTCTGTAAAAGAAGAAAAAATTCTTAATCACAGTGTTTAAATTAGGGCTATCTTAATCCATCCATTTTCAGCCCTTTAATTTATAGACTGCACCCCACTGTGAACAGTAAAATACAGCTCTAAAGAAATTCATTCATTCTTGTGTTACCCATTGCTTCTATCCTTGCTTTGATCGGTTTCAGACAGACCATGGTTTTCCATTGACATATGCTATTTTTCTGCTAATTTTTATACTCTGGTTTTTTCCCACCTCCTGCTCTGTTTCCTGCTTTTGCAAAAGAAGGAGGTAATAGGAGTCTTGCTCTTTGAATTCTTTGCTAGGGGGAGATGGCACCATTCCTAAGCATCTGGAGACAGGGGCAATGCTGCTTGCCTCTTGGTTAACCCTGCAAATGTCTTTAGAGTCTGGAGTTTGCCTGAAGACTGTCACGGCATGACCAGAAGAGGCAATATTGAGGGCTAGCTCCCTGACCTCTTGGATCCTTACAATTCAATCCATTCGGCTGTGATTTGTGGGAATTTACTTGGTTTCTGAGGTAGCCTTTGATCTCCCTTTTAAACACTTCTTTGGCTCCTTTATTTCTGTTCTTACCTCTTGACTTAGAGTCTTTGCTTCTGCTGTCCCTTCCCGTCTTGCCCTTGGCATTCTTCTAGGGGACTTGTTTGGTTTGCTTTGGTTTATAATAATACATGGACCTGTTTTCTCATTCTTCTTGATCTTTCCTGCCCTCTTTTCCCACTCTATATTCTGCAGATGCAATGAGCTTCCCTGATTTCTTTCCCCGGCAGAAACCATCCAACCCCTGCCTTGTTTCACTCCCTCTTTGCTTTCTTTCAAACTTCGCATGCCTTGGAATCCCTCCTGATAGTCTATCCCAAAAGCAGAGGAGGTTTCATCTAATTCACCTAATTTTCCCAGTTTGTCTGGCTTTCCAGTTCTGGACCCTTGGAGCTGCCCCACCTGTACCTCTCTCCTTCCCATCACAGGAAGCCTTCAGCCAGGGCATCAGGCTCTCCAGCAAACAAGCACCCTTGCGTGCAGCCTTCCCCTGAGATCACACTCAGTCTCACCTCCCCTCAGGGCATTGCCAGATCCTCGTTTTCCACATTGGAGACACTCTTTCCTGATGGGATCTAACGCTCAAGAGACCCCTCTGGCTGGCTCCAGATCTTGGATGAATGGTCTAAGTCTTTGGCTACCAGCCATAACCATGCAAGTTCCAAATAGCAGACACCATTTCCTTCTTGCCATATTCCTTTTTCAGATGTATGAATTTATCAGTACAAACTCCAAGCTGGCTTGTCAACCTCACCAGAACTCTAAACACAGCCCTGTGTTTCTTTTACTCAGTCACAATTTCTCCCTTATCCTGAAGGGAATAAGCAAAATTTACCCTGAGCCTACTTAGTAGGATCATTGTGAATAAAAACAAATTGAGCCATTGTTCATTGTTCTCACTTTGAAAAATAGAAGTGTCACCATGAACAAAAGAATCTGCGTGGATTCTTGGAAAATGGACATCAGGAGCCCCTGAACTTCCAGAAACCAATTCAGCAAATTCTCCCCAGGCTCCGAGACTAAGTCTGTCCATAGATGGGCACATAGCCGACTGGACTCGACTGGGCAGCCACGTCTCCTGTGTGGACCACTGACTTGCTTTGATATTTTCCTCAAATCCTGATAATTAGGCTGGTTTTTTTCTTTTGCAACTTAATTTCCTAGAGCTACCATCACAAAGTCCCACAAACTGTGTGGCTTAAAAGAACATAAATTTATTGTCTCACAGTTCTGGAGGCCAGGAAGCCGAAATCCAGGGGTTGGCAGGGCCATGGGCCCTCTGAAGTCTGAAGAGACAGATCCGTTCCGTGCCTCTCTCCAGGCTTCTGGTCACCAGCAATCCATGGCATTCTCTGCCTCAGTGGTCACCTGGCGTTCTCCCCTCTGTCAGTCTGTCCATCTATGTTCTAATTCCCTCTCCTTATCAGGACACCAGCCATATTGGATTAAGGATCCACCCTACTTCAGTAAGACAACATTTAGCTTCCCTAATTCCATTTGTAATGATCTTATTTCAAACTAAGGTTACATTCTGAAGTACTGGGGGTTAGGAAATCACTGCATCTTTTGGGGGAGGATACAATTCAACCCCTAACAGTAACCAATCTCCCATCCTGTAATTCCATCTAGTAGCTAAGAGTGGTTGCTAATTCTATAGATGGGTTGGAGCCTTTCCATCCTATTCTCCACCCCCTCCCCGTTACTCTCTGATTGGGTGTTATACCCCAATCCCAACTCCTTGGCAACTTCCCTGAGTCCCGCCAGTCCTCCCTGGCTTTAATCTACCAAAGCAAGTCAGGAGACAATAACTTCTACTTGTATTCACTCAAACATTTGCCCTGTCTCTATGGTCCTGTCCGTTTATTTACTCATCTTGGTGACCTCTTGGATGGTCCATTCCAAAGCCAAGGGGAATCTAGAACTTGTTGCAATGGTTGTGGCCCATTTTTTTGTTCATACAACTTCTAGGAGAAATAAGTCTTCTCTTCTGCTTCAAGCATCTTTGCTAGGAACTTGAAGAGCAGTCTTAGTGGCTTTGCTTCTTCCCTATTTAATGGTCCCTGGGGGGCTGTTGTTTCTCCTGAAAGGCCCCTTGAGGAAATCTCTTGTCTACATGGATATAGAGGCAGAAGGTCTTTTCCTGACTTTCTGCTTTGGCCTTTCCCCCATGTGCAGAGTGGACTTACTGTGACACCAATAAAGCTCAAGCTTTACATCCTTCATTGGAACCAGGCCCTTCTGAGGTCCTTTACCCAATGTTATGTTTGTTGTTTCGCATTCTTGTTTTCTTAAAAGCCCCCCAAATATTATGAGTTTTGGGCCCCACAAAACCTTCATCCACTTCTGCTTGTGTGATTCTTGGAGAAGACAAATTTGACACATCAGCAGGATGCAGTTTCTTTCCTCTCTATCCCCTTCTTGATTAGTACATCCCAAATTCCGTCTTCCCCTAACTCCCCACTTATAATCTCCAAGTTCCTTTTCCTCATTCTTATAATTTGCCACCGATTCCAGCTTGTTGACACAGTAAGGCTTATGTCAAATCTTTGTTTGAAATGAACATGTAAGAAATGTCAAAGAATGTATAAGAAATGAATTACAGACTAATGCCATATGAGACCATTCTATGACCTCCATTTGAAATGACTAGCAATGACATTCTAATCTTAGCTGGTAGGGCCAAATAAAACTGATCAAGACAAGCCTAAACCCATAGTGACTAGGTGTTTTAATTTCCTAACTGCTAAAACAAATACCATACAGTGGGTTTGCTTAAACAACAGGAATTTATTGGCTCATGATTTTGAGCCAATAAAGCAAGATGTCAGCAAAGCGATATTTTTCCCAGAGGAGAGTGGTGTTCTGGGGTTGGCTGTAGGTGATCCTTGGTTCTTGGCTTTTCTGTCACGTGGCAATGCACATGGCAGTGTCCTCTCTTTTCCCTTCCTGGTTCAGGTGACTTCCAGCTTCTGGCTGCTCCCTGTGGTTTAGTTGGGCTGCACCTTAACTAAAGTAACATCTTGAAGAGATCTTATTTACCATGGACCGCACTCACCAGAATGCAGACCGAGACCAAGAACACGTCCAAACTGGGCTACACAATTCAGTCCACATCACCAGGGAAGCTATATATGCTAATAGAACTCACACATCATCTGACACCTTTCTTAGGCCCTCTTGAGCCTATTTTCTGAGATAAATTTTTATTTCTGAGAGTCTGTGTAGATTTTACCTAGGATCATGGACTCTCAAGGTAGATAGCATGGATTTGAATTTTAGATTTGCCAATCACTAACTGTGTGACTGTAAGAAACTTACTGAAACTCTCTGGGCCTCAGTTTTCTAATCTGTAAAGAGGGGATGATGCATTCTGATGTACAGAGGGGATAACAGCATAGAACTGTTATGAGGATTAAATTATTATATGGCATAACTTGTATCAATGCCCGGTACAAAATAAATACTATATAAGTTTTAGCTGATATACTACATATTAGCTATTATTTACAAGCTTTAGAAACTCACTCTTTTGACTCTAGAAAGTGACTGTATTATGCATGAATATATTCACATGCATGTACATCCTTATTGTCCTATGTACTTCCAGGCCTCTTTGTACCGAGATTGTGTGGATTTGGGATAATTGCATTAAATTTTTAGACTATTTTCCCTTGAAATTAGAAGATTACACAAATGCACACTGGAAGTCTCCCAATCGTGAAGCTCTGTAACAGTGAAGTAGAAATTGGAAGGAGAAAGGAGTACTTTAAAACCACTAATGGAATCTATGTTTATCATTCCACAGTTACGTCCTCTTACTTTGCAAGAGCAAGTCACGAGCAGAAGGGAGATCATGTGGGCCCTCAGAAAGCATCCTCCAGCAGAAAGCAAATCCTGGGGTCACTTTGTAGAGCCATTCAAGGGGTCTCATCATTTCAGGGCTGTAGAATCCCTAAGGAGCAGCCCGTAATAGCTTCAGGACTTGGGCCTGTGTTCTTATCTAAACCTGACTATCTTGTTCTGGTAAATTCTTTGACCACTTGGAGCCTCAGTTTGCTCATCTGTTAAATCCGAAGGTAGATTAAATGATTTTGAAGGTTCCTACCACCTCCAAGCAAGAGTCAATGAAAGGTTTCCTCAAACTGACTGCTTGGTGAATCCTAGTGACAACACATTTCAGTTGTCAAACACTGTAGGGTTTGCACAGGTCTTTTGTAGGCACAATTTTTTTTCCTGAAAGCGGGTATTTCTGTCTTTATCACTGAATACTCCTACCATAGCATCTAAGTTCAATAACACTTCCTCAGTAACATTGTTGTAACAAAATGTCAGAGACTTCTCTAGTCAAAAAATTATCACAAGCACAAATGATCTGGTAGATTTAGGAATCTATGGCACATCCTGCTTCTGCAATCAATGAATATAGAAAGATGCTACATACACGTTTTACTTGTCTATTAAAACAAGCAGGATGTTGAAGTTGCAGTTTAAAAAAAAATGTTGATTTTACAAGTGATAAGCTTCAGGAAAATAAAGCCGAACTATAGGTGATTCTCACGCTAGCAAAGATGTCTTTCAGTGTTAACAACTATATGAACAAATTACCCAAACTGGGATGCTCTATTGATCATAATGTTTTTGAGTCATGCAATTGATTCATGCCTACAGTTGCAAAATCTCAACATAATGAAATTGTTCTTTAGCAGCAAATCCACAAGAAGGTATTTATCATGAAATAGAATTTACATGCCATGGAATAACACTTTAAAAGTTTCCCTGCTTCATAAACTGAGACTGTTGGCATTTTATATATCAAACAAATTGATTGAAAATTTAACTTCCCTGACTTTTCTTAATAAAAAGCTATAATTTTTTAAAGGTAAATCTGGGATCCTAGGGCTTTTGCAAATATATTAAGATTCATAACAGCAAATTAATAGTTTCCCCTGATGGTTTGGTTCAATTAATCCAATTGAACACATCTCTTTATTTTTTTTTTTCCTCTTCTACTGGAGAGAAAGTAGAAAGTAGACCAGTCGTGGTGGAGGTTGTTGATTTGATGTAATTTGTTTTCTCACATTTCTTGAAGTGGAAATCACATTTATATATAAGCTATTTTAAGGAGGAATTCTATTTGATTTTCCAAGTTTTGGGGCCATATTTGAGGATCATTAACAACAACAAAAAAAGCCTTTCAAGTGAAGCTCCTCTAAGATATTTTCTTATGTCTGAGTCTTTAAAAAGGCAGCATTTATGTGCATTTAGTCTTTGAATTTTTTTTTTTTTAAGTATTCCAAGCTTTCCCCTACCTAAAAGAATTCCTCACTTTCCTTCTCTGAGGAAATATAATTTCTTCCTCTATTTTATTTCCATAGTTCTTGATTATTTTTTGCAAAAGCTGATAAGTAACATTTATTCTAAGTGCCTCATGGAGAATTTTCTTAATTCTGTAACCTTTTCACTGTAATGATTTAAACTGGAAACTGTTTAATTTGTAAATGTAAATTTGCTGTGATAAAACCAGAAAAATTATAGACTATAACAATAAATTAAAATGTAGACTTAAAATTGGCAAATTGATCACTATTCCAGGTTTTTTTGGTCTCTTTCTACATAAAATATGTATGTTTTCTATGATAAAAGTTTAAAGAGTTTAAAACACTCTGTCTTCATATTTTTTATGTTGGCTCTCAATCTAATTGGGACTCCCTTGTAGAAAACACATTGCTTGTCTCTTGCAGCTTTCAGAACTCATTTCTTGTCCTTTGCATTTGGTAGAGTGATTAATATATGATGGGTGTATGTTTCTTCATGTTTATCCTGTTTGGTGTTCTCTGGGCTTCCTGGATGTGCATATTCACATCTTTTGCTAAGTTTGGTAAGTTTTCTGTCATAATGTCTTTGAATATTCCTTCTCTACCTTTCTTTCTTCTCCTTCTGGAACTCTCATAAAGGAAATCTCATAACGCATATACTGGTAAACTTAATGGTGTTCCAGAGGTCTCTTAAGCTATTTTTAATTTTTATAGTTCTTTTTTCTTTCTGCTCCTCAGCCTGACTCATTTCAATTGTCTCGTTTCTGAGTTTGCTGATTTTTTCTCCTGCCAGCTCCAATCTGCTCTTGAGACCCTCTTGGGAATTTTTCATTTTGATCATTTTGGTCTTCAACTCCAGTGGTTCTGTTTGATTCCTTTTTAAAATTTCTATCTCTTTACTAAGATTCTCATATTGCTCATACGTTGTTTTCCTAATATCCTTTAGTTCTTTCTCTGTGCTTTCCTTCATCATCTTGAGCATTTTTAATATCAGTTTTTTAAAAGGCTTTGTTTATTATGTCCACACACTGGTCTTTGTGGGTGTTTTCTGGATTTTTATCCTCTTCCTGTGGATGGGCCATTTCCTGTTTCTCTGTCTGTCTTGCCCTCTTTGCTTGCACACTGTACATTTTACTATTTTAAAATGTGAACTCTGGGATTTATTCCCTGAGACGTGTTTCTGGATTTTGTAACCAGCTGGTGATAAGACAGAGACTTTCTTGAGCCTCAGCCTCCTCCCAGGAAGGTCTGCTCAAGGCAGATATGGAGTGTGCAGGGTTTTCTTGTCCTGGGCTTGTGCTAGGTAGCTGTTTGGAGCCCTCTGTGTGCAGAAGTTCGAATGCCCCTCTACTTCCCAGGAGACAGCCCTCCCTCACCTGGGTGTTTAAAGCAGGCGAGCCCCAGGCTACCTCCTTCAACACTTTCTTACCCTCCTTTGATTCTCTTAAACTGCTTTCACCTGGAGGGCATATTCTGGGTGAGAGGGGAAACACTGCAGAGGAGTTTCTCAAGTCAGCCTTTCCCAGCCACATCCAGGCCCGGGACCCCTGAAAGGGGTACAGTCCGGCTCCCAGCTGCCCTGGGGACAGGTCCAGTTAAGGTGCGGGGAGCTGCTTCCAGGCTCCCCAGATCTGCACCTAGTTAACCACCCAGCAAATGCAGCCCCAGAAAGCATCTGCGTGGACAATGGCCGCCCTCAGGGCCAGGCCCCAGCCCTCCGAGGCTGCTAATCAGAAGTCAGCGCTTTTGATCAGCGACTGTCCCAGCCGCCCCTGATCTTGGGTAAGTGAATTTTTATGTCCCTTTCTGTCACCAGCAAGCTAGACAGGGGCCGTTCCCCAAGGTGGTCTGGCCAGACTGGGTACTGGGTACTGGGTGCTGGTAACTGCCCGTGGGAGAGAGCAATTTGATGGTCTTTACTGTAATTTACCAGCCTCTCCCCACTGCTCTTTCCTGGATGCTGTACCATGTTCTCTTAGCCTTGGGAGTCTCGAAATAGCTGTTTCAGGCAGTTCCTGCCTGTTTGGAAGTAGTTGTGGTGGGAGGATTGGCTCCCACCCCGCCATCTTCCCACGGTCCTCTCTGTACATCTTTAAAGTGTGTGGTTTGATGAGTTTTGTCATACTTGAACACCCAGGAGGCCATCAGCACAATCCAGACACCCCCAAATGTTTCTGGTTTCGTCTTGTAGTTCTATCAAGTTTGACTTTTTGATGTGGCCTACTGATTGCTAAGGAGCATCTTTTTCGGGCTGCTTTT
Source organism: Choloepus didactylus (assembly GCF_015220235.1). Taxonomy (NCBI): domain Eukaryota; kingdom Metazoa; phylum Chordata; class Mammalia; order Pilosa; family Megalonychidae; genus Choloepus; species Choloepus didactylus. The sequence goes on from NC_051324.1 coordinate 5,404,227, forward strand.
ATCGAATCTGCTCCTCTCACAACTCTTGTTTCAGAGCCCTCTTCTCTCACTCCCTTTTCTTATCCTACCCACCCCCCCCCCTTTTTTTAGTCTTTTTTTCCTTTCTTCTGTCTTCTCTAGCCTGCTCAGGCTGCAGCCCACTGCCCACCTGCCACAATTAGAGAAACCTCTCAGAATATGTGTTAGTTTATTGTTTCAGGTTATCATTTGAGTATTAATAGAGACATAATGACACCAATGCAGGTAGGAAATTACCTGGCTTACCTGCCTCTTAGGCCCCCTTCGTGCCCACAGAAGACATTATGAATTGATCACAGTACTCTGACATAGTGAGCCTCAATTTACCCTGAGAAGACTCCCAGTCACATGCTTCGGGAAGCTACTGTCAATTGCCCAAAGCTGGTGAATGCCATGACGCTAATTTGCCATCCCTGCACTAGAACTCAGGGAATCTAGAAGTACAAAATAAGAAAAGAGGCTTAGAAAGAAAAAATGGGCAACATTATTGGGATCTCAAATCACAGCTGTCAGTTTGCCAGAGCAGCTGTGATAAATACCCCACAATGGATTGGCTTAAACAACAGCACTTTCTTGGCTCATGTTTTGAGGCTAGAAGATATTGGCAAGGCTTGCTTTCTCCCCGAAGATCTGTGGGGTCCTGTTCCTGGCACCCAGCAACCTTTGGGGTTCCTTGGCTTATATTTCTGCCTCCCATCACATAGTGATGTGCTCTCGTTTCTTGTGTCTGTGACTTCCCGATCTTTCTATAAAGCCTCCAATAATCCAGATTGAGACCTAAACTCATTAAGTTGAGTCTCATCTTAACTAAAAATATATCTTCAAGAAGTCTTGTTTGCAATGAGCTCATGCCCAGGAATGTGGAACAAGATTAAGAGCATATGTATTGGGGGACATAATTCAATCTACCACACCAGCTTATGTTTTTACAGCACGTTTAACATTATCACAGTTTTAGCTCCCCAGTTCTGTACATATAATACAGGTACCCAAACATTATGTGGGTTCTCTGAGATCACTGACCCAGTTTGTTTTATTTTAAATTTGCTTCATAGTCCTAATTTGCAAATTGGGAGTAACTATAATAATAGCTTCTAATTAATAGAATTGTAAAGATCAAATAAATGTATGTGTGTCAAATTCTTAGAGTAGTGCATGATAGGTACTCAATAAATATTGGCTATCACTGATATTAATATTAGTTAGGACTTCCAAGCCGTTACAGTCTTGGTGAGACTTAGATTTCTTTTACCACCAATACGGTCTGTCTCATCTCGACTGGGTGGGATTTTCTCTCTGCTCCAAGGACAAGCCGTGAGAAGGAACTAGCAAACTTGCTTCCTTCTACATTCACCATGTCATGGCAGAATGGATATGTCTATGGGGTCTGCAGTTTTGTGTGAGCCATAATAAACTTCCCAAATGCAACCTGATCCCAGCCCCTCACTGTGCTTCCCGTTAACTTTTATTTCACCTCGGCAAGACCTTCGTGGGAAATGTGGTTTTAAAAGTGTTAGAGGAATTTGTCATCAGGGACCTCTTTAGTTACAGAACCCAAACGAAATAACCAGGGCAGGAAATACATCTGTCCCACAGCATTGGGTTGCCCCAGTGGGCACACAGCTCTCAGACTCCAGGGGAGCTTGCAGCCACCAGGTTCCTATATCACAGCCGTCTGCACCAATAAATCCTGCACCTACCGCTTGTTAAAACCAGTGGTATCAGGGATGCAATGCTTGATTCATTAGCAACTGATGAGACTCAGAATCAAAAGACCTGCCTTCTCTTTTCTGCTTCATTACATTCCAGAGCAATTAAGAAAAGTGATTTTGTCATCATGCTCCTGGCAATCAATGCAGTTTCAGTGGCCTGAGCTGTAGTCCTGAAGCCAAAGGTCATAGGTTTTGCAATTTCATGTTGAAACTGATGATGATCATTGTCACAATCTTTTTGCCCATCTGTATCTCTATTTTATTAACTAAAAATAAAAAGCCTTTCAATAGAGCGGTGAAAGTCGGAGTCAACTTGTCACCAGGGTCCCTCTTGTTGCACTTGTGTTTGAGATCCTTGGAGGAAAGACGTTCTTCAAGCTGACCCAGGGGTTGCCAACAGGCGTAAGGGGGCTCCCCCAGATTTAGGAAGTGTTCTGAGATTTCAACTTCCATTCTAGACTTGGCACACATCGCTTCCTCATCCTTCAGGCAGTGCATTGCAGCCCTCCAAAGGACTGTTATAGACAAAGGAGTATGAATCCTGAAGAACTTGGAAAACCACTGCGTCTATTGCTTGCCCATACTCCGAGAAAAAGAAATACTTGGAAGTAATGAAAAAAAAAAAATACCCCAGTGAAATCAGTGATTCAAATCATTGCCACAAAAAAATATTTAGCTTCAATACTGATTATATCTACAACCTACGCTACCTTTTCAACCCACACACACAAAGGAGATGCATTAATTTTTAAAGTTTTCTAACAACTTAGAATTTTAAAGACAGCAAAGCAATTAGATCTTCTCCCTCCCCTTGGACTAATATCCAAGAACTCAATATGATTGGCCAGGGGCATAAACAAACGAACCAGAGTGTTAATGAAATGTCAAATGCAGTGCAAAGGATCTTGGTTAATTTTTCTTCATTTCAATTTAATTTAATCTTGGAATTTGAAGGGGTCTTTGAGGTTGACTGTTCCAGCTTTGTAAGGCCCAGACAAAGCCCCAAGATTTGATCTCCTTCTTCTTTTAAGGGAGCAGGAAGGAGACCCCTTGGGCCCCTCCTTGTGTATCAGCTATTGAGAAGTAGAGAGAGATCCTAGATGGACCCTCCCATAGGAAGCAGGCTTTTATCTTTATTCTGAAGCTGAAGACTTCATCTTGTAATGTGCCGGCCGAGTTTTCTTGGGGTTAGGAAGGGCATGATGGGGATAAGCCAGCCCTTCCACTAACGATTCCCTACTTCTCTCACCCTCAGCTTTGACTTCTGGATGCCAGTCCAGACCTGCCTTTGTGGACTTCTAATTTGCCTGAGTCATGTCATCTGGCCTGACTTTCTGACTGTCTCACCCTCACCCCCATGTCCCATTTCCTGGCGACGGAAGCTCTCCCCAGAACCTCCCCATCCGCGTGCTGTTCAGGCTGCCTGTTCAGCCAGGACAGAGAGCATCGGGGATTCACCTGTAATAACTGGGGCTTCAGAGTCAGGAGGAAGAAAGGAATACCACTTCATTTCTTCAGTGTGAAGCATATTGGGCTCAGCTCAAGGTCTGACATGAGGTATTCTTCCTAAGGTTATTTCAAACCACATATGGTGAGGACAGGACAGAGAGATGTTTGATCCAATTAGTAGAGCCAGAATCTAGTATAAATGAACCCTAGTTATAGCAGTTAGTAGGCTTGATGAAAGACTGAAGGAATTTACTGCATGCCAAACTCACTTTGATGTCTGATAAGGGGGTGGGGGTGGGGGGTGACTGGAGGGTTGGGGGGGGCGGGGACACTTGGGTCAAGTGAAAGAAAACGAAAAACTGATGGGAATGAGATAGTGTGGCCCAAAGGGTGTTGGGAAGAGTCAAGAAGGTCAGGTTTTGAGATGTGAGCTGATATGATTGTTGTGGCTGTAATCATTTACTCCTGGTTTATTCTAAAAAGATATCCTCCCCACCCAAAGGATATCACTCAAACCATCTCAGTAGCTACTTGTGGACAGAATAACTAAGATCTCTGCAAAAAGTCATCCTTGGGAAAAATTCATAGCGAGGCAGAGTGGTGAGGAGCAGAATTTCATCTCTCCCCTAGAGCAGCTGGCAATTACCCAAGAACTATATGAAACAGTGTTTTCAGGGTCTCCAGTAACCAGTCACACATTGGACGCAAGTTTGGAATTGGAGGAAAAGCTGAGATCGCAGCGAACATTTAATATATGTGGTTATTTTCTATCGGAAAGCCCAGGTTGAGGGACTCGGCTGGGCTTGGGGGAGACAGAGTGCCCACAGTGTCTTTGAGTTCCGTATTCACTACTGAAGGTCTCCACCCCTGTCTTTAATTGGCAACTCAGGCTGACCAAGGAATCTACCTGGAGAGGCCCCAAAGAGGAGAGGGGAGAAGGGAATAGTGCCCCTGAGAGACAACTGGAGTTCTGAGGATTGGGAGAGTGGAGGGAGGCCCAGCTCAACTGGCAGTCCTCCTTCTGGGAATTCAGACCCCAGGGGCTGGAATTCCAATTCCGGCTTCAGTCAGCCACGCCCCCAACAGGATCAGAGTCACCAGGAGAACTAAAATCTCCACACCTCCTTACACTGGTGGGGGAGCTGCAGGCTGGCCAGCGCCACCTGCTGGACAGGAGAGGAAAAGCACCAATTCTAAAGGCCTCATAGGAGGGTCTCATTCTCAGGAAAACTCCATACCCTCCCAGTGAGACCTGGGCCTCACCAGACTGGGAAAATCTGACTAGGGTCGACCATATCTGAGGAGACCCACTCACAAAAAGGTTACATAGAGGCAGAGCAAGAAACAGAAAAAACAAGAGGGGAAAAATTCTGATCAACTAAATAGAACCTAAGTTAGAGGTCTAGAATAAGTTGAACTGAATAACAGAGGCCAGAGAACAAAGCCAACCAACAAGAAAACCACTAGGTAAAAGATAGAAAACAAGCTCCAAAATAAGCTAATCAAGAAAATCAGATGCCTAGACAACTTAAGATAACAAGCCATACCAGGAAACACGAAAACATGGACCAGCCAAAGGAACAAACTAATAGCTCAGCTGAGACACAGGAGTGGAGGCAACTAATGCTAAATAAATTCGATGAAATGAAGGAAGATATAGCAAAAGAGCTGAAGGATATAAAGAAGACACTGGCTGACCATAAAGAAGAATTCATAAACTTAAAAAAACAAATGGAAGAACTCATGGGAATGAAGGCCACAATGGAGGAGATGAAAAACACAATGGAGGGACACAACAGTAGATTTGAACAGGCAGAAGAAAGGATCAGTGAACTGGAAGACAGGTCATTCGAATTCATACACACAAAAGAACAGATGGTGAAAAAAAATGGAAAAATATGAGCAGGGTCTTAGGGAGCTGAGTAACCACATGAAACGCACAAATATACATGTTATGGGTATACCAGAAGGAGAAGAGAGGGGAAAAGGGGCAGAAAGAGTAATAGAAGACATATTCACTGAAAATTTCCCAACTGTTATAAAAGACAGAAAATTAGAGATTCAAGAAGTACAACGTACCCCAAATAGAATAGATCCCAATAGACCTACTCCAAGACACTTACTGGTCAGATCGTCCAATGTCAAAAAGTCATCCTTGGGCAGGGTTGAACACATTCTATGATAGCACCCCCCACCACCACCACTATTCTGTCTATACTAAAGTATTGAAAGTAGTAATGATCCCTGGTAGTTGGGGACTGACTTTTTTTAAAGAACAAGGAAAAAAAAAAAAAAAAAACTTACCAAACTATAATTATCAATAATCATACATCGTGACATTGGTGGATATATCTTCTTGTTTGTATCTTCAGAGTTTTATTTCTGGTTCTAATCTATCCTTTGCACCCATATCACCCTAAAGTATGTCACTTTATGGTGGTAGTTGCTTTAATCTTAGACCCAGTCCAAGGAGGCTGTACGCTAAGTCTAGGAAATGTGCTTTGCATAATTGACCTGTATTACCTTCCAGAAACCATTGATACCAAGCTATCATGTAGTAGGAAGCTGAACATTAACCAACAGCACGTCTTTTGGGAAACCACACAATATCCAATTTTCTGCGTTTGCTCTCTCATATATCAAATTTCTGTTTCTCACCCCAGGGTGATAACTTGATCTATATTCCCATTGTTTTCTTAACTTGATTTTTGATTATAAACTCGTACTTCAATGAACCCAATCGTAATGGTGTAGAAGGAAGAAACTGAGCCCATTCCCTGGTAACACTCATGAAATGAAGGTTTTATTGAGGACTGTCTTGGCTGGGGGTCTTAGAGATGGCTCACTTCAGTGTCCTTTCCCACCACAGCTTCCCCACAACCAGCACCCACCCACCCCCACAGGGTCCTGGGTTTGTGTCTCATCTGGTGTGATGGTTGTCTGGGACACTGCATGAGCAAGGAGGTGAGCGAGGTGAAGCAAGGGGCCTGGAGCCCAGACAAACATCCCTCTAACTGGGCAGCCACAAGGTGAGGGAGTAAAAGTCCCGTGAGTGACTGGGGGGTGTCATCTTTGATGAGAAGGGTGCATTCTTGGAAAACTCAAGTAATTCAGAACTTGCATGTTTTAAAATTATATATAAGGCAAAAAGGACACATTCCCGGACTCTACAAATCCACAACCACCAAACACAAATTTGTTTTAATGTTGTTTTTTCTCCGTAGTGACTAGTATTTTCCAGAGTTCTCTTCTCAAATAACAGCCCAGTGTACGATAGGGGCTATTTGGCATGTATCATAACATTTTATCCCATTCAAATTCCACTCCAGGCTTATTGATTTTTAACTGTTATTTTCAGTATAATGTTAGTACTATGTATTAATGAATATTCAGACAACATTATTTTGAGATTTAAAAAAAGAAGTTAAAAAGACATTTACAAGGAATGCGTAAATAACAGCCTTACAGAAGCAATAGTGTAGTTTAACAGATGGTGACAAAGGTGTCAAGGAAACCTGTTACAACTGAAGGAGGGCTGTTACCTGGCAGAGGTAACAACACATTTGATCATTTGAAATGATGTGGCTCCCCTGCGATTTTTGGAAATTCAGCTGCTTAAATCATATTTTCATATAAAGTGAAATTGTACTAATAATGTCTTTGCAGAGGCTCTATTTCAATCTGCAGGAAATGCACGAGCCCCGTTGGTAGTCCCAGGGGACCAGTGCTCAAGGGGGGAGGTGGGAAGGAGGACGCCAGGGCAAGGACCCCCTAGCTGCCTTGGAACCCTTCCACTGCTGGAAAAACGCCCCTGCCCTGGCCCTCTGCAAATACAGCCCACTCCTCCAAGCTTCCTGAGAGATGGGGTTGCTCGCTTCCTGGAGAAATTCTTCCTGATTCTGCTCCTGGTTTCTGGGACCTTCCTTTAGTAACCAGATTGGAATGTCGGGAAAATCCTTCTCCCCCCCACCCCAAGCTATTGGAAATATGCCCATGAACCCTGTTCTCCCCAGTTTGCCTTAGGGGCACCGAGCCCTGGGCTTAACCACACTGCCAGGTGCCCCTCCTGGGGCAGGGAAGCATCTGTCTGAACGGGGAGAGAAGAAGGGGACACTAAATATGCTGCACATCAGAATATCATCCAGCACCCGTTAGCATTTCAGAGGCCGGGAGGAATCAGACTAGGCCAGGCATTCTAAACCTGACATTCAGAGAAGGGCCGTGGCTGCACAGTTTTCCAATGCTTGTTCTCCATACCCTCTGAGACTGCTGTAGAGAATAATCCACATGACCGTGAATTGCCTGGGAAATTGCCAAATGAAGTCAGAGGGAGTATGGGAAGGAATGCCCCCAAATTCTAAACTCTTCGGAAACTCTAAGGAGTAAAAGAGAATCCCTAAATCTCCGGTGTGCTCCTTTGCCTTGGGACATTCTGCTCTCACAGCTGGTCTCCCACCTCTGCTTAGTTGTGTATTGGTGTCTCTATTGATGTGATTTTGAAAAAATGATATTCAGGAGACTCTGAGAAAAGGGGGTAAATTAATGTGATCTCCAAAATACTAATTTTGCACTGAAAGAAGAATTTCGGGAAGAAAATGCTTCTATGTTCATTCCTCTTGTAAGTGGGGCATGGCATTTTTGATGAAAGCTAGACTGAAGTGGCTAGAAGAAAGGGCAAAAGGCAAGGATGAGAGGAAGAAGTGGATAGACCAAAGTCATCTCATTAATGTGGGTCCAAATTGAAAAGAGAAACTATATCTTGGAATAAAATCTGTTTAAATAAAACCTTCTCCAGAATAAGAAATTCTGTGAACTGGAAGTAGGAAAAGACACCCAAATTTCCCAGTTCGTGTTGTTCAGCTAATATGTATAGGACAGTAAGTCACAGTGGGGTCTTGGACACAGGCCTCGGGTGCCCCCTTCGTTTCCCTCTTTTTAGTTATACACATCAGCCCAAACTGGGACATTCTTCAGAGTGTTGTTTAAATACCAGTTATTGATGTTGTTGATGATCTAAAAATATTTGGGGGTGGAGGAAGCTGGCTGCTTTCAAAGGCTGATTTGGACAATGAAGAAAATATGTTTAGGAGGAATTAAAAGGTCAAGACATAGGAATTCTGTATGGTTCCATTAAATAATGCACAGACAGATGCATTCCCATTCCATCTTCACATCTCCCGGGAAGGGGATTTGACCTGGGATGGAGGTTGGGGGCTGGGGGGAGAGGGCAGGCTGGGAAAGTCTAGAGCAATTCAGAACCCCTTATGGGAACCTGAAGTCTCCAGAAAGCTGCCCAAGGATGCCTTTGACAGAGGGCAATTAAAGAGAAAGCTAGTTATTGTCCACAGAGTAAAATAGGTTCAATTAATACCATTTCTCTGACGAACAGCAGGGAACACACTGCTACAAGTGGCTTCCAGGGGCACGAAAATGTATTGGCTCCATTCTAGATGTCAGAGGATGCTAATAAAGTTCCATCTGATCTGAACAAATATAAACATTTAGAAAAGAGGAGTTGACGACAACAAAATACAGGCGTTTCTAGGTAATGTGTGTTGAGTGCATGCTGTGTGGTAGGCACAATTCTAAGATCAAGGGTTGATTGCCTAATGTTCCCAGTAACCTTTTTGTGGCACATCCCTTATGTACAGTGGTTTATGGATGAGGAAACTGAGGCACCAGTAACTAAGCATTTGTATAAGGTTACAAGGAAGGCACGCGCTAGATCCTGGTTATAGACTACCTCCAAGTCCTTCATCCTTAACCCTTCATCTACCACCTCTCGGGATGTACCAGCCAAAATATCACAAGAGAGTGTGTATTTGGAGTTTCAAGTCAAACACATCATACCTGGAAATCGTTTTTAAACAGTGGCTATGTCCTAAGCAGGGTGCTAGAGAGCCTTATACTCACTTATTGCAATATCCTGTGATGAATCTATTCCGTTTCTTTCTAACTTTGTTCTTGGAAGAGAGGGTTGTAAGAGGAGTGGTACAATTTTCTCTGGAAACTGCACTTTTATAAAGAAAAACCAAAAGACTATTTTAATGAGTGAATCCCATCGCTCCGAGTTCGGTGGTTATCCATACCTTATTTATACTGTTGTATGAAAAATATTGTATGTATAGTAGCCTAAGTGGGGTTCACCTTTCCCCCATGGCAGCTACCCAACCCTCCCAGGACATCCTGCCAGAGTGTAGTTACCTCCTAGCATTTACCTTTTCATCAATACCAGATGCCACATCAGTTGTCATCTTTTAAAAACTCCCACGTGGGTTGTTTGGTTAGATCTGTGAAGCAGGATCTTGTTTCTCTTGTGTTCCTGACCTCACTCTACCACCACAGTCATCTTCTCAGAAATTCTCAGAGAGTCTCCCTCCTGGTCAAACATTTTCATTAGCTCAGTATTTATATCGTGACGTCCAGCCAGCCTTTCTGTCTACCATTTAAAGTCATTCCATGATCCAGTGTGAACTACTTTTTTCCTGATATTCTCTGTGATTCCTTGCTTCCTTTTCCACTCCTCAAGTTACAGTCTGTGCCTCCCTGACTCTAATACACTGACTCATGCTTTCTGGAAATTTCTCCTATATTCCCCACCTCCTAACATCTCCACACGTCTACATACTGTGAGTTCTTCAAGGCCCACTTGCAAAACTTCTCTCTCATCATCCCTTCTCCAGTCACTCCATAAGTTGACGTTGTCTCCCCTTCCTCTCACAGTGCTTTGTCTGGGCTCCTCTGTGACACAACACTTTCTATCTTGTTATTTATATGCATGCTATTTATATACAAGTCTTATATTCTTAGATTGCAATTTCCTTGGGCCCAGGACCAATTTCACTGTGCAATAGAAATAGAGACAGACGTGAGTGCTGTGATAGAAGACGTTAAGGAAAGAACAGGGACCCAACTGTTATGACACTGGATGTGTCCACATTTCACAAAGAACCAGCTTCTCACACTTCGTGGAGAACTGACTGAGGGCCATTGACTCAACCCTTCCATGTTCACCTTGTATTGATATGTTTCTCCAAAGAGGACTGCTTGGGTCATTTTGCCATTACGCAGTATGTAGTGCCCCTATTGCGTAGCATTTGCCCCCAGATTATCTCAGAGGCGATTAACCTTCATCACACCGTCATACCCAGCCTATATCCAGTTGCTTGGAATCGAGCAGCAATCCTTAAGCTCATCAGCAGTGATCGGGGTAGTAGAGTTGGCTTTGTGCAAGTTCATTTTAGCCATAGTAGCTCACATAGAAAATGACTGTGGAGGATCATTTTTCCTTTTTTCTTCAAAGAGAGTTAGATTCCTTATCTTACCTGCCTAGCACAACAGGATCTGGCAACTTCTAACAAGGTTGGATCAATATAAGGCTTTGTTCCCAATTCTGCTTTTCTCCTTAGCTTGGCCCTTACTAAGGATTTTGTGGGTCAAGGCAGGAGGCTTGCCTTGTCCCCATTGCCTGCTCCAACCTCTGGAGTGGCCAATGAATGGTTCCTCTTACCTGTTGGGTCTCAAGCTAGAGCTAAAAGTGCATCGAGCCACCCAGCTGAGGCTGCAGTCCATCACACCTTACCCCTGATTCTGGCCCCTCCATCACTTGGTGCAGGAGCCCTTTTGCTGTCTGTTTCGGCTCGGAGGTTGTTGGTCAATGAGAACTTCCTGGCCCTGCACCCATCAAACAGTTTTGTATAATCAACCAACCAGCATGTGAGCCAGTGGTGTGTTGGAACCGACTTCTGTGGCTCACTGGCAACAACTGTTTGCATATCTTTCTGACTCTATAAGCTCCACGTTCAGTGATTCATGCCGGCAGCTTGAAATTGACCATGATGGGTGTGTTTACACCATGGAAATTGGCAAACACTACAAATATGGTGGGAGTTTTCTCCACAGAGAACTGATTTACCAAATCACCGGTGAAGCGAACCCACCACCACTCCTGACAACAAATGAAAGACAGAATACCTGCCCACAGAGGCCTTATCTCATTTTCCCTAATATGGAAAATGCAGCCTGTTTCTTTGAGGTTACATCCATCTGAGGAAGCTGAGATACACAGATGCTTGCACTAAGGCAAAGAACACTGGTGGAGCTCCTGAAATAATCCAAAATAGGCATCTTATTCCTATTCAGAAATGTGGCCCAAGATACGAAAGCTTCCTGACCCAAAGAGTCAAATGAATTGAGGAGAAAAAAAAAGCCAAATGGATGTATTAACTTTTTTTAAAAGACAAATGAAGTCAATAAATGTTTAGAACGGAAAAGCAGCTCCCGTTCCAAGGCTCCACAGCCTCTAGTACATTTCCATGTCATGCTGGCTGTAATGGGAAGTGACAGCTGATGAAAGCTGCTATTCATGGTCATCTGAAACAGCTTTTCCTCCCAGATGAAATTCGGTGTGGCGAGTCTAAACACACAGACCAAAGGCCGGGCGAATGTATTTCCTGGGTCCCCAAGGGCTGGCAGAGGCGACTCTGTTTGCAGAGGAGGCTCCCTGACTGGCCATCAGAGGGGCTTGGTGTAAACAATAGGTGCCTTATTGCACCTCCCGAGCTCGGCCGAGATGGTGGTCCTGGCCCTAGACCCTGTCAACCTCAGGCCCTCCTCTTTGTTTACAGTCAGCCACAGGCCCAGGGGGTGACTTTGGGGTTTTGTGACCAGTATTTTCCACAACCGTAATGAACAAAGCCCGGATTTATCCTCCATGTCTTCTAGGTGAACCGTCTCCCTTTGGGGAACAGTGTTGGGGTGATAGGCTTCAGTTTGGAGGTGAGGACTCCAATTCTTTGTCTGGAACTACCAAGAACCATCTCAAGTCTTAGCAAAAGGGTTATTTGTATGGAGTTCAGGAATTCTGGGTAATCCCAGCCACCTGTAGGACTGATCTTTACGAGCTCAGAGCAAGCAAACACTCCTTGCAAGATGTCATAACTGCCTCTCCATTTCTTGACATCCAACACTGACATGAAGTTACAAACATATGGTTCCCATCAAAACAGAGTTGGCAGGGTTGCATCAGCCTCAGGGAGCCAGGGACTTAGTAACTAGGGCAGCTAGTAGCTTAGTAGCTCGAGGCTGGGCACTTGGAATAACGACATCTGGGACAGGAGATAAGTCCTGTTGGAGCAGACAGTACAAACTCCCCTGGACTGAGGGGTCGGCAAAGCAGCAGGGTCAAGATTCCAGGAAAAATCTCATCTAGGCCCAGGACTCTGCCTCTGTTCAGAGTCATCTGTCAAGATCTCCGTCATTGTTCCTTCTTACTCAGAGGTTGAAATATCAGAAAGTTGGCTGTGGAGGCCCAACTAGGAGAGGTGACACCTGATGCACATCAGGATGGCAAAATTAGACCCACAAGCCGGGGAAACCAGAGCAAAACACGAGTGTCCCTCTCTTTTCTCCTCTGACTCCTGCCACATCACTCAGATTCCCAGTGAACCATTACCATTCTCAGGCCACAAACCCAACTTTGCAAGAACTGTGACTTTACTTTCCAGGGCAAACTTCTTTTTTCTTTTAAGATCCTAGGCCACAGGGTGGTAGAAACTAAATTTTATCTATACCACTCTATTGCCCAAACCTAAAACCATGTTAAGTGTTCAGTAAAGAAGTTAAAGCTTCTCTCTGCTTCCTGTAGGGCCAGAGTTTCTTGCCAAGTGCCAAGGCTGGTGTGTGTGCACACCTCTGAGTGTGTGTGTCATGGTGTATTGTATGCCTCTGAGTGCGTGTGTCATGGTGTATTGTACGCCTCTGAGTGCATGTGTCATGGTGTATTGGGGAGCATGTGGTTCTTGGCTGTTGTCTGTCACTGTGGGCATTCCTTGAACTTTCCTTGTTCTCAACATTTCTCCAGTTTTTCAGCCATTTAGATTATTGCTTCATCCTTGAGCGTTTTCTGTTTTTCTTGAGCTTTCAGGGGAAATATCCAGCCATTCTCCTGGCTATTCCTGAGCCTAAGGGCTCTGAGTCCATAAGGCAAGTGTCACAGCCATGTCTACTGTTCATAGCTGTTCTCCTCTCCAAGCCCCACAGGGAGGAGAGTCACGAAAGTCTGTACCTTGACTTCTCCAAACCCACCTGGGGCTTCTCTCCTGCTATCTCCCCACAGCACTGGGCCCCAGGTGATAGGGAGTGGGACAACACTCCATTCGCTAGTGTCTTTCCTCCCTGCTATTTCTCCTCTCTCCTTCCAGCCTATGACATCTAGTGTGGGGGCAGAATAACTCACTTCTGCATCTATTTTCTCATTGCAAAGTTTATGAAAATATTTGCTATGCCATGCATGCTCTTGAAACTCATAATGTTGTGGTTCCTGTGACTTAAATCTTTTTCTTGCAAACAGTTGCTCCTGTTAGAAGTTTCAAAAATCAATGTTGATCCAAAGCTGACTTGGTTCTTCTTTTTTTTTGGCATGGCTACAGAAATATTCCATACCTGAGACTTGAGAGTGGAAAGTTCTAACCGTCTGGGTTGGGAAAGTGAAAAGTGAGGGAAAATCCAGTACTTCAAAATATTATCCTGCGTTACCTGTTGCTTCTCGTCAGATGGATGCAGTACACTTCCAGTGCTCTCTGTCGTCTGCCTTGACACTGTCACTCCTGTGGCTCCAGAGGTTTTCGGGAGTATTGGGGGGAAGCATTTAGGTTACATTCTGAGACTAAAGAGGCCCTGAAAAGTCAGGATCATACCCAAAATTTTTTAATACAGTTTTATTGAGGTATATTCTATTCACATTCCCTACAATCATCCACAGTGTGCAGTTATTCACAGCATCATCATATAGATGTGCATTCATCACCAGAATCAATTTTTGAATATTTTCTTCATTCCAAAAGAAATAAAAATAAAAGTAAAAAAGAACACCTAAAACATTCTATCCCTCTGCATCCCACCCTATTTTTCATTTAGTTTTTGTCCCCATTTTTGTTCTCATCCATCCATACAACGGATAAAGGGAGTGTGATCCACAAGGTTTTCACAATCACACTGTCACTCCCTGTAAGCTACATTGTTACACAATCATCTTCAAGAGTCAAGGCTACTGGGTTGGAGTTTGACAGTTTCAGGTATTTCCTTCTAGCTATTCCAATACACTAAAAACTACAACGGGTATCTATATAGCACATAAGAACGCCCTCCAGAGTGACCTCTTGACTCCATTTGAAATCTCTCAGCCACTGAAACTTTATTTTGTTTCATTTTTCTTCCACCTTTTGGTCCAGAAGATTTCCTCAATCCCATGATGTCGGGTCCAGGCTTATCCCCATGGGTCACATCCCATGTTGCCAGGGAGATTTACACCCCTGGGAGCCATGTCCCATGTAGGGGGGAGCTGCCCCAATTTTTGAAGAGAAAAGAAATGGACTCTTCATTTCGCCCCCAGTCTCCTGGACGGGAAGGGCCCACCAGTGCACCTTATACCAAGGATTACATGCAAATGTCCCTGGGCTGTCCGTCCTTTTGGTGTGGAGCCTGATCGTATATTGTGGCACAGGAAGCTGATGGGGAGGGAGCTAGCTCCAAGAGAGAGCTTGCATTTTCCCAAGGTGTGTGGATTCTGGGGCCTCTTCCCAGTGGTGGGAAAAGGAAATGTGGAGGCTCATGCCAGATTTCCCTTCCCTCAGGACTTTGGCGTGGGTAAGCATCAGTGACCAACAGGTGGCCCTTTATTTCTAACTCCATACACGTCACTTCTTGGTGTTGCCGTCTTTCACTGTCAGGGCATCCACATGTCCTCGGATGAAACCAAAGGATTTATAGTCCAAGCCAGGGGATAACAAACTCACCTAAGTGTTTCAGTAAGACAACTGCCCCATTCTTCCAGAACACGCAATGATGGTGATTCTCATAAGGGGTGTGTGTGTGTGAGTGTGTGTGTGTGTGTGTGTTGGGAAGGGTGAAGGGATATGGAGATGGTTTCTGTTCTGGTTTGCTAATGCTGCCAGATGCAAAATATCAGAAATGGATTAGCTTTTACAATTTGGGTTTATTAGGTTGCAAATTTATAGTTCTAAGGCCAAGAAAATGTCCAAATTAAAGCTTCAAGAGGTAGATACCTTCTCTGAGGAAAGACCGATGTGTCCTCTGTCACATGGGAAGGCACATGGTGACGTCTGCTGGTCCTTCTTCAGCATCTGCGGGTTCTCACTTAGCTTCTCTGGGGCAAACTTTGAGCTTCATCTCTTAGTGTAGCATCTCCAAATGTCTGGGTCTGTGTCGCCTCTAAGCTGTCTTCAAAATGTTTCTGCCTTTTATCCTCTCAGAGAGGATGCCAGCAAGCTAATTAAGACCCACCTTGAATGGGTGGAGCCACATCTCCATGGAAATAATCTAATCAAAAGGCCACACCCACAAATGGGCAGGGTCACATCTCATGGGAACAACCTAATCAAAAGATACCCCCCACAATAGGTCTGCCCCCACAAGAGTAGATTAAAATAGCATACTCTTTTTATGGGGTACATGAAGATTCAAACCAGCACAGTTTGTCATCAGGAAAACCACCCTCTCCAAGTCTTTCAGAATTTCTACAACATGGCTTGACATTCTTCACCAGAAAGACAGAATGTAACTAATTTATTTCACTCAACAAGCATCTTTGTAAGAAATATATAATCCAGAAAATTCAAAGGGACATTTCAACCCTTCATATGGTTGTATGAATTCATGTCTCAGACCGTAATTTCAATCTACAATGGATATTATGAATAAGCTAATGGGGGTGAGAAGAGAAACCGAGAGAAAAGGAATTACTTATCCAAAATCTACAATTAGGGTAAGGCAGCTCCCCGACTTCTGTGGGAAATCTTTTCCTATTCTAAAATTATGAATTTAATCAGATTCCTGCAGCTGGAATAATGGGCCTTAACAGGAAAATGCTTTTAAGAGGTATTTAAGATGAGGTGTAAAAACAAATTTGGGTGGTAAGATTCTGATTTGGACATAATAATTAAGGTCTTTGGGATGGAAGCTTGAAGTTACCGAATACCAGGGGACTCCGAAAGGGTTATGAAAGACGCAGTGAGGGCAGAAGAATATCAAAAATAAATTTTGTAGGATCAACAATTATTACAAAAATGTTATTTCCAATTAAGGCACTGGCCATGATAATACAAATACAAAAACGAATAAGATACGATCAAGTAAAAATCAGATATGGTAGCGTATGAATGTTCTCTTATTCTTTAAAAAAAAGTTTAACTTGATTTTTAATGTTTTCTTTGCTTTATTAGAAGGATTTGTCTGTTCTATGACGGGTTGGAGGAAGTAGGAAGTTGCCTTCTCCGTGAGGAGACTAGGCAAACCTTCCTAGGCATAAGAGGCGAATCAGATTTTTGGTTGCTCATGATTTAGACTCTGATTGAATGGATCTTTAGCTCATTCTGATCTTCTACCAAATGCCACTGTGAAAGAAGAAAAGAAAATAGGGCTCTTGTGTGGACATAAACAGGTGTGTGAACAGGAACCTAGAGGAGAATTGGAAGAATGAGAGGAGGAAAGAAGAACCTAGAAACCACGTATGTCAGTTCAGGTGCTCCAGAAACCTGACACTAAAATAGAATTAGAGGTGCCAGAGATTTACAGGGAAATGCCTGTTTATCTTTCAGCAAAGGGGAGAGGGAGCAAAAGTAGGTGTGAAGATCCTTCAGCACATGATGCAGGTCTGACACCTGTGAGAGGAAACAGAGAAGGAAGATTGGGTGGGAAAAGCTTCAAACTTCCATGCAACCCTGCCAATGTCTCGCTGATGGGAAGCCCAGAGCAGAGAATAACCATTAGCAGAGCCCCACATTGGGCAGAAATGGCCAGCTCTGGTCCCCCACTGTGCTCAGTCCTTGGCTGGGAGCAGCCTGGGGAGAGTGTGGTCTCAGTGTGAATGCCGCAGTGGATCCGAGGGGGTGGCAGCTGGAGGCTGTCAGTCAGCTACATTCTGCATGGCAGGCTGTGTGCTGGGCTGGGCACCTCCATGACTGCACACCCAGAGTACCCCAAACCAAGAGAGGGGCCCACGAGTGGGCTGCCACCTGGAGGTGCTGGGTAAGGCATTCGAGAGCTTGACCATTGCTAGAGGATCTGTTCAAGTGCCTCCAAGCTGTGTTTCTGCCAGTCAATCACTCGAGCCTTAAATGAGGGGGCACCTCAC
The DNA here is from genome assembly GCF_015220235.1 of Choloepus didactylus. Classification (NCBI taxonomy): domain Eukaryota; kingdom Metazoa; phylum Chordata; class Mammalia; order Pilosa; family Megalonychidae; genus Choloepus; species Choloepus didactylus. Next base: position 5,421,558 of record NC_051324.1, read on the forward strand.
GTCCTCTGCTTCAACACCCGATGGGCAGCTGTCCATGGGGCAGGAGAGTAATTCCTCCCCATGCCATGCCTACTCCCGTAGATTCAGTCTCTCAGGGTGCTGGGGAGGGCCTGCTGGGCTGTGTCTGGGGGTGAATGTGACTCCAGGTGAGTCTTCCCAACAGGTGGTGGACATCTCTGTTTCATCTGTTTACATTTCCACACGGGCCATGGAAACTAGATGTCTGGTTTGGCAATTCGATGTGATAGATTTCAAGTTAATGTGGATGAATCCAAGTTTAAAGACTATGGAAGACATTTAAGAAGCGATCTGTCCTCACTAGGGTTAGGAAAAGTCAAAGTTACCTGAGAAGATGTTTGGTCCCAGAATGTAATCAATGATTTAGTAATTTTCATTGGTGGGGGGGATTGAGTGTGCTGGTGAATGAATGAATGAACTGATATTCTCCTGTCATGATTTCTGGGTGTGCGACTACAGGATGAGGGAAGGTTTCGAGGAAAATGGTAAAATAAACTAGAAATCCTGTATCAAATGTAGAGGTTACCACAATGCTACACACTTTGAGACAGAACATCCACCACAATCAGGAAGAAAATTACATGCTTCAAAGTAATAAAAACAGCCATGCCTCCTGCACACAAAAAGTGGTACTTGGAGACTGGGAGTTCTAAATAAATAATTGATGATTCTTTCAGCCAAATGCACAATGGATTTTTGCATCAAAAATAAATGAGCACCCTTTTATTCATCCAGTGAGACATCCTTTAGTACACAGATAAAACATGATTCTTGTGTCATCGTGTTCTTTTAAGAGCGAGCCAGCTGTTTGCCGTGCTCACTGAGGAGCAGGGGAAATAGTTCATGCAAATGAAAATAGCAAGTAAGTGTCAGCTACAGGCACTGTGAGAGCCTTGATTTTACAATATTTTCTTAAACCTCACATAAAGAAAAATGTAACATGGTTTTTTGGAAGATGGGGTTTATATATCTGCATTGGGAGTACTGACATTCATAAAATTATCACTTTACACTCAGGGTGCAAATCTAGGACCCAGAAGGGGATAGTTTCCTCTCAGGCATTTTGCTTGCCACTTGAGTGAGTGGTGTTGCCCTGAGTTTGGTCTATATAACAAAGCTCGTGCTTCAGTATCAGGGAATTAAATTTTCTAATCAATGAGATGAAATATCATTACAATAACAAGGCAAGGAAACTGTGGCATTAAACTCAGCCACAGAGAGGTGGGATCTACGGATCCCTCTTCTTGAATCTCAGCCAACCTTAGTGATCAGTTGACCCAGGGGATATGGTGGAAGTGATGCTGTGTGACTTTCAAGGCTAGGTCCTAGAAGAGTCCAGTTTCTGCCTGGTGCACTGGAGCACTGAAACTGGAGTTCTGAGTGGCCACGTCAAAGACCTTGGCATTCTAAGGCCGCCATGTTGTGAGGAAGCTTAAAGTCCACGTAGAGAAACCACATAAAGAAGCCCCGAGCCTCCATGGAGCGACAGAGATCCTGGCTGACCTCCAGCTGCTCCAGCCCCTGCTGTTCTAGCACTATCTACTGCCGAACTGCAGCTGCGTGGCAGACTCCCAGCCAGAACGCTCCAAACTCCTGACCCACAGAAACCAAGAGATAATAAAATGATTGCTGATACCTGAATCTACTAAGTTTGGGGGTGACTTGTAATGCAGCGGTAGATGAAAGGAACACAAGCCTAATCATACAAATGTGAAGAATGATAGATCCATAAATTACTCCCCAACTTATTTGAACTTAATTATAATCTAGTGCCCGAACTTAATCAGAATATCCATCTCTTCACTGGTTTATTTCTGAATTTTCTTCAAGCCAATAGGAGGAAAGTCTGCATTTCTCTTTCTAATGTCCCAGGTTTCTGCTCCTACATCCATGAAAAAGGCAGAGATTGCAATCTTTCTCCTTTGCTTGCATGCACGCCTCCACCTACAAGATTCTATCTTGTAGAATCTAGGAATCTGGTATTACGTACTAGATGAATTTACTTACTTAAAAATGAAGGGATTTATTTTTAAATGCTCAAACTTTAAGCAGACTTAATTTCTATTTAATAGCAGGAATTATTCTAAAAGTATCAATATCCATTCCAGAAAAGAAAAAAAAAACATTTAAGTAGAAAATTAAAGAGGTTTTTAAAGATATGCTTACATATGTTTTCTGACAATCTTAGTGCTTCAAGAAAGGGTACTTCTGTTGGATAAAACCACTATTATTCCTGCTGCTAAATTAATTTTAGCTTGTTTAAATTATTATCTTTTTTACGTATTGCATGTTAACTGTAGAAAAGTTTGAAAATACAGATAAGGAAAAAGAATGTGTCATTCCAGTAATTATCATTAAGATAATAATATTTTCATATGTATCCATCAACTTGTGTGTATATCTTTTGTATTCATTTTCACAAACAAAGCAATTGACACTAAATGTGCTAACCTATGCAAGGCTTTTATTTGGCATTACAGAGTTAGTGTACCGGTTCATTTGAACTTCTGCTCTCAGATTCATTTCCCGTCCTTCCTCTGTTCTTCCCTGAGTTCTGCTCCTGCAAAATATGTTTCAGTCCCAACAGGAGGTAGTGGTGGGAGATCAGAGTCCAGAAAGGGAGGAGTAAGGCCACCTCCCTGCAGGAGGTGTCTCTGGCAGGTGCCAGATCTTTTGTGTGGCTCCAGTAGCTGTCCCAGCAGCCCCCTGTCCAGAGCTTTGCCTCCCTTGTGATCTGGTCGCCCCAGCACCACCTTCTCCAAGATTCCCGCTCCCTCTTAGCAGCTCTGGTGCCTGAGCCCTGGCAATGCCCTCTTCCCCTATCCTCTCCTCCCTCCTCCAGACAGAGCTTGGTGCTGGCTTCCCGAAATTGCTACTGTCAGGTCACATTTTGCAACCTTCTTTCTTTTGCTCTTTCAACTCGCCTAATACCTTATGTAAGCTCTGTTTTCCTGTTGGACCTTGGCTGATACATAAAGTGATTTCTCCACAGTAGTTTACTTACCAAAGCAATCACTAAAGTCTGTCAGACATATATCACTGCAATTGAGTGTTGCCTAAATCATTCCCCACATTAAAACAAAATATACTAGTGTTTGTAAATAAAATTAATTAGAAAAAAAAGCAAAATATACTTTCTATTTCTTCATTTTCATTATGACCTTGCTTTCTAGAGTTACTAAGTCATAGAATATCTGATAGGCGCAAGTGTCCTGTTTGCTCCCTCATTTATTCTTTTATTTATTCATTTGTGCTTGCCACACTCCCTCAGCTTTGGGAGGGAATTCCAGTGTCAATCTATTTTGGTGTGGGGAGAGGGGCTAAAGATTCCCTTTATCAAATTTTTGGAGACAGGAATCCAGCATTGGCTTGGCCATTAAACCCTGAATTTTCAGCCACATTTTTTTCACCCCATGCCACAAGCATTCACATTTCTTGTACAATTTATCCGTGATCTGTTTTCAGTCAGATTGCAGGTACTGAATTCCTGCTCTCGGCCCTGCACTGTGCAAATCACAGGAAATACAGGGTGCACAAGCAGCCCCTGCAATTCAGTAGCCCACGTTCTTGTTGCAGCTCATGATATTTTAGAAAGATACATAAACATTTAAGTTAGATCACTTCTGACTTGCTGTTTTGTTGAACTGTGAATTGTGCAAATTCTTTAGCCTTGTGGGGCTTTTTAAGGGAAAAGATGGAGAGTGTTGAATTCGTTTCCTATTGCTCCCGTAACAAATTACCACATGCTTAGTGGCTTAAAACAAGGCAAATTTATTATCTTTTAGTTCTGGAGTTCAGAAGGCAGGCATGAGTCTTACTGAGCTAAAATCAAAGTGTTGTCAGGACTGCATTCCTTCCAAAGCTCCGGGAGAGAATCTGTTCCTGTGCTTTTTCCAGCTTCTGGAGGCTGCTAGCTGTCCTTGGCTTGTGGCTGCCTTTCATCTTCACTCAGCGACTGGGTGCCACAACCTCTGCATCCATTGTCACATCTACTTCTCTGACCCTCTCTCATCAATTGTAATAAATGTGCTGCACTAATGCAAAACATTAACAGTAGGTCAAAGTGTGCATGTGTGAGGAGGGTCATATGGGAATTCTGTACTATCTCCATAATTTTTTTTTTTTTTGTAAACTTACAACTGCTCTAAAAAATAAATTTAAAAAATTGTGGGTATAAGGATATGGACAGCTGTGGGGGGCCATTATTCAAATTGCTACAAGTAAATATACAGACCGTTTGTTTCTCTTATTTAAAGAAGAAATGCACACACTGACTTTGATCTTTACTCTCATTTCCAAAATCTCTTCTAAAATCAGAAGCAAGAAAAACGTCACCAACAAAAGCCACTTATGCTGACCAGCACTTGCAACACTTTTCCGAGTTAGCAGGACAAATAATTTTTGAGCTGAAGCTAACCTAAGAGGTTACTGAGTCCTCATCCAGCTGGAATTTCTTCTCTGTCTTGATAATCTTAGAGGAGTTCAAACTGTCTGTTCCTTCTGGACGCACCGGCCACATTTTCTTCACGCACTGCTGTCCCTGTCTCCATTTTGAGTTTCTCCCATGACTTCCTCACTGCTTAGAAGATTCCACACCCTTCCTCACACCACTTCAAGACTCTCCCTAGAAAACCACCTCAGGAGAACCCCAGCAGAGTTAGTGTTCTGGTTACGCCAACACTTCTCTAGTTGGGGTTGATGGATATCAACTTTTGTTTTTTATGATCTTGTATACAATGTGAGTTGGTGCTGCGTTTACCATTAAGTAGTTGCGATAGTTAATTGCATGTGCCACCTTGGCTAGGTTGTTGTGTCCAGTTCTGTGGTCAAGGCAGCTCCGCCTGATTGTTGCAGTGAGGGGATTCTGTGGATGGATTAGCACATAGAGTCAGCTGACTGCATCTACAATCAACAAGGGAGGTTGTCCTCAAGAATGAGAGAAGTCTCCTCACCCAATCAGTTGGAGGTCTTAAAAGCCAGATTGGAGGATTTTGGAAATCAGAAAGAATAAATCCTACCTCTTCTAAGCCTGCTAGCTTCTTCTAGGGAATCATCGTCTTCAGAGTTTTCAATTTGTGCTCCATATAGTTCAGAAGTGCCTGATTTCAGAATCACCTTTTTCAAAGCTTCCAGTTTTCAACTTGCCCCATGGAATTTGGATTTACCCATCCTGTGGTCGAATGAGCAAATTCCTCCCTCTCTCCTCTCTCCTCCCTCTTTCTTCTCCCCCCTCCCCTCCTCCTCCTCCTCCTCTCTCTCCCTCTCTCTCTCTTATTTCTCTTAGTGTTACCACCACCCTCACTGATGACTCTTTACTCTCCATCCTTCCATCAAATCCAGTTGCAAGTCATATATTTTTCTGCCCAGCGATGCTGCTCTTATACACACCCTTTTTCATTTCCATTGTCAACACTGTCAGTGTTCTAGTTCATAACTTTATTGCTTCTTTCTTGGACTGTTTACCCAGTGGTCATATCGGCCTCACTACTCCCTATTTCCCCCATTTGGGCAAGTGATTGTTTATTCTGTGTCCAGAGTGATTTTTCTAAAGCATGGAGTCCAATCCCTGGGATCTACTCTCAATTACCAAATAAAGACTAAACTCCTGGGCACGTTTCCCATCACACTGACTACCTTTTATCTTCTCCTCTCCCAATTACTCCAACACAAAATTTTTGCCACGTTTGCCTCCAAACTACCATTACCTAATATTTTTTTTCTTTAATATCTTGTTCCATAAGTAGACTTGTTTTAAAAGAAAACTTTACATCCCTACTGTCAATGGAAAAACCATCTTCACTTGCCCAAGCATCCTCATGTTGACCAGATTCAAAATTCCTCAATGTTCTGTCTGGATACAGACTAAAGTGTTTGTCCCACACTTTGGAAATACTGTTCTACTCAACTACACTGTGTAGTTTCTTTAGCATGCCTTGCTCTTTATTGATATCCCTTTCTTCCCTCTTTTAAAATGTCTTCTCTCCACCAACCCTCCCCAGTCTGTGCCTGACCATCCCTGTCATCCTCCAAGGCCCTTCTCATATCCTTTTCATCTTTGATTACCATCCAGGAAGTGGCTCTCCTTCGATGTCCTCATGTCCTCTGGACCTTTCTTAGAGCCCTTGTCAGGTTTTACCTATTTTTAAGGCCACCTGTACACATGTCGTATCCTCAGGCCATGGGCAGCCTGAGGAAATGGCGCTTCTACTCTGGCTCTGCATTAAGTAGTAGAAACCCCCAGGCACATCACATACAACTTCCTTCGGAGTCTTAGTGTCCTCACATGAGTGATAGTAAAATGCTTCTGCGTCACTGGCCTTAAGCCGGGAGGTGCACCAGAATTTTGCAAGTACATGATTCTACAAAGACCTACTGAATCAGTTTCTCCCAGGTAAGGGTGACCCTGGCATTTTCATGTGATTGTGGTGCATGCCCCTGGATCATGGAAACGAGACATCTTGCCTCTCTTGGTTCATTGCCATCTCCTTAGATTGCTAGAGGGATACAAGGCTGGACGCACATGGCTCAATATTGGTTGAATGAATTAATGAATGATTTCTAAGGTCCCTTCTACCGCTAATTCCTTCTGCCTCTTTCCTTGTTGGCTTATGCATCTTAAGGAACTTAACACCAACAACGTGCCTTGGCTGCTCCAAGTGTTGACTGAGTACCTGTTGAATGGAATTGAAGGTCAGAGAATAATTCAAGGCACAGAGGCAAGACTCGGAATCCATCCCTGATGAGAGCAGAAACTCTTCCAGCTCCGTAATGGAGACATTGCACAGGCCAGAACACCCAGGGGATGCTTTTGGAGATTTTTTTTTTAAAGGAACATTTTAGCATCATATAGCTTCAAATCCTACTCTTGAAAATGTGGTTTCTACCAAGTTTTCAGCTGCTTTTATCCTTTTGAGCCTTTTGTATGCCCACCATCACTCATCTCATTGGATCATCCTACCACTGGGATGCTTTCTTCTCTAGTTGGCTCCCACTGGCTGAGGCACTGGGGTGGATGAGGCAATGCTTGCAAACCAGCAAAGCAACCTGCGGGGAGTGGGGTGGGGGTGGTAGCAAAGCCTGGGGGAGGGTGGTCCCTGCTGGGTCCACTCCTGAACCCACTCCCAGGACCAAGCCCCAGGCAGGGAGCCCTCCCAGAATGCCCAGCTGAAGGGCAACTCAGAATAGACCTCCTTTGATTCAGTCATTTATACCTCTTTGTCTTCTAGGCTGCAACAGATCCATGGCCCTTTAGTCCTACCCCTAAACACCCTCTTCTTTAGGCTGTGACTTGAAGCTTTGCCCTTTAATAACTCCAGCTTGTTTTTACTGTGGAATCACTTTAAATCACCCTGGGCTGGCCATGTCGACAGCTGCAACCTTCACAGAGGGCCTTTGAGTTCAATTTCTGTGTTTTAGGGAGAGACAACAACCAGAAAAATTTGCTTTGTCTTGGCAAACTAATAGAAAAAATAACCTGCATACATTAACACATGTCAGATTTTCCTTTTATTTCAATCTTCAGCCTGTGGAGATCAGGGAGTTAGAAATCCACCATGGGGACACTGGTTAGATGGGAGGTGGGTTAGATTGTTTGTTTTATCAGTTTTGCTTGTTTGTTTGCTCCTTTATTGCAAGCAGCCTGCTCTTGCACCAAAGAGGTCTCTTCGGTGTACAGAACCACATTTGCTGACTTAGCGGTCTCAGCTGGTAACGACTCCACACAATTGTGTTGGATTATATACGCATAGAAAGGGAAAAGTGTGTCAGTCGAGGCAGAGAGGCTTAAAAACTCTCTCTCTCTCTCTCTCTCTCTCTCTCTCTCTCTCTCTCTCTCTCTTTCTCTCTCTCTCTCTCTTTCTCTCTCTCTCTCTCTCTCTCTCTCTCCTGGTCCCGTTAGTACTTCTGACTCTGCTAGTTGACTCTAGTAGTCAACCACATTTACTATACTCATATCTAGTAACTCTTGACAGTCTTACTAAACACCAACACCAGTGTCTCAGGGGCCACCGTGCTAAGTATTAGGTGTACAAGGAAACAGAAAGAAAAGACCTGGTCTCTTTCATAAGTCGTTTGACGACACTCGAGGGAAACATAGGATATATGCACAAAATAAGAATCTAGGAATAAGTGTAAATTAAATATTATCTCTAATTCAGGTCTTATTGATTCAAAACTTGTGATGTCCTGGATATGGGAGGAACTAAAATTCAACTTAGAACTATCTGGGCAATGTATAACTTACTTCTGGGAACACATTTAAAATTTTCTCAAAAAAAAAAAAAAAATCTCAAAAAAACATACCTCGAGTTTTGTTCACCAAAGAATCACTTGGCAAATTTGTTTCACATATAGATTCCAGAGTTATAGTTGAGAGAAAAATGTAAGGGCCAGAATAGACTGTATGATTTGAACATTTTGTATAGTATGTGCATGAGAAGGTGTCTGTAATTGCTTGTGTAAGTATAGAATCTCTGAAAGGGCATATAAAGCAAATAAACAAAAGCTACTTACTGTGATTGAGGGAAGGAGAATGGGTGGATGGGGTATAGAGTGGTAGGGAGATTTACTCTTCATTGAATTTCCATCTGTAGATCTTGAATGTTGTATCATGTGGATGCGTTTATTACCTATTCTGTAAGTATGTAAGTTTCTAAAAAGAAAAGAGTGAAATAAATATAATTACTAAAGTAATCAAAATACACAATCCTGAACCTTAGCCCAGAGATTTGGATTCTGTAGGTTTATGTGTGGTGGTGGAGTGCGTTTTGAACAAACATTCCATCTTGGCTCAATGTGTGCACTTTAAGGACCCCACTTTGAGAAACATATCTCCAGAAGTGTGCTCCATTGGGCAGTGATTCATTAGTTCATCAGACAGGTAAGGAGGGCTTCTCTACCTTGTTCCAAACAGCAAGGACATAAGGATGAGGTAGCGTGTTTAGCATCTGGAGGGCAGGACTATGAGAATATGATTCTCCATGATACTATGATTCTCAAAATTCAGCATGAATCAGATTCACTGGGAGAGCTTGTTAAAATAAAGACTGCTGGCCCCATCCCCAGAGTTTCTGATTCAGTAGATCTGGGTATAAGACTGGGAATTTGTATTTCTAGTAAGGTCTCAGGTGTTTGGGGTGCTTCTGTAATATAGCCCTAAAAAGTGGTTAACTGGAGTCACTTGAATATATTTTAGGATGCATTTTAGGATGTGGAAACGACTACTATATATGAAACATCTTCCTTCATTAAAAAAATAAAAAGCAACCTAAAATGTTTCCCTATAGCTCCCATTCATGCATACTTCACAATCACGTGGAAATTGAATCCCTCTTCAATTATTTTCCTCTCCTCTTTCCTGTTAAACCTCCTGATCCCCAGTTTAAAAGTCTCCATTTACCTGGGCTTGTCCTCATCAAGCTTAGTTTTGAGTCTCTTCATTTCTGTCCTCTTGAGATGCTGTACTCTGTTAACATTCATCTTGCAATATGGTTTCCAAAATCAGCGAGACATGAGCATGAGGTCTCACTTGCTTGAGTTCAAACAGGGCACCCACCTTCTTTGTTCTGGAGCCCACAGTATACAGCGGTGGTGGAAAGAGCTCTCCGGTAGGGTGTGAGTCCCGTCTCCATGACGTAAGTAAGTTAATGAACCCCTCTGCATCTGTGAGTGAGGAAGATTACGATATCATTCTGAGGTCGAAGGAAGAAAATAGATGCAAAGTTCTGAGTGTGCTTTACATCTCTGGCAGCTGTCATCGCTACTCTGGTGAGATTACAGAGCTATTTATCGGCACGTGTTGATATGGGGGTTTTCGTTTATTGACAGAAGGAGGAAGGAGGCCCAGCCTTGGGGATCTGAGAGGGATGGGAAGGAGAGAGGGGCTCCATTGGACCCCTAATAGAGAAGAAGGTGACTGCAAAATCCTGGAGGGACATTATGACAAGGAAGGCCTGTGACAACGTAACATACAGAGCAGAAAAGGGGCATTTTCTACTTTCACACATGACCCCAGAGCGCTAGCTAGTGGGGACAGAGGGGAGGGGGTGCCTGTGGTATAGCAGCCAGGGAGCCCCTTTCTCCCAGAGGGCACTGGCATGTAGCGGAAGTGGCAGGGAATTTCCAGGAGATGCCTGACTGGAGTCAGGCAGAAGTGAAGGAAGCACGAGCCTGTGCAATCCTGAACCTGGGGCACCTCCTCTGGTGAGGGCTGGATTCCTGCTTTTCTGGCTGTCACAGCGGAGGGTGCCCCCTTCCTTTGATGTCACTTTTTTGGCAGGTGATGGTAGGACAGAGTAGTAAGCTTGCTTCTGTCATCAACATTTATTTACAACTCTTTTCCTTAAAAACAAAAGTCCTCTTTAAAAAAAAAAAAAAGTACATTAAGTGTTTAAATTTAAACTAATTAAATGTGAATATGTGCACCATAAAAATGTGAACTTTCTTAAAAAGCCAGAAATAAAATGTCACTTCTCTAACACAGAGGTGTCTTTTTTTACCACTAGTGTCTTACCTTTATTTCCCATAATGACTTGTATCAGAAGGCCAATTTCCCAGCCTTGAGTCCTTTAAGGCAGAGACCACGCAACGATAGCCCACACTTGGATTTATTAATATTTGTCACCATATATGTATTTGCGTATGCAGGGGTGTAAGTAGACGTGGAGGTGGAGGTCATTTTATTTTTAGGGCAACATTTCAAGATCAGAAGATTTCCCATGAAAATGGGGGTCTATCTTTCAAAACTCAAAATAACTGGCAGCAGTGAGTTGCCAACAGCCACCAACACTGTTGGTCCAGAGATGCCCCACTTTTAGAGGAAACTACCTGGTCACTCATTGTACCCACTTTCCATACAGAGACCCTTCGCCGGCAGTGTGTCCCCCCTTTGCATCATCTAGCATGTCCCCGGGGTTTTTAAAATCTGGGGTCCCTTACTGGAGGTTTTCTTTTTCTTCTCTCTTTCCAACATATATTACCCACAACATCTCTTAACCTATGTGTTTCTTAGGTTCTGTTGTCAGCGTTCAATTTTCACAAGACTTTTGAAGTTTGGGTGGTTTCATACTTACATTTCTTTTACCCTTGATGAAAACAACTTTTCTAGGTCGCTTCTCACATCCACAAAAATTATTTGCACCACAATGGAAAGGCTTGAAAACTCCACGCTTTGCTTTGTGTGCGTCTGCTATAATGAAGCCAGGTCTTAGGGATTGACCTAGAAATTTCAGCTGAGACTTGGCAACTAAAAGGAGTTTTAGCCTAGCAGGTAATGGAAAGCCTTGTAACCTGGCTCAGAAAATCAAGTGTCCATCTCCTTCCACATCCTGGGCTGGTTTGGGCCCTAAATAAGTGTTGAGATAAAATGAGGCTGGTGATGAGAATAGTCATGGAGATTAACGTGCTATTTTCTGAGAGCGATGGTGCAAGCTGAGAAAATGATTTAAGGGGCATAGCTCTGGATGGGAATGTTCTCGAATGTGGAGTGTTTCTAAAGGCCATTATCATTAACACAGCATCATTCTCCCAATGAGTTTCATGTAAACAATAACTTTCCCAGTCCCCAAATGTAATACTATAAAAATATATCTTTGAAATTTATTGTATTATATATCGAATCAGTGATGAAGCCAAGCAAAAATAACCCCACAATCACAACACTTAATGCCTTTTAAATGCAGTTATGGAAATAGATGGAGAACACCCAGCATCTGTTCAGCACAGTGATTTTCAAATTTGATGCAAAGTACTAATAACTTTACATTTCTCAGGGCCCCCTTCCCAATGTATCAACAGCCACACAAAATTTAAATAAGAGAGTCAATCATCTGGCACACTTCAATTGGAGGGAAAATTTTTTCATTAGATCATATTGGGAGGATATCAGCCTGGTACAACCCCAATCTCCATTCCTGTCAGTGTGAACACACTGTAAGTAAGATCTTTGGATGAAGTTACTTCAGTTAAGGTGTGGCCCAGCTTCATTTATTACTGGAGTCCTTTATCAGCAGGGTGACATTAAACGAGACAGAAAGAAAGCCACAGAAAACAAGATGCTGAAGATCACCAGAAACTGGAGGAGAAGGAAGAGGCCAGGAGAGGCCCCATGTGCATCGCCAACCTGACAGAGGAGCCCAGGACCAAGGACTGTGGCAGCCAGCCCCAGGACGAAAGCATCGCCTTCCTGGTGCCTTGATTTGGACTTCTCCCAGCTTCAAAACCAGGAGCCAGTAAATCCCCATTGTTTAAGCCACCCCACTGCATGGTATTTTCTTTGGCAGCCAGGAAACTAAAACAGGCTGTGTCCAGGCTCATATGAATTGGTGAAGAGTTGATTATTCCAAAGATCAAATGAAAGCCTCAGAGAGCTGATTAACCTGTCTTGTCAAATGCCCATTCCTGAACCAATCAATGTGATGGGGGATAAGATGTGACTGCCCTCCCCCTGGAGGTAGAGTCAACTTTACATGAGTTGAAAGTAGGATGAAACAGTTCTTGTAAAGGGAAATTGAAATAAGGTGTGGTGAACAGATGCTGAATGGTAAAACAGATATCTACTACAGTGAGTAATATAAAATAAATCACGGAAAGAGGAATTACGTCATACCAATAACACAGTGACCTGACCCTAAGTCCTGGGGAAATCATTGAAGACCACCAAAATGAGAACAAGCCATGGCTATTTATTCAGCTTGCTGAACCAAGGGAGTTGACCACCACCATTTGCATTTGGCTGAGATTCAAAGGCAGGAAGAGGAGTGGGAAAGCTTCATAGTGGAAAAAACAGAAGCCTTCAGCTCCACCCTGATTGGAGGTTGTTGGCGTGGGGAAGCTGAAGGTGGTTAACTAGAAGTGGGGCATCCTATGTATTGGTTAAGGAAGCAGACTTGGCTTTCTCCAGTTGGGCCTCAGTTGGAAGTAAAATTAGTGTGCTGGTTTGAATGTATTAATTTTGCTTCAGAAAATCGATACTTTAAACAGCCTATGTTCTGCCCATTTTGGTATTATGGCTCCTACCTTTAGTGTTTGATGACAAGTTCCTTGAGGCTGGCTATGACAACCTTAGATGTTTTGTTAAAGCCTTGCCTACAGTCCCTGACTCTATCAAGGAAGATGCTAGAGGCTGTCTGCTTTCTGGGTTTGGCAATAAAAGGGATGTTACTGTAAAAACATCAACTGTTAAAGGTATTAGGTGGAGCTGATAGTTTAAACTCTGTGTTCTACTTAATTGTCCGATGGAAATCAACCTCTCTTGTTTGAGGGTAAGATTCTTGAGGACAGAAACCACTTTTGATCTTTGTTTCAGTTACAGGAGAATCTCCATAGAAGCTAATTATGGGGTCTTTTGTTTACTAAGCATGGTGATGACTGGAAGGAGGTCCTTTTGGATATAGATGCCTGGTCGAGCTGAATTGTTTCGGATAATAAGACTTCAGACGACAAAAGCTAGCAAATCTGGGGGTGCTGCGTGGAAAAAGAGGGCTGGGAGGGGTGTTGCACTTGACAGACTTGCAGGGAGAGAAGCATGTGCAATGGGGATTTTTCAAGTAAAACCCTGGGTGTCCTTCCAAACGACCCCTCCCTGGAACATCTCCCCGTGACCCTCAAAACCTTGGTAAAATTAAAAACAATAATATGCTTCATTGGAACTGTGGAAGATGTGTGAAGTGCAGTGGTGAGAAGACAGCTCTACTTTGGGTGACCCTTGAGAGATTTAATTATATAGGGTAATTACTGGACCTCCAATTGTAGGGATATCTTACTTTGAGGGGTCTGCACCCCATTAGCTGCACTGCGAATATTTTTGCAACTCAAGCTGGAGGGAAAGTGGCTGGAGAGAAGCCCCATTCATCTAGAACAGTTTACTTTGGCAAATTACCCATATAAGATGGAAAATAGCCACGGGCTGGGGGCTGAGCAGCCTTCAGTTATTGTTTCTGCCACTGACCTTTGCCCCACCGAAAGCATCCCTAAGGAAATCAGGCTCCCGGTCAGCTCAATTACCTTTTTTAGCCTCAACAATTTAAGTGCTTGCTCCTGTTTGCTTGCCACAAATCACAGATTGAAACAGAAATGGAAAGAAATTCTTGTCAACTTTTTCCTCAGGAGAGGGTGTTGTTAAAGAGCAACCTGAGGCTTCAATTAAGCTCGCTAGAGCTTGTCCCCTGCTTCTAACGATGTCCTCTTGTGCCATTTATCCTTTAAAAAAACCAACCTGGATTTTTTACCCAAACAATCTGATGGCTCGTTAATAAAATATGAGCCCAAATAAGCACTGACTCCTTGGAAAAACCGTAAACCGTAATTGAAAAGCAAAGCAAAGCAAAACAAATACAATGTCTGCTGAAATCTGACAAAGGGAGGTCAGCGGGAGCCAGAGCAGGTCTCCAATCTATCAAAGTAAGTTACCTTTCTCTGTAAAAATCTACAATTGCATAATTCAAACTTACTGGACTCACACAAGAGAGGTTCTTAACTGTGATCAAAAGTAAAGCATGGCTGCTGTGGTCAGATACCTCAAAGAAAACGAACTAGATATTAGATCTCACCCCTTCCCTGACTGAAGAAAAAACCTTCTAGAGGCCATTTTTGGTTCAATTTGGGATATTTGAATATGAACTGCACAGAATAAAACAATATTAGATTTCTTAAGAATGGTTTTTATTGTAGTTATGGAGGAGAATATTATCATTTTTAATTTATAACTTACTCTCAAGTAAGTTCAGACAAAAAAAAACTATATATGTAAGAAATATTAGAATAGATTACACACATACCCATATACCCATACATTCATACGTATGTAGAGAGAGAACTAACCCAGGAGAACCCAAGAGCTGCTTCTTTAGGATTAAAATATACATAAAATGTTGGAGGATGGCTCATATGAATGAAAATAATACTTATAAAATTAAAAGAAAAAAATTAGGACCACTCCCCTTATGTTCAAATAGACACCAAATCTACACCAACAATTTTATTCCGTGACTTATGAAATATACAGAGATTTGATACTTTCTCCAATGTTGTCTTTATTCTACTCTTGGGAAGGTAGTAAACATCTTAAAATAAAATGCAATGGGGCACAGAGTTTCTGTTTGATGTGAGGAAAACGGGATAATGGGTGGTGGTGATGGTAGCACAGTATTTTGAATGTTATTAATATCACAAATTGTACACTCAAAAGTGGTTAAAGTGGGAAATTTTGAGTTGATTATTTGTTACTTCAATAAAAAAGTATTTAAAAATTTTTGTTAAATGTAATGGGGTGTTGAGGTACTTTGCTTCAGGAGGGAGCTGGGGAATCTGTCGTGACCAGTTCTGCTCTGCTGTGAGGTGGGTGAGCAAGGACAACTAGTCAAAGACAACTGGTAAAGGGAGCATCAGATCAACCTCAGGAGAGCCAGGTAGCAATCAAAGGGAACAGGAAAGTGCCGTGTGTGTGTGTGTGTGTGTGTGTGTGTGTGTGAGAGAGAGAGAGAGAGAGAGAGAGAGAGAGAAAGAGAGAGAGAGGTGAAGCAATATTTGTAAAAGTTCCTACAATGTGCTGAGAACTTTACCAACATTAACTTATTTTATCCTTATGAGGATAAATGCTGCAATTTCAACATGACTATTCCCAGTTTAGAAATAGAAAATTGAAGCTCAGAGAGGTTATGTGAGCTGCCCAAGGTTACACAGCTAATGGGTTTTGGAGTCAGCACTCAAGGCCAGGTTGTGCTCCTCCCCCTGTGCCAAATCAGCACCCATGTGAAACCTTGAGCAGCGACTCCAGCCCAAGGACTTGGACGTGGGTCCTCGCAGAGAGTCCTCAAGTGACGGGAGAAGCGGGGAGAGAGGAGTGGACTGTCTCTGTGCCTGGGTGTCTCCCTGTTAGGGACGAGTGCTGTCTTCCCTCCTGGTTTTGCTTCCCTTTCCTGTATCTCCCTGCTAACAGATTCTCTGGTTTTCTCCCAAAAGAGACCGAGAACTTATCTGGTAAATAAACCTGATATAAAAAGAAAAGAGGATATCTGGTCTTCCTTTCATTCTCCTTTAGGTCCCACAAGATATTCACAGTTGTCTGCTAAACCATGGTGCAGACTATGGCCCTTACGTGTTTTTGTAAGTAAAGTTTTATTGGAACACAACTACACCCATTTGTTCACTGTGTCTCTGGCTGTCTTCATCCTGGATGTCAGAATTGAGAAATTATAACATAGACTAAAATATTTTCTACCTGTCCTTTTACAGAAAAAGTTCTAAACATAATGATCTGTCTTTTAGCCCTTAAGGCATAGAAACACTCTGACTTGCCATTTTAAAGTAACAGAAAATTACCCCAGGCTACCAGAAAAAAAGTTAGTGAAGTATTAAAACCTGATATAGTGTAGATATTTTCTCTGATGTTATGCAATAAGAGTGAAAACTAAAACTTAAAATGAAAGCAAAAAAATAATAATAATCCATCATGTACACCCAACTACCAAAAATTTATTACTTTTGTTTTCTTTAAAACTTTGATGCAATCTTGTGGGACAAAGGTATTAGTGTTGATTAGATTGGAATCTTTGGATTATGTTGTTTCCATGGAGATGTGCCCCACCCAACTGTGGATAATACCTTTGATTAGATTATTTCCATGGAGGTGTGACCCCATCCATCCAGCCTGGGTCTTGATTTAGTCACTGGAATTACATAAAAGAGCTCAGTCAGAAGGAGCTTGGTGCTGCAGCTAAGAGAGACATTTTGGAGATGGCCATTGGAAGTAGACTTTTGCTAGCCCGGAGTTTCCTTGGGAGAAACTAAGAGAACACCCCCAGACACCTAGAGAGAAACATCCTGGGAGAAAGCCATTTTGAAACCAGAACTTGGAGCAGACCCCAACCATGTACCTTCCCAGCTAACAAAGCTGCTCCGGACGTCATCAGCGTTCTTTGGTGAAGCCAGTCCTTTTCTGGTATTTTTCATAACGGCAGCCTTAGCAAATGGGAACAGGCAGTTTCCTAAAAGTTAAACATACACCTACCATATGATCCAGCAATTCTAAAACCAAGTGTCTAGCTAAGAAGAAAGAAAGCATATGCCCATACAACAACTTGCACACAAATGTTCATAGTAGATTTATTTTTAGTAGCCAAGAAACTGGAAGTAACCTAAATGTCCATCAGCAGGTGCATGGATAAACAAATCTCAAATAATTATGCTTAGCTAAGTGATAGACAATAAAGAGTACATACTGTATGATTCCATTTCTATATAATTCTGGAAAAGACAAAATAATAAATAGTGACAGAAAGCACAACAGTAAATGGGACAGAAGGGGTGGATGTCAATTATACTCAATATAGCTGTTAAAATACATTCTAAGTAAAGCCAAATACAAAAGATAAAACTTGGAATTTTTTTTGTAGCATAGGTGATAGACTATGGGCTAAATTCTTTGATTTTCTTAGAAATCAACATGAAGAAGTTCAAATATAGAGGAAATAAACAGGAAGTTCTCAGAGGGTGAAAATATGCTAATTTTAACTTGTAGTTAAAGAAGTGCAAATCAAACGGCAAATAAAATACCATATTTTCATCTACTAATCTGGCAAAAGTTTGAAGTTTTGATGCATCCCAGGGTTGGCCAGGCTTTACTGGGGTAAAGCATCCTCTCATGCAATTTTGGAAGGAGTATAATTGGTCAAATATTATTCACAGGACAATTAAAGCAGTATCGATTGACAATAAAAATGCACATACCTGCAAACCCAACAATTTACTCTGTGCATGTACTAGAAAATATGAACACAACAATGTTTTATAGACAAAAACAATCAAACCATCAAATAACAGCAGCTTCTATGTTTATCAGCAGGAAGAAAGTTACATAAATTGTAGTATCACATCATTTTAAAAAGAAAAACGTTGCTCTGTATATGCTAAAATAGAACGGCTGTGGAAAATTTATTACTGAGCAAGGTATAGTACATTGTATGTATACATGTTTCAATTTGTGAAAAATTAAAAAGCTTATACACAAACAACCAACATACACACACACATACACTTATATGGCCCTATGCAGAAGAATCTTCAAAAAGGACACACAAAGGCAGTTAAAATTGGTTAACTTTGGAGAAAGGTTTATTTTATAATCCTATGCATGGTTTAAATTTTTTTTAACCAGGTTCTTATATTACTATTATTTAAAAACTAATAAAATTCAGTACTGACTTAGGAGGTCAATTCTTTCCAAACTTCAGGTAGTTGTGTTAAAAAATGTCATTCTTTTTTTAATGCAATTTTATTGAGATGCATTCGCGTAACTAATACAATCATCCAAAGTGCACAGTTGCCTACAGTACCACCATACAGCTGTGCACCCATCACCACAATCTCCGAACATTTTCAATACTCCAAAAAAACAAAACAAAAATTAAAAGAAAAAATAAAATCCAAAAAATCCCACTCCCCTCTTCCCCTCATTGTTCATCCGCAGTTTAAATACAGTTTTATTGAGATACACTCACACACCCCACAGCCATCCACAGTGCACAATCAACTACCCACGTCACCACCATACAGTTGTGTGTTCATCACCAGAATCAATTTTTGAATCTTTTCCTTACTCCAAAATAAAAATAAGAGCAAAAAAGAACACTCACAACTTTCCATCCCCTCCATCCTACCCTATTCTTCATTCATTTTTTGTCCTCCCAAAAATATCATTCTTGATACTTTGGATTACGAAAATAAAATATCTGGATAATATGCAGAATGTTTGCTGAACTTGACTAATGCAAGGAGCATTATTTTGAGGCTCTCAAGAGACCTTAAGACAATCTCCTCAAGGATGTGTGACTATTTAGCCACTTCCCTGGTGGAACAGACTGAGGACTGAGTGCGAATCCCAAACTTGCCTCTTGCCACCTTCAGACCTTGGGCAGATCACTACCTCTCCAGCCAGGTGCCTCACCTGTGACATGGAAACAAAAATCCTGTGTCCCAGGAGTTGGCTAAGATTGTATAGGAAGGGCACAACCTATCTTTTTTAAAACTCTAGAGCTATTTTTAAGTCTTTTCTTGCCATGAAACTTTTATTCAAATTCTGAAAACATTGGCTACCTGGTGGGCTGGGGTCTTGCTGCTGCTGGGTGGGTGGGCACTGGGATGGATGATGTCAATCACATGTACTCAACCAACAAGTCAGACAAAAGATACTCCTGGTCACCTGGGTAATTGAAGAAGATGGCCCTGAACTAACTACTATTTTTTTTCCCCCTCTTAGTTGTCTTTTGGAAGAGTGGATGTAGCTATTTGGCAGGTATTTGTGTAGATGCCTTTTCTTGGGTAAATACTGACTTTTCTTGCTAGATCACTGAACTCCCAAGAAAAATCCTCCATTTCATAAGAGACCATCTGTAAGATGGCACATTCTATCATATTCATGAATGCTAGATGAAATAAATTGTATGCATTCTTGGGCTTGAATGATGGGTGTTATGGTGAGTCAAAGGAATCGGCCAAGAATCCTGGACTCGGAAAGGAAAGCAGCATTAGAAGAGAGAGGGATGTTGAAGACCATTGTCAAGTTTGCATTTAGCAGTGGCCACTGAGCATGTCACCCAGTCTTTTGATTTGATGGATGATTTGATGGCTGGCCACACCTCTTCTTGTAAGATATTTGGAGACAATTGCTCTGTAGCAATAGAATGCATGCAGAACTATGATTTGGGTGCTTTATTCAGTTGGCATACATCGTCTGGATGTTTTTGTTAGACGTAGGAGAAGGAAGGTGGCCCTCATGCAAGATACCAGGGAAAAAGGTGGAGGACACAGGGTCTGGAAGCTTTTCTGAGTCCCAATCTAGGTGAGGCTTTCTTCCAAAACTCAGGAGCTTTAGTTCAGCTAAGGCTGGGTTTCTTTAATTTGCTTGGAGAGAATTCTTGTGCTTTGAGAACAAAGAAAGCAAGTGTCGGGTACAAATCTGAGAACAAATCAAGTAACATATCTCAAGGAAAATCCCCTGGGGGTGACGACGTTCGAGAGGCTTCACCCACCAGGCAGAAAATCTGAGCAGCCCTCCGATAAGAATCCCTCAAATTGCTTCAGAGGTTAATCCAGTCCTGATGCTGAAAGGAGATGATTATCCGAAGTGTCATGACTCAGGCCTGGCTTCTCAGGGCCCCTCCGGTCACCTCCCAGCTCTAGCCAGGCGAGAGGCCCCGGTTGGAATCCCAGATCTTTCCCATCAAGCACAGAATTCCCCCTGGGTTTCCCGGGCAAGTCTTAATTCTTGCTAACGGATGGTAATTTTGACCTGTGAGTTGACAGGACCTGCCCTTCAAATTTCTTTTGGCCTTCATGCAATCTATCAGGGCATTTAAGCTTCTGCTTTCTGTATAAAACATCCCTATTTTTAAAAACAAACTTTTAAGTCAAAAATGACAGGGTTAATTATTCTGAAATATGCTGTTTACAGCCCAAACTCTATAAAACAGAATACGTGATTTAAGACATTGTCCAAGACAGCCCTGTTTTTCATTTCTGCACAATCAGGGACTAAATCTATGTCACTCACTCCCCTACGTGTGCTGGAAATGGTTTTATGTTCCATCCCACTTTAAATTATACCCATCAAGGTTATAATAGGACACAGTCTACTTTGTTGCCAAAACCTGCTAGGTTAGATCATCTATTAAGCTCTATTTATTTTTTATGACAAACAAGAAAAATGACAAAGCAGCTACCGAACGCTCACTAATGAACACCAAATGCTTCCTTCGTATTGCACTCATTTGTTCAGGAGTTCAGTTAACTTCCTCTTTGATGCTCTACCTCCCAAAAATAATCCTAAGAAGAAGCTGGTTTTCATAAGCTACCGGGGAGTGAGCCGGTTACCTCCTGCCCTCGTGTTCTGATTCCGGGGTCAAAAGTTTGATGCGGCTTTGACACGCAAAGCTACTTTAAAAGCAGAAAAATCTCACGTGTCATTGAAGTCACTTGTCTTAAGGGTCAAATAAGCGAAATGAAAGATGTGAACTCTACATTTGCAAGGGCAACAATCATGTCCACAAACCGTTCTTCCAAGGCTTACGGATCAAAACCGAAATAGGAAATAACCAATAGAAGGACAGAGTTCCCTAAATTGGTAGCTTTTAGAGCAGCCTACAAATCAAACTCAGAGGATTAAAAGGGACATTTGGAATTGATTTGATCAGAAATTCAGAGTTTGACAGTGTCCCAGACTTTCATACGTTGTGTATGTTTCTACGTTCGTGTAAAAATCTTTCTAAGTTCTTTGTAAAACTTTTCCTAACATGTCCTGCTCTGGATGAGATGCCTGCAGGAGCCCTTCAAGAGCAGATTCCAGAATGCAGTGGTGACAAACATTCTCTCAACACACTTGATGCCCAGTTGCCTGCAGGGACTTGGAGTGTTTGGATGGATGGAGAAGAAAATCAGTGGGACCCTGAGATCAAAAGGCACGGTGTTCTGCCTTCTCCATGGCGTAGCATCAAGGGGGGTAGAAAGGCATGGCTGCCTAATTCCGAGTCAATTCAGAGCCTGCTCGACGTGGCGGACAGAGAAGGAAGTGCAGACTGCTTTTCTTTGAAGATGAGGGCCTGGAGACGCGCTGATGTGGGATTTGAGTACATTTTCAAAATTCAACTTTTTCACCTAAAAACGATTGAGTATTTCCTTCAAATCTTAGTGCTTGTTTGTCTCTTGTTCTTAGGTTTCTGGTGGTGGTTAATAGTTTATTCTTTTGCTACATCTCGATTGGTCCTTAAATAACAGGTTATGGGATGGTGGCCAGTTGCCATTTTGAACTGGAAATTTGGAATGCTCTTTTAACTACACCACACTGATTTCATTTAAAAATCTCCATGTTATATTAATAGATCCTTTGATCCTGGGACTTTATAAGCAGAAAATATGCTGCCTTAGGTCTTTTCCAGGAGGCAAGTGAATCCTGGACTAAACAGGGAGAGAAGATGTGTGGAACCAGTAAAAATCCAGAGTTGCTAGGGAACGACATTCTATCTCTAATTGAAAATATGAAAAAATGCTTTTGTACAACTTAGTGGGTTTGGGGTGTTTGTGTGCATGTGTGTTTGTAGTGCAAGGGTGGGGAGAGCATGAAGAAAATGAAATGCTTCCATAGCTCAGAATATTCTGGTTCTGAATAAATACTCAGAAACAAACTTTCCCCCTGCTATATGATGCATCGCAGGTCTGATAAAATAACTCTGGCGCTGAATTGTTTCATGTGTTGCTGATCATGGTCTCCTTATGTCACCCCCAAACCCCACTCAAGGTGAACTTGACGATACACCTGAGGACACGGGGACCTTATGGAGGCTTGTGGTCTCAGCTTTCTGTACGTGATGCTACATGGAAGACAGTTTAATTGAGCCAGATCCTATTCCTAGTCTGAATTCATTATGTTCAGTAACATTAGGGACATTTTTCTACTTTAAATCTTTGGGAGATAGGTAAACTTACCCGGTAAAATGCAGGATGCCCAATTAAATTTGAATTTCAGATAAATGATGACTAATGTTCTAGTATAAGTATGGCCCAAACTTACACAAAAAATGATTGTTCATTGTTTATCTGAATGAACTTAATTGGACATCCTGCATTTTTGATTGCCTATAGATGCATTTTTGAGTCAATTATAAATACCAGTAAGAAGGAAACCAAGAAACTGTGTTTAACTGCCATATCCTCCCATACCTGTCAAAAGAGCCTGCTTATTTTGTAGAAAAAAATGGTTTCTGACAAAACGGCAAACATGGATTTAATGGGTGTTTAGCCATGATGTAAACTGTGCATTGAGGCCTATTTTGGTGCTGGTCTATATTACTAATGGAAAACTATTGACAATCTCTATTTTTATTAGAGAATAAGGTTAAGGAGATTTAGGCTTCATCAAAAATGAGAATTCTTTTATCACCTTAAAACTATTTCTAGTCCCACCTCAATTTAGTAAAACCTAAAGCACTTGAAAATCTACTTTGTCTTTTATGCTAATCTTATGACCTGAGGAAAGTCAAACTGACTCCAATGGAAAGATCTACTGGCTGGCTGTCTTAAAACCAAGTGATTAAAGTTATTCTTTGTATGTCATCATCTTCCTTGGTGAAAAGATGGGGAGACGGTGATCTGACCCATGATTATTGTCTCTGATCGCAGTGATACATGTTTTCATTTTCCCTAAAAAAATAAAGTAGGGTCACAGTTATTTGTAAATTTCCCTCGGACAGCAATTGTGTAGTCATAGCTCAACATATTATATCAGCAAATCACCCATCGCGATGTTAACACATTAATGTTTCAATTCGATCCCCAAATTAATCAGGGCTCTAGAAGATTCTTTGTGGATTTCAGTTCCTTCACAATTGAGGCTAAATGGGTCAAGTCTTTCCCACTTAAATATGAAAACTCAGTGGCTGACTTACCAAGAGCTGACTAGGAACAGGGTTGCAGTTATAATCTGCTGTTTCTTTCTGGGCAGCCACCCTGCAGCCCTCTGCCAGCTGGGACCACAGCATCAGGCGGGCTCAGTGCCCACGAAACAAGCAGTCGGGGCAACAGCCTCTTGTGGTGTGGGCCTCTCGGAGGGTGGGTGGGATCCAGAGGCTGCCTGGGAGGTACGCTGAGCCATGGAAGACCATGGCCCAAGTTGGCCTTCAACCCTGGGATGATGACAGAGTCTGTGGCCAGAGATAGCAGATCCCTTGCCCAGGAGGAATATTTATTTGAGAGCTTAAGGCTGCCTGTTCTAATGCCTAAATTAGTTCTCTTCCTTCCATGACTTAGACATTTTGCTTAGCTGGTGGGCTTTTCTCCCTGCCAAGGTAGACCAGATAGAATGTTGGTGGTGGACATCACCCTGTACTTGACGAGGAACAGGGCACTTGGCTTGTAAGGGCAGGAGAACCTCAATGGAACACTTCTAAGTTGGAAGCAGAGATTTGGGAGATTCCAATGAGCTTCAGGAGATTCCAATAAAGACATCCTGCAGCAGTTGTCATAAAATCAAGGCCTCGTACGCCAAAAGATGCATTTCTTCTACTGAGAGCAAGGGCCACTGTTCAGCAGCTCATTCCTGGGACTGGCTGCTTTGCTTCATCTATTTTCAGTTTCCTATGCCTTAGCTCTTGGTTCTAAGGCTTAACGACGTAAGAATCTTGACCAAAGTTTTAAGTGACGAGGCCAGGAGTCAGACCCAAGTCTGCCTCGCCATTGTACAGAATATTAAAATCTTACTTTAGGCAAATCTCAGATTTAAAAAATTATTGTCAAGAATTGCAAAATTTCAAAATTGACTGGCAGACTCAATTGCAGAAAGTTTTTATGCCATTGCCACATAACTGTGCGACTTCACAGCGTTCCCGTGAACCATGTTACAATTTATGTCGGTACTTCTAAGCAATGTTGGTGGCTAGTATGTTGGCATTTTGATGTGTATTGTTATTACAATTCATTATTTAATTTGCATTATTATTAATATAATTCTGAAAAAAAATTTTGGAGAGAGGCATTAGAGACAGAGAGATGTTGCTGAGAAAAGAAAAGGCAGTCTTCAAGCAAAAATATGTAGCAACAATTCTCACAGTACATGGTCCCCAAATTTAATTTGGACCCCCATCCCATGTTTACATTTAATTCTAAGGGAAAGTTAGTTTTGAATCACGCTAGGTTTGCAGGAAGGCATCTCTTACACAAAGTGCAACTCACCCTGCATTTTTTATTAAAAGCATCTGACTATATTTTGCCTTCTTGTCTAGTTTTATGAAAGAATCCTGCGGTTCATCGACTAGAATGGAATTTGCATGAGAATAAGGACTAACATAGCCCCACAACCTAATGCCATGCTTGTCTGGAACATAATCGTGTGTAATAAATATCTGGTGAATGTACAAATGAGTAAATATACTACCTCAAATAACTTAGCATATCACAAAATCCAAAGATTTCACCCCAAACACTTTCTTCAGGATTATTTATAAAAGGGTTAATTCCCAGGAGAGGCACCAATACTTAGAGTCTTCATGCAGAGAATTGACCATTTATCCCTCATCTTGCCTATAAAGTGGCAAGTAATTTAACCATTTTACAATCTCTTAGTAACCCAAATAAATACAAGTTTGGCACAGAAGCGTTCAAAGGCATCAGAAGTCTGCCCCCTGTGGGTTGGTTTGTGCAGTGCATTGCTCTGATGCTCTGTCTATACCGAGGAGGTATAAGGCATAGCTTATAGCTTGGGTTCACTGTAAGAACACTGAAAACTTGTTTGTTAACTTGCACAGTTTTTTATAAGACTACCACCTCCCCACCCTGTATAAATCCCTGCCTAACGCTAGTATCCATAACAAATAGATTCTTCTGAGCCATTGGTTTGCTTTCCTATCTTAGAAACTGTAAATTGTACAAATGACAGTGTTTCCTCTTGCATGTGTGTGTGTTACCTGCTAGAAAACTTAGGACAAAATTTGTGGACCAATATAACAAGGACTTATCCCAATTTCCAGCCATCGTTTCTATCCCCACCCTTGCCTGCCTTTCTTTTCTTTTACTTTGCCTTCTATTTTATTCATCTCTCCAAAGCCCATTATGGAACAAGGCAGGGTCTCAATAAATCACTAACGTCAAAATTTATCAAAGTCACTTGTTTTCTTTAACCCTTTGAAGGGGCAAATTAAAGCATGGAACTTGCTTTAGCAGATGCATTCCTTTTATACAAACCATGTGGCTTTTCTAGGCTAGGGGATATTTGTTAAATACGCAGTAACTCTAACTCTGGTTCTTGGTGGCACTAACTTATCTGGCATGAAATCAAAACTCACTTTCCTATAATTCCCTCTGGCCTTTTTTGGGGGCAGGGGTTGGGGTGGAACACAGATCCCATTACTCATCTCTCTAGCACAGAGTCTGCCTGTCAATAACACTACAATTTTTCAAGGAAGGATACCATGTGGTCTTTACCTGCTTATATATTTCTGGTTTGACAGTTTCATCATGCGCATTTCCCTTTAAGGGATCTAGTATTTCTGATGTTATTAATTTGTAATTAAAGTCTAAGGCACAGAATACATGGGCTCTAGACTCAGCCGTGTTCAAATCACAAATCTGTCACTTAGCAGCTGTGTGACTTTGGGCAAGTGACTTAACCTCTCTGTGCCTCAGTTTCCTTATCCGTAAAACGAGACTAATAAGTAGGTAATGGATTTAAATAATTGGCACAAACCCCAGGGCATGGCTATAGTCACTAAAAGTTGTATGATGCTGTGTTGTGCTGTTTTTGTACCTCACCCAAGTTCTTCTTTCGCACGACGTCCATTAAGCCTCCCGGGGACCCTATGACCTTACCCTTTTTGGGATATAAAGAACCTATTATAGTTAGCCTTGGAGTACCTTTCCAATTCTGTCTTAAATGCTTTTCCTGTGTGTGTGTGTGTGTGTGTGTGTGTGTGTGTGTGTGTGTGTTTGCATGTCTAATTTCTAGTCTCTGCCTTCCTGTTTTCCTCACTTAGCCTATCTTTCCATTTTTGAAAAATGGCAGTAGAATAACCTATTTTATTTTGCTAGTTGACCATGAAGAGTTGGATGTGTGCTTTTTTTGTTTTCTTTAAAATGCCAGGTCTTTTTGTTCCTTGGCTTGCATTTATCCTGGACTTTGAGCAAGCTATTCGAAAATAGTCACCAGGCTGCCTCAGCTTTTAAGCTCTTCCTTTCAGTTTTTCCCCTAACAAATGTTCCCATTTGGCCATTAGGCTCTTTTCATGAATAATATGAGGCGTTTCTTTGGTTTTCCTTCTCTCTCAGGAAAATAAAAATGGCCCTGACAACTGCTCATGAGCAGTTCACCCCCAATTCCTTCCTGCAAAACTTTTAGTCAGGACTGAGGGCTAGAGTCCACATATTTCCTTCCATCTGTACGATTCACAAAGCTGTCTTCTCAAAAACTTTGCCTCTACTTGTGTCTTGATTGGTTTTCACGCCAGGCAATTTCAGCCCCCTCGAGGCCCATACCTCTATCTGGGCCACAAGCCTTTGGGTGAGTCGCTGTTACATGTCAAATTCTCTGCTAAATAAAGAAGACTCATGGGTGTACAGAACACCCTTTCTACCTGCAAGGAGCTTACACTCTGGCGAGAGTATTCCCAGGGGTGAGCACAAAGTACTATGGCTGCCTCTAAAAGAGGTGACCCACCCATTTACATTGGTTTAGAGAAGGCTTTTCTACAGCAATGATATATTAGCTGCGAAAAATGACCAAAAAAAAGTAATTCTTACAAATATTATCCCTTACAATAGTGGTTATTGGGAGCAGAGATACAGTGAAAGCTGAGTTATTTTTCCATGGATCGAGTGATAATGAAGTAGAGAAAACGCAGCCCAAGAAATTTGGCCATGTAAAATGGGGAAGCTCTAAGGCTGGAGAAGGAAAGAGGTAAAACATAGGAGGGAAGTAACAGGAGCAAAATAATTAGAGGCAGCAAGTCACACTGAAGATCTGGGAATTACCCAAGGAGCAGTGTGGTGGTGACATCTGAAAGGAGAGTGGTAAGGACAGGAGGTTTTGGCCGCTGGAATGGAGGATGATGTGTGGCCATTGATTACGGTGCCAACATGGGAGCTGAAGTTGCTCGGATAACAGCAGGAGGGATGAGGTGGGGAGGAAGTCAGAAGTACAGTACTAAAGATTCTCTGTGACTGAGCAAGAGAGACCTGGGAAAGCCAATAAATTCAAGAAGCAATAATGACCACGATGATAGAAGTCTGGGCTCCAGACTCCAGGAAACATGGTTTAAATTCTAGCTCCTTCACTTACTGGGTGGCCTTGGCCATGCATGTCACCTCTGCACATCTCATTCTCTTCATCTGGAAGTGAGGAATAATCATAACACCTACTTCTTAGGATTGTTGGGACTATTATATGAGACCAGTGGCACATGGTGAATGCTCAGTTAAGTGACCAAGACCCTGCGGTAATAGATAGCAGATACCCAAGTGAGGAGCCTACACGAGTGCAAATTATCAGGGCAAATGTCTAAACCAAGTATGAAGACACAAGATTCAGAATTGGTTTACAGCTCTTCAATCCCTTACCTACAAAGAGGGAATAAAATGATAGTATCATTTATTGGCTATAAGGAAACATTTTAAGACGATTTCTTCAAAGAAAGTGATGTTCAAAGTCCACTCCTTACCTGTGCCATGGCCCCGTTAGAGAGGGATATGGGGTGGAGAGCTTCATTTGTGAGCCATTCAGCACAGGACATAGACTGTACGAGGTTCCCACTTCTTCTCAAGGAATCTAAAGGTCTAACTGCTGATGGATATGTCAAAGGAGTGATGGCCATATTGGGTCATCTTGCACTCCTACGCTCGGACAGGGCAAAAGCAATGTCCATGTGTCCCATGGATCAGTCGTGGGATCAAAGAGAAAGCTGCAGTGTGGCTGAATTAGGTCCTGTCCAATGGGGGACAGACTGGAGCTGGAGGACGAGTGCCATGTTCCTGAGAAAGAGCAGGCCATAGCGCATGCATGACCAGAACCCCGAGAACTCGAGGTGAGAGATGTGCTGTAATACGGGAGGATGGTTTCTGAAGACCCTCTGACTGCTCCACCAAGCTGCTGTCCTCCACAGCAGGCTGGGCAAGAGCTGAGGGCAGGAGGGTCTCCTTAGCTTTGAATAACACTGGAAGTTCTGTATGTCGTGCGGGACTCGGCAGTCTGATTTCTGAATCGAGGCCATGCTTGGTAATTTAGTGTGACTAACTTTTTATTACTTTGGAATGATCAGAAAAGTTATGGGACTACCTGAGTTTTCTTTCTGGGGAAGGGGAAGAACTTCCCACGCTGAATCGACTACACAGGGGCAATGAGAGATAAAATAAAGTTTGGGTTGTTTTTATTACACCCGTGAGTCTTCTGTATCCATTACACTGTCATTATGAGATGATAGCAGTGAGGATCAGCAAAAAGAAGACAGAACTGTTTGGCAGGAATCTTAAAGACATTGAGTGTTTTACTTGAAGTTTGAGGATTTATTAAATTCTGGGAGGATTTCTGAGGACAGAGGAAGGGCAAGTCCCACCTTTGACCCTGAGGTACACAGGATGTGAATTGTAGTTATTTAAGAGAAGAGATGTGGAGGGGTCACTTTTCCGACAAGCACAGAAGAGGAGGAAAAGGTTTGTAAAAAGCTTGACTTTGAAGGTGAAGGTGTTCATCTGGAATGAGCAGCCCTGAGTGGACAGAGAGGAGGCTGAAACAGGGGAGAGGAAGCTGACCGCACTATGGGCAAGTTAAGCCAGAGGATGGATTAACAGATGGGCTCACATTTCCACGGGAGACCCTGGAGGACGGAGGTGAAGAGAGTCAGGGCTGTGGCCAGGCTTGACTGTGCTGAATTTTGCAGCTTCCCCTTGTCATTCCAGTTTCCAACTCAACTGCATTCAACTGGTCAGGTGCCTGTACCACATACACACATAGCATGGAAGCCAGTTTCCATTACCATTTTGCATCTCCCCAGTTGGAGTTTGGCTCCAGGATGCTTGGGCCCTTCCACTGAAGGACCAGCAACCTGCACCCCAGCCTCGCAGTCTGGACAATTCAAATGTGTCCTGGGAGCACAATTCTATTCTCCCCGCTCACCACATCTCTGTTATAAAAGCCATGTGATTATTCCCATTAGCTCTTATTACCTGTTATAGGTCTTCAATGTCACATACAAATAACAAACAGCAGACATTAAATCAGCAAGGACTTCAATGGTAATTATTCCTGATTTCCAAATATTGTTTTCTAGTTTATAAAGTGTTTACACAAGCACTACTCCATTCGATCCTGTCTCAGTCTTAAGGACCATCGTTCTGTGGTGAAGGATATGGAGGCTCAGAATCATGGCACTGCGTGTTCAATTCACAAAGCTATAAGGAGAGCCTCAAAAGTGTAATTCTTTACATTTAAGCATGTTAAAAATCCAGTCATGGGTGTATCTAGAATATTTGATAACCAGAGATGATCGTATCGTTTTTTAAGATCCCTTCTGTACAATAATTTTTAGTAATTTCATGAAATGCAACAAATAATATGGCCAAAAAAAATGCAATGAAAATTTTCTTTTTATTGAACTTTTTACACATAATCCTTCCATTTAAAAATATATACATATATAAATATAAATATATATATAAGTATATATATATATACACATATATATACATGTCCACACAATAAGACAAAAGTAATGGATGATTTTTAAAATTACATTAATTCTTTTAATTAAAGGGAAAAACAGATATTTGTCACAATAGTGATTAATAATACTGCATTTGTTTTCAAGACTTGACTTTTGCAAATCTGTCAGCAACTTCATCAAAACTGATCTTTGCATACTTATGTTCAACAGACAATATAGCCAAGAGGGCCAATCTATCCTCACTCACAGTGATTGAAGACTTTTTATTAATTTTAATTTCAAAAGGTTCTTTCACATGAAACACCAGAGACAAACAGTTAAGAAAAGTCATAAATATAAGGATAAATTTTGCAGACACGCATAAAAATCCCACTTCCCAATAACAAGGAGTTTTAAACACAAAATATCTAAGCAGTCACATAGAATGACTCAAGTGCTCCTTCTTCTCCCCAATCCTTGTGCTATGATCATTTATTTTGAATTTCTGTTTAAATGCAGGAAGCCCACAGGCTTGTAGACACAACCCTTGCCCAACGGGCATGAATGAGTCTAACCTCTAACGACTCTAACACTTGAAACGAGCGTGTGTCACGGTGTCCATGTGTGTCCAGGGCTGAGTGTTACGACTGGCATTGTTTGAACTACCTTCCAAGTATTTAGAACACAACACCTAGTTAAAAAGCAAATATTAGAAAGGTCCTAATGAAGCTTATATAGACATCACCAAACTCAACAGTTAAAATTGTTGAGAACTTAGATTCTTTTTTCTCGAGGAGTATGATAACATGTTATCACTGATGTTATTTAGAATTGCCAGTGTATGGTGACTCTAGCTGGCTTTATTTTTGTCTTCACAGTCGCTACAGACGATGTACCCCCTTGTTCCGTGCACCCTAGATGAACTGTTCCCACTGCCCCATCCCTGGGAGGCCATTGGCAACACCTCTCGAGTTCTATTTCCTCTGTGAGCTCTGATGGCTCCTCCCTCACTTCCGTGGTGCATGAGCTCCCGTAAAGTGGCAACCACAATCTTGTCCTTCCCGTGGTGTGATCTTCTGCTCCTGCCTCCAGCTGTGGAATTTCACAGGCCTACGATACCAGCTGTGCTGGTTTGGAAGCATTATGGCCCCCAAAACGCCATGTTCTTTGATGCAATCTTGTGGGGCAGTCATATTAGTGTTGATTAGGTTGGAACCTTTAGATTAGGTTGTTTCCGTGGAGATGTGACCCACCCAACTGTAGGTGATAACTCTGATTAGATCATTTCCATGGAGGTGTGGCCCCACCCATTCAGCCTGGGCATTGATTAGTTTACTAGAGCACTATATAAACTCAGACAGGAGCTTGCAGCTACAGCCGAGATAGACATTTTGAAGAAGTCCATTGAAAGCAGACATTTTGGAGAACACCATTTTGAAACACAACCTGGGAGCAAGCAGACGCCAGCCACGTGCCTTCCCAGCTAACAGAGGTTTCCTTGGGGTGTAGCATAACTCAGTTTCTGCCTCCACCCCATGTCCCCTTTGTCTCTGTTTCCATCTGCTTATAAGGACACAGTCATATGGAGTTAGACCCACCCTAACCCAGTTGGCCTCATTGTAACTAATAACATTTTCAAAAGATCTATTTAAAAATGAGTTCATGTTCACAGGACCAGGTTGGGGATTTGAACTTGTCTCCTGGGGGACATTTTTCAATCCATAACATCTCCTTTCCAATATTCCTGTTTGGGGCTGCAACAGTGCTTTTGCCTTTGTGTCATTGTGACTGGTTCACAGAGCCCCATTTGAGTTCCAAATGTGGGAACACTAAGATCCCCACACTCTTCTCATTCCAATGCAAGGATCTTCTTTCGGGGCCCTTCGCTGAAGCCAGGAGGAGCAAGGTGGGAAATAAGACGGGTACTACCCTCACCTCAGCGCTTACCCTAGCCCTCCTGGAGCTCCAGCCTAAATGGTTATGTCGAAACCCGGACCAGGATTTACCTTCCTGGGAGTTAATCCAAGTCACAGGTAAGATGTGCTTATTTGTTTTGCGAATTGCATTTTATATCTACTTCACTGATATGTGTTTGGTATGTATTTTACTTGGCAATTTCCCAAACATTTGCACATCCAGTGTCTCAGGCAGAATAGTTTAAAATGTATATATATATATAGAGAGAGAGACAGACAGACAGACAGACAGACAGACTTTAGTAGCAGATAAACCTGGATTCCCACTTGGCTCCTCCACTTGTTGGTAAGTGACCTTGGGTAGGTTAGCAAGCCTCTCCATGCCTCGTTTTCCTTGTCTGCAAAAGGGTACCAGTAAAATAATCTTCCTCATAGGACTGTTGCAAGGATCTAATAGTATAACATATTCTCTATAAAGTTCTTAACCCAATGCCTGGCATTCAATAGAGTGTTAGCTCTTATTAATAATCATGGTGACATTGCTGATAAATCCATGAGGACCATGCTTGTCCTCATTTAACAGGTGAGTCAAGGTAGGCTGAACAGATTGGGGGCTGGTTCAATGTCACACACTGAAGCGGTGATCGCAAGAGTCCAAATTCAGGTCTGTTTCCACTGCCTTATGATTGACTCACATTTCAGTATTGAGTGCCAGGCAGTGTCAGCCATGTGCGTGCCCAATCTCTCTCTCTCTCTCTCTCTCTATATATATATATATATATATACACACATATATATATACACACACACACATATGTATACATGTATATATGTGTGTGTATATATAGCTATATTATGAATCTATATTATATATCTATATCTATCTAGATTTATCTATCCATCTATCCATCTATCTACCTACCTACATCTTCCCTATCTATCCACCTAATCTATCTGTTGATGTATCAGTGTATCCATCCATCTGTCCATCCCCTATTTATCTACAGTTTTTTTTTAAATCATACATTGATTGAGTTTTTTGTTTTGTTTTGTTTTTAAATAGCATTAACTGGCTTTTCTTGGTCAAGCAAACCCAGCCTAAGGCTAACTGGTCTTTACTTCACTTTTCTCTAAAATAGACATTATTTTGTTTGTTTGTTTTCAAAAAGGAGCATTGGTGGAGCCTGTTCTCCTTCAGAGACTTACATAGAAGAACTCAGGCAACTCAGTTTGCTTCTTAGAGCTTTAGATGTTTTATCTGTGAAATGGAATGTACTACTTCTCCTCCAAAAAAGAGTACTGAGGGTTGGAATGTTCATTAGCTTTTGGTTTCTGCACGGGCTGGTGCCGTCATGGCTTCCTGAAAGGGGGCCTGGTCTCTAAGTGAGAGAGACCGCATAGCAAGAACACAAGCCCGGCGTCGAATCTAAACACTCTTTGGTGGAACGTCAGGCAACAGCTTGGCTTTCTGTGTTTTCTGAGTGTGATTTGAGCGAGCGAGTCTGGCCTGCCACCCATGTTTTTGGCAAGCGATGAGGTTTACAACTTACTGTCTTCTGTCAGCTCCTCCATAAGAGCATTTCAAAGTACTTCTGCAAGAAGCCAAAAGTGACTTCATTGCTACTGTTATCGGATGGCATAAGAGCCACACTTCAGGACCCTGTTTGGGGCTGCCTGGGTTTGAATGGGGGAGACGCAGGAAGCTCATCTTGATAACTCCGAGTAGACCTTGTACCAGGTAGGGGCACTGACCTTGGCAATCCGCTTAGTTTCAGAACTTCCCATTCATTCTCTCAATAGCTCTGTTATTCTCTTGATTACTAATGAGTCTGGCTCCATCCTTCCACAGCCTCCTGAAATGCCTACCATTCATGAAGAGTCTGAGTGTTCCTTTGCCAGATACACTTCGTTTGGAAAACTTATTTTATGAGCTCATAATGTTAATTCAGGAAACAAAAGACAGATTCATCTAAGATAATCTTTTGCTTAGGTTGAACCTAAGCTAAGGACCCTTATTCCAACTTGGGATAGATTGAAATGTTTTACTTTTTTATTTTAAAGACTCAATCTCCATTTGTAGCTACGTTGTACACACTTTCTTAGGATATGCTCACCATTCCCTGTATTTCCATCTACTATCTCCAGGACAAAGATGCCAAACCATCAAGCTCAGAATGGTCACCGAATCCTGTTTATTCGAGCTCAGAAATAACTTGTCTAATCTTGTTTCTCTTCTCCACTATCAAAGGCCTGAACTTTGCAAACAGCCTGCCTCTACGTTTTCCCTTTTCACCTAATTCACCCTCTAGACAAAATTAATATGTATGATAGATATTTCAGTACTCTAGGATGCATTTTTTTTGCATATTAATATCTCTGAAGTTGGGATGCATATTTCAATGGACATATGTTAGAACTATATTAATTGCCAGTAAATAAGAAAGACAAATTGAGGACAAGCATGCAAGAGATGTTTTCATACAAAAGCACTTCCCTCCGTCTTATGCCTTCATCAGATGTGGTGGTGAAGACAGCCTTTCAGTGTGACATGGTGTTTTCAGATCCCTGGAAATATCTTAGTATTTTAGATTTTGATCCTTTCTCCAAGGACAGATAAAATTCAGGTAGAGGGTCAGATGTGGCCTTCAGACTAGAATTTTCCTAGCCTGGTGGCTGGAACTAATTAGCAACTAAAGTAAATCCCTTCTATGAAGCTCTTTAAGTTCATCTTTCAATACCTTTAAGATTAAGAACTCGTGAACACTCAGCTATAATGGCAAGGAAGCACAGAGTTGGCATGTAATAGGCACTTAATATTTACTGTTGATTTAAGGCATCCTTATTTCGCTCTTTGAGAGCAGGTTATAGAAGTTGAACTCAAGAGCATACAGCACACACCTAACTCCCCACCAGCAGCTGGGGGAGAGTTGGGCAGTTTGCTGGGGCAGGAGCACATTCTTTTGCTTAAAATTGACTGTACTGGGGACATAAAAATGAATATCAAGAACTGAACGAACCTCTCAGATCACTGTCTCTCTTAGGGGAAATCATGTGATTGGGACAATTTTAATGCAGTGCCCCCCCCAAAAAAAAAAAATAAAAAGCCCAGGCATTTCCCACATGCTTCCCTCCAACCCCTAGACAGAAAACTACCATATTCACATGTATATTGGTGCATTCTTATAGAAAAACTCTGTCTTTTTGTCTACAATCATTTCTCTTTCTCTTTCTTCATATCAGATGATGGTGTTTGGAATTAGTCTTGTTCACCCTGGGTATTGGACAGCCATCCCTATCTTTATACCATCTGATGTAGGGTCTTGATCATATAATCTTGAGCCTGTTCAAGTGTTTGCTCTCATTACCTTGCAGCAGATATGTCAAACCTTCTCCCTCTACTTTTCTTCTATTCTGTCACCCCTGCTCTCTTGTTCTCAAGAGTCTACATTTCCTTAATTCACAGAGATTTTGGAAGCTATCAGAAAGAGCAGCCTTCCCTTTCTGTGGTAGCCTAAAGCGAACGGTCCTGGCCTGGTGACAATCTCTCCAAGCACACCCTGCTTCCATTCCATCCTGTCCCCTCTCCGAATGCACCTTCTCAGTCTTCTTTAGGATGAATAATTTATCTGCGCAGCCCCAATTGTCTGAAGACCTTTCAATTTCCCTCTAAATACTCACTCTGGTTGTTCTCAACTACTTTTATGGCTTTAATTAGCCCTTGAAATGTTTAGGACTTCATGATGACTCATATAGCTCATCTCCTTCCAGAGCTTCAAATCCATATCCCCAATGGCTTAATGGGCATCTCCATTTGGAAGACTGCTCAAAATCAGCATGTATGAAATAAACCAAACCTACCCATCCCCTTATGTTGTCAGTCTCAACAATTGCTCAATCTTGAATTCTAAACATCTCAGTTTCCTGTTTCTTTCTGGCTCCTTCAACCTCCAGATTTTGATCCAGCTCCTAAGCACTTCTCACTTCTCATCACCTCTCTACATCCTCAATATAATTACCCTCATTCAGGACAACACCACCTTTCTGCACAAATACTCTTAACACAAGGACATCCATGGCAGATTGTCTCAAAAATGGCCTCCAACAATTCCTCCAATCCTTCTACACCCAAGTCAGGCCTCCCAACAAGAAGAGTAATCCATTGCCCACCCCTTGAATCTTGTCTTGTAACTTGCTTGGATCAATAGAATGCAGAAGAAGTTTTCTGACCTTTAAGAACCCTTTCACTTTCTTGGAACCCTGATTAAGTTGTCTGACTACCCCATTGAAGAGAAGGGTCCAGCCATTCCAACCACCATAGACATCTGAATGACGCCATCTTGGAAGTTCTGGCCACGGCCGAGCTCCCAGCTGAATGGAGCTGCACAAAGGACGCCAGCTAATACCTGATGAAGTAGAAAAGAGCCATCTCTGCAGAGCTCTGTCCAAACTGTAGAATCATGATCAGATCAATGTCTTTTTGTTGTTGTTTTAAGCCAAGTTTTGGGTGGTTTTTTACACCTCTGAATGAACTCATGGTCACATACCTCTGTCACATCTCTCTCTTCTTCTACTTTCCTCAGTTTGCTGGAGAAATCCAAAGTGATCCTTGGACAATGTTACATTTCTTACATTATATTGCTTTATTAATTGAAGAAAACATGATTAACTTCAGTTGTTTGATTCCAGTTGTAATCATTTCAAACTTTTGGTGATTTGCTTACGCTAACCTTTACTCTCAGATCAATTTCATTTATATATATTTTTTTTCAGTTTAAAATCAGCACAATTATCTACATTATGGGCTATTTCAGTGAAGCCTGCATGATTAGTAGATGGATAAGGTGAGGCCACTCTTCCTTGTTTTTCATGCACCTTCCCCAGCGCCATTGGTACATAGTTGCACATCCAACTTGGGATGTTATTGGAGGTGATTTCTTCCTGGTGAATTGTGAACCAAGAAATATTTGAAGTTACTTATAAATACAATTCTCAATTCTGCTCTATATATTAGGAGACACAAGAGGAAAGGTTAGGAGTGGTGCCTGTTTCTGAGCATGGGATAACAGAGAAGGGATATGCACCTAGACTACCCTTGCAAAGGACCCTTGGGGATTGTGAGCACACTTTGCAAGCCAAGGAAGAGCCAAGGCTTCAACATCACAATAAAATCAAGGCTGCCAGCTGCCCTTGTGCCCCATCACCACCGCCATTTTGTCTCTATCAGGCCACTGCAAGGCTTATGAAGAACAATGCAATAGTTGCTGCTAGAGGACTCAGTAGGAAATGCCCCAAAAGTCTCTGAGAGAAACCAACATGGCGGCTAGATGATGATGATGAGCATGGCTAGAGAGGGATGGGATACAGGAGATGGTTATAAAAGGAACAGCCACTAGAAGGCTGCCTAACAGCCTCCAGCAGCCACTGCTGGCCTCAGACTTGCCCTTCCTGTGAGTCTGCTGAGGGAAAGAACTTCCCAGGCCCTGCTGATGTACCTGCCCAGAGAGGAAACAGTGGGGACAACCTCTTGTTAGTTGCACTGGTTTTGCTGGAATTCCAGAAGCTCCACAAAGCAAGGCTTGAATCAGTAGGTGAACTGCAACCTGACCCTCAGTCTCCTAATAAGCTTTGTGCAATGCCAGGGCATCTTCACCCACATTGGGCTTTTACTGCTTTGGAGATTAAACACAAGTTTTGCAACCACAGAGGTTCAAAAGGAGGTAAAGGAAGTATCCAGAAATTTGCATCACACCGTATTGGAGTCTTTCCCTCTCACAATAATATAATAAACACCAGGATAGGAGAAGAGGGTTGAGATAGACTTTGCCATTACAAAATGATTCAGACTCCATTCTTCTCTTTGCTTTCCAGGGAAGCTTGAGAGAAAACAGCTGTTTTCATTGTGGTTAAACCCCGGTCTCCACAGCCCTATCATTTGGTTCGTTAGTACACCATTCTCTCCCTCCCTTGGTTCTGAGTTGACCAGGAAAGCAGAGATAGGTCAAGTCCATGCAATCAATGCACAGATCATTTCCACGTGCTACAATTAGAGAGGCCTCTGCTGGTTTGAATCCATTATGTGCCCTGCAAAAGCGATGTTCTTTTAATCCAATCCTGTGGGTGCAGACTTATTACGGGTGGGATCTTTTGATTAAGTTATTTCCACGGAGATGTGACCTTCCCACCTGTGATGAGAACTTTTGATTAGATTATTTCCATGGTGGTATAACCCCACCCATTCAAGGTGGGTCCCGATTAGTTTACTGGAGTCCTTAAGAGAACTCAGGAGCTAAAACAGACTGAGATGCTTGGAGAAGCAGACAGAAAGACATTTGGAGATGCTAAGCTAAGAGATAAAGCTCAGAGTTTACCCTGGAGAAGCTAAGAGAGGACCCCCAGGTGGTTAGAGAGAAATGCCCTGGGAGAACAAGCAGGGATGCACAGGATCTGAGAGAGGGAAGCTAAGAGAGACAGAAGTCCAGAGACATTTTGGAAAAGCCATTTTGAAACCAGAACCCAGGAGCAAGGGACCAGCAGACACCAGCCATGTGCCTTCACAGCTGACAGAGGTGTTCCGGATGCCATCAGCCTTTCTTCAGTGAAGGTGTCCTCTTGTTGATGCCATAGTTTGGACACTTTTATGGCCTTAGAACATCAAATTTGTAAGCTGATAAATCCCCTCTATAAAAGCCAATCCATTTCTGGTATTTTTGCATAAGGGCAGCCTTAGCAAACCAGAGCAGGGCCCTAGGGAGTATCCATTGAGGAGGTGGCAGGGTCCACTTATTCCCGGAATGGGAATTCAAATATTTGTTCTTTTTCCAGCAACTTTCTCTTGTTGAGGTTTTCCCAGTACTATCTGTGTAGACATTTACACAGTTTTCTAGAGTTTTCAGTTTGGGACATCCACCTCTTCTAGAACGACCATGTTTGGTCATGGCAGAGGTGGTGGCGGTAGTGTTAGGATGTGTGGATATAGCCAAGACCCGTGGTTAAGAATTGGCCCCTCAAAGGTTACATTGCTTATGGGGAGCTATCCTTCAAATCTAAAATTTTCATTTGTTGTGCATTGGAAAAAATGACACACATACTTTCAAGCATCTAATAGAAACAATTGCCCTCTTTTGGCTTATTGCACTTTTTCTAGACTCTAGATGCCGTCTTTTAACTGGTTTCTCTTGCTTGCCTCTCCACTTAAGTTTATCCTCTGTGGTGGTGTTTTTGGAAATTTTTTCCCAAGAGTTTTTTTTTTTCTTAATGCAAAACAGAACACGTTTATCCTCCACTGAATGGCATGTGTCACCCACAGAGAATTTAGTCCCCTAAGCATAGCATGCCAAGATCTTCACCAGGGCTTGGAAAACCTTTTCTGTAAAGGGCCAGATAAATATTTTGGGCTTTATTCTTACCGGTGGGCTGCACAGAAATAGGCAGAAGGCCAGAGTTGGTTGGTGGACTGTGATTTGCTGACCCCTGTTCTCCATGGCCTTGTCCTCCCGCCATGCTGGGGTCATTTCTGGCCGTTCTTTATTCATGATTGCGCTACATTCTGCAAGCTTTCTTCTAGCTCCATGC
Source organism: Choloepus didactylus (assembly GCF_015220235.1). Lineage (NCBI taxonomy): Eukaryota > Metazoa > Chordata > Mammalia > Pilosa > Megalonychidae > Choloepus > Choloepus didactylus. The sequence continues at coordinate 5,461,231 of NC_051324.1, forward strand.
TGTTCTAGCCCTTCCCTCTCATAGCAGTGTAGAGCTCGTCTGTTAGCCTTCAACACTTTAACTTCACATCATCCTCTGTGGGTGAGGGATGGTTTTCAGTTTTCACCCTCTCTGTGCCTTTGTATACATACAGTTCCTAACATCACTCTTAACACACTCACTGCAACTTTGTTAGCTGGTTTATCTCCAGGACTAAATTCTGAACTCCTTGAGGGCAGTGATCATCGTGAATTATCTTTGAATTCCCAGGGCCCAGCTATGTGGTCAGCAAATATTGAATTGAGCCAGCTCTCTGTGTCCACAGGGAAAAAGGAAACACAAGTTTGATCGAAAGAGATTCAGAGGGATAAGTGAGAATTAAGGACGGCTCTTTTCCCCTACTCCCCGTCTCCCTACCTTTCTTTTTTTTCCTTTTTAATGAACTTGTTTTTTTTCCTAAAACAAGCACATTCCTGTGGGAGCTTCCTAGTATAAACACATCCACTCAATGCCTTAGGGACTGTAGCCAGCTTACGGTCAAGGTAGGGGATTGGTTCCAGTTTCTCTTTGGCGCTCAAAGAGGTTCTAAATTGACCTGAATTTAATTTTGTTCCCCCCTTTATTTTTTTAAATTAAAAAAATTATGCCTGAGCAAATAAGGGAAAGTTAAATGGCTCCAAGAGAAAAATGGGCAAAGTTCTTTGATAGGCAATTCAGAAAAAAAAACACAACTAGCCAACAATCCTATAAAAGACACTAAACCACATTAGCAATCAAAAAAATGTAAATATAAAATAAGCAGTACAAGGATACTATTTGATAGCTATCAAAATGACCAAGATTTTATTTAATAAATAGCTAATTTTCTTTGTTGGCAAAAGTTGGCAAAAGCGTGAGTAAATAAGAACTCAGAATTTAATAATATGCATCCAAAAATCTGAACGTTTTATCTTCAAACCAGTAATTGCATTTTTGGGAATTTTTCCCTCATAAAATTTTCCTCTGGAAAATATCAAACATATTCACCATTTTTTGTGATTGCTCACTGCAGTGCTATTTATGATAGTGAAATTTATGATGTATCAGTATGTTGAAATATGCAATCTTCGCAAATTATATAGTAAAAATATTAAATGTTATAAAGACAGGCTCATAATACATTATTAAGTAATAAAAAAAGCAGATTGCAAAGTAGAATATATATTATGCAACCTTTACAAATTATATGGTAAAATATTAAATGTTATATAAGGACATGCTCATAATACATTTTTAAGTAACAAAAAAAGCAGGTTGCAAAGTAGAATATATATATTTATATATAAGTATTATATATGTATTTATAAATAGCAGGTTGCAAAGAAGATACATATTTGTATATATAAATATTGTATATATAAATTTTTTGCAAAACATTACTATGTGCCAAAATAGGAAAACTATTCCTGAACTATTATCAGAGGTTATCTTGAAAATGGAAACTAGGGTGGCATCAAAAGTGTGATTTTTACACTCTTCAGGTTATTCTAAGGGGCTTTCTTTTTCTACTAGTGATCTCATTTGCTCCCTGAATATAATTTTTCCGTCCCACCCGGCTTCCCAACCCATTGTCCAGCAGCCAGAGGGATCTTTCTAAAAACACAAATCAGATCATGTCTCTCCCTGCTTCCAATTAGACTTAGAGTAGAAGCCAGACTCCTTCCCATGGCTGAAAACGCCTTCCCCAATCGGCCTTCTCCCTTCGGCTCATCTCCTCCTCCCTCCTGCCTGCTTGAACTCCGAGACCACCAGCTTGCTTTCTGCTCCTTCCACGGGCCAAGATCTTTCAAGAACTCATGGGCCGGTCGTTCTGCAAGGGATGCTGCTTTCGTTTGCACTGCTGGCTGGTGCTGGACTTTCAGGTCTCAGCTCAAATGCCCCCCATCCAGAGAGACCGTCCCACCCCCTCCCATTAGTCTCTAATGCATTTTCCTGTTTGGCTTTCCTTGCACAGCCAGTTGTCTTGTTTAATTATCTGCTTCCTTGTTTGTTGCCTCTCCATCTCCCTCAAATGCAGTCTCCACAGCTCGAGAACTATGTCTCTCTTGCTCTCTGCAGAACTCCTCGTGTCTAAGGCTGGGCCTGGCACACAGAAGCAGCTCAGGCCATATCTCTATAATGAATGATGCACTGGTCAAAGCCCGTGCTCTCTCTCTTCAGAGCTCTGGGAGAAGCAAATAGAAGCTGAGTGAATTCCCTTGGAATCCAGAATTTCCAGCTTCCAGAAGCAGAGCTTCTGGATCATCTCTTTGTCTTGGTAGATTTCTTGCTGGTGTCTTCCTCCTCCGTGACGGGCCCAGGCCTCTTTGCTCGGGCTCCTCGTCCAGCCTTGAGCCTTCTATGCTCCATCCTCTGTGTCTGAGCCTTACCCAGCTCAAAAGGCCCGGCTCAAGTTTCACCATATGGCATCCTGTACACCATAGTTCCACATACACACATTTTTGTTTTATCGGATTATCCCTTATTATATCTCATCAGCGCAGATGGAAAAACACGCTATCATGTGAAAAGCACGAGATCTGTGGAAAAGGCCTGGCTTTGACTCACACAGCTCTGCCACTTTCTGAGTGAACTTGAGCAAATCGTTTAATTTCTCTGGGCTCATTTGTTCAGAAGAGCACTGGAGGGTCACTGTGAAATTTAAAGGACATGGCAAGTGAAAGTACCTCACAAAGTGCCTGATGCGTCACAGATACTCAAGAGTTGACTGTTTCCCCTTTCGTCTCGGTCTTTGCCAGCTCATGAAAAGGAGAAGAATCTTTTTAGAGGGCTCCATCGATTTCAGTGTCCCTGCTGCCATCGGACAGGCTCATTTGAGTGTGTGGGCAAAGAGGAACAGCTCATAACTCAGCCGTAATCGTTTCCTGGCTGGGATAGCAGGAGGGGAGCAGTCAACAAAGAAGACTCTTCATGTTTACAGACTGCTTCCAATTAGGAATCAAGGAATCTCTTAGACAAAATAATTGTTTACATGAGCCTCAAAAATGCAGTGAATGTAATAAATGTAGGCATTTTATAAACATGTTGTAGATGGCTTGGTTTTCATTGGCCTTTATTGCATTTCTGCAGGGGTTTGAGAAAGATGGGAGAAGTGGATGTTGGACTTTCTTATTTATTAGTAGATATGTTTGCTTTTGGCCTCTCCCCCCTCCTAAAAGCTTTCGGTTCTGAAATATGGGAAGAGTAAATATTTTGAGGCAGTGTCCGTGCCCCGTCTCTGCTGTTCATGTCCCTACATGTCCATTCCATGTCCGCCATATTGGATGCCAGTTCTCCACTTGCAGGGCGAAGGGAAGCATTAAAAAGAGGGTACCTTGAACTGTGGTCATTCCTGCCTCACCTGGAAAGTATCTACGTGACTCCTAAAGTAGTGGGAGCCACTAACTAGGATGCAAGAGCCAGGGGTTGGTGTGGCCTTGCGAGGCCGAATTAGATAGGTCTTCCTGAGTGAGGAGGAGGAGAAGGAGTGTGGGGTTAGAATTCAAGGCAGGGAAAGACAGAAGGTAAATTCACATTTTTAACACCAGCTTAATATTCTGCTGACTGGAGGGACCCTATCGGTAGAAACACCACTGTGGGCCTCTATTCCTAAAATAAATTTCCATGGGGACATTTAGTTTTGGTTTTTGGTTTTTAGCCTGCCACCCAAAAGGGGATGCAGTTTATTGCATACTTCCGTGCAGTTCACATGCAAACTGAACAGCTCTCCTTGGAACCATTCTGGTAAACAAAATATACCTGAGATTCTTAAAAGGCATCCGGACACTAATCTTCCCGGCTTCTCCCATGTAAAAATGTGAGTGCTATTTTAAGAGGAACCCTTATGGCATGGAACAGCTAAACCGAGGTGTGTTGTAAAAGAGAAATTAGGCAGGCTTGACTTTCTTGATCTTCTCGTCTAGATGAATATGTTGGGTGGAGGTGACAATAATGATTGGCGTGTGATTAGGTGGGGGGTGGCATTGTGGTATTTGTATTATTTCTATGTTCTTAAACAGTAGTTTAGTGCAAAGATACCCAATAAGGAGGCTCTTCTTTGGAAGTGAGATGGCAACCTTTAGGGGATTGAACATCGCCTTGATTATAAAGGGCCCACAGGAACTTGCAACCATATAGAACCACTGGACAATGGAGAGCATCTGTAGTGTGGATAAAATTCCCATTGTGATTCTTGAAGTTCCTTTATTTCTGGAACTTATTGGGTAGCTCTGGTCATTTGCATAATTAACTTTATGGAAAAAGTGGGAAAGAATCAAGGTGGTCCAGTAATCCCTTTTCTTCCAACCAGCCTGGCAGTCACTAGTTTTTGCCCACACGGTAGCTTTCTTCTCTAACCGTACCTCCCCACATGCACACATCTTCTCCTTCCCCAGTTTTGCTTTGAGCTTTTCTTTCCCATGTGGTTAGGAGGGTAAGCTCTCAGCAAGAGAGTGAGTCATGATTAGTCTAGATTGATTTAGGGCATGGGCATAAAGCCTAAGGATCTGGTGAAAGTTTTCCACTCTAACAAATAAAGATGTTTGGGAGAAAAACTCTGTTTTGTACTTAACATCTTTAGCCTGTGTTTGATGCCCGGAGGTGCTGCAGCCACTTTGTGATCATGAGGCATGACTGCACCAATAGACTGAGGATGGCAGAATGGAAAGATGGGAAGCACCTAGGACATAGCTGTGTCACTGAGTTAAAATTCCCCAGAACTGTTTTGCCCCTAGACTTCTTGTTAGATAAGAAAAGAAAGCCCTTATTACATATGATACTTTCATTTGAGTCTCCTTTATTCCTAGTTCAAAGCATCCTGAAATCTATTACCTTACACTTTAAAAGTAATAAAGGTACAAACAGAAATTATTTTTTAAGGATAGATGAAATGAAGCAGCAATAACATGGGGTGAAATTTCCCCAAATGAGTAGGGTTGAAACAACATTCTGTTCATTTCTTCCGGCACCTCCAAGCGCCAGTCTTTCTCTCTTGATTTGGGCTGGGGAGAGGCTATAGGAGTGGTGGTTAAGGGCCTGGCTGTGTGTGTGGCTGTGGTCAAGTTCCTTCACAATGAGCCATAGTTTCCTCACCCCTAAAGTGGACATAATGATACCCCGTGGTGTTGTTTAAGGAATAATTGAGACGAGGTATGCAAAGCACGCAGTACAGTGCCTGGTCTGGAGTAAGATCTCTGTAAGTGCAGTAATGTTAGCATTTTTATCACCTCGGAGTACTTTGGCTTATTTTCCAGTCTGCACATTTCTCCACCTTGCCTCCCTGCCCTGCATTCTCCTCCTTATTCCTCTAGCCTGGTATTTCTCATACAGCCCTTGCCTGTGCCCAGCCTCCATCTTGCTGCCTGGGCAGTGTTTTCCGGACTCCACGGCCACATCTCTCTCCCTGTGTGTGCAATGCCTATGGCCTCTTACACTGGGCTCTGCGGATTTTCCCAATGTGGGTTCGAATGATTGCCTGTCTGAGTAAGATACAGACCATCTGCGGGAGTGAGGGGATCCCAGTCAATGACAGAGGACATATAATAGGATGTAGGAGAGCAAGCTCTTAAGATACGAGAAAGCATAATACAGCCGGCTATGATGCTTTGTGGCAGGGATGCAAACAGCTGATAATAGGCTGACATGCATGGGAAAATCTAGATGGGCACCAGTGTGGCAGCCCTCAGGGAGAGAGAACTCAGGACCTAGCACATCTGCAGCAGTGGGACAGTGGGCAGGTTGCTAGAGACAAAGAACCAGAAAACAATAAAGAGCCCGTAGAGGAGAGAGTTCTTACTCTCCAGAGCCTTCCAGTCTGGGGAGGCAGGATGTCCATGAATAAACGAATGGGTCAACAGATGAAGTCCCATTTTACAGATAAGAAAACAGACTGCGAGTTTAAGTAAATGTGTTAAGTCCAAGACCACACAGCTGGAATGCTTCATGATACTTAGTTTACTGCATCTTCCATACCATATTAAAAGAAGTTTGGCTTTGGGGTGCTCTTAAGCTTTCTCAGAAGAACCATTTGATAGAACAATGTGAGTTTATAGACCTTGATAGCCGCCTGCTGATGTTTCAATTTGTAAAATAAAGGAAGTAACCCAACCCCAAGCCCCCACCATTTGCTTGATGTTTCTGCAACTTACTGTGTCTGACCAGGGAGAATTTCAACCCCATCAACCACTGTGCTTGTGTGAATGTAAATTAACAAGCAGGTCTGATGTAGTGGCTCTGTAGGTGATAAATTCACCGATGTCTGCCAGCATAATGCATGACTTACGGGGGTGCTGATGTTTTTTAATATCGCTGTCCAACCAGACGATGATGCAATGACTTCTCCCGACACTTCAGCTGTAGTAATACCTTGAGACAAGATAATATGAAATTTATTTGATATCTGAATAAAACACAAGCTAATGCTTGAAATCTACCCTGCAAGTTTCTTTCTTTTTTCCCCTACTACCAAACTAAAATGATCCCATCTTCTCTCAGAGTACATCAGAATAGTCATGGAAAGGAAATTTGTTGTAAAATATTTTTTTTGCATCAGATCATTTCAAGTAAATGGAACTGCAAAATGAAATGTTGGAAATGAAGATTATTATATTCATTTTTCCTTTGTGGGTACCCTACTTCCTGGAAATTTATTCATACGTTGTGCTTAATAAACCATAATTTAAAAATCACCTTGCAGGCAAATTTCTAAACTTGGTACCATTATCCATTACACTTTGTTTCTTGTTTACTTCGCAGAATTGTCACCATCCTGCCCCTAGGAAAATAAATAGATGAAAAAAATGCAGTACCAAAGGCTGATTGATTCCACTGGAGAGAACAGACTTGTATCAAAGGGGGCTTTATTTCTGTTCTCCCCAGATAGGCAGAGAGGCTGGTGTTCAGCCCTCCTCTTCCATTCATTTTTGAGGGGGCAATGAAAACTCTGAGAGGCAGGTATTATTTATATCTTCCTGAACACAAAGTGCAAAACGACTCCTGAGAAAAGAATGGCCATAACGTAGCTCACGCCACGACTTTCTCTGAGAGTGATTTTTACCGTGGTAAAATGGTGCTTTCTGGAGGCTGAATTCCAGATGTGGTGGTGGTGGGGGGGGGGAATCTCTTTGTCCCAGAGTCAAGAGACCAGGGATCTAAAAACCATGCAACATGAGGAGCTCATTCCTCAAGGTCACCTAGCTCAAACCCTGCAGTGAGAACACAGGATCTAGAAAGTTGACCTGATGGGTAAGGGGTCTACCAGATGGCCAGTGGCAGATCATGCCCAGGCCTAGAACCCAAGTCTCTGCTTCCTTTTTCAGGAATCTAGAAACCAGCATTTCCTACTCTGATGACAGAAATCACTTTTATATTTTGCCTTCATTGTATATAACAGAAAGATGTTTTGAATGCCAGGGGTATTTGTGCTTTAACATTCACAGTTTTATTATTTTCATACCCATTAGTTCCTGTGCTTATATATGATAGGATTTGGGAGTGATGTTTTAATGGCCCAGGAATAAAGCATTTTGAAAGTTCAGGTTGATCCATAGCTGCAATAACCCTATGGGGCTACATAACAGCCCCAAGTTAATAGGTCCTGTTAAATTACAACTTCTGTATGCCAGGCATAGATGGATATGCGTTCTATGAGCTTTTTGCACAACGATCCTTAAAGGTTGCGGCTGATAGTATCGCTTGCCCGGGATACTGAGACCCAGAGATCAAGTGGCCTTCCAAGTCCACACCTGCTGTGGGTCAAAGCGGGGTTTATCACCCTGGTGATCTGACTCCAGAGGCTGCTTTCTTAGCTGCTGCATCATCCTGTCACACATGGCGGATGGGTGAATTGGCTGTGACAACTGTCACGATGTCGCCGAAACAATAAGACTTCCCATTTGCACAGTGCCTACCAGCTTTCCACACACTCTCACCTTCTGTCTTTTTTTTTTTTTTTTTTTTTTTTGAGCCTCAGAGCATCCCTGGGTGATGGGTGATACAAGGATTGCTGTCCCTATCTTAAAGAAACCAAAGGAATTGTCCAAAATTGCATAGAGGAAAAAGCAAAGACCCAAATTCAGACTTTCTGATAAAAAAATATCTTTCCAAGCAAATCACAGGGTCATCAATAAATTTAGCCACATCTTCCAGGTGGGCTTTGAGGAATCTGCATTTATGATACTCTGCATCCCCAAACCAGAGGAGTTGCGAATGATCTGTGTGTTCTGAGGTTGTGGGGCAAATACTACATCTTTCACATAGCAAAAACTCTTACCAACTCACTTTCACACCAGAATTATTCCTGCCGCATTGAACAGCTGAATAGAAGCCAGCATCCCCCTTCACAATCTCTTGCTAGTATCACTCTCTTTTTATAACTGGAATCCAGATTTCTTCCTTGAGTTCTTGGGACCAGATCAGCGTGTTGGAAGCAGCTGATGGGAGAAGACAGGCTGCTGGAGAGTGTAAAGATTGTTCCAGACACTTTCTGGGCTGGGCAGCGCCTGAGCGTCTACACCCGCGTTCACACTTACACACAGGGCTGTTCCAGCCGATCCCCAGAATCTCCCTGTCTCCACAGTGTCGGCCTGAGAGTGAAGCACATGCCTTCCCACCCATTTCCAGCCAGAGTTTTGTATGGACGTTGAATCAGCTGTTGTAACGAGACCAAAATACCAGCCAGCTTTCCACGAAGACTTCAACTCGAGAGCCGTTGACTGGCTTTGTCTGACACAAGTGATGTCTGGTTTACAGCCACCCTAAATTTAGCCATGGTTATCAGCTCCAGCTTGTGGGAATGCAGTCTTGATGATGTTGGCACTGGAGGGTTTAGCTGCCTGATGTTCACTGGGGTTTTCAGGAGGAACTGCTGTAGCCAGCGATCCACTTGAAAACCTTCTGGAGCTAAAGACAAAATATGCTCCTTTCAGTCATTGCAGTGTCTCCAAATAGAAAATCACCTTCCCTAGTCCCAGAGCCATGCAGGCCTGCAGGTCTTTCACACATACAGTATTTTCATTTTAAGCTTTAAATGAAAAAGTAAAATTTTTCCCAAATCAAAGACCTGAGTTAGCAGACCAGATAGGTTTATTAAATAATCCTGTTTATTTTAAGAAGTGAGGCTAAGATACCAAATTATCTTGATGATGTTTCAGAGTTTCAAGGAAAATGCTACAAATATATCAAGGCAGGAAAAAAAAAATCCACACCGAAAGAAGCACAAAGCAGGCTGGTGTCAGAATGCTTCTCTGCTTCTAAAACTCCGGAGAAGAGTGGAGAAAAGGTCGAGGAGTTTTGTCCATACTTCATATCCTCCATTAAAATACAAGCACTGCAGGGTAGAAAAGGAGACAATCTAAATAAATTGAAAAACAGAGTGTTGACTGGTTACTGTAAGGAACAAAGAGCTGTACATAGACTTTGATAAATTTGTTTCTCACATGGGTGAAGGTAACAATTCTGAAATACTGTATATGTAGGCTAGGGCTGAATGATTTGTAGATAAGGGAATTAGATTTCTCACTGTCAGAGAAAGAGTTTACAAACTATCAAGAAGTGGAGGCTAGAATGGAACTTTTGGTGCTGGATAAAAATTGGAGTTGGTATAAAACATATATGCAGGTAGGTAGATAACAGAAATACAGATATGTTTGTACACCTGGGTTAGTATATACATAGGTAGTTCCTTGCTCTGTAGACTGAGTACTTCTAGAAGCAGTGAGACTCCAGTAGCAATGAACGCATCTAGCATCCAGATCTGAGTTTCTAAGTACTCTTCTCCAATTAAATGAACCATGGCACTCTAGAGAAATGGCTGATTCTAGAGTTGGACCAGGGAAAGTACTAGATGATCCTGAAAGGTCTCACCATGCCAAAAAGTAATGAAGTACTGAAAAAAAATTTTTTTAAAAAAAGAAACAAAAGGAAAAAGAAGGACATGTCAAAAGGCCAAAGAAATCAAACTTCAGGAGCCCCCAATGGCCAAAGCTGGGACAATTTGAGCAATAAAATAAATAATAATGTTGCATTATAACCCAAAGAATAAAATTAATCTCCATGAGTCTATACTGATATAAATAAATAATTGAGTAAATAAATAATTGGAGGAGAAGGTACAAGTGTTCCTTACGGAAGAATTTCAGTTAATTAAATGTAGAAGGATGAAGGAAATAAAAAGAAAACCAGCATTAGGACACAGTAGTAACTGCTGCAGGCAATAGCCGCTGATGAGTGCTAAAATCTAGTGGGTAAAACAACAGGATATTTGCATAACTTCAAAGTTCTCCCCCATAATATTTATTAATCACTGCGGTGGTTTGCATACATGTCCACAAATTCTTTGGTATCTCTCCTTCCCAGAGGTGGAGCTTGATTTCCCACCCCTTGCGTTTGGGCAGGACTTAATAACGACTTCCAACGACAAGCACATGGGAAAGGAAAAATGGTGATTTTATACTGAGAAGCCTGTCAGACATCACCTTGACCGAGTGATCAAGGTAATATTGTGGTGATTAGTCATGTCAATAAAGGTACTAACTTTAGGAGGTGAAGAGAAGGCACGTCCTCTGTAATAGTTTTGCCCCTAAATCCATAACCCCAGTCTGATCATGAGAAAACAAGAAAGAGACCTAAATTTGGGGACCTTCTACAAAATACCTTCATAGTACTTTTCAAAAGTGTTCAAAGTCAGGAAAATCAAGGAAAGATTAAGAAACTGTCACAGATCAGAGGAGACCCAAGGAGAAAGGACTACTAAATGGAGCACAGTGTTCTGGATTGGATCCAGGAACAGGAAAACTGGTGAAATCTGAATAAAGCATGTTATTTAGTTACTAATATTGCATAATGTTGATTTTTCATTTTTGGAAAATGCACCATGGTTAAGTATTAGGGGAAGCTGGGAGAAGAGTATATAGGAGCTCTCTAGATTCTCTTTGAATGCTTCCATAAATCTAGAATTATTTCAAAACAAAAAAAAATGTTTATAATCACAAGCGCACTTAAATTCATTTAAAAAAATCCAATTATGTGCTGAATGTAAAAAATACACCCAAAGTAAAAAACAGAATAGGTCTAGATACAGATATATAATGGATTAAAACATATTAGGTAAGTTTGAGCAACCAAGAAAACTAAGAGTCATTACCATTAGACAACATAAAAGGCAGGGCAAAATTCATCAAAGGGGAAACTAAATCATTTCAGCTTGATAATAATTATCAACCTCAATAAAGATATAATTGGCATGAAACTCTTTGCAGCAAATGAAAGGTTTTCAAAATATATAAAGTAAAAATGATTTTAAGTGTGGAAAACATTAACAGAAATATGAAGGTTGATTTTAACACACCACATTTGGTCAAGTAGACACAACATCCATAATTGGATAATAAAAGAAATAAGGTTGATTTACTAGATACGTCAAACTTTTTAACCAACAGGGAATACATATTCTTTCCAGAGTCCCAAGGAGAATTTTGAAAATTGATCATAATCTAGGATGCCAAAAAACCTTCAATGATTTCTAAAAGGAAAAGAATGTACAGGCTACCTTTTGTGGTTACAATGCAATCAAACTAGAATTTTAATAATTTAAAACAACAGTAGCAATAAAATCCTAAATGTTTTGAAATGGAGAAAAAAAATCCTAACAGTGTCCTGTAAATATTGTGCAAAAAGGATAAAAACCTCAGGGTGAGGACGTTTAAATGAAAACAAAATAGAAAAAAAATTACAAATAAAACCTCAGAATTTAGTCATAACTATAATCAGAGGCAAATTATAGATTTAATGCTTTCATTACTGAACTCCCAAAAAAAGAATTCAGAAAACTAAAGTAAATGTTTGTTTTGTGTTCAATAGCGAGTTAGTGTACACTACCACCCCCCCCAAAAAACAAACCTCATGCCCACCTGTTACCTCAGAATGTGGCCTTATTTAGAAATAGGGTCTCTGGGATGCAATTAGTTGAGATGAGGTCAAGGAGCACCAAGGATGGCCACAAACACCAGAAGCTGGGAAGAGGCGAGGAAGGGTCTTCCCTGCAGGTTTTAGAAAGTGCACGGCTGCGGATTTCCGTCTTGTCTCCAGAATTATGAGACAATAAATTTCTCTTGTTTGAAGCCACCCAGTTTGTGTTACTTTCTTACAGCAGCCCTAGGAAATGAATACAACGTTCAAGTCAATAAAAAGGAAATGAGCAACAAAACTAACTAAAATATGCAGGAGAAAGAAATTAATAAATATAAAATCTGAAGAAATAATTAGGAAAAAGGAAATAATAGAATCAATCCATTTAAAGGCTGATTCTTTGAAAAAAAATCAATAAAATAGATAAATCTCTGTTTACTCACATCAAAAAGAAAAAAAAGAGAAATGAAATTTCTAGAAAGAGAGGGGAAGTCACCACAGGAAAAATATAGAAAATTTTAAATATTAAACTGAATAAAATGGGCAAAATCCTGAGAAAAATAGAAATGATGAAAAGAATTCATTCAAGTAGTAGAACACTCCTATGGAAAAAAAAAATTAAGTCTCAAGGAAATAAGACTTGTGAAAAATATGCATTATGCTGATTTACTCCAGAAAAGAAAACTTGGCCAGACCACAAACATCATTATTGAACATAAATACTATACATAAACATATATCATATACACATCTATACATACACATGCATATATACATAGCACATGCATATACATATATACATACACAATAAATCTCTATCTACCTATCTATCCATTTATCCCTCCATGTATCCATCCTTCTTTCTATCTATCGATTGTAAGTAGTGCTTTTTGATGAGGCTACTTCAGTTAAAGTGTGGCCCACCTCAATCAGGATGGGTCTTAATTCTATTACTGGAGTCCTTTATAAGAGAATGAAATTCAGACAGAGAGAGAGAAGCCATGGAAGCAAGAAACTGAAATTGATGAAAGCCTGAAGAGAAGCAGACACCTCCACGTGACAGAGGAGCCAAGGATCGCCAGCAGCCAGCCTTCAGGAAGAAAGCATTGCCTTAATGATACCTTGATTTGGACATTTTCCCTGCCTTAAAACTATGAGCAAATAAATTCCCATTGTTTAACCCCACCCTTTTCATGAAATTTGCTTTAAGCAGCCTAGGAAACTAAAACAGCTACTATACACATTCATGTCCTCATCCTGGAGAGGGGAGTCCCAAAGAATTTGCGGGGATATAGTCAAACCACCACAGAAATGAATAAATAGTATTGGGGAGAGCTTTGAGGCTAAGCAAATAGTTTGTTTAAAGTGCCCTTAATGTCTCACCCCCTAATTTTAGCACTCGACTTTGATCTTGCCTGCAGCAATTATTACTTACACAAGGAATTCTCAGAGTTGTCACCTCTTGTCTCAGGTTAGGTCCCTAGAGGCAGAGCTTGAACCACGAATTCTGTTGCCTGTTACTCATTGCAAGAGTCTCCTCAGGAGATACCATAAGGAAGGGAGGGAGGGAGCAGGGCAAGGATAAGGTCTCAGGTCAAGCCCTGGATTGGCCTTGAGGCAAAGGATCTGGGCTTTTGTCCTTTTTATCATCATCAGTTGTGCTGACTCCCTTCTGAAGGTAGGGGTATAACCTGTTGGATGAGGTGGCTTCTATCAGGGGAGAGCAATCCTCTGGAGAAGGAGCAGCTGTGAGCCATTAACCAACACTACCAGCAGGTGGGGGGTGAGTTTGATGGCCTGATAGGCTTTCTGTGGACATATGTTTTGATATCTGTGCTGGTTTGGCTGTATTATGTCCCCCAAAACTCCATGTTCTTTGATGGAATTTTTGGGGGGCAGATGTATTAGTGTTAATTAGATTGGGATTCTTTGATTGAGTGTTTCCATGGAGATGTGAGTGAAACGTTGACTGGATTATTTCTATGGAGATGTTACCCTGCCCATTCAGGTTAGGTATTAATTGTATCACAAAGACTTCACAGACACAGGACTTCAGAGCAACTTAAAGTGACATTTTGGAGGAGCTGCAGCTTACAGAGACATTTTGGAGAACACAACCCAGGAGCAAGCAGACGCCTAGGGAGGAATGTCCTGGGAGAAAGCCATTTTGAAACCAGAACTCCAGAGCAGACACCAGCCACATGCCTTCCCAGCTAACAGAGGTTTTCCAGATGTGACTGTCCATCCTCCAGTGAAGGTACCCGATTGTTGATGCCTTGGACACTTTATGGCCTTCAGACTGTAATTTTGTAAACAAATAAACTCCCTTTATAAAAGCCAATCCATTTCTGGTATTTTGCATAATGGCGCATTAGCAAACCAGAACAACAACTTTGGGTAAATACCTAGGAGTCAAATTGCTGGGTCACAGGATAGATGTATGATTAACTTTATAAGAAACTTCAAACTTTTTTTCCAAATAAGTTGTACCATTTTACGCACCCCCCCCAGCAAAGTATGAGAGTTGCAGTTGCTTCACATCTTCACCAACATTTGTGGTTGACAATCGTTTTAATTTAAACTATATTAATGAGTGTGAAGTGGTATCTCTTTGCAGTTTTAGTTTGTATTTTCCTGGTGACAAATGATGTTGAGCATGTCTTCAGGGGTTTCTTGCCCATTCCTTTATCTTCTTTTGTGATGTTCTCTTCATGGCTCTTGCCCATTTCAAAATTTGGTTGTTTGTCTCTTTACTATTAATAAATAATGAATAATAATGTTAGATATAGGTCTTTGTGATACATAGTTATTATGAATATTTCCTCCCAGTCTGTGGCTTTCCTTAAGGGTGTCTTTGAATCAGCAAGTTTAAATTTCGATGAATTCCATTTTATCAATTATTTATGGTTAGTGTTCTCTGTATCTTCTCCAAGAAATCTTTTCTTCCTCTGCTTCATGAAGATATTCTACTATATTTTCTACTAGAAGCTTTCTAGACTTAGCTTTAATATTTAGGTCTGTGATCCATTTTAAATGTATTTAAATATACAATACGAAAGTTCATTTTTTCTCCCATATGTGTGTCCAGTTGTTCCAGCATTCTTTACTAAAAGATTTGCTTTCCCCAGTGAATTGATTTGGTACCTTGTCAAAAACAATTGCCTGTATCTGGGTCTATTTCTGGGCTCTCTTCTATTCCATGTGTCTAGATATTTATCCATACTGTCTTATCTGTAGTTTTCTAGCAAATCTCAGTATTAGGCAGTTTATGTCCTTCAGCTCTGTTTTTCTGTCTCAAGTTTGCTTGGGTTATTATAGGTCTTTTGCATATCCATTGAATTTTAGAATCAACTTCTCCATTTCTACTAAAAAAAAAGCCTGCTTTGATTTTGATTGTGACTGTAGTGAATCTATAAATAATTTAAAGGGAAATGAACAACTTCACAATATTTGTATTTCTGAACCATAAACATGGCATTTCTTTCCATTTATTTAGGGCTTCTTTAATTTCTCCCAGTGGTTTTCAACATCATTTTGTCATTGTCAGTATGCAGGTCTTGCATATGTTTTATTAAACTTATCCCTAAAAAAGTCTGTATCTTAGGGCTTTTGTAATTGGTACGCTTTCATTTCATTTTCCAGCTGCACGTTGCTGGCAAGTAGAAAGGCAATTGCTTTTTATATACTGATTCTGTTTCCTGAGACCTTGCTATTATTATAGTAGTTGCTTTTGTCTTAGGATTTTCTACATAGACAATCAATTCATTTGTGAATGAAGACAATTATACCATTATATCCTATGTATATGCTTTTTATTCATTCTTCTTGCCTTATTGCACTGGCTAAAACCTCTAATATAATGTTGAATAAAAGTGGTGAGTGTGGACATCCTTTTTTTCTTGGTACCAAACTGTTATTGATTCTAATTTAATTACATTTGGATCAGAGAATGCTATTTGCATGATTTTAACCTTTTAAATTTATGGGAAGTTATTTGTGTCCCAGCATGTGGCTTATCTTCATGATCACTCAGTGTGCATTTTCAAACAGTGCATATTCAACTGTTGTTGCACAAGGCCTTTATTCTTGCTGATTTTTTGTCCAATTATTCCATCCATTGTTGAAGATATTACAATTTCCAACCATTATTGAATTTTTGTCTATTTCTCCCTTTAATTTTGTCAGTTTTTTTCTTCATGTATTTTTGAACATATTTCTTGAGATACAATTTACATTAAAACTGTATTATTAGATTGTATGCATTTGGGGTTAGAAACTTGACCTGACGAATTAGATCTTTTATCATGAAGAAACGCCCCTATTTATTTCTAGTTAATACTCCTTGTCTTGAAGTCTGCTTTGCTGGATATTAATGTGGCCACTTAGCTCTCCTCTGCTTAATGTTTGCAGGTTACATCTTTCTGTCATCCTTTGATTTAACCTATCTGTGCCTTAATTTTTGAAATGCGTCTCTTGTAGACAACACACAGTTTAGTCTTGCTTTTTATCTAGGCTGAAAATTCCTACCTTTTAATTGGACTGGTTAGTCCATTTAATGTAGTTACTGGCAAGATTGGCTTTAGTCTGCAGCTTCTTGAATGTTTATTTTCTGTTTGTTCCATCTCTTCTTTTGATGTTCTGTTCCCTTTCATCCTGCTTCATTTGGGGTTAATCGAATATTTTAATATTCCATTTTATTCTCTCCATTTTCCTTTTAGTTATACCTCTTCATAATGTTGCCGTTATCATTGTTATAATTATTTTAGTTGTTCTAGGGACTACAGTATGCTTCCTTAATTTATCACAGTCTGTTTAGAATGATGATACCACTTCACATAATGTATAAGAACTTTATAATTGTAATTCCATCACCCCCTCTACTTTGTGCTATTGCCATATATTTTACTTTTACATACTATAAATAGTCAGTTGTCTTTTATTTTCCCACATGCTTACTATTTCTGGTGTCTTTCTAACTTCCTGTGGATATAATTTAGCATCTGGCATCATTTCCCTTCCATCTAAAAAGAATAGTTTAGTATACATTGTAGTTTAAGTCTTCTGGTAACAAATTCCCTTGGTTTTTATGTATCTGAAACCATCTTTATTCCACCCTTATTTTTGAAGGATATTTTTAATACATCTAGAATTCTGCGTTGTTTTCTCCCAGCACTTTAAAGATGCCCCATTGCTTTCTGACATTAATGAAATACAGAATAATTCTTTCCAACAAGCAATTACTTATCAGTTGCGTTATTGGTCCCTTTGTGTTATTTTTCACAGACCGGTTACTCCCTCTTTCTGCATTTCTACTTTTAGCCTATTCAGCCTCCCCTGCTGGAACTCTGTCTCACCGCCGCTCCCTCTGTCTGTCCTTGCTTCATCATTTATTGCTGTGCTTCTCTAAGGGTTAAGTATGTGACACTCTTCTATAAATTCTGGCCACGATGGAGAATTTTCTATGTTTCATCAGTGTGGTCAACTTTCACTGGAACTGAGTCCAGTAGAGAGACCCAACTGAAATGATACTTTTTGCCTGGAATTCTTTCTTTACATTTTAACTGTTAATGTTCAGGAATTCCGTACTATCTTACATTAATATTCTGATACCTGCTTTCTCTGGACTTGCATTTTTGTCTGATATTTGTGTTCATATAATTTGCATGTGAACTTTTCTAAGTTCCCTTGTGTTCAGTGTCCTCTTGTATGCAGAACAGAGTTGACCTCTGTTTTATATTGCAAGCTTGTCTCTGTCTTTTATGTTTGGCCAGTCTCCAATTTACATTTATTGCCCACATGCCATCTTGCTTTATTCTTTCTTTTACACATGCTTGTACATTGGTTTTCTATCCCTATCTTTTACTCTATGGGCTACGTATATTTATTTATTTTCCCTGGGGATTTTTAAGATATAAACGCTGTTATTAGTTCAATTACAGTTTAGCTGTAATTTTTTTTTTAAACTGCATCCTTTACCTCTTCAATTTTTACCTAGAGTAGGAAATAGTATCTCCTGATGTCCTTTGGTTCAGAAACGAAAATTTAAAAATTCCTTTTCTTTCCATTTCCCATTTTACAATGAGATTTTGGAAGTTGCTTATTATTTTTCTCAACTCAAGTCCTTCTTATTTGCTCTTTCATAATTATTTGTGGCATTTTCAAAGTGCTTTGTAACTATATTTTAAACTTATTAAAACCTAATTATATGTTTAACAATTTCAACTTTCACTTCTAGTCTTTTTATTCTACTTCCTCAGTACAGAGTTTCAAAAAAAGTGTTACTGCTTTTATTACATTTGAGTTCATCTTTGGGTAACATGTTTCAGGGTAGGTGTGTGCATCGTGTACTTTATGAGCACTTACATATCTGGAAATTCTTTCTATTATAGTCATACATGAATAACATTTTGTCCAGGAATTGGGGGTTATCAAATCTTCTTCTCAGAACTCCTGAGGATTTGTTCAATATCTTTAAGCATTTGAGGTTGCAGAAGGGATGTGTCAGTCCAGCCTTGTCCTTACTTGCTTTGCAAAAGAATTTCCTATAGATGTGACTTTATATAACGAGATTTTTCACCCTTCTTGAGTGCTTTACAACATAATTTTAATTGCAAATGGTTATTGTGGAGAAATGGCTAAAATGGAAATGTTTGAGTTGTACATGTTAATATAGTAAAAAGCTTTATAAAAAGTTTAATTCAGATGTCAATTTAGATATTAATTTGGCCCTGATAACTTATCATAAAAATCAAAAGAAACCTGTTCAAAGAGTGTTTCGATTGAGTAGCTCAGTGATGGAAATAGTAGTATAGTTTAGGAGAAGCAAGCTTCCTGATTTTAAGCTGGTGGTGAACAGGAAAGCAGGAAGGCAGCTGGGAGGAATGGAAGAGGGGATATGGTGGGGTCTGCCAGGCTGTAATTGATTGACCCAGGTTTAACCAATTTCATGGGTTTGGTTTCAGTTACAGGGCTGAAAATAAGATCCCTTTAAACACGTATAATCATTGCCTATCAAAATCGATCTAGAGATGTTTCTGAAATTATGCGAATTCCATTGTGCTGAAAGTTGTTTATTAGAGTAATAATGTTACCTATCAAATATATTGCTATGCTAGTAAATACTGTTTATATTTATAGAAGTAAATATAAATATAAATAAATATATTTATAGAAGTAAATATAGAAGTTATTATATTAACATGTAATTTAGAAGTAAATACATACAGAACAAAAAAATACATTTATTATATAATAAAATAATATAATAATATATATAAAATAAAATAATGATGTTAGTATAGAACTAATAAACTTTGAGATAAATATAAATAAGGCTCTTCTTCTTTGAACTCAGTCACCCTTCCCCTCTGCCTGCCCCTCCCCCCCAAAAAAAAGAAAACCAAAAAGGAAAAAATAATTTCTATGCATTGTGACATTTTTTTTACAATTTCCAGAATTCCACTGAGTCTAATCCCTGCTGGGATAAGCTTGCATCTTTGTTGCTCACTGTTCCAAAGGTGCCCTCTGAAAGTCCTGCTCTCGGTACCATCTGCAGGGTGACGTGGAGGGGGAAAGTGTCACAATCTATTCCCAGCTGCTCTGCATTATCCAGCCTCTGAGGTGTATCTACCAGTTGCCCCTGTGTCCCGTTATAAATCATCTTCTCGTAGAGCATCAGGCCAGACTGGGGTCTGATTCATTGGCTGAATGTTGCTACCTGGCTCCAGGAGCAGCTCACGTCTCAGTCCTGTAATAGTCATCATGCTTTTGAGAAACCTACACATTTTTGAACAGTTACATAGTGTCCTCAGCCGAGGAGAGAGGAAGTCTGGAGTCCATTTCCGGCAGCTAACAGGGACCTGTTTTCTTCTCCTTGACATGAGCGAGGTTTGTCAGCTAGTTAATCTTTAAGGGGATTTGGGGTTGAAATTTTCAGGGGGTGGGGTTTGGAGGTGTCTAATATAGTCAAAGCTCTTCAAAATAGTTTCAGGGAATAAAATAGCTGCCCATGTTTGTTTTTTTTTTTATGGCTATAATTCCCAATTGGTCTTGAATTTCAAATGGCAAGTTTATGTGAAAGGAAAACCACAAATTATTGGATGGTGCAAGCATCATAATAATAGTCTCTACCTTTTTTCTTGATGGCTTCCAAACCTGTTTCCATAATTCTGAGATAGCAGAAGCAA